>NC_134805.1:32134222-32531722 GCF_046742065.1 Oratosquilla oratoria
TCATGGTATGAACTGAGTAAATGCCCACTTCAGCACGTTCCTGCATACATATATTTTCTGTCTGGGGAATAAGCTGTGCGTGTTATGACTATATATCATGCACACACGTATATATATATATATATATATATATATATATATATATATATACATATATGTATGTGTGAAATGTTAAGGGAAAGAATGTGAACAAGAGGCTGTGTGTGTGTGTGTGTGTGTGTGTGTGTGTGTGTGTGTGTGTGTGTGTGTGTGTGTGTGTGTGTGTGTGTGTGTGTGTGTGTGTGTGTGTGTGATTCACTATGGTCTTTGGATCACATGTTGGACTCGTGATCGACAGCTATTACCCTCCCGGAAGAGAGCTCAGAGCTCATATATGACCGATCTATGGATAATCCTGTGACCTTACACCCGCTATCACTACCACTGCGCCATGTGTGTGTGTGTGTGTGTGTGTGTGTGTGTGTGTGTGTGTGTGTGTGTGTGTGTGTGTGTGTGTGCGTGTGTGTGTGTTTGTGTGCGTGTGTGCACGCGCTCACGCATGCGCACGCGTGCGTGTATGCGATCATTTGTATGCGCGCGCACATCCCCAAGTACACTTGTGCGTGTGTGTGGTATGTTTCATATCCAGGCAACTGTCAAGTACATGGAAACGGGTTTTGACACCTGACTGTCGGAATGCGAAGTTGGAGGTCGTGAAAAGAGTACCGAACACCAACAGCGAACATTAGCTCCAATTAAATACACTTACGTCATCAACAGGCTTGACTAATTGCACCATACAAGAGACCCAACAACACCAGTTCTGGCTGAGGCACAATTATAACCACCATTTTTATCACCAGAGAGTGTCAGGCCCCCCTCCCCCCTCCCCCCTACCCCTCCCCCCGTCCCGGTAATACCAGGAGCGGTAGGTAGGTACGTAGTCTGGAAATTTGGTATGTACTGTGTTGGTACTTAAGTGGTAGAGTAATGAAAGGCCACTTGTTCCCCCCCTTCCCTCTCCCTCCTCCCCTTCCCCCTCCTCCTCTCCCTCCTCCCCTTTCCCCCCTCTCGTCCACAAGTGAGATTTGCGTATTTGTGACGCTTTTGGTAATGCCTTTCATCTGTATGCTTCGTCGACAGTCTTCTTCTTATTCTTCTTCTTCTTCCTCTTCTTCCTCTTCTCATCCTCATTCTTCTTTTCTTTTCTGTCTTCTTCTTTTCTTTTCTTTCTTTCTTCTTCTTCTTCTTCTTTTCTTTCTTCTTCCTTTCTTTTCCTTCTTCTTCTTCTTCTTCTTCTTCTTCTTCTTCTTCTTCTTTTCTCTTTCTTCTTATTTTCTCCTTTTTCTTCCTATTCTTCTTTTCTCTTTCTTTTCTTTTTCTTCTTTTTCTTATTCTTTTTCTTTTCATCTTTCTTATCTTCTTTTTCTTCGTCTTCTCCTCCTCCTTTTTCTTCTTCTTCTTTTTCTTCCTCTATTATTCTTCCTCTTCTTTTCTCTTATATTCTTTTTCCTCTTTTTCTTTCTCTTATCTTTTGCTCTTCTTCTGTTTGGCTCTTTCTCCTTTCTCCTCTGCCTCTTTTTTCTCCTACTCTTCCTCCTTCCTCCTACTCCTGCTCTTCCTCCTCATCCTTATTCCTCCTCTTCTTCCAACGCCAGACTTTTTTTTTCTTTTTTGTTTTTCTTCGTCTGAGGAAACATCCTCTGGATCAGCTGGATCACAAAGTGATCTCCAAAAATCTGGTCAGGTGAGGTCAGGTCAAGTGAGGTCACCGCGTTGAAATGGTCAAGATGGTCGCTTGCACTGTACCCTTGTTGCTCTCGATTCGTTTCTACTGTCGAAGTAATCACCAACAGCCCTCACCAACTTCGCAGTCTCCACCAAGGGCACTTCCTCTTCCATCTCCATTTTTCTCTATCTCCATCCTCATCATCTCCGTTTCCAGCTCCTCCATTTTCTCCATCTCTACCTTCACCTCCAACACCATCTCCATCTCTATGTCTCCATCTCCATTTTCATCTGTCTTCTTTATCTCCATCTTCATCACTTTCTCCATCTCATCTCCATCTCCATTGACAGTCCTGTTTATTTGTTTCTTCCTTCATCCTTCATCTTCATGCAGACCCTGCGTCATGTCAAGTATCTCTCCATCAAATATTGTGCTTAAACCCACAACGTTTCCCTGTTAAGACTCCATATAGAAAAAAAAGACGCTCAGTTATCGGTCGAGTCAATTTACATACTTGCGGGGAGAAGGTGCGCATGCACCACCAACAACGTACACATTAATCTCCCATTATGCTAATACTAGGTGCTGCTTCCTCTATGTAAATCCCAGCCACCGCGTATGCAGGCTGGGCCGCTGACTACCGCGCCGCTTCGGAAGGCTGTCTTGCCCGTTGGCGAAGAGCGGGTAGCTCACACTTCGAGTATCTGAAGAACCAAGAAGGCTTTAGATAGTTTATTCTATTTAATGCCAGACTGTTTTACTTAACCTTGAGGAGCTCCTTGGGCTGTAAAGGGAATGAAATGGACTTCGGGAGAGATGTAAAGGTTGGAGATAGGTAAGTGTTCAACTCAGCCCAATTGACGCTTGAACAAAGTTTAAAGTGGACACGTCTTCAAGATGTGACAGATTCCTGTGTGTGCGTGTGTGTGTGTGTGTGTGTGTGTGTGTGTGTGTGTGTGTGTGTGTGTGTGTGTGTGTGTGTGTGTATGTGTTTATTTAATTGTAGTATGCTGTACATGAAAGGGGCAACACTTGTCCCGTCCAATTTTGTCATGCCTAGCTTAAAATTCGTATACAGTTCCAACTTAATCTACATCTTGATTTCCAATTGTATTTAGATCTAAATTCTTGTATAATTCGAAATTGGGCTATATCACCCTCTAAGCGTTGTGTGTGTGTGTGTGTGTGTGTGTGTGTGTGTGTGTGTGTGTGTGTGTGTGTGTGTGTGTGTGTGTGTGTGTGTGTGTGTGTGCGCTTTCCTGACTACTGTATATTCCTGGTTAGGCCACATCCACCGAGTTACTGACATTTTCCCAATAAGCTAATGTAGTGAAAGGAAAGTACAGACTTTACACACAGACTTTGCCACATTGTAATGTAGCCATTGTGGTGGAGGTTCCTGGTGATTGCTATTCCATAATCCTTTTTATCTTCTTGATAATCACAAGGCCCTTTCCTCCAAGCCAGTAGAAGTAGAAGGTTTCTCACTTCCCCTTTGTTTACATATGTATCCCAATCCTCTTGCGAGCATTGAAGTCTCCCATTTCATATAATGTCTCTAAGTCTTAATTGCAGGTTTTCCTCGACTTTCGGCAGTATCAGCTAACATTATTCATATAGCAGTGTATCGCGTCGATCAGGTCATTTGTATGTGTCAAGATCAGTATCAGTCCCTACCGAAGTCTATCACTTATCTACCTTCCGTCTTTAGACCGATTACTTCATCTGGAATAAGTGTTCTTGTTTTCCTCGCCTTCAGGAAGTCTATCTTCCACTTTCCTCCTCGTCGAATATGTATATTGTCTTAATTTTTGTGTGTGTCTGTGTGCGTACGTGTATGTGTGTGCGTGTGTGTGTGTGTGCGTGTGTGTGTGTGTGTGTGTTTGTGTGTGTGTGCACGCGCACACGCGTTTCCGTGTCTTGGATATGTGGGAACTAAATTTTTTAACGTTTTTAATGTTTTCACACAGTGGTGTGTTAAGCCGATTTTTATTTACAGATAAAAAATATATAAATATGATCGTTTGGTGATGTGAATGAACTTAGTCCACACGTGTATGCATGTGTTCATACTATTTGTGTGTGTGTGTGTGTGTGTGTGTGTGTGTGTGTGTGTGTGTGTGTGTGTGTGTGTGTGTGTGTGTGTGTGTGTGTGTGTGTGTGTGCGCTTGTATCGGAGAGGCTTCTTCCAAGCTAAGACAACCTGGCATTAAACAAATCAAAATCCCTAAACAAATGTAACGATGTAATAAAGATCGTTCTTGTAAAGTTAAGATGTTAAGACAAACAAACACAACAAAATATCACGTGCACCCCAAGTCACGTCCCACATCATATCATCATGACCTCTTAAACACGCATCCACCATCGTGAAGTTTTTTTTTACGCGTTTTAATTTGTAAGAAAAAAAAAATAATTAACTCGGACATATCTCAAAGATCTTATAGATAGATAGATAGATAATTTTATTTTAGTATACATTTTACATAAAAAAAAAATCAAGCCAATAATCAGTACAGATGAATTGATCAACAAATGTAAGGAATATAGACTGAGTCACAGGTAAGAATATGATAATATACTAGGGATAACTCAAAAAAGCCCAGTAAGGGGCTTATTTCCATTGAAGTCCCTTAAGAAATAAGATAACAAAAGTATACAAAAAATACAAATATGAAATAATACTGTAATGCATGTAGTAGTTTTACACCAATATTAACTACGTTGAAAAATATAAAAAATTCTAAGCACAAATATAATTGCCATGACTACTAGACAAGTAACCATAAAAAATTACTACAAGATACTTCGAATGACATGTAATTTTTTTTTTTTTTGGATTGAACCCTCAAGCTCGTTCCATAAAAGTGAAGTTGTAAGCTTGAAAGAATGTTTGGCCCCAAAAAAGAACTAAAACGAGGTAATATAACAGAAGTTCCACTAGATCGTGTTGTGAGAGTGTACTAACCGAACATGGACTACATTTTGTTTGAGGTATTTAGGTGCCTGACCATGTACAATATTGTGTATATGACAGGTAGTTAAAAAGTTCACTCTGTTTTCCGCTGTAAACCAATTAGGACGACTAAAATTGGATACATCAAGATGTGTTCCAGGATTTAATTTGAAAACTACCTTGATAAGTTTGTTTTAGCAGATTTGTAGTTTGTGTTTTAGGTGTTGAGGTAGACTTGGGTACCACGAACAACAACCGTAATCAAAATGACACTGCACTAGTACAGAGGCCAGTAGTTTGGTGGATTTAACGTCTAGAAAACTGGAGATTCTGTACAACAGCTGTACTCTGGCACTAACCTTAATAATTACCTTTTTTGCCGTTGTGGCATAACTCATGTTTTGGTCAAATTCCACTCCCAGATACTTAACACACTTTTTGTATGTGACATTGATTCCATTGTAGGTCTTATTCATCACTGGTTGCTGTCCGTATTAATTGCCTTATCATTGTGTTGTCAAGTGGTATTGTCTATTAAAGTTGTCATTTATAACATTTATTGTGGTAGTTATTCCCAGCACAGTGGTCATTCATTTATTAGTCATCCTAGTTATTGTAACAATATTGGAACACAAAGAAGCACAAAGGAAGAACAAAGAACAGCAGACCTTCTGGCCCTAACGAGGCTGTTTGTGTTTACTATACTAAGCTACAGAGAGAAAGTAAGGCAACTAGGCAATAGAAGATGAACTAACACTACTGCTATCATTTAGTTGGTGGTAGGTGTCGTGGTAGAGGTGGTGGTAGTGGTGGGGGTCGTTGTCGTCGTCATGGTATTAGATATGGTGGTAGTATCATTAGAAAAAAAAATCATCATCTCCAACCTCGCTGGTGGCTGCGCGCGGCGACCCTTTGAAGCTCCTCGACCTCCTCACCTCGCCATGACCTTCGGCAGGAGATGGCGAGGATGGGCACTCCTCTTGTCCCGAGCAAGCGGGAAGAGAGGAAAGGGTCGTCAACGTTTTAATACCCTCAATACGGTGACGGACCCTAATATTCTTTCAGGCCCAGAGACCGGACGATTTTATTCATGCGGGAAGTGACTTCTGGGGTCACATGAGGACCTAAGGAAGTCGAGACACCCTCTTTGCCCCAAGACCAGACCCTGAACTGAATAGAATCCCCCTGATTTTAGTCCCAAAGTTATCGTAGGTGAACCTCACTGCACTGAAGGAGTTAACTTTATTCTTCTTCTTTCTTCTTCCTCTCTTCTGCTTTTATTTTTTTCTTTTCCCCTTCTTCTTCTTCTTCTTCTTCTTCTTCTTCTTCTTCTTCTTCTTCTTCTTCTTCTTTTTCTTCTTCTTTTGGTTCTTCTTCTTCTTGTACTTCTTCTTTTGCTTCTTCCTCTTCTTGTTCTTCTTTTATTTCTTCTTTTTCTTCTCGTTCTTCTACTTCTTCTTTTGCTTCTTCTGCTTCTTCCCCTGTCGATCACGAGTCCAACACGTGATCCAAAGACCAAGGTGAACATTGCATTTCGAGTGTGCTTTTCCCCTCTGGTTTTCCTGGATATGTTCCCGCAAATATTCTATTTACGCGTTTTTTGTTTCTAACCTTCGACCGTTCCCTCTGCATGGCTTCTTATGATCAAGGTCGATAATGAGCCTCTTCAGCACCGCGACATACGAGGCGTCCAGAAACAGAGGAGCATCCCCGCTAGTTTTACCAGTTTCGAGTTAAGCAAGGATCGTGAAAGGCGTAGGCCTCTTATATATATACACATGTATATATTTGACTTTTTATCCCACCGTCGGAAAAGAAGACACAAATGTCGAAAGTTCTGTATATATAAAAATGTGAGGTGAGAAAAAGGAACAAGGAAAGAGCTCAGGTTACGTGACCGACGCTCCGTGGGTCTTGTGGGATTTTATCCCCTTGGAGTAAATAAGGTAGTAGTTGACAGCTGAGGTGGCAATGCAGTCAGGTGACCATTGACCGTTTGAAATATTAGAATTAGGGAAATATTTAATCAAGGAAGACTCGATTATTTTCCTTCTGAAACTACATTTTGATTTATAAATTATTTCAGCAGCATCCCAATGTATGCGATGATCTTTGTTTGCAGTGTGCTGAAATACCGCGGAGCTTTCTTGACCATATATTACAGAATTCTTATGCCAAGAATTCTGTAGAATTAATATTTCTTTCAGCTGTTTGAACCGCAGTGGTTCAATTACAATTTAAGTCAAGGGAAGCGTCCACACATAACCGCGCAGTTTTCCCTTGACTATGCGGTACCGACTCACCACCTGGTGTCGAAAACTGGAATTAAAATATTCCAATTTCTTTCAGCTGATCGAGCGGAACATGAGGGTCGAATGCAAGTGCCACGGCGTCTCGGGGTCCTGCGAACTCAAGACCTGCTGGAAGGCCATGCCCACCTTCAGGGAGGTAAGTCTGTGAGCAAAGCCGTGCGCAGGATTTTTGTTGTTGTTGTTGGGGCAAATTTGAGGATTATTATACATATATGGTTAATGGTATAGGGTTATATCAAGATACACACTTCAAATTGGCCACATATTACAAAGGATTACAAAGGAGGAGCATGCCGACAGGAGACCTTTTGGTCCATAACTAGGTCGGATGCGAAAAAATTATAATTATGATAAATAAATAGAAATTGTAATAATATAGTAATTAAATAAAATAAATAGATAAATAGGTAAAGTTAAATAATAAACAGGTAAATAGTAAATAATAATAAATTGACATAAGTTACATCAAAACTATCATCAATCATACAATGACATCCTATAGCTTGAAAATTTAACGAAATTATACGTAACGACTGGGAAAGATTCAAACACACCCTGGATTTCTAGGATGGGCAAACCCCCCCCCCCTCCAGATGGCCATGTCTGTGATCATTGACCGTTTACCCTCAGACAACCCATACTAGTGGTTTCAACCGCCACTGTTTGAACCGCAGTGGTTCAATTACAATGTAAGTCAATGGAAGCGTTCACACATAACCGCGCAGTTTTTCCTTGACTATGCGGTACCGCCGCGGTTTCCGCGCGGTTCAAACCACTAGTGTGAACAGGAGTAAACTAAGCTGTCTCAGGGTAAACGGGACCCTAAAATCCCCTTGAACTTCGAGACATCCAGGGGAGTCCCTGAGCTGGAAGCTGAGGAATCAAGACAGACGGACTGTGGCATCTACCTAAAGGGGTTATCACACTGGTCTATTGTTCCTCCAACCTCCGATTAATCGGCGATATCACCCACCTCCAAATATTCTTTTCCGCCGTAAAATCACAATGACGAACTATTTTGTTTTCTCAACAAAAATACATGTAATGTCATTGGATATGCTGCACACTTATACATATTAATTTCTTTAACCAGTATATATATTCCATTTTTCGGGTTTTTTGTCTTTCCTCCTTTTTATCCAAGCTTTATCCCTTTTGTCTTTTAACTCGCTACATCTTTTGTTGTACCAACATTCTACATATCCTTTTTACTGTTTTTGTCTTGGAACATACTTTTCCACCCCTTCCTTATAAGTTGTTGTCAAAATATTCCATTTCTCTTCTACTGTTGTTTCCTCCTTGTATATCCTTTCCCAGTCTGCTTTTTGAAAAAAAAAAAATAATAATAATTTTATCAATTTTTTTTTCCATACATCAATCTTCCCTTTCTATATTGTTCGTTTTTTTTCTCATGTATTTTTCTTCATTTAGTTCCAGTTCAACTAATATGTGGTCACTTTTACTTAGTGGTGTCTTCTATTTAATCTTGTCCATTATTTCGGGTTCTGATGTTATTATTAGGTCTAGTTTCGATGGTTCTTCCTCATTTCTATACCTAGTATTCTCTTGTATTCATTGTGTCATTGCATGTTCTATAGTCATATCAAGTAGTACATTTCCCCATCGGTCGTCTCCACCCTTCACTGACATCTCTTCCCAGCAGATTTCTTTACAATTAAAGTCACCCATTATAATTATTCTTCCTCCATCTTCCATTATCTTATTTAGTGTTATCCTTGTGTCTTCTAACATATTCTTGTGTTCTCTCTTTTCCCACGAAGCCGTCTTCGGAGGCCATAATTTACCACAAAATTCCTGCTCTTCTTGTCCCTGTCCTCTATCTCCATCATAATCATCTCCACTCTATTCTTTCCATATGTAATATTCCTCACATTTATATCCTTCTTAGTCAGGAATATAACTTCACCACATTGTTACTTCTCTGTTTCTAATTCAATAATTATATACACCATGTCCTACACTGTTGGCTGGTAATGGATCTTTCAATTTTGTCTCCACAATTCCCATTGTGTAAGATTCTTTTTCCTTCGGATAATTCATTCAGTTCATTCAAGTCTGTTATTAATCCATCTATATTTGTGAAGAACACTTAATTTTCTGTTACCTCCATTCTGTTTTCTGTTTCCCTTTTGTTTTTCTCTCCCATGAACTATTTCCTCACTTTCATATCCACTACTCCCCAATAGAATTTATATTTGACTCTGTTCTGTTCTCGCCTTTTCGCCTAGCTTCGATTTTTTTCTCTCTTTCCTCTTTATTCATCTCTCTTTTTATCCATACCTGTTTGTACTGATCACTTTCTGCTAGTTTCCCTGTTTTTGATAAGACATTCTCTGCTGTCGTTTGTGATCTGAATTTAAACTTAATTGGTCTGGTCTTGTCTATACTGTATTTCCCTAGTCTATATATTTCTTCAGTTTCTTTCCCTATTTCCTGTTCATCTTCCTGAAATATTTTTAATACCTTGTTTACTTTTCCTTTCCCATCTCTTACTCTTGTAGTCCTATTTGAATTATGCTTCTCTTCTATTCCTGATATAACTATACATTTCTTTTTATCTGCTAAGTCTCTTACTATATTCTCCTCTCTCAACAATTTAATCACTGTGTCCTTAGTGTGTTCCTTCATCTGTTGCTTCACTATATCTCTAAATTAAATTTTGTTATCTTCCTGAACTTTTTTCCGACCACTTACCTCTTTTGCTGTGGACTCTTTATTCTCTTTATTATTATTCTTTAATTACTCATTCTCATCCTTTACTTCTTTTAACTGTCTTTTTAATTCTTCTGTTTATTTAGGTTTTGATTCTCATTCTTTAGTTCTTCCAACTTATCAACTCTTTGTGTAGTTAGTGCGAGTTAGCTAAACCTAACCTCCCATGAATTGTTAATTTTTGTTAATTTTTCCTATAGACTTGCTAATCGGGGGAGGTTGTCATCTCCTTCATTAAATCCATAGAAATGACTATCTCTATTTTCTATTGAGCTGCTCTTATCTATGTTTCTACTTTTAATCCCTTTACTGACTTGTTCGACTTCAGCTGTTTTGTCTGCCCAGCTTTTGTTTACACCCCTTCTGACGTCCAGGGCCCGTTCCTCCCCTTCCTCATTTTCTTCCATTTTCCTCAATAATTCCTTCCCATCTCTTTTTTCTTCACCTGCCCACTACACAACGAGATTTCCCCTTCCCTACTAATACAACACAGGTACTCCACGATTTTTTTTTCCGGAGCTTCAATCTTCGCCGTCAATCCGGCGATTGTGTGTGTGTGTGTGTGTGTGTCTGTGTGTGCGCGCGCACCCCCCAAGTAACTCAAAATGTAAGTGTGCTCAATGGGTCATAAATGTAGTCTACATATACAGCTTGTATGCACGTGCTTAAGTCTAGACTTGTATTGTGTTGGAGTGGTTCCAGTAACAATAAACTGGCTTGGAAAGTCGTCTTTGACGCGAAAACAACCTAGGGCCCATTTGTGTATATTTCACGTTCATCAGTATCTCTCCTCGTGAATTTTCTCTTATTTTCTTAGAAATATTTTTATTCGTGAACATCAGACATTAAGCACAGTTATTAGTGACAGGTAAATGATATTTTGGTAGGCAATTAACACCCTTTTCCCCGTTGCCACAGATCGGCGAGATCCTGAAAGAGAAGTTCGACGGCGCGACGGAGATCGAAGTGAGAACGGTGAATGGACGTCCGCAGTTGGTACCTCACAAGGTTCACTTCAAACCCCACACGGACACCGATCTGGTCTACGTCCAGCAGTCCCCAGAGTACTGCGATTACGACATAAACGAAGGCTCTCTAGGTACCGAGGGACGCAGATGTAATAAGGTGATTATTTGTGTAAACCTGAGATAATGGATGTCCTTACTTTGAGTCAGTTCGCCTTTACACTAGTGAAAAGTCGTTGACTTTCGTCCATCGACACGATTATTTATTGCAAAATATTACAGAGGAGGAGCATACCAACAGGAGACTTTTTGGTCCATAACTAGCTCGGATGTGAAAAAATTAAATAATGATACATGAATAAATAAATTAATAAAAATAATAAAATACAAATAAATAATAATAAACAATATAAAACAAATAAATAGGTAATATGAATAATAAACAAACAGGTAAATAGTAAGTAATAATAAATGGACGAATAAATAACAATAGTAATCAAATAAGTAATAAACAGACAAATAAAAAAAAAATAATATAAAACAAATGACAGGCATTACAGCACCATGCTTATGTGTTTATCTAAATGAATCTTAAAGCTTCGAACTGAACTACATTGAACTGCCTCTACAGGAAGTTTATTCCATTCACTAACTACACAGTTGGCGAAGTTGTTTCTACCCACTTCCAAATTAAATCTATTTCCTGACAGTTTGAGACCATTATTTCTTGTCTGATTTTCATTCAGTGTGAAAAAATTGTCACACTTGATGTCAATTCCCTTTAGAATCTTAAAGGATGGCGCTCGTGTCGTATTCTGAATAATTACTAGTTTTATCAATAAAATAATGCTTGTGAATAATTTTAATTATTGGCATCATATCATGCATATGATAAATACCATAAGTAGACTATCATCTGTTGTGATTAGAGTTCATTTATCTATTTGTTTACATACGTGCCCCGCGTGTCGTATTTTTGAGGGACAGTTAGGTCACAGTTTTTGCATCTGGCCTATATAGGACGACTCTCCCCGCCCCCTCTTTTATTATTCAAATGCCATCTACACGCCGAAATATATGGTAATAACACAGTTTTTGTACTCGGTGGACTAATGCCCAACACGGACCACCCCAGACCCTCCCATACATTACCGGCCATTCTGTAATTTGGTCGCATTAGACGCAGGGTGATCTTTGTATTCCTTTAAAATCCTGCGTCTTATGTGCCGGTCCCGGAAAATATGCATATATATATATATATATATATATATATATATATATATTATATATATATATATATATATATATATATATATATATATATTATATATATGATTACAAAGGCGGAGCATGCCGACAGGAGACGTTTTGGTCCATATCAAGTTCAGACGCGAAAAAATAATGATAAATAAATAAATAAATGAATAAATAAAAACTATAATAAAGGAAATAATGAAATAAATGTATAGGTATAGTTAAATAATAAACAGGTGAATAGTAAATAATGATAAATTCACATATAACTAATAATAAATGAGAATCAAGCAAATAATGATAATTAACAGACAAATGATAACACAAATAAACAAATAATATAAAATAAATGACAGTCATTACAGCATCTTGCTCAGGTGCTTATCCAAATGATTCTTAAAGCTTCAAACTGAACTATATTGCACTGCCTCTGCAGGAAGTTTATTCCATTCATTAACTACATGGTTGGCAAAGTTGTCTCTACCCACTTCCAAATTAAATCTATTCCCTGACAGTTTGAGACCATTGTTTCTTGTTTGATTCTCATTCAGTGTGAAAAAAATTTCACTTTTGATGTTATCAATTCCCTTTAGAATCTTAAAGACCAGTATCAAGTCACCTCTAAGTCTACACTTTTTTAGGGAAAACAGATTCATATGTTTTATATTTCATTTATATTCTTTATATTTGGAATCAGTTTTGTGGCTTGCTCTTGTACTTTATATATATATATATATTATATATATACATACATATTTCTTCACCATCTTTACTCAGCCTGTGTCACAGTTGTACAGTTGTGGGTCAACATTGCAGTCAGTTGTTTTTGTTCAGTTCCTGAATTTTTTTTCAATGGACCATTCAATCCCATTCCATTTACTCAATAAGCAAGTAAGATATTCTTTGACCTAGGTATACTGTAAGATCTTTTCATACGTATTGCTTGGTGAAATCTTTAGATGCGTGGTTTGTAGTTTCTTGTAAAGAGAAAATAAATATTCATTCTATGAAAGACCCAAAAAGTTTACAGACATTCACTTTTGCATTATCAAATTGTTTTTTCTAATGTCTTTCCCCTTTTTTATCTTTAATAACAGTCTCTCTCCTTTTCCAGACTTCACGCGCAATTGATGGATGTGACTTATTGTGTTGCAATCGAGGCTACACAACACACAGGGAGCGTGTCATCGAGAGATGTTCCTGCAAGTTCCACTGGTGTTGTTATGTCCAGTGTCGCACATGTGTCCGGGATGTGGAAGTGCACACTTGCAAGTAACATCAAATGGATGACAACAGAGCACCACTTGATGACTTCATATAACCCAGAGTTGCATTTTATTTATTCACAAAAATAGTAATACAGAGAAAGTGCATGAAGATGATGGCAGCTACAATGCCAGTCTAATGCTGGAAATGTGATCGAGTGTTGGATCTGGTGGTCAAATCAATAGCAGCAATTGGACAATACATTGTATGCCAGTGCAAAACTGAAATGTGAATAAAATAAAACATAATCCTTTAGGAAATTTATTTTGTATCACTTACATAGTATAAAATGTGGTATGGCCAATCCTTAGACATTAAGGTCTCATTCCAGTCGAAGCACAGAAACACATGACAGCATTTTGCATTTCATGCAAAAATCAAACATTCTTCAGTGACTAAGCTGATATGTTGAAGGAAATGACATGATGAAATGGCATCAAGGGACTCCTGAAAGAATTCTCCATTTCAAGGTGTTGAAGCCATGGAACAAAATCTCCTGTTGAAACTAAATATTAACAGACAGATGTTTACATGCTGCATATCAAAGAAAAATAAGAGCCTGACATTGAAATCAAAGGGAAAGTGTGTATAAGAAAAGATCATGTCAGAAAGAAATGACAAATTGATAAAAATTATATATATATAAATAGAAATGTGCAGGAGTCTGAAAATTCAAATAAACCATTTACTCACTGAAATGCCATGAGGAAGTGGTTTAAAAAAATTCTGGGTTGGATTTTAAGCTCAGTGATATGTACATGAAAGAGATTTATTAGTTTTAGAAACAAAAAGGCACATGTATGAATAAAAATGTGTATGGAAATATCCGCGAGTGAATAAAGAAAATTGGTTAGATTTTGCCATTTCAATTAAAGATGCTGTTGATAGATGACATGGAAAGAAGTTTAGAAGAGGCCGCACTCATATTGACGGTTGTGTGTACCTGAAGTGTTGATAAACACCTTGTTTTGTGGATTGTACCTGACGCTTTGCTGCTCGGATTGAGATGTGTGGCCATAGCAAAGAAAGCTTTCATTTTAGGAGTAATATCCTTTTGTGGAGACCAGTTGTGAGTTGTGAGGGGTAGTTTTATGAAGTAGTCCAGAATACAGATTTTTTCATAAAGTTATAGTGTGCCATTCCTGTCTCTTTGCATTGCAAGACTTTAGTCAGTGCCTCAGTATCAATGTTTTACTGAGAAGATAATGTGACACAAGTGTGATGACATGTGGCCAGAGGCAGTGAGTTGAGTGGTTACTTCTAAGTGTAAAAGTTTGAGCTGAGCTTGTCAGCACTCAGTTTGTGACCCAATCTTTCTTACATCTGACAATCTCTGATGTATTTCAAGAATTATGTTGCCCAGATTTATGTAATTTGATCTGCAAAATATAGGTAGGGTCATGCTGCACTGCTGTATGGCCTATTGTGAGTAAAGAATTGGTCTGGCTTTGTTGCCCTGCCCGACGTACCACAAGCAGAGAGCTAATGATATTACCTAGCCTTGCTTGATGTGTTGCAGCTGGAAGAGAACCAGAAGGTGTCCATGGTGTTTTGCAAACAGAAGCAAGCTGGTGTGGTGATGCTGCCCTTCTTCACAATGTAATGTTAGAAGAATAGGGTTTGCAGGGCCTTGCAGTGTGGCCTACCTATTGCAGTGTGAGTGCAAGAGTTGATAATTGTACAACCCCACACTATGCTCTGTAAATTTGTAAAAGATGAGTCAGATTGTGGGAAAACAACCAAAGTTGTACTGCAAGGAAAGGTATGGATCTTCTTTGAGCAGGCAGTTAGCCACAATCAATGCAGGTCCTTGTTTCTGACAATATCAAAGTGGGCATCAATTTTCATCGTGTATGTAGATCATTTGTGAAGTAAAAACTTGACACTGACAACATGGGAGATTTGTATGAGGTGTCTAGAACCAAAAGGGTATTTACATTAAATCATATATTTGGAATTGAATAGTCAGGTTATACAGATTTATCCCTACTCATTAAAATGGTATAGGTTAAGACACAACTTCAGGCCATCTTTCCCTGTACTGGGCACTGGATATAGGTGGATTTGTCTTACAAGTCTGCCTGACTAAATAATACATTTCTTATATAGAGGAACCTTCTGGGTCAGC
The DNA here is from genome assembly GCF_046742065.1 of Oratosquilla oratoria. Classification (NCBI taxonomy): domain Eukaryota; kingdom Metazoa; phylum Arthropoda; class Malacostraca; order Stomatopoda; family Squillidae; genus Oratosquilla; species Oratosquilla oratoria. The sequence goes on from NC_134805.1 coordinate 32,149,545, forward strand.
CAATGAGAGGCCACCATGGGAGCATACCTCTTAACCTCAGTCAGTATTCTCACTGTAATTATAAGAATTTTATTATTATCAGTTTCTATCATAAAACATTCAAAAGATTAAGAATGTAGTAATTATCATCCAAAGTTTACACTGAAATTATTATTTTCTTTTGATACTCTTATCATTACTGTCCTCTTATGTTTTCAGTATCTTTATTATATTACATAGTACACTTGAAATGTACATTTCACTTGATTTGTACATTGACCAACAATAGGTACTTGCTAGTGGTAGTCCTGTAAGATGGACATAAGAGAGAACCAGCTCCCCACTGCCCATCTTCATAATCTATCAACACTTTTATTTCCATCTATTTCAATGGGGCTGGCACTTTTGTCTCTGGACTAAGCTCAAGATTACTATAAACTCTAATTTTGTCCCAGTACTTTTCACACATGGAGAGCTGACAACTGGCAATTGTTCCCATACTCCACCTATCAGCTGGTGATATGGAAAGAGACCCATATTAGTAAGGTCAAACATATAGAGTATTGGCTAACTTAAAAATGGCATCTTACTACATGGACAAGATGATGAAAAGAAATCACAGAATGTATGAACTGCCCAATATTAGAATATACAGTGGTGATGTGATCTCTGCATGAGGTGAAGGATATAAACAAAACTGAGAGAATACAGAGGAGGGAAAGACTACTAGAACTGGACTTCCTACCATTGAAAGAAAGAAGAGAAAGAGGTGACTGGATAGTAGTGGTCAGGATATTAAAAGGAATGGATAAAAATGATATAGAAGATCTCATAGTCTGGGACAGGAGAGAGTTGTAAGGTCATGGGAACAAATATAAAAAAGACAAAATAAATTATATGAAGAATTACACTTTTCCATAAATAACCAATCCTGCCATTGTGACGTCCCAAACCTGGATCACATACAAATATTGTAACTGTTGGAACAGCTTAGAAGTTTATATAGCTCAAGCTAAATCCACAATCAAATTCATAGCCAGGTATGATAGGTGGAAAACAAAAGAGCTGAAATATCACAAGTCCTTTCCTGTATGCAACAATTAGTTAAACAATTACCCAGTGGATAAATACAACACAGACAACAATTCAAAATTTCTGTCACAAGTGATCTGTGGGAAGGTCTGAAGACCATTGTTAGCTACTGTGGGGCTGCAAGTCTTCAGTCAGAGAAACTCAAGGCTGTAACTGTTATATTTTCTGCATATGTACAAAGAAAACAACAAAATAAAGTTGGAAGCCACAGAAATGTGGTTTTCCAGAAGAATGCTCAGAATCCCCTGGACTGCCAGAGTTACAAATGAGGAGGTATTGAGGAGAGCAGGATTGGAAAGGAGCCTGATAAAGGATATAAGGAGGAGACAGCTATAATATCTGGAGCACATCCTAAGAGGTGGAGAAATAGTGAGAGATTGTTTACTTGGAAGATTGGAAGGAGGAGAGCAAGAGGGAGGCAGAGGCAGAGGATAAAATTCATGAACAGCCATATAAACTATGTGGAGGAGGGTGGACAGATGGTGAGGCTGGCAGAAGACAGGGGAAGTTGGTGCTCTATGATTGACACCATCACATAACAGTCACTTTGGTAAGGTAAGGTACATATGTATATCATATCATATATATATATATATATATATATATATATATATATATATATATATATATATATATATATATATATATATATATATATATATATATATATATATATATATGATTATGCTCTCACTGCCCATTTGGAGAGATCCATGCAACACATCACATCTTGCTTTGCAAGGCCCTCACAGCTTTTCAGACTTGAAGTTAGTCTGAAAAAATTGAGCTGTTTCACTAGTATGCACCCAATGAAGAGTATCATCCTCCCCACATCTAGATAGAGGAAACGGTACTGGAAACAACCCACTAGTTCACTTACCTAGGTTGCACCATTTCCTCAGATACAAAGCTGGACAAAGAAATTGACAGCAGACAGGCTAAAATAAACAGTGCCTTTGGCAGACTGTACAAGCAAGTTTGGACCAATAAGCACCAGAGGAAAGGCACAAAAATCAGTGTCTACAAAGCTGTTGTGCTGTTGTGGCTCTGAGTCATGGCTGTTGTGCTGTTGTGGCTCTGAGTCATGGGTTACTTATAGACACCACCTGCATCTCCTTGAGCACTTCCATCAATGATGGTTCTGTTCTATTCTTTGCATCTACTGGAGTGACTTCATCACCAATGTCGAGGTCCTTAAGAAAGATGAGGTCCCCAGCATCAAGTCCACATTGTTGAAGATCCAGCTACAATGGACAGGACACGTTTCCAGAATGGAGGACCACCGCCTACCTAAGATCATTCTGTATGACGAGCTGTCTTCTGGACATCGCAAAAGAAGAGCGCCTCTGAAGAGGTTCAAAGATAGCCTCAAATCCTCTCCCCAACTATGCCACATCGACCCCAGTCACTGAACCACTCTGGCCACTGACCATGTGGGATGGAGATGCACCGTCTACCTGCCTGTCCTGTATTGGGCTTGTCGGCCATCAGTGAGCTTGCAACTAATGTGGACAACTGCCTTCACAGATCTTTGTTCATGAAGCCAGGCCAAGAAGGAGGTATATATAAATATATATATATATATATATATATATATATATATATATATATATATATATATATATATATATATATATATATGTATATATATATATATATTTTTAGAGGGGGTGGGGTTCTTGTTGCATTACCTCTGATCCAAGCAATGACTAGGGAACATGGATTATCCTCTATTCACAAGGAGTTAGGATGAATACATATATCAGGAGGCACGTTCCCCTTCACAAGGGGGTTGGCTAAGTCAAAGACACACACACCCTATATCCATCCCACACCCATCCAGAAACCCATTTATTGTCCGTCCCATCTTACCTCTATGTGGATGAAGGGTCATCCCTGTACCCAACCCACTGTTCAGGTCAGACTCAGTAAAGCAAAACACAACATCTCCACAGCAGGATCCAACAGCTGAAGTTGGTTTACTTCCATTGCTTCATTACATGGTAACTCCCCCCTCAAGAGAGTACATAGCAGACATGAAAAAAAATACCTTTTACCTGCCTCACTTTACTATCCATTCACAACCACTCTCCACTTACACGTATCTCTCTCTCACTCACACTCATTCTCTCTCTATCTATCTCTCTCTCTACCTTTATATATATTGATACAAAGAAAATAAAAAAGTTAGCTCAGAAAGGGACCTAGGAGTAATTATCAGCAAAGACATGTGACCAGACAAGCATATCAACAAATAGTTGGAGAAACCTTCAATTTACTAAAATCAATGAAAGTGGCCTTTGACCACTTGGATGAGAAAATGGTAAAGAAAATATTAGTCACACTGATAAGACCAAGATTGGAGTATGCTGTGACACTATGGACACCCAGAACTAAAAAGAATACAAAGAAATTAGAAAGAATCCAAAGAGCAACAACAAAGATGGCACCAACACTCTCTAAATTGACATACAAACAAAGATTGTCCAAACTGGAACTACCAACCCTAGAACGAAGAAGAGAAAAAGGAGATCTACTGGCCATTTACAGAATTATGAAAGGGATAGAAGTCCTCAACAGAAATGATTAATAAAGTGGGATAAGGGAAAAACAAGAGGATATGAAAAGAAACTCAAAAAGGATAGTTAAAGAAGAGATTTTAAAAAGAATAATTTCCCACAAAGAGTGGTAGATATCTGGAATAAATTGGATGAGGCAACAGTGTGTGCAATAACTATACAAGAATTTAAGAACAATCTAGATGTTCAAAGATACAAAGATGGGTCACTAGAAACATAGCTTTCTTCCTTTATAATACAACTAGGTAAATACACACACACATACCAAAGGCCCTTTCTCCCTTACAATAAAGGTGATTGATTCAAAGCACACAGACACTTCATGCACAGTTAGAACTCATTTAACACCTATCTCAGCATCTTGTGGGTAAAGGGGCCTTTGTACTATATGTTTTTTGTGTGTTTTTGTTTATTGTGCCCAGTTGTTACAGGTAATCATTGGTACATGATAATTGGTTATTTACAAGTATATTCCAATAACAACTGTTGTGGATACCCTTGTGGTTCTAGACACCTTGTATATCATTGATTACTTCTGATTCCTTCCACCTGATGTATGACTACATGGAGAGATTCAGTGCATATTTTTTTTCATAAGCCCATATGTATGAATATATATATATATATATATATATATATATATATATCATGGAACAAATTACTTGTTACAGTGAAGTCTTTCAAATAATCAACCCTGCCATCTTGAGCTTCGGTCCTGGATCCATCAGAATGCTAGGCAACCATGCTACTGATTAGGGTACTAAGTGGAGTACAGTAATTGGTAGTGCAGTGGCCTAGCATTCTGATGGCCTCTGGATCAAGGCTCGCAAGGCCAGTTGATTATATTTATATATATATATATATATATATATATATATATATATATATATATATATATATATATATATATATATATGTACACATATACACATATAAATATGTGTATATAATATACATATATATATATATATATATATATATATATATATATATATATATATATATATATATATATATATATATATATATATATATATATATATATATATGTATATATATATATATATATATATATATATATATATATATATATATATATATAGTGTTTTCAATATGATTAGATTTACAACATACTCTTATATCACTTCCTTATACTTGGATAGGAATCTCTGTTACATTTTTTGTGTCAATGACTTGTATTTAGGAGGATGAGGGTTGCACCAACTCCTCCATGCCCAAAGTTCCTGTGTAGGATGATAATTGGAACTTAAGTTTGCCATCAGCTCTGCGTGCATAGGAACTAATTGAATCTGAGAGATAGTCTGTCAGGGTGGCAAGTTAATAGATGTATGAATACAACTCACTGACAGGGCAGCACACTGGAACAAGCAGTCGCAATGTACAGTAGTATGAGCTATCATGACAGGTCTTCACTTTTTTTTTCTCCAGACATACTTAATTCAGAATGTGTAAAACATCTTTTTATATTATTTTTTTGTCCTTTCCTTTGTATAGATTTATGATGAGTTGAGTTATTTCTTGATAGGTCTTTATGAATATTGGCTCTGTGGGTGATAGAATTTAAGGAGGTTTGATGCACAAGTCCTCCTTGCAATCAACCTTTATCAGAGCAAATATTTGTTTTGCCTTTTGACTGCCTGCCACACACCATACTGGTTGCAGCTTTTTGCATTCTACACAGGAGCTGCTGTACTGTCCATGCACCAAGAAATGGTGCATTTCTCCTTTCTTCCAAGTTACGCTTCCTTCTTCTTAGTTTCACATGATGCAGTGTCAAATTTTATGCACTGTAAGTCATTTGTCATACATGAAATGAATTAATAATTTAATTGTTACTTTGAGTTCCAATAAATGGAAAAGCCACAGCCCCACAGTGGCTGGCAACAGTCCATGGGCCCTCCCACAGGTCTCTCTGGTAAGAAACTTTGGACTGTTATCTGTGTTGTGTTGGTGTGGGACTGTTTCTATGTCACCAGCTGATTGTGTTCGGAGAAAAGGACCAATCACTAGTTGTCAGCTCTCCATGTGTGAAAAGATGTAAGAAATTCAATTGAACTTGAGAGAGAGATCTTCGGCCTAGTCTGGAGACCAAATGTCAGGGGGTGACAAGTTTTAAAAATAGGCAGCTTCCTTGTCCATCTTGTAGGACCACCACATGCATGTATCTATCATAGGTCCTTACATTATATGAGAGAGTGTGCATTCATTCTAAAATATCAAAACTCTGAAGTAAGCCAATGATATATTTTCATCTATAATGGGACAAATTGCAATATGGTATTCATGCACCAGAAACACAATAGAAGAAAATCTGGATTTGATAGGCCTTGTTTGCTTGTAGTCAGTTTTCCTGTATTGTAAAGCAAACCAGTCTATCTACAAAGCCAGAATGATGACCCATTTACTTATTGTTACCAGAACATTACACCATTCTCATGCTCTCATTCATCCAACCTGAAATCAAAGACATATGCTCATGTAACAGTACATTCTTATGTGTAATCAAAAATACAACTTTGTTCATTTTATGTGAGACAAATGACAGTACGGTATTGTTTTACCCTAAACCACTATGAGAAGCAAATCTTAATTTGACATAGTCCATATGTTTGGGTTCCTATAGCCCTAATCTTACTAACCAGTCCTATAAAGTGACCATTTCTGAGACTCATTTGCAAGTAAATTAGTGTGATTTGGAACTGCAAGTGCCCTATTTGCAGTCTGTCACCGCCCACTAGGCTCCCACAGCAGAAGCAGTAGCCATGTTGATGTGTGTGCTCATTGTGTACAAAGGTACAACCTTCTTAACAGAGAACTAGCGAATAGTATATGGGAACTGTACCACTGGTGTAGGCTGCTTCTCTTCAGGTCTGTAAGGCAACATCATCTTGAGTGTAACCAGACTGTCAAGGAAATAGTTCTGTCCAACAACTAGCACATCAATTATACTCAGAATAGTGTTGACCAGTTTCTCAGAAGAGAAGTGACAAACCCCTGCAAGGCTAGACTACTACTGCACATCATGAGCATGAAAACGAGCAACAACTCATCCATGCTTTAATTGTGTTTGAATTATCATGCACACCTTTTACATGATAATTTCCTATTTGTACTGTTTATAATAATCTTGGCTAAATTGTAATTACAACTAAAAAGCGAGTTTAATTATAGAGGTAGAGTTATGTAGTGTAAGTAGATTTAAAGAGACGGTTGAACGTAAAATGTATTTCCTTGTCATGTTTTCACTGCACATGCGCTTGAACCAGATACACGCAGGCCTTGTGGACAGATAGTGTTTCCTTAGGCTGTAGTCTGTATCTGTTGTATTTTAGACAAAGTATAACATCGAATTTTGTGTATTGTATATAATGACTGTTTCTTCACAATATGGTGTACCTATTTATTCTTCTCAAAAAAATATCAAAACTATAGGCCATTTTACAGTCTCCCAAGCTAGGGTGATCATTTTTTTTTCTATAGCCTTAATCTTAACCTTTTGCATTCTCCTATATTGGATTATAGAGCTTATATATGTGGTTGGTTTTCCAAGCAGATACTTTGGAAAAAACCTGCCAGGTTCCATGAAGAACTCTGGGCTTGTAAAGTAGAAAAAGTCAACCATCCCAAACAAAGTAAGACAGCACCTCCACCAGCCCTGTGCTCCCCTGGAGAAAATGTCCCAGTATTTCATGCCTTCACATCTGGGAACCCCTAAGTCTCACACCTAAAGATCTAAATGGTGTGTCCCAATTGTTGTATGGCGCCCTCTCTGTCCTGATTTATCATCAGATCTGTCATCGCCAATTACTTTTAAATAAATCAGTAGAGGAACTTTATATGGTTTCATTACAGCTTTTTTCTTCTCTTTCTATACAGACCTAGATCAACCTCATTTTCAGAGAAATAAATTTGGAAAAATATCCATTTCTCACAGACTGCATATGTGGACATCAGTACCAGCTTCTTGCAGTTACATGAAAACAGGAACCTTGTGTGTGACAAAATCATGCACTTGCATGGAAACTTCCGCAGTCCTAAAATTCATTTATATGGATGGGGATGGTAAGGGAGTTAATTGCAAGAGTTCTAGGCAAGGGTTTGGAGTTGGTGGATGAGGTTGGAGAGACATAAGAGTTGATCCAGTTGTTTGTGAATGATATTATGTTTATGGTTAATTCTGAAGAGACTGAGTGAGAAAAGAAAAAGTTGAGAGTAACTGTAGGCAAAAATGAAGTGATGAAATGTATGAGTGATGATAGAGGCAAGATGTATGTCAATGTGAAAGGTGAGAGGTTGGTTTGAAATATTTGAGGTCACATATGGCAGTGAACTCAAAAATGGATGTGGAGATGAATTACATAGTATAGTAGGTAAGTAAATTTGTGAGTCAAATGAAAAGTGGTATGAGAAATAGGTATTTGGGGCTAACTGCAAAGCTAGTTTTATGAAGGAGTGATTGTACCCACAACACTGTATGGAACAGGGAATTGGAATAGTATAAAGGAGGAAAAAAGGAATGAATGTTTGAAAATTAATATCTGTGTGAACAAGTTGCTGAAACACAGCAAACGAAACAGGGACTGGGAGTAAATTGTTTATTTTTTATGTTTCATCTACTGACTTTTTCAAAAGTCAGTAGACGAAATGTCAGGAATAAGCACTTCACTCCCAGTCCATGTTTCCTTTGCTGGAATAAATGTTTTTTTATATTAATTGTTTGAGTAGTATGATAATTGTCACAAGAATGGAGAGAGTAAGAAATAAGGAGATGAGAATGAGAACAGGAGTGGAGAGAGAGCTGTTGGATAGGGTAGCTCAATGAGCACTGAATGAGGAAAAAATTATCAAAAAGAATGTGGAGGGCAGAAGAGAATGGAATAAACTTGAGAGGGAGACAATGATTTAGGATGGATGGGGTAATGGGGGCAATGAACACAGGAAGAATGCCTGTGTCACAGGAAAGAGAGGGTGCAGAAGAAAATTAGGGAGTGGAGGGAGATTCTGAATGGATAAAAGATGATGCAGCCCAAAGGGATGTTGTTTTCATCTTTTCTGTAAAGTGTTTTGAATGGATGAGGTGAGGTTTGTTATATAGCGAAGTAATAGAGGGTAAACCTGCTCCAACTCTTGGGCCCTGCTGTGAAAGTGCTGTATCTCACTGTATTGCCTTTGACCTGAGCAGTAATAGGGATGACCCTTCATCTATGAACTTGCATAGATGGGAGGGGTATAGATTGAGTTTCAATGTGTATTGGAGGGGATGCGTGCTTTGTTTTGGATATCATCTTTATAGGGAGGAAAGAGTGTTTGAATATTTTTATATACTGAAGAACCAATGAATAAAACCTTCACGTGGTGGCAGGGCCCTCACATTGGCGGGAGAGGTGCATATGCCCGGGGACGGTACTTTTAGGGGGGCAGTGATTCTAGCCTGGACTTGCCGCCCACAAAGCGTACAAAATTATGATAATAAAAATAGGTCAAAGAAGCCCTGGATATTTTACCATAATTGACAATTTTTGCATTGGAATAAACAAAATCTTAAGTATTTTCCTTTACCCTTTCTGCAATAGGGACAATGAATACAATTTTTATAATCTATTTAACTATTTCACAAGCCAATAGCTGAAATGTCAATACTTTTCAGGAAATACTAACACAACCACTTTGCAGTCTGAGGAATGTTTTTTTTCTATTATCTATAAAAAAAACTCTTAAGTTTTCACTTGATTATATGGCACACACAGCAAAAGTATCTTTTATTATATATACCAGTATCCTATAATTATGTTGCACAAATTAGGATCATAAGCAGTAAGAGATGGAGGTGGGAAATGTTGAGGGGGAGGAGGGGCATTACTGAGAACTTTACCCTAGATGGCATTTAGGCATGTACAGGTTCTGAGTAGCGGTCTTATAAGAGTGATGTTAAAAAAAAAAAAAAAAAAAAAAATCCTCTCCTAACCACATGAAAACCCATAAACACCCTCACTTCTATTTATGTATCTCCCAAATAGTAATCTATAAGAAAAGAGCTGTGCTCACAGGGTCTTTTATTCAGGTGAGCCATCCAACTAGTATATTTGTTAGATGGCTCTCCTGAATGAAAACTTTTGTGAAATTGAGACTACACATCACACCATGTGAGCTGATGTTAGACAATGTAGAACTATCTCCAGAATATCCTTTTGTACATCCCGCATGGGATGGTTGGTAGCACCGTGCTGCACACCCTATGGTTCTAGTCTCACAGACAGAGCTGTTTAGTTCTTATATTCACCTTGGTCTTTGGATCACATTTGGACTTGTGATCGACAGCTATTTCCCTCCCAGAAGAGAGCTCAGAGCTCGTATGACCGATCTATGGGTAATGCTTTGACCTTACAGGCACACACACCCCTAACTCCCCGCCCATGAGAGTTGGAGTAACGACTCCAAGCTCAGTGATACTGAAATTATTTTCAGCCGTGGGCAGGATTTGAACATGAACCACCGTAGTGACAGTCTGGGACTCTACCAACTGTGCCACTGAGTCCATATTTATGTAGGTACAGTATGTGTATATATATTATATATATATAATATATATATATATATATATGACACACAGGAACCCACAGTCGGAGAAAATAAACTTTGAATAAAGAAGAATCCTATATTTTGGCTATCAACTGTAGCCCTCTTCAGGAAAGAGGGCTACAGTTGATAGCCGAAATATAGGATTCTTCTTTATTCAAAATTTACTTTATCCGACTGTGGGTTCCTGTGTGTCATTTACAAATGTGCTACTACATTTCCGTTTAGAAATATATATATAATATATTTATATATATATATATATATATATTTTATACATATATATGCACACATATATACACATATATATACACCTATATACATATATACACATATATATACACCTATATATATATATACATATATAGATATATATATATATATATATATATATATATATATACATATACATTTATACATATATATACAGGGGCAGAAACATGGAACATGAGAGAAGATGAGTTTGAATGTGTTTGAGATGAAGTGCCTGAGTAATATGACAGGGTTACTAGGCTGGATGGAGTGAGAAACGAGGAGGTGAAGAGGTGAAAAGAGAGTTGGGAGATAGGGTTGATGAAAGAATATTGGGATAGTTTGGACACATGGAAAGAATGAGTGAAGAAAGATTAATAAAAGAGGTGTGGAAGGCAGAGGTGGAAGGAGTGAATATGAGGGGGCAACCAAAGATCAGATGGATGGATGGGGGTAAAAGGGGCATTGGGAAAGAGGGGAATGTCTGTTGAGGAAGGAAGGAAGAAGACAGAAGATAGAGGTGAATGGAGAATGGTTGTATATGGATGATGCTGTGAGGCATAAAAGGAGTGGATGGGGGATTGGGGGTGAGGAACTATGTGTGAAAAATAAGTTCATGCAGCCCTAAGGGATTTCTCCCCATCTTCTCTTTTTCTGCATGAGGGGATGATGGAGAGGTTGCCAATTAAATGAAGAAGCCTTGCCATGGATGTGCTGTGCCTTGCTACAATGCCTCTGATCCAGGGCAATGGGCGAGATGCAGGGATGACCCATCATCCAGGAGGAGCCAAGATAAGAGGGAGGGAGGAGGGTGAATGGGACTGGAGTATGTGGGGATGGAATGGGTGGGAGTGGATTTCATGCCTTTGTTTTTTGGCTATCTCCCTTGTAAGGGGGAAAAGCTTTTGGTATATGATTTTATGCCTTTGTTTTTTGGCTATCCCCCTTGAAAGGGGGAAAAAGCCTTTGGTATATGTATGTATGTATGTTCTTTATGTCAGACCTGATGTCGCTCAGTTGGCCAGCTAAGAATCATTGATGGATAAGGATTTTCGTCCTTGAGCAAAGCGAGACACATTTGTTTACAGTCGCACCTTGCAAGGTAACGTTTACTGTAGACTACTTGTGCAGGCACTAAGTTACATAAGAAGTTGTAATATGTGAATAACATGTGGGTAATTTTAAGAGACCAGCACCTGCAATCTCTGGATAAGCGGACTTCGAATTTGCGATATTTTGCTCAGTAGCCCGACACCACCAATCGAACTATTGAACCTCTGATAATAACTTGATCACTGTATAAAAACACATTTTAACCTTAAGGTTTTATATAATGATATGTGAAAGTTGTTTTTACAAGTGTTTTTGCATGAAATACAGAAAGAGATTGGGAAAGGAGTACAAAAAGGCGATGCAGTTTCACTCACGCCATTTCCAGCTTAGTCAATCGACTCGAAATTGAGAAGTTTTGTTTACACATCTAGCGATGACCTACGCATGGCGAATTGGCGATGTGTGTTTTTCGATCTTTATACCCAGTATTTCGCGATAGCTGTCTGAGAAAGAGCAAATTCTTGAGGCACTTGCTGCTACGCCAGACCTAAGGTAATTTACAACTCCTCCATGCGCCCTGTTTAACCTATCCGTTTTGAAGATGGCGTAATTCGGTATGTCTTACTGTCTTGTATACCTGGGTTAAGGTGGGTTTCTGCAAGGGCAGTAAACATAAATCTCTCTTCTTCTGCTAGATTCGTGAGGTAGGGAATTTTGTATTGGTTGCTTGTGTGATACAGCCCTTGTACATTAGCAAACAGTGGGTTTTCTAGTAAACTCTACCTGTGCAGGGATGTAGTGGTGTGAAGATACGGGTATAACATAACCTGATTTGTCCCTCTGAGTTGGTTGTTTATTGTTTGAGTGACTAGGTTTGTTTCTTAGTTTTGGATTCCAGGCAGTTATGTCCCTAGGTTCTCCATTAATTCCGTTTTCATAGTTTGAATCAGCTTTAAAAAAAATATCCATTGCTTGCAGCTCCTCTGTTCTCGCGGCTGCCATTTGTCCAAGTTTCCTGTTTAGATGGTAATTGGTACCTCTGATCTTGGAGGTAGTTGTCGTGTGTTGGGAATGCATTAAGAAACCTTTGCTTTCCCTTTTTGTGTGTGAACCTGCAGTCTTCATTGAAGCATTGGTAAATTGAAATTGAATATCTGCAGAGTTTATGGGTGGTAATTGGGGCATTGGGATCCGAACTTGCATCTTCGGTTGGCCTTATTTCCGCATTTCATCAACATGACAGGGTTTGGGGTGTAAAAATGGCAGTTCTTACCATTGAGGCCGTGTTTGCAGAAGTGCTTTCTGTAGAATTTGCATTTGTGTGATTCACCATGGTCTTGGATCACGTGTTGGACTCGTGATCGACAGTTATTAACCTCCCGGATGAGAGCTCACAGCTCGTATGACCGATCTATGGGTAATACTGTGACCTTACACGCACACACACCCAACTCCCCGCCTATGAGAGTTGGAGTAACACCCCGCAGCGCAGCGGTAATGAAATTATTTCGGCCCTGGGCGGGAGTCGAACCCCAACCGCCGTAGTGGCTGGCTTTGAGTAGTAGACTTTGTGGTCTCTTTGCACTTTGTGTCTGTAAGCTGCTCAGCTTTCTTCGTAGTCAGGAGTTGGAAACATTCTTTCTCAGACCCTGGTTGAGCATATTACTGATTGGTAGTGGTGGGCAGCTACCGGTAAAGTTACCGGTTTTATCGGTAACAACCTTAACGGTAGCTTACCGGCAAAAATGCTGCTACCGTTAAGGTTCCGTTAACCGATAAGCTATACCATAACACTCGGAGAGCGGTAAGCACGTCTCGGCTTGGTGGTACTGAGTGACGGTACTGACGATAGTGGTGGGCAGCTACCGATAGTTACGGGTTTTATCGGTAACAACCTTGACGGTAGCTTACCAGCAAAAATTCTGCTACCGTTAAGGCTCCGTTAACCGATAAGCTATACCATAACACTCAGAGAGCGGTAAGCACGTCTCGGCTTGATGGTACTGAGTGACAATACTGACGGCCCACTGTACCGCTAATTTTACTGGTTAAACTTTTACCATTAAGCAAGTATGTACCGCTAAGGTCTCGGTAATTATTTTACCATTAAAACCGTTTTTTTTTTTTTTTGCATTTTTGTCAATTTCTCAATAGAATTAATGTTATTTCTGTGATCAGCATACGAAATTATATTAATTGTGAAAGTTTCATCGAAAAATTCCGCGTGTCGCCAAATGAACTAATATATGTATGTATATATATATATATATATATAAATATATATATATATATATATATATATATATATATATATATGCTAGTGATGAAAATGCCAATATGCTTCTGTTTCTAAATAAGAATATGAACTAATTTGTATGAAAAGATAATTGGGGAAATAAATAAAAAATATGCTAACAATGAAATCTAATATATCCTTGAGTATTCACCTTGGTCTTTGGATCACGTGCTGGGCTAATTTGTATGAAATAAGTATTAAAACAAGGGAACATTAAAAGCAGTTTTTAGGAAAACATCTATTACAAATTAGTCAGTTTAGGTTAGTTTTTAAGAAAACATTTATTACAATTTAGTCAAAGCTTTATATGTGTATGTGTGTGTATTAACAAAACTCCCACTCCCACATGCACCCTCCAAACATAGACCCATGCATGCAGAGGCGGACAAAAGTTTATACACCACACCCACCCTCAGACACCCTCCTTTCACTCACTTGCGCGGTAGATAGCATACTAAAGTAGCACCAATTAAAGTATGACTTTTTCCCTTTACAATGACATAACAATCAAAATAATATGTAAAATAGAACCAGACATATAGCTTATTAAAGGACAAAAACATTGATTTTTCAGGAGAGACAGTTAAACTGGGAGGCTGGATACTGTAGATAGGCGGCATACTTCTACCTCTAACTTTGATAACGCACTGATATCTATAAAATTCAAAATCATGTGTTTACTGTTGAGAATCATAGCTTGCTTCCGATTGGTGGGAGGAGTTGCCAGATATCTCCATAAACACAATATCGTAAACAAAATAGAACTGGCTATCGAAATTTTTACTTTATTTCAATATACAGAATATGCAATGGGGTTGTGACTACACACCATAGTAGGATGAAATTTGTTTAAAGATTTAAGTCTTAAAGGCGACTACTACCTCACGAGTCTTTTACCGGTAAAATACCGGTAATTCCGGTAACGGCATTGTTGTTTACCGGTAATTCCAGTACTGAGATTAGCGGTATTTGCCCAGCACTAACAGCAATATTAATCGAACGCTAATGGGACCTTTCGCAGTGAGAGATTTGATACCAGACACCGCCAGATCTTGTAATTCTTGCCGGAAAATAATTACTTTTTTGGGCAAGTATTATAAACTTACAGAGGTATATCGTTGTACATTATTGTGTCTGAAATTTAAGTCAATTAATTTCATGGTTGCAAACGGCATATAGCATTGTTTGAGCCTCTATTTATAATTACAGATGATATTCGTAAAACAGCCTATAATTGTATCAAACCAAGCAATTTGTCATTTTCTACCGACTTCAATGGACATATACTGATATATACTTTCAACTGAATGCACCAAGCAATAGGCAAATCTATGTAATGTATAGAAAATATATTTTTGTATCGAAGACTTACTTTTTCCGGTACGATAACTAAAGCCCCCCCCCCCTCCACACACACACGTACCATCACGCATCAGCGACTTGATACAGTAGTCGTGTTGAAAACTTGTCACTAGCGTCCGGAAGGGCTGCATCACTGCGAATACCTTGCGCGAACAACCAGATCTCAGTCATCATTTGGCTTTCACAGGATGAGAATGTCTGCCGGCGCTCTACTCATTTAATCAATAAACCACCACAGCTTTGTAGTGTATACATTTTTCGTGCCAACATCAGACTTCTTTGATGCAATGATGGCAGTCATTTCCCTCTGAAACTGTGTGTTTTCAGGGTATAAAGTTTTTTGGTAATGTCTTCATTCCGCACATTACATTTTGTTAAGGAAAAGAAGTCAGCTTTCGATGTTTGTATTTTTTATAATTCTCATCTTATATTCTTTGCATTTGATATTCCAAATGGCTGGGTACTGCTTTAGTAGCTTAATGTAATGTAAGATAATAGTCTTCGTCCACTCGAAAGGCTTTGCGGAAGTTGCTTGTGCCATTGTATGAAACAAGAAGAGCGAAACAGAGCGCGTGCTTCTTCTCTCATCAACTGTTGACACACTGCGCAGTAGTGGTGGGCAGCTACCGGTAAAGTTACCGGTTTTATCGGTAACAGCCTTGACGGTAGCTTACCGGCAATAATTTTGCTACCGTTAAGGTTCCGTTAACCGATAAGCTTAACCAAACACTCGTGGAGCGGTAAGCACGTCTCGGCTTGGTGGTTCTGAGTGACGGTAGTGGTGGGCAGCTACCGGTAGTTACGGGTTTTATCGGTAACAACCTTGACGGTAGCTTACCAGCAAAAAATCTGCTACCGTTTAGGCTCCGTTAACCGATAAGCTATCCCATAATACTCAGAGATCGGTAAGCACGTTTCGGCTTGGTGGTACTGAGTGACAGTACTGACGGCCCTACGTAGGATGAAAATTAATAGGAACGTATTCAACGTGCTAGATCGTCCTGCTTCCTTCTCGGCCCACAGATGCACAGTACGAAATGTACGTATTCGAATATGAAAATTAACAGACGTGCTAGATCGTTTTGTTCGCATCTCGGCCCGCAGAGGTTCAGTGCAAAATGTACGTATTCGATTAGTCAGCCTATGTGATCTAGAAATGAAGAGGTGGTCAAACTACTCGAAAACTTTTCAGTCTACCTGGTTAAAGGATCCCCTGTTTAAAAAATAGTTAGCGGAAGTGAAAGAGGATGGAAATAAGGCACGTTGTAAAGTTTGTAGAACGGAGATGAAAGCTCACAGAACGTGGAGATTGGAGAGACACTGCTTCCACACTTACCAGATCTTCATATTTAACCTTATATTTAATGTTTATTAATATATGCATATTTACAAAAATGTACGCAGTTGCTCATGAAAGACACCATCCGCATGTTACAATCTATTTGTACTGTACTTGTGTTGGAGTTAATCACAAACAAGTTCACAAATACACTTATCAGACTCGCACGAGTGATGACTGACAAGGATATATATATAACCTATGGGTTGGGGCAGGGAATACAGTATACCCCAACAGAATCACGGAAAGCAGAGACAAGAACAAGCGGGCAGAGACGATCAAAGATTCTGGTGGATTAACACTGTGCCCATTGAAGTGGCCTCTACGACGCAAGGTAACGTGTTATTCAAAAATCATATTTTGTTAGTGATACGCATGTAATTATTATTCGCGTAGTCTTAAGTAACTAATATTTGCGAGCCTTACCGATTGGTGGAGGTGGCGCGCGCTGGCGATTCCGGTGGGGATGTATCCAAATGGATACACAGAATAAAAAATTAAAATAAAATACATGCGTGTGTTTTTTGTCCATTTAAAGGTACTATAATATATATATAGGGATCGTAGAGTACTGCTAATACAAAATTAACGTAATTCCAATATAAAAATGACAACTATGAACAATTGAAAAAAACTGACAGAAATTCAAAGGGTTGAGATTATGTGTTCCTGAGCCTAATATAAGAGGAACTTGGTAAAAAAAACATTATGAAAATGACCTACATATGTCAATTCATCTCACACAAAACCTTTAAAACCTCAATTGTACAAAAAAACTTTGTCCTGACTAAATGAAAAATGGGTGATTTTGGAAATGAATTTTTATGTGTAATGTGTAAAAATGATGCATGTAATTATTTTTCTTTTATGAAATTGTGTTTCTATGTGAAAAATATATTCTTTGTATGAAATTGCACTTACATAGAGACGGAAGTGGAGTGTGAGAGGGGGAGGGGGGGATTGGTGCGTAGGCCTATGCACTGAGGGAGAGGAGGTAATGCTGTGACCTTACACGCACCCCGTCCCTACTCCCCGCCCACGAGAGTTGGAGTAACGACTCGGAGCGCAGGATTTTTATAGTGACGACGTTACAAAACTTGAGTTGTGACTGCACACCATAGTAGGATGAAATTTGTTTAGATTTAAGTCATAAAGGCGACTCGAACTTGGGACGTCACTACTACCTCACGAGTCTTTTACCGGTAAATTACCGGTAATTCCGGTAACGGCATTGTTGTTTACCGGTAATTCCGGTATTGAAATTAGCGGTATTTGCCCAGCACTACTGCGCAGTGATTAGAAATCGGTACGCCCATGACTGCTTTCATGATGCTGTGTCGTTTTTCAACTCATCGCTTCAATACATCGCGCATCAAATACTCGTACGTCCGCCACCACTGTTGTTATATTTTATCTCACTGATTATCTTCATATATAGGACGTGACAGTGATATCCATTATTTTTCGACACTCTTAGATAAATTCCATAAACCGAAATCGACATCCTCTAATTTTTACTCCTTACACTTACTTCAGTAAAAATAATTACCTATTTTTAGTTTTATCTTATAATCAAATTATCAAAGCCTTATCACACACCAGTAAGTAAAATTTATAATATTAAGAGTCATGTTTTTAATTCTAAAAACACTTATGCAGCCATTTATGTCGTATTTTTTTTAATATCTGTTTCCAAATTAGCTAAGTCACCCCTTTGCCCCATGGAATGTGAGACAATTGAAAATTCTAGCGCTAATAGGAAACTACGAGCCTGACTGCGAAAGGTCCCTCGCTTTTTGTGTCTCCCTGATCTAGTTATTCTCTCCTCGCTTACATTTATGTGCCTAGCACTTTTCGCACGTGAATTTTCAGTTACGCTTATAATGATAATAATAATAATAATTATTATTATTATTAATGATAGAAATAATTAATGATAATAATAATAATGATGATAATAATAATAATAATAATAATAACAATAATAATAAGTTTATTTAGCAATGAATATATGAAGTGCAGATAATAAAAAGAACACATGGTTCGAAATAACAATTACCATTGCCGAGGATAACACGATAAAGCATGTAAGCCTATTCCCATTGTTCATTAACTAGTATGCGGGAAGTTTGCTACAGTACAGTAGTAGTGGATCCACCCACTGCAGTCGTCACAGTGGGTGGTGTGGTCACCGTGTGGCTCACGTGATCCTTACAACTAAATTCACCGCACTTAACTGCATTTTTTAGATCAGTGGTTTCCAAAATGGTGAACGGACAAAACCCTTATTGGGATTTTGTATGTTTTGGAGATTGGGGTTTTGTCATGTATTCTTCCAAATTATGGGTCGCGACTCAAAGTTGGGTCACGGGCCACGGCATCTGTTTTGATGGCTCGGGGAAATGCTCACACTTTCAGAGTTTGGCGAATTCCAGAAGAACACACACAAGTGAGAAATCGTTAAAAAAAAATGTCGAAGACCTGCCAGAAAACGTTCCAGGACTCCCAGAGTAACTTATTGAGGTTTGAAATGAAAGCTGTTGAAGGACCTCTTCAAGGAAGCGTCTCTTTCTGAATTCTGGATTCAGGTAAAGAGAAGTCTGTTGTAGGAATTGAAGCGGTGAAAGCGTTGCTTCCGTTAGTAACAACACACTTGCGAGCACGGATTCTCTGCTCTCATATAAAAATTAAGTCGAGGGACAAGCTTAACCCCGAGTATGAAATGAGATACAGTCCTACCACAATGATCCCATTTAGTTTTGTGAATGAAATGCAGTGCTATGGAATCTATTAATTTAGTTTTGTGAGTGAAAAGCAGTGTCATGGATCCTATCATTTTAGTTTTGTGAATGAAAAGCAGGAACAAACTTGGATAAAGTGTCATAGAATCAAATATTCATGGATAGAACGGAGTGGCGGAGAATTGTAAACGAGGCACCGACAGCTGACAGGCCATGACCTAACAGGCGCATGGTGAGAAGAATGAAAAACAGTGACATAAATCCTGTTTGTTTAGTTTTGTGAAAGAATAGCAGTATCATGGATCGCACTAGTTTGGTTTTGTGAATGAAAAGCTGTATACATTTTTCCAAAATAAAGTGTATATATTACTGTGCATTTCCAAAATAAAGTGTATATATTACTGTGCATTTCTCTTTACTATGGGTCGCGAAGGATTGAAATGTTCCAAATAGGGTCGCTCACGAAAAAGTTTTAAAACTACTGTTGAGCTCAACCATGTGTATCTAGTACTTTATCTTCACGGCAACATTTCCTGTTCTATGTTCATTATTCTGTGGCTCGTTTGTAACTGAACAAAATCTACGAAATATACATTAAAGTACATTACAAAATTGTTTTTAAAGGGAGCGCCCCATTTTAGTTCTTACTGTATGCAACAGATGGCGCTCCGATTTATTTACAATCGTAGTGCATCGATTTAAATGTGGGCTTGTCAAATCTGCTGGTGTAACGTGCGCGAATCTTTACATGCAGAAAGTATGTCCTCTCATAGTTGTCTGAACTGACATGAGTTATAACCAATATATTCATTTTGTTAGTAAGGTCATAAATAAAAGGTTATTCACTTACCAAACCCCCACCAATATCATATTCACTTAAATGGAACTAAAATACCCGATAATAAGTAATGTTAACAAGCTCGGAAAGCCAAGAGAGAGGATGTATTAACCAAATTAATTAGCTAACCCATTATCAATACAGTCTAAAACAATAATGATTATTTTTAATGAATGTTGAGTAACTTGGTCCGTAAGAACGTCACTAAACCCCAAAATATCGAATGCATAAAGCATGCAGTCAGAACACCTATACAAGGATAGTGTTCAACCAGAATTGACGTCTTAACCATTTCCAATACGGTATATTAATGTGATATATTGCTAAATTTTGACAGTAACAAGTGGCTACTTATTGCATTCGAAGCAAAACACGAATAGCGAGAGCTTCAACGCATGCGTAATTGAGCGAAGAACTTCTGCTTGGGTCGCTCCAACGTCTCTGTGCAATCGACAACGGCACAGAACACGAGCGTAAACAGGCAATATTCTACTGTACGTTCAACGAATTTGTTGAGTGGGAGATACGAAAGGTAAATTGATAAAGTTCTCTAGATAACTTTTAACTTAATTCTCTAAATTACACTCCATGGATAGGGGAATAAATAAAGTTATATTAGAAGGTGTTTTGCAGACGAAATACTTCACGGGCAATATATGATTTTCACATTTAAAATTGTAATATGTTGTAATCTGTATTGTGACTAAAAATTGGAAATATGATTACTTGTTACCCTTGCCATATCTGTATTTTTGTCGTGGTGTATTACTTCAGTATATTCTTTGTGTGCTAGGTTGCAGATGACCATCTGAGAATAGAAAACATGCTTTAGATTAGCATTGATATTATATTTGTGCTTTCAATTGTGAACTGATTGAATTGAAAAAAATATTGCTGAATGTAATTATTATTTGGTTATATGCACGATATTGAATATAATCATTGGTATTTATAGTCACTTTAGATTCAGAAATCACTGGGATCAGTATTCGTACTTATTTACAATGAAATTAGTAACCTAGTGCTAGATAAAAGACCAGAAAGACCTTAGTAACTACTGATTAGCTTGTTATCAAATGTAAATAAATTGTTTTCAAAGATCTGTACAAATTGACTTAGTAAAGGTTTAGATGGAAACCAACCAAGAGAACAGACAGGCTTTAGAGGTTGATATTGAACTTTAGACCAATTGTAGAATATGAATCAACTAATTGGGAAAATGATGAAATATATTATTATACCTCTGTAGATTACGAGAAGGCCTTTCACTATAGAATGAATAGTAATACTAAACTCACTATGCAAGCTGGGTGGAAATGAACACATTGTAATGATTCTAGAAAATATTTATGCAAAAGATACTATCTTAATCCATAATAAAGATATAGAAAAGATAAAGTTTGAGGAAGAAGTAGACAAGGTGATAAAATTTTACCCAAACTATATATATAGCTTTCTTGGAAGAGGTTTTCAGAAGGTTGAGTTGGGAGTAGAAAAATTTGAAGATTAATGGTTTACCATTTACTGTTGATGAAGTTCCAGGCCCCATTCCACTGGCTATGCTGTGCTGCGCTGGGCTGTCACAGATATATTATCAACACCGATAATTATCCTTAACGCATATATATAACATCATACGCTTTTGTGAATAAGTTGGTCTTAAATGCCTCCTTAAAGGTAATCAAGGTATCACAGTTCTTGACATTTCCAGATAGCTCATTATATTATCGTGGAGCAATCGTTTCAAATGCTCTAAAACCTATTTAAATGTTAACTCGGGGCTCAAAGAGCCTGTGCCACTCAATAGTGTGTCTCAGAGCCATAGGGGCATCAAGATGTAAGCAGTATGGCTTAATGTCACAAACTCCCTCCCTACCAGAAGGCTAGGATGGTGCCCCTCACAGAGGGCTTTGTAGCGTGGAATTTAATGGACCATGCCCTTGGCAAAGTTGAACCAAGGGCATAGTTCATTAAATCCCATGCTACAAAGCCCTCTGTGAGGGGCACCGTCCTAGCCTTATGGTAGGGAGGGGGTTTGTGACGTTAAGCCATATCGCTTACATCTTGATGCCCTAATGGCTCTGCGACACACTGTTGAGCGGCACAGGCTCTTTGAGCCCTGATGTAAGTCCTGCAGTTAATTTCTTGTATATCTAGGTTTACCAAATCGCACTGCTTGATGAGTCAGGACACAAATTTTGTAGATCACATGTGCCTTGATCGACAACCAATGCAAGTCGATGAGTACTGGTGTTATTCTTTCATGGGGAGGCAGGCCTTTCATTAGTCTAGCAACTCAGTTCATAGCTAGTTGTAGTTTCTTCAAAAGATAATTAGGAAGTCTATGATAAAGCAAATTACAATAGTGTTATTTGTTAATTACATGATTGTGAACAAGCATTTTCATTGTATTTACATCCAAATATTTCTTGAGAAATGAAATATTCCATAAATGATATCCTGTTGTTTTTACCACTTGATTGATTTGATCCTTGAAAGATAGACTACAGTCTATGATCACGCCTAAGCCTTTGACAGCTTTTTCTAGTCATTAAGGTACAGTAAGTCCTCCTTATACGATACATATGCGTTCCTGAAAACCTTACTGCAAATTGAAATTACCGTATACCAAACCCATTATAACATGTAATAATAGGATATGGCAGACAACTTCTCCCTGCTATTTCCTCTTCAAAATATCTAACGGATACTTTATCTGTGGATTTTTCTTACTGTAAATAGAATCGAGGGTAGTAATTTCCAAATACCGTAACTGAATTTACCAGATAAAGAATTACCATATAAGGAGAACTCACTGTACCATTAATCTGAAGAGTAGTGATTTCTAACTTTCTAAAATTATTATTACTTTCCAACAATCAGACATTCTGTTTTATCTTTGTTTAACTTTGTTTAACTTCAATTGCTTGGAGTTCATCCATTTTCCCACATCTTTCATCATACCTATCTTAACTTCAGTATTCACTACTTCATGAAAATTAGTGGTGAATGTTTTAATCACCTAAGAACTATGAATAACATTATTCTGATTTTAGAAAGAACATAAAACTTACAAAATATGCTGAGCAATCTGAACAAGTAAATTCTTAAAGTAGGTTTAAAGAAATATTTAACATGAAAGTTCAAAGTAGAGATTATATATAATGGTGGTAATAGTCTTGAAGTTGAAAAGTATAATTTTTTAGGCCACATGTTAAAAGTGACTAAAGATCATGATAATGAAATATAAAAGTGTATCAGAATAGGTTGGAAAATGTTTGATAAGTATAAGATAATCATGAGAGGCTCTCTATTTCCATGAAATGCAAAGTTTACAATCGGTGTATAATGCCAGCCATTGTATACTGATGTGAGACTTGGAAGCTCATAAAGGTGGAGTCAAACCTGAAGAATGCATAGAGGAAAATTGAGAAATCATTGGTGGGAATAATGTTTGAAAATAGAAAAAGAGCAAGTTGGGTGAGAGAGCAGATTATAGTGAAAGATTGTGGAGGCAGTAAAAGAGAGGAAGTGGAATTGGACAGGTAAATTAGTGCGAAGGAATGAACAATGGAGCAAGTGTGTTACAGAGTGGATGCCACAAGATGGAATGCATGCAAAAGGAGACCAGACTGAAGTAGAGATATGAGGTAGAGAAGTTTACAGAGGTTGGTGCAGTCGTGTGAGTCTTGGAATGGTATGAAAGAGGCCTTTGTTCAATAGTGGAGTCAAATGGGTGATTGATTGATTTTGTGTGGACTGTGAAGGGTTTTTCACAATTTATGTGTAGAAAAACCAGTCCTGCTTGTAAGGGGTGTGGCTGATTTTGTATACATTCACACCAAAATATCCAATACCCATACACCCCTCACCCCCTGTCTCTGTATATAGGGATTCAGACAATAATCAGGCTTGCTGTTTTTTTTGTTTAGCTTGTAGGAGATATATTTTCTGGTAGATGTTAATGTTGATGCATTTCACTAAAATCCAACTTGAATGTGCTTTTCCAAACTTGTTTGGAAGGACCAAGGGTATTGCTAAAGAAGTGCACATCTATGAGATATATCAATACAAAATTAAATATTAACTTGGTCATTTAAAGTACATCAATGTAATATCTGTTTTTCTTGGCAGAAATCAATAACAAAAAGAATACAATAGCAACAACTCAGACATCACCAAGCTTCAAGACTTCATGATTTTGTGTTGTAGAAGACAAACTAAAAGAAATCTAATAACTAGGTCTAGTCTAGTTTGATGACTTCTAGGGATCCTAAATGGATACCCCGTAGGTTAGGTTAGACTAATTAATCAGACTTCCATTAGTTAATCTTTCACAACAAATATGACATCTCGAATTTCGCCAATGTCTGAGTTGGCGCTGGCATGTCACTTTTAGCAACTTTTTTTGTTGTTGATTTCCACAAAGAAAAATTTATATTGGTGTATTATACCATACATACATATACCAAAGGCTTTTTTCCCCCTCACAAGGGAGGTGTCTGAGAAGTATGATGGGGGTTACTAGGCTGGATAGAGTGAGAAATGAGGAGGTGAGGAGGAGAACAGGGGTGGAAAGGGAGTTGGGAGATAGGGTTGATGAAAGAGTATTAGGATGGGTTGGACACATGGAAAGAATGAGTGAAGAAAGACTAGTAAAAGAGGTATGGAAGGCAGATGTGGAGGGAGTGAACATGAAGGGACATCCTAGGATGAGGTGGATGGATGGGGTGAAGGGGGCTTTGGGGGAGAGGGGAATGTCTGTTGAGGAAGGATGGGAGAGGACAGAAGACAGGGGTGAATGGAGAATGGTTGTATATGGATGAAGTTGGGATGCATGAGGTGGAATGGGCAGGTGGATGGGGGGTGAGGTAGTATGTGTGAGCAAATTTTGACGCAGCCCGAAGGGATTTCTCCCCGTCTTCTCCTTTTATGCATGGGGGGACGGAGAGGGGGGTCGCCGATTTAATGAAGCAGCCTTGCTGTGGATGTGCTGTGTCTTGCAACACTGCTTCTGACCCAGGGCAGTGGACAAGGTGCAGGGATGACCCATCATCCAGGAGGTGCTAAGATGAAAGAGAGGGTGGAGGGGTGTGGAGTGTATTCAGGGATGGAATGGGTGGGAATGATTTTATGCCTTTTCCTTTTTGGCTACCTCCCTTGTAAGGGGGAAAAAGCCTTGGTATATGTATGTATGTACAAGGGAGGTAGCCAAAAGACAAAGGCATAAAATCCACTCCCACGCATCCATCCCCATATACTCCACTCCCATCCACCCACTACCTCCCTCTTATCTTGGCTCCTCCTGGATGATGGGTCATCCCTGAATCTTGCCCACTGCCTTGGGTCAGAAGTAGCGTTGCAAGACACAGCATATCCATAGCAAGGCTACTTCATTAAATCAGCGACACCTCCCTCTTTGTCCCTGTATTGCTCTATCATTTAAGGTGTGCACATTTTTAGATTTACCAGACTAGGGAAATCTTGCCTGTAACAATTTCATTGTAAATGATTAATTTATAGGATTTTGAAATTTGTTTTGCTACGATTCAAATAAGAGGGATGTGGGAGCAAATTATGTTTGTAGATGGGGCCAGTATAGTTCACGAGTTGTCTGCCAGAGAAATTGTTGTCCATAATAAATTATCAGAAACGTTGACAATGTAACTTTTTCAAATAAAAATTTATCTCTCATGATGGGGAGGGTGTGCCATTTTTGTCCTTTGTGGGCTAAAAGATAATTAACCTACCCTAGTCTAATGTAACCCAACCCAGCCTAACCTAACCTTGGAGCCACACTGTATAGAAAGGGCAGTGATGTCATAAACCTTGATAGGTCTCTGTGGGATTGTATTTAGTGAGTTGCTTATATAGTTATTTGTGAGTTTGGTCTGTTACTGGCTGAGCTATGGTAGCCCTCCACTCCCTTCAGGGTGTCCTGCATTTAGATCCACTCCTCAGACCACTTCTAGGGTGGGGGATGATGTGATAGCCACTAGGGTATCCAGGAATGGTTCATCAGACTGGGTGTTTAGTCAGATGTCCAACTTCCTCTTAAAGAACTCTGTTTTTATTACACTTGTATTCCTGAAATTCCATGGCAGGCAAATAAAGTCTTGGGCTGTTCTGAGTAGAAGAATTGTATAGTAGACAACGAAATTGATAATATTTATATGATGATTTGTTATTGAAGTTTTCCTTTAGGAAAAAACAGGTCTATTATCTATTAAAAGTAGAAAATAGAAGGGGTGGAACTGATTACTAGCTGAATCCTTATAAATGCCTCCATTTTGGCTATAATGCGTCATCTTCACCCATCACCAGGATGAAAGAATAAATAGAGGTTTCTAGTCAGTCTTTAAAACTGATTAATAGAGAAGAGAGATGCACACAGTATTTGATTGTATGAAATAAGTGACGAAAGTAAATAAACTATTGGATGTGATAAACGTTCCAGGGCCTAATGTAATCTCACTTTGGATACCAAAGGAACATTGGGATCACATGGTGGACAAGATTTAGAATATGTGCAATTGGAGAAAAGGATAGTATAACAATATTGGATAAGAGCTAATATAGTTCTAATTTGTAAAGGAGGAAGTCAAATGAAGCCATTGAATTACAATATATATTTTATTTATTTATTTTATTTATTTTTTCTTCCCCCAACAGATGGATAGCCGAGTGGGGACCCTGGGAAGAAGTTCAGGGACCAAATGTGGCACGGGAGCACTCTTTGCAGCAACAGGCCGACCAGCCTGGGATGTAAGAGTACGGAATTTTTAATGACCTACTGTGATATAAGTGTATATTTTTCTTTGCTTTTCATTCCTCTATAATTATTACAATTATAAGGAAAGTAATGTAAAATTTCTTAATCATTTATAGTTCAGAGATGCTTTGACATAATTCATTCTAGTTTTTGCAGGTTTAAGGCTTGATCTTGTCCCCCCTCCCCCAAGTAGCTTTCAAAGGTTTATTATGGTAACCAATCTCGTAACAATTTTACTGCACTGCTGTTTTATATATATATTTTTATATTTTCCCCACGTGGTGCCATTGCTCAGGACATTCCGTGTAACCTCCTCCTTTTGTTTAGTGACTTGTGTCCACTGGTTTGTTGTCCTTTCTGTTTGTTGCCATCACTTTTTTAACTATCTCATTTGTAACTCGTCTAGTTTCTTTTTTTAATCAGTGTCCAACTTTCTACTGTTTATCGTGCATGAATTAATACACACTCTTTATTTCTAGTTTTTTTGGTTATGAACTGCATCCCAAAATTAAATAATTACCATAAAAAGTGAGAAGTGGCAAGATGTTAGATATTGTAAGGACAATAGTCTTGCATTTGACATACTTGTGTTATAAAATAAACCCTTTAGAATATTAATTGGATGTTTTAGAATTATTCCAGTAGAATATTCACATTCAGAAACCATAATCATCTCCATAGAGCAACACACAAAAATGATAGGCACACAATTCTATGCAAGTTCTCAATCCCACTCGTCCTAAGCATCATACTATATCATACAAACAGTCCACAGAACATATGAAAATAATTCCAGTGGCATTCTTCTTAAACATCTACAGTCTACTGGGGGCTAGAAATTCTTCTGGACTTTTCATCATGGAGGAAGACAAACTGCTGTTTCATCACTTCCTTGTGGTGTTCCTGAGGTTGACTTTTACTGTCATAAGATTCCTCCAACTGTTTAGCAGTAACTTTATTATTCCTATTACAAACCCAGCCTGCCAGTGATGATGTATGACTGTAAAGTCAGGAGATGATAATTCTTTGGAAGCCTCTAATCATAATATACATGGGAAGCCGTGCAAACCCAGTGGCCATCCTTTACTAGAACTTAAGGGGATAGTACAACTTAGCAGCAGCCTGCTCGACTAATTCACCTTTTTTAGAATCTCCTCTGCTCATCACACATGGGAAGGAAGATAGAGAATTTTTTTTTTTTACAAAAACTCACTTGGAAGGGGAGCAGCAGCCCTTCCAACTCCAGAGGCTCTCTGCTGCATCACCACTTCATGGTCAGAGCATTAAAGCATTCCTCTAAATTTAGAAACTGTCTACTATGATTGGCAGTTGCCCATGTGGTACCATACTTACTAACTTCTTACTAGAATACCCTAGCTCCACAACTCTTTGCCACAACCTTATACTCTTCCATCTACCCCTGCAATATTGTCCATAAGGGTAGAAGTGCAGGTGAACTGGAAGCAGTAATAACAATCTACCTATAGCAACCAACCCCCAGTACACTGCAATACTTCCATACAAAGAAACACACACATCACAAAACAGGAGCTCCATAATAGACTGACAGATTTTATACTTCACCAGATCTCAGAAGTCAACCCAGCAAATCACAAAAAAATAGCAAACATTGTGCTCACACTCCTGCATACAGGTCACCACCGTTTACTGAAGCATTACTAACATTGGTCTGGCAACAGACACTAAATGCAACCACCTCTCAAGGCTGCATAATATATTACATTGCTCATCACTTACTGTACAGTTTTAAGCATGAGGCTTTGAACACTTGTACCATATCACACCAACACAGCCTACTGAATACAGCATAAAAATAACCATACCAGTATTCCACTCAAACATCTTTAATAATCTAGCAAAGAAAACTCTTCTTGACATACAAGAATCATATTAGTTCACCCCTGTTCATAGATACCATAAATCCCAGATGCAAACATTACGTAGAAGACATTTTCATAGACTGCTCAACATTCACACTGTTCAAATAGCAAATTGTGCAAAGCTGCTTCTATGTAATATATGAGCTGATCTGGTTGCTGTATACCTTGGAGCTAAGGTCTCCCACAAAAGAACCAAGACAATAGATTGAATGTAGATTACACTGAAAGTTGTTTTGTCCCACAGTGGGTTTTTCAATCTATCTTACATTTTCTAGGGAACAGCAAATGATCTTTCTTCAATGAAATTGACTTCTGCTGAACTAGCACAGAAGCTGGCTTCAAGGCGGTCTAATAATCTTGCTATAGCTCGGGCAGAATTGCTAGATCGTGCCAAACGCAGTCCTGCGTCAAGGCGTAGACTCACAGCTGCAGTGTTAGGGAGACTTCGAAATGCCAACCAACAGGTATGCAGTGTTTATGGTATTAACATATTTCCTTGGCACTAAGTAATGTTTTATATAAAGCTTTATATGATTTTGAACATTTCAGAATCTACAGGATGTCTTGGCACAGTCAAGTGAAACATTGGCTCTCTCCAAGCGAGTACGAGAACAAGCATCACGGCCTGACATTCTTGTTTCTGATCAGCTTGTTCCAGTAGGAAGAGCATCACTTGACCATGGTAGGTTACCTTTTATCATCATATAATTATCTTATTTGGTGCATAGTGAAAAAAAATATATAAACTTGTTTCGAATATAAACATTCAACTAGGTCTAATCCTAGCATATTTTATTTTTGAAGCTCATCAGCATTGATTTGATATGTGTTTTGCAGGTAGTGACAGTGATTCAGAGCCACAAGCTCTGAATGCTACAGACAAGATTAATAGAATCAAGTCTTTCTACGGAAAACAAGATGGTTTAGGAGGGTTAGCCAAGTCACCCAAGCACACTCCTGGCAGCAAGGCATTGACTGCAAGGTTGTCAGCAGAGTCTGGAAGTGACACTGACACAAGCCATTCAAGTATTCAGACAGCAAGTCCCAAGACAAAGAATGATATGCAGTTGAACACCAGGCCACCTAACCACTTGCAAAGGGAGCGCATGCTGCAGGCAGGTCTCACTCCCGAGATGCTGAAGTCCGCCCACAGAGCAAGTATGGATCGCACTATCCAGGTAAGATTTGTTGGAGAACCTCACCTTGAGTATGATTTGTGACCATGCTAATCTGTACAAAGAAATGACTCTTCCTCTTGCATTATTTACATTCATTCAAAGGTGTCTCGTTTCCGTCTCATTTTAGATGGTAGTTACGACATGTAGGGAGCTATGGAATAGATTAGAAGAAGAGAGGATTGCTCGGGAGCAGCTGCATGAACAACTTCAGCAGCAGGGAAATGTAATAAAAACTTTGACAGCTGTAAGTAGAAGATTTTTATTTTCAGAAGTTAATATTAACCCCTTCCATACAGTGCCGCATACGTAGGCGGCATGAGGAGCAAGTGGATACACGAGGCTGCCATATCGTCATCTTGATTATATTTATTGTAGTTGCCCCTGCGCAATGACATACTCTCTAAACAGTCTTCACATTTTCTATGGTTATCAAAATTCACGGATGAAAGAGAGAACGATTGATATAAGCGGTGACTATATTTTATGATGCGAGTATTATTACGACACATCGTACGTCTGGCAGCTAATGCTGCCCACGAGATTTTGGCCCTTACTGAAGAGGTTAAGAGGAACCATAGAAAAGGAGGTTGGAGTTGTAGTATTCAGAAAGTAATGTATTCATTCACAGAATTTGATAGCTGCAGTTAGTTAGTCATAACAGGTACATTAACCCCTTCCATACGGTGCCGCACACGTAGGCGTCATGGACTTAGATCTCAGTGGCAGCAGCCAATGCCAGCCGTACGACGTGTCGTAATAATACTCGCATCATAAAATATAGTCACCACTTATATCGATCGTTCTCTCTTCACCCGTGAATTTTGATAACCATAGAAAATGCGATTACAAAAGAATTAGAAAGAATGTCATTATGGAGGGGCGACTACAATAAATATAATCAAGACGCCGATATGGCAGCCTCGCGAATACACTCGCTCCCCATGACGCCTACGTGTGCGGCACCGTATGGAAGGGGTTAATGTACCAAGGGGTCTTTCCCCCATACAAGAGAGGTAGCCAAAGTCAAAAGGCATAAATCCACTCCCACCCATTGTGTCCCCAACCATTCCACTCCCATTCATCACCCTTCCCTCCCTCTTTTCTTGGTTCCTCCTGGATGACAGGTCATCCCAGTATCTCACCCATTGCTCTGGGTCAGAAGCAATGCAGCAAGACACAGCACTTCCACATCAAGGCCACTTCATTTAATCAGCAACCCCCCTCTCCATCTCCCCATGCGGAAAAAGAAGACAGGGAGAAATCCCTTTGGGCTACGTCAAAATATAATTCACACATAACCACTCCATAATCCCCTATCCCCCACCCACTCCCTTCCATGTATCACAGCATTATCCATATACAACCATTATCCACTCATTCCTATCTTCTGTCTTCCTTCCCCAACAGACAACCCCCTCTTTCTCAACACCCCTTTTACCCCATCCATCTCATCCTTGGTTGCCCCTCCTATTCACTCCATCCACCTCTGCCTTTCACACTTCTTTCACTAATCTTTCTTCACTCATTCTTTCCATGTGTCCAAACCATCCCAATACTCTTTCATCAACCCTATCTCTTAACCCCTTCCATACTGTGCCGCATACATAGGCGGCATGAGGAGCAAGTGGATATGCGAGGCTGCTATATCGGCGTCTTGATTATATTTATTGTAGTTGCCCCTGCGTAATGACATACTCTCTAAACTGTCTTCATCACATTTTCTATGGTTATCAAAATTCATGGGTGAAAGAGAGAACAATCGATATAAGCGGTGACTATATTTTATGATGCGAGTATTATTACGACACATCTTACGTCTGCCCGCAAGATTTTGGCCCGTACTGAAGAGGTTAACTCCTTTTCCACCTCCACTCTCCTCTGCACCTCCTTATTTCTCACTCTGTCCAACCTAGTAACCCCTGCCATATTTCTCAGGCATTTCATCCCAAACGCATTTCAACTCTTCCTCTCTTATGTTCCATGTTTCTGCCCCATACAGTGTTGTCAGCACAATCACTCCTTCATACAATCTCCTCTTAGCATCCACTCCTGAATGTCTAGTTCTCGTTATATTTTGTAATCCCCCAAGGCATTTACTTGCTTCTCAATCTACATTCTACCTCCACCTCCACTCCTCCCTTTCCTGCCATGTGTACCCCCAAGTATCTAAAGCTATCAATTTTCTCCAGCCTCTCTCCTTTAATATTCACTTCCAATTTGCTGCCATCCTCTCCCCTTCTACATCTCATCACCTTTTATCCACATATATCTTTATCTTCCTTCTTTCAAACACCTTCCCAAACTCCATCACTAACTTCCCTCCTCTGATCCTGCTACAAATGCAGTGTCATCAGCAAACAACAACTGGCTTATCTCCCTTTTTTTCTCCATTTTCTATAACCATCTCCAATCCCCAGGCCATTACCCTTGCATTTACCTCCCGTACCACCCCATCCATGTACACATTGAACAGCCACGGTGATATGACACATCCCTGGCAAAGTCCCATCTTTACCACAAACCACTCTCTCTCCATTTCTAATTCTAACACAGGCTCTACTATTGTAAAAACTCTTGACTGCTCTCAACAACTTTCCTCCTATCACATATATCTGCAAAATCTCCCACAGTACCTTCCTATCTACCCTGTCATTAGCCTTTTCTAAGTCCATAAAGTTCCAAAAAAACATCCTTACCCTTTGTTAAACCTTTCTTACTTATGTCTTACCACAAAAATCTGATCCACACTGCCCCACACCAATTACTCCCTCTGTTCCTCTCCTAATCCTCTAAATCGAAACCCTCCCTTAAGCCATCCCAACAACACTGAACAAACTGATCCCTCTAAAACTACTATACTCATGTTTGTCCTTTTTTTCCATTGTAAAGTGGAACTATACAGGCACTCTTCCAGCTCTGGCACTCTACCCCGTTTTAGACAAACATCAAACAATCTCACCAGCCAATCCACAAACACTTTACCTCCCTTTTTTTAGACACTGCATGACACCCACATAACTCAGGTGCTTCACCTGCTCTCATTATTTTAATAACTTGTTTCACCTCATTTTTTCTTATTTCTACCCATTTTCCTCATTCATCATTTTCTTAGCACCCCCACTGCAACCACCTTTCCCTCCCTATCCTCTTTCACATTTAGCAACTTCCTAAAATACTCTGCCCATCTTCCTTTTGCCACCGCCTCTTCCATTATTATCTCTCCATCTGCACCTTTTACCTTTTCTCTACTTGATTCATCTCCCCTTCCTCTCATAATTTGCTTCCAAAATATCTTTTTATTACTTTCAAAATTTTGTCATACTCTTCCCTTATTTTACATCTCTCATTTTTGCCTCCTGTATATGTTTTACCTCTCTTCTTTTTTCTTTGTACCTCTCATATGTTTCTCTCATCATAACAGACAATTATAATTGTTGGCTCAAGTTTCACTAAATGGAAACTTGCTGCCCTGCTGTATCCATCACTGGTCCTTGAACTTTCCCATTGATCACTCTGGTAAGAGATGTAGGAGTGTTGTCTGTGTTTATAAGTTAGTCTGCTTTAACATCATTGTGTGGTAGTAGTAGGAGGATGGGAACTGTCACCAGTTGTGAACTTTGCGTGTGTGAAAAAGTGGAGGAAAGATAGAGTTGATAGAAAGGGAGCTTAAGCCCAGATCAGATTAAGTGCCAGCCCTTTGGGTTGCACAGTCAAGGATGGGTCTAATGCCAGATACAGTTTGATAATTACCTCTGCACTTCCATTCATAACTGTCTTAGCAATTAAACCTAATGCTCTGTGAACTTTATTTCTGGTGCTAATGCACTGTTTCCTGGATGTACTCGTAAGGTCAGGACTCACAAGAACTCCCAAGTCTTTCTTGCTCTCAGTTTTCTCTAGAAATGTGTTATATAAGCTATATCTGCTTTTGGGGTTGTGTAGCCCTATGTTTAACATGCTGCCCTTTTGGGATATTGAAGTCCATTTACCATTTCACCAACCATGTGAACAATTTGTTAAGATCTTCCTTCAGAATCTTGGTATCTTCTGACCTAATGAAGTGTCCTATTTAGTGTTGTCCACAAACTTACTAACATCACTAGTAATCCTGTTGTTCAAGTCGTTTATGTACATAATGAACAATAAGAGACCCAAAAGTGAGCCCTGGGGAACTCCACAAGAAACACTTCCCCCATTTGGATTTTACACCATTTATGGTGACCAACTGTTTTCTGTCACTGTCCCTTGTATGTATATATGTGTATACTTTTATCCATCCTTTAGTAATCAAATTTTTATAATGTTCATATTACTACATTGGTTCCCTTTTACAGGAACTTCTACAAATTCAAGACCAACAGGAGAGGATCCTGGGAGAGATGAACCAGGCAAGAGCAGCTGGTCTCTTGTCACGGCCAAGGCCTTTGGGCACTCATGGAGGTTACAGCAGTGGTTCACTGGGTTTAGGTCCGGATTATAGCCCCAGCTATTATAGAAGCAACACCATGAGTCGATATTCATATAACCAACCACAGAGGTCTATATTAAAACAAAGTACTTCTCTTCCTGCAACACCAGATGATTCAGTACCACCCATGAGTATTGGCAAGTCTGACTATTATACCACCAAGCATGCTGGCCTTCTCCGACACCCATCACTTCCCGACAATATCCTTCGCAATCCTCCACTGGGATCCTCCACTCCAAATCCACCCCTGAGTTCCTCCACCCCCAATCCTCCACTAAGTGCCTCCACTCCTAATCCCCCCAAGAGTTCCTCAACTTCCCATCTACCTTTAGGAATATCCCTTTCCAATCCACTGTCCGGGTCTTCTTATAATCTACCTACGGGACCCTCTGCTTCAAATTCAGTGTCAGGATCATCTTATAATCCATCTATCGGATCTTATGCTTCCAGTTCCCTCTCTGTATCCTCTTCTTATAACCCATCCATTGGATCTTCTACTTCAAATCCACTTCCTGGATCACCTTACAATCCACCTGTTAGAGCTTCTGCTACAAGTCCACTTCCTGGATCACCTTACAATCAACCTGTTAGAGCCTCTGCTACAAGTCCACTTCCTGGATCCTCTTCTCACAATCCACCTGTTAGAGCCTCTGCTACAAGTCCACTTCCTGGATCCTCTTCTTACAATCCACCTGTTAGAGCCTCTGCTACAAGTCCACTTCCTGGATCCTCTTCTTACAATCCACCTGTTAGAGCCTCTGCTACAAGTCCACTTCCTGGATCCTCTTCTTACAATCCACCCATTGGATCTTCTACTTCTGTTCCACTCTCAGGAACTATTGGATCTTCAGATTCTGCTCCACTTCCTGGATCTTCCTCTTATAATCCAACCATTGGATCCACAGCTTCTAATCTAACAATAGGATCTGCTGCCTCTGATCCACCCATTGGACCCTCCTCTTCTCTTACACCTTCCATTTGTTTACCCAGCTCCACCTATGGATCTTCCACATCTAATCCCACCTTTGATTCCACCACATCCAGTCCCTCCTTGGGGTCAGTTACGTCAAGTCTCTCCACCATTACCCCAGCATCTTCCATTTCATTTGCATCTACAACATCAGCACCGTCATTTGCATCTTCTACATCAAGTACATCTTTTGTATCATCCATGTCCAGTCCCTCCTTTGTGTCCTCCACATCTAGTCCTTCCTTTGGGTCGGTTTCTAATCCATCTGTAGGATCTACTGTGTCTAGTCTGCCTTTTGGGTCATCAATCTCTGATCCACCTCTTGCCTCCTCGCCCTCCAGTTCATCCTTTGGAACGTCTGCTCCTAATCCACCATTTACATCTGCTACATCCAATAATTCCACCAAGGTATCAAGTCATTATGTTGGTAGACCTAATGTAAATGGTGGTCAGTCAGACATCACAACCACATCAGAGTCAAGTACCACAATTGAGAGCAGTAGCTTTAAAGAGAAAGAAACCTTGGTAGCATCTAGTGAGGCCCTTACCAGCAACAAAGAAAACCAGCCCATTGTTGCCGCCAACTATGCTTTCGAGAACGAGCCGGGGATCAAAATATGCAACTGACTAATTATGGTTTCATGCTTTGATTTGCCAACAATGTTCATTCTATGTAAGAAATATTGTTTTTAAATATAACATGTTGGAAATCAAGCACAGAAACTTAACTGGTCTACTAAGCAATGCTGTATTGGGCAACTTTGAAACATATTCATTCTTTTTCATAATCAAAATGATGATAAAAGTTCCAGGAAGGCTGTAAACATTAAAAAAAAAAAAAAAAAAAAAATGTTGAGTTACTGATTCAAATGATGCCATTATGTTTTTTATTGTATATTTGTTCATAGATATACAGATGTTCTATAAATAAGAAGTGTTGCTCCATGACTTTATTGTATGCTGCATGGAGGCTCCATAGCAGTGCTAGGACTGAAGTGTATTCATATACTCAGAACACCGATAATTACAGATAGTGTGTGGAGTTATGCACACTTTTATTAACATCATTCTAGGCTACTTAAGGAAGCTCATAACATTTGCCCAATCTTAAAGAAATCCTTTATTGAAATAATACTTGTGAGCAGATATTAACTTCAGTATTGCAGATATGATGTATGCATTAATTAACATGAGAGCCTCCTGCAAGAAAAAACCAAGGCAGCAGATCCATTGATCTGTTAGTATGAATAATTAATGAGATGGTAAATGTGGATTTATTTTATTCATACTCTCCAGATGTGGTGTTGTGACGTAGAATATGTTGAATATGACTCATTTAATTCTGGGTGTGGAAGTTTGTGATGTTAAACCAAATGAATTTTGTCTGAAGGTTTAAGATCATGGAAGTGTCTGAAAGATGACTTCTTGGAAATGAGGATCATGTTGATGGTCTTCAGTTTGAGGCACAGGCTTTGGATCAGAGTTGATGGTAAATATCTCTTCTAATATCCAATTGAAGACTAGAAAATGGCAGGTCTGACGTTTGATCATGAAGTCCAGGAAATAGTTGCATATATATATATATATATATATATATATATATATATATATATATATATATATATATATATATATATATATATATATATATATATATATATATATATTGGGGATATTGTACAGTTTTTGACAGAATATTGTGATGTCTCAAACATCCCCAACTTCATGCAGGTCCTGCTGCAGCCCTCCATGATCCACTGTATGGATTTGTTTTCAATATTTATTCAGTATTACACATAATTATCCTTAATGAAAGGATGGGTAGTGTTCCTTAAGAAGACCCACATATTGACAGTGGTGGGAGACATTGTCCATCCATATTTTATAAATTGCTGTGGAGGATTAAAAGACTTTCTTGTTTTTGAGTTAGGCTTTAGCATAAAGATGAGGGTTGAGACTTGAGATAGTGAGACTTTCGAACAGCAGCTGAAAGGAATTTCTGGAAGAGGCTGAGGTATATGTTGGTAATTATCTTATAAAGTACTGGGTACTCAGATTTAATGCCAGTCAGATGTGAAGGAACTTCGGGTGCAGAAACAAGGGTAGCTGGACAAGAAATTCCATTTTATTTTAGGTGGACTTAATCATAAAAGTGATGATTTAAGATATGTTGTTAGTCATTTTTACGTATATAAGGAGTGGTTCAAGTTGAAGGCAGGGCTGGGATATGTATGAATAGATGGAGCAATGGAAGAAATACAAGTCAAGATTAAGCAGAAGAAAGATGTATGTTGTGAGAAGAAATAAAGAGAAAGTCACTGTTGATGATACAATGCTGATGGGGCAGTGAGAAGCTGTAGAATGGATATCCGTGCTTACAGAAATGTTGACCTAGGAGTGTCAGATTGAATACAATTGAGGGCAGATTGAGAGAGGATTGGGGGAAATACCCCAAATTAAAATCAAGATTATCTGGGTAGGAGAGGATGTGACATAAGATAGGAACATTGTTGAATGTGAGGAGGGCATTAGAAGTGCTGAAGAAACTTTGTAGGAATGAAAGGTGTTGATTAAAACAATGATCAGTATCTTGGAGTTTATTGTGGGAGCTATTCTGCTATGTGAAAGTTAACTGTTGACCCTACGAATGGTTTATTTGAAGGTTGTTGCTCTGTCAACAGATTATATGAAGTGTATAGCATCTAGCAGATGTAAGAAAACATTAAAAAGTGAATATAAAGGAAAAGATGAACATGGGGATAGAATGGGTAGAAATGAAATAGTCAAAAGAGTATCCAATTCATGCATGGCAGGAAGAGGAGGATGAAGAGAACATAAAAAATAAAATAAAAAAACATAAAAAATATAAAGAAGGTACATAGGATTGATGATGTTTGGAAGAAAAGGAATAGAGGAAAAGACGGTGTGTCAATCCTGAAATTGAGTAAAGGGAGGGCAGCAAATACATTAGACCAGATTGGATGAGGAAATGTGTAATGAAGCACAGGAAGAAAAAGAAGACCTAAAAAATGAAAGAAAGTGGAAGGAACTGTTGTGAAGGGGAAAGCATAATGGAAATAGTAAACATGAAGATATTAGGGGAAGAAGGGTAGGAAAGGGCAGAGAATGAAAAAAAAAACCTATTGGAATTCTGAAAGTTAGGTTGCGTGTACAAGAACATGTCAGCGTTAGGGAAAGGGAAATTGCTTTTTGTGTGAGGGATGAGTAACTTGAATGTTAGTAGGGGCTAAATAGCCGGTGCATAGGTAAATAGCCCCTGTCTATGGGAAGAAGCACTTGAAAAAAAGGAACTAGGTATTTGTGATGCCTAAGTGAGGAGGATGTTTAGACAAGGAGAGAAACAAAAATGCGCATATACGTGTAGATCTGTGTTTACATTTTATCAGTTAGATGATTTATGATGGAAATAGTGGACTTTTTCATTTTTCTTGCTAGGAGCAGTGAAACATACCCCCCAAAAAAAAAGTGGCAAGTAGCACTTATATATATTATGGCTCAACATAAAGATGGAATCCCTGAGCATGAATTCTGTACATCCTATTTTCACTAATAAAGTAGTTGCATTGCTCCTTCACACTTTTCCTTTAGTTTGTCCACACCAAGGACCAATGATGGGTACAGTACCTTCAAGTGGTGGTCCCACGAGACAGACTTTTAAAAAGAATCTTCCTGTCTGTCATCAAAACCTGTCAATATTCTCACCTGTGTATTGTCCTCTCCTTGATTCCTCGGATGTTTCCTTACACACAACATTCTCCTGCATCTTTATCCTGTTACACAATTCTGAATGCAGCACCACCCTGCAACCTTTCCTTGCTGTTATCCATCAGTAGTGTATGTTTGCAAGCATAAGATTGTGTGTCTATGCATGTTTTTTTGTTTTTTATGTGCATGTACTTTGTTTTTGATGAGTGGTATTGAACAGGTTATGGGAAAAAGACTTTGTATACCAGACTTGTGCCGGAGCTTTTGTTTCCGCAGTTCTGACACATGGAGGCCTTTGTGTGAGGTAAAGGTGATGTATTCTAACAGGTTGGTCGAACCTTGTCAGTGATTTATGGTACTTGGTTGCCAGTCACTGTTGCCCCAATCAACCTTATCTGACATATCAAGTCAATGTGATCTGAAAAGGGGTTTCCAAAGAAATAAAATGTTGACAATTTTGTTGTTGTTTTGCACATAACTTGAGAAAATTGTTAAATATGTATTAACTACCAGTGTTGTGTTTGTATTTCATGGCAATATGTCTTATCCATAGGATTATTTTTTTTATTTTATTTTTATTTTTTTTATTTATTTATTTATTTTTTTCCTTCTCTTCACAGTTTGTCAACATCTTTCTTCATTTGTTAAACAGGGCTGTGAAACAAATTTACTTGCACTTTATGACCCTAAGTCCGAGTAAGCAAGGCATTAGTATCTACATAGTTCTGAATAAGTGACTTTCCTTTGAACCGAGGTCCATGGGATTCATAGTCCTTGGCAAGTTTATCTGTGTAGTGCCTTTGAGGATTAACATTGCCATCATCATATTCAGTTAGTTTGAGTATGTGGCACTATGAGGTTACTGAATCCTAACTGCTGCAGGGCAGTTATTTAGAGTTTATTTATAACCATGCATAAACTTCGAAGGCCTGACATAGCTGAGATGATGTAGACTTTGTTATGTACATTATTATTTATATTGTCAGCATACGAGGGCAGATGTTTTTTCATATTGGGTAATTCTGTGTTGAAAATTTGCTTGACTGTTTGTGTTCATAAGCAAATATGTATGAACAGTTGTGTATATTTACAGACAAGCACAAACACCTACACACACATGGTTACACATGTTTATGTGGAAAGTCAAGGACATATACATACAAAGAAGTGTTATTTATTAGAAATGGTATACCACCATTAAACTGTGGAATTGGAAATTAAATAATCGCAAAAACAAAGGAAGGAATGTGAGTTATGAAAAAAATTGTCACAGGAAAAATATATCAGATAGATGACATGGAGGCATAAATTGTTAACAAAAAAAATGGCATTCCAGTAGTTGTCAGAAACTAGATTTGCACCAGGTTTTAACCTATAGTGAAAAAAAAGGAAGAGAAAATTTAGAACAATAATGGTTCCAAACCTAGTTGATCAAATGTACATAATGTATGAACTGAAGCTGCAAATACAAGAAGAAAGTGAGGTAATGTGACACCATTATTCAGAAGAATGAAAAAAGTGGACAAAATTGACAAAGAAGACTTATTAGTGTGGGATCAAAGAAAATCTAGAGGGCATGGAAAGTAAATGAAAAAGACTGTTTGAAGGACATTACGAGATTTCATATTGATGCATTAATTGAGGAAATAGGCTGGAAGAAATAGTGTAATCAAATAACATGGAATTTAAAGTCAATTTTTGACCACTGGATGGACAAAAACAAGATCTCATAAGCATAGTTCTTATCCAGTAGGTTAATACACACCAACCTTTGCATTCATTTGAATTGAATTTACTTGTTTTATTTATTTGATTATTGATATATTTTTTCATGCCCAGTGGTAAAGGGATAAGAATGCCACCATCACACTGTGTTCACATATATGTTGTTGAAGGCAACTAAATGTGATGGGAGTGAGAAGATTAAGTATTCCCCTCCGTATTTTTCTCGTAAAGAGTCAGGGTAAAATAAGGGCCTGAGAGGAAGACTCCAACCAGAAGCCTACTAATTGAGTATTTGAATGTTTGTGGATGTGGAACAAATGAAAGTCAAAAATTGAGCTGTGTAGTATGTTTGTGAGAAGAGGGTGTTGCGGGCAGAGATTTTCTCTCCCTCTCTCTCTTTCTCCTTTCTCTTTCACTCTGTCTGCTCTCTCCCCTTGACGTCAATCCCTCTCTCTTTCTCTATCTCCTCTCTATCTATCCATCTCCTCTCTCTTTATCTCCTCTGTATCTATCTCCTATCTCTTATCTTCTCTCTATCTCTGTCTTCTCTCTCTCTCTCTCCCTCCCTCCCTCCCTCCCTCCCCTTCCTTCCTTCCTTCCTTCCTTCCTTCCTTTCTTCCTTATTTCTTTCCTTAATTGGGTTATGGATGGCATTAGCTTTTTTTTATCGAACCAGTTGCAATGTTGGCAGTTGTTCCAAGTACATTGCATGCAATGTGTTGGAGAGTTATGCATGTGTCGCTCCATGCACACTGTACAACTCTGTTATTGTGTTTGGGCCTGCTTGTGGAGCTGCATGACTGATGTTTGTAGAGTAGGGAAGGAATGCAAAATGTGATAGTGAGAGGAAGGAGATTTTTAATGGATGATGCACCCCAGAGGGATGCCATCTGCTCCATAATTGATTTTGACTTGGTGAGGTTGCCATGTAATGAAGCAATGGGAGTGGACAAGCATTAACGGTTAGGTCAGGCCATGCTGTGTAGGTACTGTGCCTTGCTGCATCATCCATGACCCAAATGGGCAATGCAGCATAAGATAATAGGATAGGAGGAACATTGAAAGGTTGAACAAGATTTGGTGTGTATGTAGTGGTGGGATGGTTTGACTCGCTCCACCCTGTTGTAAGGGATAGAGGGCTTTTGGTTTTGATGAGGACGGATTTTGATTGAATGCTTTACCCACTGAACCCCTCAACTTTCTTGTTACGTATTTTAGGAGAATCAACAGCAATACCCCATTCTGCTCTTTACACTTCCCTCCAATAGACGTTTTTTCAAACTGTAATCGCTTCATACTATGGACACCATGTGATGTGTTGTCCCAACATTCCTAGAGTTTACCACACTTGTATGAACAGTTTGTGAAATGTAGTTACAAGAATGGATCAAGTGAGAAATAAGGAAGTGAAACAGAGAAGGGGAGTGGGAAAAGAGTTATTGGATGGAATCAAAGAGTGCTTAGGTGGTTTGAGCTTATGAAAAGAATATGTGAAGAACGAAGCAAAAAGTGTGAAAAGCAGAAGCTGATGGAGTGAACTCCAGAGGAAGGCCAAGAACGAGGTGGATGGATGATGTGAAGGAGGCCTTGGATATATGAAGAATGTCTGTTGAGCAGGGAAAAGAGTGTGTGTAAAAGGACTGAATGGATGAAAGGATGACATAACCTGAAGGAATGTTCTTTTCATCTGCTTTGTAAAGCATTTTCAAGTGGATGAGGAGGGGGGTCACCATATAGTGAAGCGGTAGGGGTAAACCAGCTCAGGCTGTTGGGCCCTACTGCGGAAGCATTGTGTCTTGCTGCATTGCCTTTGACCTGAGCAGTGTGGCAGGGGACAGGGATGACCCTTTATCAATGATGTGCTGATATGATGTGTGGTTAGATTTGACCAACCCCTTACAAGGGGAAAAGGGCCTTTGGTGTGTATATATGTATAGGCACACATGTACTCGCACCCTATCAGCTGGTCCAGATCTACAACCTGACTTCATGAACCTAGAAAGGTTCTTGGTAACAGCATGATATTGTCCTTATAGAAACACTGGTGAATTGTCAGTGATGAAATACAATACAGTACATAGGGACAAATAACATTAAATAATTCAATATCAGTATGCAAGCACTGATATTATGGATACTATGGACAACAGTTTTCCATCATGGTTCTGCAGCTGCTTTGCTTCTAGCTAAGAAAACAGAAATGTAGCATAGTTGGTACTCAGCTAGAAGTAAATCTTATATCATAGTTGGTATCCAGCTAGGATTAAATTATTGTACCCAACGACCTCCCTTGTGATATGCATACATAGCCTCAAATTTATTGATCCTTCTCGTAGCAAGATAGTCCTTCAGCTTAGTCCAAAAAATGTAGATGTTACTTTTTTCTCTGGTGTTGTCATTAATGATGCAGTGCAGTGAAAGTAGCCTCAGTAGCATTCATTTCATTAGCATGTTATGAGACTTGACAACTACTTTTTTTTTCTAATGTTAGTTACAATGTCTTATGGTAAAGCAATAAGAAATAGTATTAAAGGTAGACATATCAAAATATTTGTTGGAATGCGTCTCAAAATATTTGTTGGAACGTTTTGGTATGGTAACCTTGTCTAGTAATTGCTCCATGCCGCAGAAAGCCTTGGCGAGATACACTAGTTAATTAATGCAAGTGCACATGAAAGCGAAACAATTTGTAGGCGTTTCCGTTTCATAGAACCAGTCATTCATGGGTATGCTGCATTGGACCATCTTTGAATGTGTCAATACCCATTCATTGATTTGATGCCAGGGGTGTATGTTTAATTTGGTGGCTTTATAGTACACTGACAAAAAGTTGCAGATATACATGCATTGCTCATTTAGTCTCAGCTGGTCTGATAAGCAGTATTTATTTGTTCAATATAGCAGCAATGTTAGGTAGATGCTCATGTGTGGTTTAGGCAAAGTACTAAGAGAAATGTTTGCAATTATTTTGTCATTACACTCATGAATTGCCTTGCTATTGTTATCATTTTCATTGAGAAGGAATGAACTGTACAGGTCATGATTGTATAAATGATAGTGCCAAATTGATTTTGAAAACTCAAGTTATTGGTTTTACTGGAAAAAAAAACAATGGTAAGATCATTCAAGTTAATGAAGGTACAAAGAATTACTGGTTTTAAGAATAGTTGAAATACAGTATTGGGTGAATGATTGAGAGTACAAAAGTGTTTAAAATTGGCTATATATTTGTAGCAGTACAAAACCTAATTACTACAGTATCAGGAATAGTAATTGGTAGTATTATAGGTTAGGATTGATGAAATGGTTG
This sequence comes from Oratosquilla oratoria, assembly GCF_046742065.1. NCBI lineage: Eukaryota > Metazoa > Arthropoda > Malacostraca > Stomatopoda > Squillidae > Oratosquilla > Oratosquilla oratoria. Next base: position 32,193,723 of record NC_134805.1, read on the forward strand.
TGCTTAATGTTGTTATGCTTACTTGAAATTTGGGTATGACTAAGCATTTGGTATTACTGAAATTGATATTGACAGTACTAGTTTTACGATACTGAATAAATTTTGACTTTACAGTTGTTTGTGAGACTAGTTGAACCAGTGATGTAATGATTTATACTGCATTTATTAGGAGCAAGTCATTGGTTCACAGAGGTAAGTTAGATATAGGTAAGTAACTTGTCATCTAAAGATGGAGCAAATATGTGTTGAATTGTTAAGAAACAAGATGTAAGAGAAGTGCATTGGGACAATGTGCTGACTTAAGATTAATTCGAATGTGGTACTGCAAGTGAATTTTGCAAAGGTTGGGAGCATTTTGGTGATGGTTGATTATGTAAACTTCAGTGTTTTAGTCAAGCTTAGCAGTTACTTGATAGATGAAAACTGAATCAGGAGAAAAAGAACCGTTTAATTTTTAGATATAAGGAAAAAAAAGGTATGGGTTTTTGAGTGTACGTTGGACTAAGCAAAGCAGAGTATAAGATGGAACTAATTTAAGGTCTGTTGAGGATATTTAGTTAGAACTGACATAGGGATGCTTTAGAATGCTGAAAAAGATAAATGATTTTTGCAGGTCTTGGGCAATAAACAGTATTCACTTGCTGTACAAGGTTGGACCATAGTGTAGAGGATACCTCAGATTTGATATTGTGAATGTAATGTATATTGTTAATCTTATATTTGTTCATATCTTATAGTTAGTCGTCCTTTCCTTTCCTACAAAGAACACCACTACCCAAAATATTTATTTCTCATTCTTCCAATACTGGGAAATATAAAAGTGAACTATTATGTTTTGTGGATTGGCTTGTTTTACGGTGAAAAGTGTAACAAGTTTCTTGTAACACCAAGCATGTACCGTACTAGTTAGGACATTTTTAAAAGGGTCCAGTTTCTTGTTCGTCAAATGTTGTTTCAGGTGTCATTGTTGTTTTTAGTGTCTATGTCATTCCATGTGCTGATGTTATTGCAATTTCTTTTTTCGTAACATATAAGTGAATGTTGAGATCCATATCTGTCTTCAAAATTACTTCTGTTGGTAAATTCAGTTAATATACTAATTAACTTATAGAAATTGTCCATCATACTTTTCAAATTGTTGAAATAGTAATGTTGAAACAGAATTGCAATACTGCAGACAAAATTATCACTTTAGAAAAAGAAATGACAAAGATTGGATCCTGTTGTCTCAAAACCATTTTCCAACATATCAGATGTGTGATCACCATCCAGTTTGATGAAGTAGAATGTGATGCTTTTGACAGTGGTCGGGAGCTGTCGCATCTTTCCACTTCCACTGTCCATTTGTTTTTTCTAGTCTTTTGGAAAACAATGAATAGGATCTCAAAACAGAATTAATAGTTTTTATCTAGGCATATGTTTTTGTTGCACAAAATAAAATTATACATTATTTAATGGAAATATCTTCAACTTAGGATCTGTTTTCAGCAGAGATTATGTACAATGTTATTTTCTTGAGAGTTGAATTATTTTAAGGAGTTTATATAACTTTGCACTAAAAGGTTTATGTTATGGCTGAATAATTTTTTAAATATTTGATGCAGATGAAAATAAATGCATAAACATGTTGTTTGTTAGTTTATTTAAGCACTTTAATGTACAGACTATAGGAACAATGAATTTTATGAAGGTATTGTTTTAGTGGAGTGATTTTTGTATTGGTCCCTGCAGTATGGAGACCCTAGCATATTACCGTATTTTTCGGACCACAAGGCGCTTCGTACCATAAGGTGCACCCGTAATTTGCTATTCCCCGTCCTTACATAAGGCGCACCTGGTCTCGTCATCGGATAATTATGCATATGTGAGTACATTTAGAACAGAACATTTTCGTTGTTGAATTAGAAAAATCTGTTGGGATTGAGCAAAATTACAAAAATAAATGATATATATTTTTCTTATTTTGGTCAGTGAAATCAGACCACCTCCATGGACGGTCTGCCCTGCCAATACTCCTAAAAAACAACATAAACACGTTACGGGAATTGTGGGGAATAAAACCAACATTAGCAGTTTTATTCCCGGAATTCTCTATTCACTTAAAAACACAAGATTTATTACAAATGACGATAAATGTTTAGTTTCGACCATGGGTGCAATATAGCAATAGAAAATTAATTATTAATTTTGTAAATTATAATGTATCAACGTAATATGCAATTTTGTAAGCGAAAAAAAAACAGTGCTAAAACAGATTTGGTAAGTAACGAAGTTGTGTCGGACGGATGGTGCGCCATGTTTGTTATGATAGATGCCGACGTCGTCTGACCTAACCTGTGTTTAATAAATCATTACCTGCAAATTAAATGTCATCCGGCTCGTCCTCATTGTCGCCGTCGTGAGAGACGTTGGTGGGCTTTTCAACCACTCTCAGTTAGCGGGGTATACAAAGTTCTTGCAGCTTGAAGGAATGCATGTATCTCCGCTCCATAACATTCCTTCAAGAAAATGTGCCTGGCGAGGTACTGTCGGAAGTACCAAGGTATTTTTTATTTTCATTTCCACCCACAAAATTGCATTTTACGTTGATACATTTTAATTTACAAAATTAATTATTAATTTTCTATTGCTATATTGCGCCCATGGTCGAAACTAAAAAAAATACCCAAATGACTACAGTCGGAGTGGAGCGAGACTAGACCAATGCAAAATGGCTGTCAGTGTTGTGGACGCTATCATATCATAGCCATGATAGCGTGAATAAATGCGGTGGTATGGACTCGAAAACTGTCGAAGTTTTCGCAATTTTCTTGTCAATATACATGCATCTTGGTTATAACTTGGCTGTAACTTTTGCTACGCCTATGCACTGTCGCCAGGCTAACTACGAAACGTGTCAAAATAGTACGTCACTGTCCAAGGCATTTTTTTGCACTGAAGCCACACATAAGGCGCACCACCCGATTTTAAGGATTTTTCCCACGCCTTATGGTCCGAAAATACGGTAAATGCATAAGATTTATCTGTTTGAATCCAAGGACCCCAGGTAAATTCAAGGCTTTGGGTGGATTTTTGCCTTTCTGCACTTGGTGCCTGCACCTTTAGCCTGAGGGGCGTCCAATTGAAATCCACATAACACCTGTGAGTGTATGGTGGCCAAGTTGGCACAACTGGTCAATTCGGCCCAAAGGAAGAGAATTATGTGGAGAATCTAGACCCAAGGGCATGTGAGTAGGGATCAGACAAATTTGAGGCTCTGGGTGAATTTTTGCCTTTCCGCCCCTTGCGGCTACACCTTTGGCCTGAAGGATATCCAAGTAAAATCCATAAGAGGCCTTATTGCCTTGGACCTGTGGGTGAGAGAACCAAAACATAATATAATGGAGGGGAGATATAAAATGGGGGAAGAGTATGAAATTTTTTTACATATACCAAGGCTTTTTCCCCGTACAAGGGAGGTAGCCATAAAGAAAAAGGCATAAAACCATTCCCACCCATTCCATCCCTAAATACACTCCACACCCCTCCACCCTCCCTCTTATCTTAGCACCTCCTGGATGACAGGTCATCCCTGCACCTTGTCCACTGCCCTGGGTCAGAGGCAGTGTCGCAAGACAGCACATCCACCGCAAGGCCGTGTCATTAAATCGGTAACCCCCCCTCTCCATCACCCCATGCAGAAAAGGAGAAGATGGGGAGAAATCCCTTCGGGTTGCATCAAATTTTTCTCTCACGTACTACCTCACCCCCCTTCCCCCACCCATTCCACCTCATGTATCACAGCATCATCCATATACAACCATTCTCCATTCACCCCTGTCTTCTGTCCTCTCCCGTCCTTCCTCAACAGACATTCCCCTCTTCCCCAAAGCCCCCTTCACCCCATCCATTCATCTCATCCTAGGACGTCACCTCATGTTCACTCCCTCCACATATGCCTTCCATACCTCTTTTACTAGTCTTTCTCCACTCATTCTTTCCATGTGTCCAAACCATCCTACTCTTTCATCAACCCTATCTCCCAACTCCCTTACCACCCCTGTTCTCCTCCTTACCTCCTCATTTCTCACTCTATCCAGCCTAGTAATCCCCATCATACTTCTCAGACACCTCACCTCAAACACATTCAAACTCCTCTCTTCCTCTCTTATGTTCCATGTTTCTGCCCCATACAGTGCTGTTGGCACAATCACTCCTTCATACAGTCTCCTCTTAGCATCCATTCCCAAATGTCTATTCCTCATTACACTTTTTAATCCATCAAGGCATTTACTCTCTTCTCTCAATCTATATTCTACCTCCATTCCACCCTTTCCTGCCACATTTGCACCCAAGTATCTAAAACTATCCATTTCCTCCAGTCGCTCTCCCTTAATGCTCACTTCCAGTCTGCTGACACTTTCACCCCTTGTATATCTCATCACCTTATTTTTACCCATATTTATCTTCAATTTTCTTCTTTCACACACTCTCCCAAACTCTGTCACCAACTTCATCATTCCCTCCTCTGATCCTGCTACAAGCGCAGTGTCGTCCGCAAACAACAGCTGGCTCACCTCCCACTGTTCTCCATTTTCAGTGACCATATTAAAAATTATCAAAAATTGGTGAAGCCTGCTACTAACATATTTGTCATAAACATAAGTTTTGATTAAATTACCTTTTTGCTTATGTTTAAATTCCTTCTTTGAAATGTGTGACTTTATATGACACCTAGAATTACAAAAAGGCAAAAATGACCATTTTAAGTAAAAATTACTTCACTAAATTTTACCTTCAATCTGACATGGCTTACAAATCACTAGTACAATATTATTTCATTTTACCTCTCCTGCATGCACTTTTATATATAAAAAGGATATTTCAATACTTTAAAGATAGTAAATAACATGTTTCCACCAATTTTAGTTGGCATGTGAGAAACTTTTTACATAGGTTGGCCAATTTTGGTATGCGCTCCTAACAAGGCTGCCCACCCCTGCCCTAAGGTGATCCATAGACCCCCATACAGTCTCAGGCCACCTGTCCAGCCATGCATTCAGGAGGAAAGAACACACAGCTGGAGCCACCTTTATATGCACTGTCATGTGTTCAGGCAAACCTCAGTTTAAGCAAGTGGGGCATAGTATGTGAACAACATGGCCTCTGCAATGGATGATGCAGAACTAGAATTCTTCGCTATAACAATCACAGCAGTGGTAAGTAAAAACAGGAAGAAGAAAAAAGAGGCAGAGAAAATTGAGGGCTAAGGAGTGACTGCAGAAAAGAGGACCATCTCACTAAGATTTATTGGAGGAGCTGAGGCCTATGAATGGATGAGGAAATGTGTAGTTATTGTCCTTAGTAAATTTACTCACTGAAAAGACATACAAATGTGGAGGGCAATCATAGCAAATGAAAGACTAATGGCTACTCTTCAGGTTTTGGCCATGGGACTACTAAGGAGGCCTAAAATACTCTGCATTTCTCCCCTATTGCGGAGGTATCTTTCACTTTTAGTTTTCCAATTAGTACATCATATACATTTTCTTTTGCTTACAAGCATTCCTTTTTATTTTCCAAAAACATGGATAGTTTTGGTAAAATTGAATGAATTCTATCCAAAACTGCTGTTCTTCTTAATCTTGATTTCAGTCTATGTTCTCATGATGCTGCTGATAGACTGGCAATTACAGACCAGAAGTGCCCACACACACTCAAACCAGCTGGAACTGGTATCAAGTCTAAAATGCATTGTCTCATGAAACCAGACTTGTGAAATACTGAATCCACAGAATCAAAGTAAGACATGTATATATTCTGTTCTGTCATTTGAGTTTAGGTTTAATAAGGATAGACTAGGTTAGGTGGGTTAGCGAGTAGATATAGATAGATCTTTCTCAAAGTTTTTCATCTCTATAGATTCTCGTGTAATAATTTCTAGCCTCACCTCTTCCATTCTCTTCCTTTAATAACTTTTTCTTTTGCCACAACCATTTTGGAGACTAATCATTTCTACTGAGTATATATACTTTCTTGCAACACTGCCTCTGACCCAGGGCAGTGGACTAGATGCAGGGATGACCCATCATCCAGGAGGTGCCAAGATAAGAGGGAGGGTGGAGGGGAGTGGAGTGTATTAGGGATGGAGTGGGTGGGAATGGTTTTTATGCCTTTTTCTTTTTGGCTACCTCCCTTGTAAGGGGTAAAAGCCTTTGGCTGAGCGGGTTAGGGCGTCGTTACCTGCGGCAAAGGTCGAGGTGAGGGCGGTTCGAATCCTGCCACCGGCGAAGTTGAACCAAAGGCATGGTTCACTAAACTCCACGCTACAAAGCCCTCTATGAGGGGCACCGTCCTAGCCTCCCGATAGGGGGGGAGTGTGTGACATTAAACCATATCACATCATCACATATGTATGTATACTTTCATGGGTTGATAATATCAAGTTCCTTGTTAGTGGTTGTCCAGTCTTCCTGGGGTGTCTGCTCTTACTCATGTCACGTCTTTAACCCAGTGGATCATGTATTGTCCGTTCTACATGTGTGTGTATTTACCTAATTGTAATATACGGGAAGGGGAGCTATGCTCGTGGTGTCCCGTCTTCATATCTCCTTTTGTCTAGACTGCTTTTAAATTCGTGCATAGTTTTTACACACACCACTTTCTCATCTAACTTGTTCCAAACATCTATCACCCTGTGGGGAAAGCTGTTCTTTTTCAGGTCTCTTCTATAACTGTCTTTCTTGATTTTCTTTCCGTGTCCTCTTGTATTTCTACTGTTCCATTTTATTAGATCCTCTCTATCAATAGTTTCTATGCCTTTCATGATTCTATAAATAGTTATCAAGTCTCCTCTCTCTCTTCTTTGCTCTAATGTCTGTAGCTCAAGTTTGGCTAGTCTCTCTTCATATGATGGTTCTGAGAGTGTTGGTGCCAATTTTGTGTGTATTTACCTAGTTGTATTTTACGGGAAGGGGAGCTATGCTCGTGGGGTCCCGTCTTCATATCTTATTTTATCTAAACTATTTTTAAATTCATGTATTGTTTTTGCACACACCACTTTCTCATCTAACTTGTTCCAACTGTTTATTACTCTGTGAGGAAAGCTGTTCTTTTTCAAGTCTCTTCTATAGCTGTCTTTTTTTATTTTCTTTCCGTGTCCTCTTGTATTTCTGTCATCCCATTTTATCAGATTCTCTCTATCAGTAATTTCTATGCCTTTCATGATTCTGTAAATAGCTATCAAATCTCCTCTCTCTCTTCTTTGCTCTAGTGTCTGTAGTTCAAGTTTTTCTAGTCTCTCTTCATATGATAGTTTTGAGAGTGTTGGTGCCAGTTTTGTAATTGCTCTTTGTATTCTTTCAAGTTTTTTTATACATTTTTTTGTACTTGGTGACCATATCATTGCTGCATATTCCAATCTTGGTCTTATCAGGGTGATTAGGATTTTCTTCACCATTTCTTCATTCAGGTATGTAAATGCAACTTTGATTGTGTGTGTGTGTGTGTGTATTTACCTAGTTGTATTTACCTAGTTGTATTTTACGGGAAGGGGAGCTATGCTCGTGGGGTCCCGTCTTCATATCTCATTTTATCTAAACTATTTTTAAATTCATGTATTGTTTTTGCACACACCACTTTCTCATCTAACTTGTTCCAACTGTCTATTACTCTGTGAGGAAAGCTGTTCTTTTTCAAATCTCTTCTATAGCTGTCTTTTTTTATTTTCTTTCCATGTCCTCTTGTATTTCTGTCATCCCATTTTATCAGATTCTCTCTATCAGTAATTTCTATGCCTTTCATGATTCTGTAAATAGCTATCAAATCTCCTCTCTTCTTTGCTCTAGTGTCTGTAGTTCAAGTTTTTCTAGTCTCTCTTCATATGATAGTTTTGAGAGTGTTGGTGCCAGTTTTGTAATTGCTCTTTGTATTCTTTCAAGTTTTTTTATACATTTTTTTGTACTTGGTGACCATATCGTTGCTGCATATTCCAATCTTGGTCTTATCAGGGTGATTAGGATTTTCTTCACCATTTCTTCATTCAGGTATGTAAATGCAACTTTGATTGTATTTACCTAGTTGTATTTACCTAGTTGTATTTTACGGGAAGGGGAGCTATGCTCGTGAGGTCCCGTCTTCATATCTCATTTTATCTAAACTATTTTTAAATTCATGTATTGTTTTTGCACACACCACTTTCTCATCTAACTTGTTCCAACTGTCTATTGCTCTGTGAGGAAAGCTGTTCTTTTTCAAATCTCTTCTATAGTTGTCTTTTTTTATTTTCTTTCCGTGTCCTCTTGTATTTCTGTCATCCCATTTTATCAGATTCTCTCTATCAGTAATTTCTATGCCTTTCATGATTCTGTAAATAGCTATCAAATCTCCTCTCTCTCTTCTTTGCTCTAGTGTCTGTAGTTTAAGTTTTTGTAGTCTCTCTTCATATGATAGTTTTGAGAGTGTTGGTGCCAGTTTAGTAATTGCTCTTTGTATTCTTTCAAGTTTTTTTATACATTTTTTTGTACTTGGTGACCATATCGTTGCTGCATATTCCAATCTTGGTCTTATCAGGGTGATTAGGATTTTCTTCACCATTTCTTCATCCAGGTATGTAAATGCCACTTTGATTGTTCTTATTAAATTATAAGTCTCTCCAAAAATCTTATTTATATGTTTCTCAGGTGACATATTATTCATAACAATGACTCCCAGGTCCCTCTCATTTTCTACTTTTTTTATTCCTTCTTCTCCCAAATTATATGATCCTGTTATTCTGTTTTTGCTTTTTCCAAATTCCATTATACTACACTTTTTTGTATTGAACTCCATCTCCCACTTCCTACTCCATTCTTGTACTTTATTTAGATCTCTCTGTAGTGATTCACAATCCTCTTCAGTTTTCACTCTTTTCAGTAATTTTGCATCATCTGCAAAGAAGCTCATATAGCTTTCAATTCCTTCATCCATATCATTAATATATATAGCAAACATTATTGGGGCCAGAACTGTTCCCTGCGGGACACCGCTTATTACTTCATTCCATTTTGAGTGCTGATCTCTTATCACTACTCTCATTTTTCTTTCTTGCAAAAAGTCTTCCATCCAATTTAGCAATTTACCTTGTATTCCTCCTTCATATTCTAATTTCTTAAGCAACTTCTTATGTGGTACTTTGTCAAAAGCTTTTTTTAGGTCTAGAAATGCACAATCAGCCCATCCATCTCTTTCTTGTATTATATCTATTAGTCTTGAATAGAAACATATTAAATTGGTGACGCATGATCGTCCTTGTCTGAATCCAAATTGCCTTGGATTTAGTACGTTGTTTTTTTCCAAGTATTTTACCCATCTACTTTTGATAATTCTTTCACATATTTTTGCTATTGTACTTGTTAGAGAGACTGGTCTATAGTTGGTAGGTTCTTCTTTATTTCCTCCTTTATATATAGGTACTATATTTGCTTTTTTCCAATCTTCTGGAACTTTTCCTTCTTTTAAGGAACTGCTTATTATGCTATGTATTTTGTCTGCCAGTTCATTCCTACATTCTTTCAGAATCCAGTTTGCTATTTCATCTGGCCCATGCGATTTTCTGACATCAAAATTACCCAAGTGTGTCAATATTTCATTCTTCGTTACTTCTATTTCTTCCATAGGGGGGACTTTTTCCTTCCACTCAATCTCTTCAGGTTGTATATTTTCCCTTGTAAACACTGATTTAAAATGTTTGTTCATAATTTCTGCCATTTCCATTTCCTCAGTGTATTCAACTCCTCCTTGTCTTAATTTCTCCAAGTCTTGTTTGTTTTTCAGTTTATTGTTTACAAATCTGTAGAATAGTTTTGGTTGATCTTTACACTTTTCTATAACATCTTTTTCATATTTTCTTTTTCCTCTCTGCACTTTTGTACATATTCATTTCTATAACCAGTATATATTTTCCATTTTTCAGGTCTTCTGTCTTTTTTCCATCCGGTCCAGGCTTTGTCTCTTTTGTCTTTTAACTCCCTACAACTTTTGTTGTACCAGCATTTTACATATTCTTTTTCTTGTTTTTGTCTTGGGACATACTTTTCCACTCCTTCTTTGTAAATTTTTGTCAAAATATTCCATTTCTCTTCCACTGATGTTTCTTCTTTGTATATTTCTTCCCAGTTTTCTTGTTGGAAGAATTCTCTTATTTTATCAAAGTTTGTTTTTTCATACATCATTCTTCCTTTTCTATATTGTTCATTTCTTTTCATATATTTTTCTTCATTAAGTTCCAGTTCAATCAATATGTGGTCACTTTTACCTATTGGTGTTTTATATTCAATCTTGTCCACTATTCTAGGTTCAGATGTAATTATTAAGTCTAGCCTCGATGGTTCTTCTTCATTTCTATACCTAGTGTTCTCTTGTATCCATTGTGTCATTGAATGGTCAGTAATCATCTCAAGTAGAGCATTTCCCCATGAGTCATCACCACTCTTTACTGTCATTTCTTCCCAGCAGATTTCTTTGCAATTAAAGTCGCCCATCATAACTATTCTTCCTCCGTCTTCCATTATTTTAGTTAATGCTATCTTTGTGTCCTCTAACATACTTTTATGTTCACTCTCCTCCCATGAGGCTGTTTTCGGAGGCACATAATTGATCACAAATTTTCTGCTCTTCTTATCTCGGTCTTCCACTTCTATCATAATCATCTCTACTGTATTCTTTCCATATATGACACCTTTCACGTTTATATCCTTCTTTGTCAGGAACATAACTCCACCCCCTTGTTTTTTCTCTCTGTTTCTAATCCAATAATTGTATGTATCATGTCCTACACTGTTGGGTGGTAGTGGGCCTTTTAATTTTGTTTCTACAATTCCCATTATGTCCGGTTCTTTTTCTTTCAAATAATCATTCAGTTCATTCAATCCTGTTATCAATCCATCTATATTTGTGTAAGACACTCTTAGTTTTCTGCCACTTCCATTGTGTTCTCTGTTTCCCTTATGTTTTTCTTTAGTATGTCGAACTGCTTTATTTTCATGTTCACTACTCTCCAATAGAATCTCTCTTTCTCTGACTCCGTTCTTTCCTCGTTTTTTGCCTTAGCTTCAATTCTTTTCTGCTTTTCTGCCTCTCTTTCCTCCTTATTCATTTCTCTTTTTATCCATACCTTTTTATATTGATCATTTGTTGCTAGTTTCCCTGTCTTGGATAGAATTTTCTCTGCCGTTGTTTGTGACCTGAATTTAATCTTAATTGGTCTGGTCTTATCTGTACTATATTTTCCGAGTCTGAATTTTTCCTCAATTTCCTTTATAATTTCTGGTTCATCTTCCTGGACTAATTTTAATAAACTGCTTACCATTTCATTTTCCTCCTTGATTCTTGCGGTTCTATCTGGGTTATGTTTCTCTTCCATTCCTAATATAATTATACATTTCTTTTTGTCAGCTAATTCTCTTACTATATTCTCCTTCTGTCTCGTCACTTTAATAACTGAGTCTTCATTATGTTCTTTCAATTGCTGTTTGACTATGTCAGTGAATGAAACCTTATTCCCTTCTTGAGTTATTCTCCAATTTTTAGCTTCTGTAGCTATTTTCTCACTGTTTTCATTACTATTCTTCTTCAATTTCTCATTCTCCTCCTTTACATTTCCTAACTGTCTTTTTAGGTCCTCTACTTCTTCAGTTAAGTTTCTGTTAGCCTTCTCTAGTTGTTCCAATCTTTCAATTCTCTGGAAGATGGAGTCTACCTTACCTAACTTACGTTCCAAGTCCTCGATCACCTTATCAACTCTCTCCTCTAGTCTTATCAGTCGGGGGGGGGTTGTGTCCCCCCCACCCTCTTTAAATCCCTGGAACATATTCTCGTCACTTTCTACTGTATTTCTCCTCTCTATACTTCTAATCTTTACATTTTTATTTGCCATTTCGTCATCCGGTGGTCGTTTCATGTTGACCTTACGCCCGTCTGCCTGGGCCAAGTCCTCCACATCCTCATTTCCTTCCATTTCCCCAGCAATCCCTCCCCTTCTCCTCTTTTCCTACTTACCTACTGCCTCACGAGCAATTTCCCCCCCCCCTGCAAATACAAAAAGGCACTTCTCTTTGCGTTTGTATCCACAATCTGCACTTTTCTTCAGAGCGTTCGTCAAGCCGTCCGTTCGTTGAAAGTGTGTGTGTGTGTGTGTGTATTTACCTAGTTGTATTTACCTAGTTGTATTTTATGGGAAGGGGAGCTATGCTCGTGGGGTCCCGTCTTCATATCTCATTTTATCTAAACTATTTTTAAATTCATGTATTGTTTTTGCACACACCACTTTCTCATCTAATTTGTTCCAACTGTCTATTACTCTGTGAGGAAAGCTGTTCTTTTTCAAATCTCTTCTATAGCTGTCTTTTTTTATTTTCTTTCCGTGTCCTCTTGTATTTCTGTCATCCCATTTTATCAGATTCTCTCTATCAGTAATTTCTATGCCTTTCATGATTCTGTAAATAGCTATCAAATCTCCTCTCTTCTTTGCTCTAGTGTCTGTAGCTCAAGTTTTTCTAGTCTCTCTTCATATGATAGTTTTGAGAGTGTTGGTGCCAGTTTTGTAATTGCTCTTTGTATTCTTTCAAGTTTTTTTATACATTTTTTTGTACTTGGTGACCATATCATTGCTGCATATTCCAATCTTGGTCTTATCAGGGTGATTAGGATTTTCTTCACCATTTCTTCATTCAGGTATGTAAATGCAACTTTGATTGTGTGTGTGTGTGTGTGTGTATTTACCTAGTTGTATTTACCTAGTTGTATTTTATGGGAAGGGGAGCTATGCTCGTGGGGTCCCGTCTTCATATCTCATTTTATCTAAACTATTTTTAAATTCATGTATTGTTTTTGCACACACCACTTTCTCATCTAATTTGTTCCAACTGTCTATTACTCTGTGAGGAAAGCTGTTCTTTTTCAAATCTCTTCTATAGCTGTCTTTTTTTATTTTCTTTCCGTGTCCTCTTGTATTTCTGTCATCCCATTTTATCAGATTCTCTCTATCAGTAATTTCTATGCCTTTCATGATTCTGTAAATAGCTATCAAATCTCCTCTCTCTCTTCTTTGCTCTAGTGTCTGTAGCTCAAGTTTTTCTAGTCTCTCTTCATATGATAGTTTTGAGAGTGTTGGTGCCAGTTTTGTAATTGCTCTTTGTATTCTTTCAAGTTTTTTTATACATTTTTTTGTACTTGGTGACCATATCGTTGCTGCATATTCCAATCTTGGTCTTATCAGGGTGATTAGGATTTTCTTCACCATTTCTTCATCCAGGTATGTAAATGCAACTTTGATCGTTCTTATTAGATTATAAGTCTCTCCGAAAATCTTATTTATATGTTTCTCAGGTGACATATTATTCATAACAATGACTCCCAGGTCCTTCTCATTTTCTACTTTTTTTATTCCTTCTTCTCCCAATTTATATGCTCCTGTTATTCTGTTTTTGCTTTTTCCAAATTCCATTATACTACACTTTTTTGTATTGAACTCCATCTCCCATTTCCTACTCCATTCTTGTACTTTATTTAGATCTCTCTGTAGTGATTCACAATCCTCTTCAGTTTTCACTCTTTTCAGTAGTTTTGCATCATCTGCAAAGAAGCTCATATAGCTTTCTATTCCTTCATCCATATCATTAATATATATAGCAAACATTATTGGGGCCAGAACTGTTCCCTGCGGAACACCGCTTATTACTTCATCCCATTTTGAGTGCTGGTTTCTTATCACTACTCTCATTTTTCTTTCTTGCAAAAAGTCCTCCATCCAATTTAGTAGCTTGCCCTGTATTCCTCCTTCAGTTTCTAATTTCTTAAGCAACTTCTTATGTGGTACTTTGTCAAAAGCTTTCTTTAGATCTAAAAATGCACAGTCCGCCCATCCATCTCTTTCCTGTATTATATCTATTAGTCTTGAATAGAAACATATTAAATTGGTGACGCATGATCGTCCTTGTCTGAATCCAAATTGCCTTGGATTTAACACTTTGTTTTTTTCTAAATATTTTACCCATCTACTTTTGATAATTCTTTCACAAATTTTTGCTATTGTACTTGTTAGAGAGACTGGTCTATAGTTGGTAGGTTCTTCTTTATTTCCTCCTTTGTATATAGGTACTATGTTTGCTTTTTTCCAATCTTCTGGAACTTTTCCTTCTTTCAAGGAACTATTTAGTATGCTATGTATTTTGTCTGCCAGTTCATTCCTGCATTCTTTTAGTATCCAGTTTGCTATTTCATCTGGTCCATGCGATTTTCTGACATCAAGATTACTCAAGTGTGTTAATATTTCATTCTTTGTTACTTTTATTTCTTCCATAGGGGGGACTTTCTCTTTCCATTCGTTCTCTTCAGGTTGTATGTTCTCCCTTGTAAACACTGATTTAAAATGTTTGTTCATAATTTCCGCCATTTCCATTTCCTCAGTGTATTCAACTCCCTCCTGTCTTAATTTCTCCAAGTCTTGTTTGTTTTTCAGTTTATTGTTTACAAATCTGTAGAATAGTTTCGGTTGATCTTTACACTTTTCTATGATATCTTTTTCATATTTTCTCTTTTCTTCTCTGCACATTTGTACATATTCATTTCTATAGCAGGTATATATATTCCATTTTTCAGGTCTTCTGTCTTTTTTCCATCTGGTCCAGGCTTTGTCTCTTTTGTCTTTTAACTCCCTACAGCTTTTGCTGTACCAGCATTTTACATATTCTTTTTCTTGTTTTTGTCTTGGGACATACTTTTCCACTCCTTTTTTGTAAATTTTTGTCAAAATATTCCATTTCTCTTCTACTGTTGTTTCTTCTTTATATATTTCTTCCCAGTTTTCTTGTTGAAAGAATTCTCTTATTTTATCAAAGTTTGTTTTTTCATACATCATTCTTCCTTTTCTGTATTGTTCATTTCTTTTCATATATTTTTCTTCATTAAGTTCCAGTTCAATCAATACGTGGTCACTTTTACTTATTGGTGTTTTATATTCAATTTTGTCCACTATTCTAGGTTCGGATGTAATTACTAGGTCTAGTTTCGATGGCTCTTCTTCATTTCTATACCTAGTGTTCTCCTGTATCCATTGTGTCATTGTATGGTCAGTAACCATCTCGAGTAGAGCGTTTCCCCATGAGCCGTCTCCACCCTTTACTGTCATTTCTTCCCAGCAGATTTCTTTGTAATTAAAGTCGCCCATCATAACTATTTTTCCTCCCTCTTCCATTATCTTGTTTAATGTTATCTTTGTGTCCTCTAACATACTTTTATGTTCACTCTCTTCCCATGAGGCTGTTTTTGGGGGCACATAATTTATCACAAACTTTCTGTTCTTCTTATCTCTGTCTTCTACTTCCATCATTATCATTTCTACTGTATTCTTTCCATATGTGACACCCTTCACGTTTATATCCTTCTTAGTCAGGAACATAACTCCACCCCCTTCCTTTTTCACTCTGTTTCTAATCCAATAATTATATGCATCATGTCCTACACTGTTGGGTGGTAGTGGACCTTTTAATTTTGTTTCTACAATTCCCATTATGTCTGGTTCTTTTTCTTTCAAATAATCATTCAGTTCATTCAATCCTGTTATTAATCCATCTATATTTGTGTAAGACACTCTTAGTTTTCTGTCACTTCCATTGTGTTCTCTGTTTCCCTTTTGTTTTTCTCTTGTATGTCGACTTTCTTCAGTTTCATATTCACTACTCTCCAATAGAATCTCTCTTTTTCTGACTCCGTTCTTATCTCGTTTTTTTCCTTTGCTTCAAGTCTTTTCTGTTTTTCTTCCTCTCTTTCCTCTTTATTCATTTCCCTTTTTATCCATACCTTTTTATATTGTTCACTTGTTGCTAGTTTCCCTGTTTTGGATAAGATATTCTCAGCCGTAGTTTGTGACCTGAATTTAATCTTGATTGGTCTGGTCTTGTCTGTACTATATTTCCCTAGCCTGAATTTCTCTTCGATTTGTTTCATTATTTCTGGTTCATCTTCCTGAACTAATTCTAGTAAATTTCTTACTTTTTCATTTTCCTCTTTGATTCTTGTGGTTTTATCTGGGTTATGTTTCTCTTCCATTCCTAATATAATCATACATTTCTTTTTGTCTGCTAAGTCTCTTACTATATTCTCCTTCTGTCTCATCACTTTAATAACTGAGTTTTCAGTTTGTTCATTCATTTGCTGTCTGATTATGTCAGTGAATGCAACCTTGCTATTTTCATGAATTTTTTTCCAACCCTCCTTGTTCTCCATATTATTCTCCTTTAAGACTTTATTCTCATCTTTTACTTCTTTTAACTGTTGTTTTAATTCTTCAATTTCCTTAGTTAAGTTTTTGTTCGCCCTCTCTAGTTCTTCCAATTTTTCAATTCTTCGTATCATACTGTCAACATTACCTAACTTACGTTCCAAGTCCTCGATCACCTTATCAACTCTCTCCTCTAGTCTTATCAGTCGGGGGGGGGGGGGGGGGGGTTGTGTCCCCCCCACCCTCTTTAAATCCCTGGAACATATTCTCGTCACTTTCTACTGTATTGCTCCTCTCTATACTTCTAATCTTTACATTTTTATTAGCCATTTCGTCATCACTGAGCTGGTCCGGTGGTCGTTTCATGTTGACCTTACGCTTGTCTGCTTGGGCCAAGTCCTCCACATCCTCATTTCCTTCCATTTCCCCAGCAATCCCTCCCCTTCTCCTCTTTTCCTACTTACCTACTGCCCCACGAGCAATTTCCCCCCACCCTGTAAATACAAAAAGGTACTTCTCTTTGCGTTGGGATCCACAATCGGCACTTTTCTTCAGAACGTTCTTCAAGCCGTCCGTTCGTTGAAAGTGTGTGTGTGTGTGTATTTATCTAATTGTAGTGTACAGGAAAGGAGCAACGCTCATTGGGTTCCAACATACCTTGACTCAAATTCATGTATGGTTCTGACTTAATCTATATCTTTGATTTCCAATTATCATATTTTGATCTAAACTCGTGTATTGTTTGAGCTTGGGCTATATCACCTAACCTATTCCACATATTTACACATCTATATGGAAAACTGTATTTCTTCACATCCTCTCCAGATGTGGTCTTTCTTAATTTACTTCCATGACCTCTTAAAGCCCTCCTGTGTGTGTATGTATGTGCATGTTTTCAAGTAGATAACTCTGCAAACATACCTACTTGCATGTACAATTAACACTGGTAGTTGATTTGCTTCTCTTTAACAAGGGTAAGCTAAATTCAGTGCAGTATAATAAATAAATAGATAACAAGACTTGACACCACTCAGGCCAACGGTATGGGTGCCAGAGGCCAAAAGGTGATTACTGGGTGAAAAGGCCCAAATTTGGAGGGGTGCCACTGCCAGGCCCTTGGACTCAGGCTGCTCATGTTTTCCTTGCTCTGCACTTTGACCGACTCTCTCCCTGTGGGGCAAGATTGGACCAAATCGGTGACCTTTGAATTTTCGGCTAAATTGATAGGGTCCTTTGAGATTTTTTGGATTTTGGGTCATTTTGGTCACTTGCTCCGATTTACCCGCCATCTCACCCACAGGTGGAGGGCGGCTAGGGGTGCCGTGGAGTCCAATTTGACACCACTTAGGCCAACGGTATGGGTGCCAGAGGCCAAAAGGTGATTACTGGGTGAAAAGGCCCAAATTTGGAGGGGTGCCACTGCCACGCCCTTGGACTCAGGCTGCTCATGTTTACCTTGATGTACACTTTGACCGACTTTCTCCCTGTGGGGCACGTTTGGACCAAATCGGTGACCTTCGAATTTTCGGCTAAATTGATGGGGTCCTTAGAGATTTTTTGGATTTTGGGTCATTTTGGTCACTTGCTCCGATTTACCCGCCATCTCACCCACAGGTGGAGGGCGGCTAGGGCTGCCGTGGAGTCCAATTTGACACCACTCAGGCCGACGGTATGGGTGCCAGAGGCCAAAAGGTGATTACTGGGTGAAAAGGCCCAAATTTGGAGGGGTGCCACTGCCACGCCCTTGGACTCAGGCTGCTCATGTTTACCTTGTACACTTTGACCGACTCTCTCCCTGTGGGGCACGTTTGGACCAAATCGGTGACCTTCGAATTTTCGGCTAAGTTGATGAATCCTTTGAGATTTTTTGGATTTTGGGTCATTTTGGTGACTTACTCCGATTTACCTGCCATCTCACCCACAGGTGAAGGGCGGCTAGAGCTGCCGTGGAGTCGGCACAAATTTGGAGGGGTGTCACTGCCACGCCCTTGGATCGGTGACCTTCGAGATTTTTTGGATTTTGGGTCATTTTGGTCACTTGCTCCGATTTACCCGCCATCTCACCCATAGGTGGAGGGCGGCTAGGGCTGCCGTGGAGTCCAATTTGACACCACTCAGGCCAACGGTATGGGTGCCAGAGGCCAAAAGGTAATTACTGGGTGAAAAGGCCCAAATTTGGAGGGGTGCCACTGCCACGCCCTTGGATTCAGGCTGCTCATAATTACCTTGCTGTGGACTTTGACCGACTCTCTCCCTGTGGGGCAAGTTTGGACCAAATCGGTGACCTTCGAATTTTCGGCTAAATTGATGGCTAAATTGATTGGATTTTGGGTCATTTTGGTCACTTGCTCCGATTTACCGGCCATCTCACCCACAGGTGGAGGGCGGCTAGGGCTGCCGTGGAGTCCAATTTGACACCACTCACACCGACGGTATGGGTGCCAGAGGCCAAAAGGTGATTACTGGATGAAAAGGCCCAAATTTGGAGGAGTGCCACTGCCATGCCCTTGGACTCAGGCTGCTCATGTTTACCTTGCTGTACACTTTGACCGACTCTCTCCCTGTGGAGCGAGTTTGGATCAAATCGGTGACCTTCGAATTTTCGGCTAAATTCATGTTTTTTTGTGTCATTTTGCTTACCTGCTCCGATTTGCCCACCATCTCAGCCACAGGCCTAGAGGGGTCAGGGCTCCTGTGGGGTCCACTTGGACAGCGCTCAGGCCATTAGTAGGGGCGCCTGTGTACCATTGTACGTGTACTTGTCTGTAGTAGTATACGTTTTCTAGTACTAGTGTATTAATCTTATACAAGTAGTTTGACATTTGTACTAGTAGAATAGAACACTAGTACATTTTTACGCTAGTTCAAGCACACTAGTTTTTGTGTACTAATGCAGTAGTACTAGTAGAGTAGTGTAGCAAGGGCATCCCGTGAATTGTTTTCTGCAGAATTCGCACACCATAAGTCAATTTCTGTATTAATATTGTCACTCCGCTGAAACTTGCATTATGGAAGCATAACTTTATTTATACTATTATGTCCCACATATCTATATGTAAATGACTGTAACTATTAGTGCAATTATTCCATAATGTCTAAATTGCAATACGTAAACCAAATTATTCGCGGTGCTCCTGAATGTGTAATATGTCATTTTTGCATAAAGAATTGTGTTTCGCCGACAAGACATCGGCATTACTCGCCTATACCACGCTTTTTAATTTCAGTAAACAAGTCCCAAGAGAATGGGAACATAACACTACATTAAAACACCGGGACACGTACCCTAGTACACGCACACTGGTACACGTATACCAATACACTAGTACATTAATTCACTAGTGCTAGTTCACTGATACCAGTACACTTGTACTATTAATACGCTTGTAAACAAGTATTATTACACTAGCACTGATGATGAAACGCTGGAGGACTTTGCTACGTACACAAACAACTTCTATCTGGAGTAATTCTTTATTATCCATTTTTTCTTAATCGAGAGAATAAATAACAATATCACAAATAAACATGCCCTCATACCTTTGGCGTAGGTTGGCCGAGCCGACAGAGGGAGTGGCTGGGCTCAATTCTTTGCCTAAAAACTTCAGTGTAAACGTCTAGTTTGAGGAAGAGAAGGAGAAACAGGAGGAGGGCTGCTGGCTGTCTAGTTGGTAGAGGAACAAGTGGATGAGCAGCAGCTGCCTAGTTAGTGGAAGAGGTGGAGCAGCAGCTGCCTGGGTAGTGGAGGTGGAGGAGCTGGTTAGTGGAGGAGGAAGTGGAGCAGCAGCTACCTGGTTAGTGGAGGTGGTGGAGCAGCTGGTGCCTGGTTAGTGGAGGGAGTGGAGCAGCAGCTGCCTGGTTAGAGGAAGAGGAGCAGCAGCTGCCTGGTTAGTGGTGGAGCAGCTGGTGTATGGTTAGTGGAGGAAGAAGAGCAGCAGCTGCCTGGTTAGTGGAGCAGCTGGTGTCTGATTAGTGGAGGAGGAAGTGGAGCAGCAGCTGCCTGGTTAGTGAAGAAGGAAGTGGAGCAGTAGGTTAGTGGAGAAGGAAGTGGAACAGCTGGAGCCTGGTTAGTGGAGGAGGAAGTGGAACACCAGCTGCCTGGTTAGTGGAGGAAGAGGAGCAGCAGCTGCCTGGTTAGTGGAGGAAGAGGAACAGCTGCCTGGTTAGTGGAGAAGTGGAACAGTTGATGCCTGGTTAGTGGAGGAAGAGGATGACCAGCAGCTGCCTGGTTAGTGGAAGAGGTGGAGCAGCAGCTGTATGATTAGTGGAGGAAGTGGAGCAGCTGGTGCCTGAGTAGTGGAGGAAGTGGAGCAGCAGCTGCTTGGTTAGAGGAACAAGAGGATGAGCAGCAGCTGCCTGGTTAGTGGAGGAAGTAGAGCAGCAGCTGCCAGGGTAGTGGAGGTGGAGCAACAGCTGTATGGTTAGTGGAGGAAGTGAAGTAGGTGGTGCCTGTTTAGTGGAGCAGCAGCTGCCTGGTTAGAAGAAGAGCAGCAGCTGCCTGGTTAGTGGTGGAGCAGCTGGTGCCTGGTTAGTGGAGGAGGTGGAGCAGCCGGTGTCTGGTTAGTGTAGGTGGAGCAGCTGTTGCCTGGGTAGTGGAAGTGGAGCAGTAGCTGCCTGGTTAGTGGAGGCGGAGCAGCTGGTGCCTGGTTAGTGGAGGAAGAGGAGCAGAGGCTGCATGGTTAGTGGAGGTTGGACCAGCTGGTACCTGGTTAGTGAAGGAGCAGTAGCAGCAGCTGCCTCGTTAGTGGAGTAAGTGGAGGTGGAGCAGCAGTTGCCTGAGCAGTGGAGGAAGTGGAGCAGCTGATGCCTGAGTAGTGGAGGAAGTGGAGCAGCTGGTGCCTGAGTAGTGGAGGTGGAGCAGCTGGTGCCTGGGTAGTGGAGGTGGAGCAGTAGTTGCCTGGGTCGTGGAGGAGGTGGAGCAGCTGGTACCTGGTTAATGGAGGAGTAGTAGCTGCCTGGTTAGTGGTGAAGGAGCTGGTGCCTGGGTAGTGGAGGTGGAGCAGCTGGTGCCTGGTTAGTGGAGGAGGTGGAGCAGTTGGTGCCTGGGTAGTGGAGGAGGAAGTGGAGCAGTTGGTGCATGGGTAGTGGAGGTGGAGGAGCTGGTGCCTGGGTAGTGGAGGAGCAGCAGTAGCTGCCTGGTTTAATGGAGGTGGAGAAGTTGGTGCCTGGGTAGTGGAGGAGCTGCAGCTGGTGCCTGTTTAGTGGAGGTGGAGCAGCTGGTGCCTGGTTAGTGGAGGTGGAACAACTGGTGAAAGCAAGGTGATGAGATATACAAAGGGATTTTCGGTCATTTTGGTCACTTGCTCCGATATATTCGCCATCTCACCCACAGGTGGAGGGCGGCTAGGGCTGCCGTGGAGTCCAATTTGACACCACTCAGGCCAACGGTATGGGTGCCAGAGGCCAAAAGGTGATTACTGGGTGAAAAGGCCCAAATTTGGAGGAGTGCCACTGCCACGCCCTTGGACTCAGGCTGCTCATGTTTACCTTGCTGTACACTTTGACCGACTCTCTCCCTGTGGGGCGAGTTTGGATCAAATCGGTGACCTTCGATATACTCGCCATCTCACCCACAGGTGGAGGGCGGATAGGGCTGCCGTGGAGTCCAATTTGACACCACCCAGCCCAACGGTATGGGTGCCACAAGCCAAAAGGTGATTACTGGGTGAAAAGACCCAAATTTGGAGGGGTGCCACTGCCAGGCCCTTGGACTCAGGCTGCTCATAATTATCTTGCTGTGCACTTTGACCGACTCTTTCCCTGTGGGGCAAATTTGGACCAAATCGGTGACCTTCGAATTTTCGGCTATATTTTTTGGATTTTGGGTAATTTTGGTCACTTTCTCCGATTTACCCGCCATCTCACCCACAGGTGGAGGGCGGCTAGGGCTGCCGTGTAGTCCAATTTGACACCACTCAGGCCGACGGTTTGGGTGCCAGAGGCCAAAAGGTGATTACTGGGTGAAAAGGCCCAAATTTGGAGGAGTGCCACTGCCACGCCATTGGACTCAGGCTGCTCATGTTTAGCTTGCTGTACACTTTGGCCGACTCTCTCCCTGTGGGGCGAGTTTGGACCAAATCGGTGACCTTCGAATTTTCGGCTAAATTGATGAGATTTTTTGGATTTTGGGTCCTTTTGGTCACTTGCTCCGATTTACCCGCCATCTCACCCACAAGTGGAGGGTGGCTAGGGCTGCCGTGGAGTCCAATTTGCACCACTCAGGCCAACGGTATGGGTGCTAGAGGCCAAAAGGTGATTACTGGGTGAAAAGACCCAAATTTGGAGGAGTGCCACTGCCACGCCCTTGGACTCAGGCTGCTCATGTTTACCTTGCTGTAAACTGTGACCGACTCTCTCCCTGTGGGGCAAGTTTGGAGCAAATCGGTGACCTTCGAATTTTCGGCTAAATTGATGAGGTTAATCCATTGAGATTTTTTGGATTATGGGTCATTTTGGTCAGTTGCTCCGATTTACCCGCCATCTCACCCACAGGTGGAGGGCGGCTAGGGCTGCCGTGGAGTCCAATTTGACAGCACTCAGGTCAACGGTATGGGTGCCAGAGGCCATAAGGTGATTACTGGGTGAAAAGGCCCAAATTTGGAGGAGTGCCACTGCCACGCCATTGGACTCAGGCTGCTCATGTTTACCTTG
The DNA here is from genome assembly GCF_046742065.1 of Oratosquilla oratoria. NCBI lineage: Eukaryota > Metazoa > Arthropoda > Malacostraca > Stomatopoda > Squillidae > Oratosquilla > Oratosquilla oratoria. The sequence goes on from NC_134805.1 coordinate 32,216,611, forward strand.
CTGTACACTTTGGTCGACTCTCTCCCTATGGGGCGAGTTTAGACCAAATCGGTGACCTTCGAATTTTCGGCTAAATTGATGGGGTTAATCCTATGAGTTTTTTTGGATTTTGGGTCCTTTTGGTCACTTGCTCCGATTTACCCGCCATCTCACCCGCAGGTCGAGGGCGGCTAGGGCTGCCGTAGAGTCCAATTTGACACCACTCAGGCCAACGGTATGGGTGCCAGAGGCCATAAGGTGATTACTTGGTAAAAAGGCCCAAATTTGGAGGAGTGCCACTGCCACGCCCTTGGACTCAGGCTGCTCATAATTACCTTGCTGTGCACTTTGACCGACTCTCTCCCCGTGGGGCAAGTTTGGACCAAATCGGTGTCTAATTGGACTTCACGGCAGCCCTGGACGCCCTCGACTTGGGTCTTTTTACCCAGTATTCACTTTTGGGCCTGTGGCACCCATACCGTAACCCTGAGTAGTGTCAAATTGGACTCCACGTCAGACCTGGCCGCCCTCGACCTGTGGGTGATATGGCGGGTAAATCTGAGCAGGTGACCAAAATGACCCAAAATCCAAAAAATCTCAAAGGAGAAACCATATGAATTTTGCCGAAAATCCGAAGATGACCGAATTGGTCCACACTTGCCTGACAGGTAGAGAGTTGGACAAAGTACAAAGCAAGGTAGACATAAACAGCCTTAGCCCAAGGGCGTGGCGGTGGCACTCCTCGAAACTTGGGCCTTTTCACCCAGTATTCACTTATGGGCCTGTGGTACCCATACCAAAAAATCTCAAAGGAGAAACCATATGAATTTAGCCGAAAATCCGATGGTGAGCGATTTGGCCCAAACTTGCCTGACAGGTAGAGTCAGGCAAAGTGCACAGCAAAGTAAACATGAGCAGCCTGAGTTCAAGGGCGTGCCAGTGGCACCCCTCCAATTTGGGCCTTTTCACCCAGTAATCACCTTTTGGCCTCTGCCATCCATACCGTTGGCCTGAGTGGTGTCAAATTGGACTCCACGGCAGCCCTAGCCGCCCTCCACCTGTGGGTGAGATGGCGGGTAAATCGGAGCAAGTGACCAAAATGATCCCAAAATCCAAAAATTCTCAAAGGATTAACCACATCAATTTAGCCGAAAATTCGAAGGTCACCGATTTGGTCCAAACTTGCCCCACAGGGAGAGAGTCGGTCAAAGTTCACAGCAAGGTAAACATGAGCAGCCTGAGTCCAAGGGCATGGCAGTGGCACCCATCCAAATTAGGGTCTTTTCACCCAGTAATCACCTTATGGCCTCTGGCACCCATACCGTTGGCCTGAGTGGTGTCAAACTGAACTTCACGGCACCCCTAGCCCCCCTCCACCTGTGGGTGAGATGGCGGGTAAATCGGAGTAGGTGACCAAAATGACCAGAAATCCAAAAAAATTCGAAGGTCACCGATATGGTCCAAACTTCCCCACAGAGAGGGAGTCGGTCAAAGTGCAAAGCAAGGGAAACATGAGCAGCCTAAGTCCAAGGGCGTGGCAGTGGCACCCCTCCAAATTTGGGCCTTCTCACCCAGTAATCACCTTTTGGCCTCTGGCACCCATACCGTTGGCCTGAGTGGTGTCAAATTGGACTCCACGGCAGCCCTAGCCGCCCTCCACCTGTGGGTGAGATGGCGGGTAAATCGGAGCAAGTCACCAAAATGACCCAAAATCCCAAAAATCTCAAAAACCCCATCAATTTAGCCAAAACTTCGAATGTCACCGATTTGGTCCAAACTTGCCCCACAGGGAGAGAGTCGGTCAAAGTGCACAGCAAGGTAGACATGAGCAGAATGGGCGTGGCAGTGGCACCCCTCCAAAGTTGGGCCTTTTCACCAAGTAATCACCTTTTGGCCTCTGGCACCCATACGGTTGGCCTGAGTGGTGTCAAATTGGACTCCACGGCAGCCCTAGCCGCCCTCCACCTGTGGGTCAGATGGCGAGTAAATCGGAGCAAGTGACCACAATGACCCAAAATACAAAAAATCTCGAAGGACCCCATCAATTTAGTCGAAAATTGGAAGGTGACCCATTTGGTCCAAACTTGCCCCACAGAAAGAGAGTCGGTCAAAGTGCAAAGCAAGGTAAACATGAGCAGCCTGAGTCCAAGGGCGTGGCAGTGGCACCCCTCCAAATTTGGGCTTTTTCACCCAGTAATCACCTTTTGGCCTCTGGCACCCATACCGTTGGCCTGAGTGGTGTCAAATTGGACTCCAATGCAGCCCTAGCCGACCTCCACCTGTGGGTGAGATGGAGGGTAAATCGGAGCAGGTGACAAAAATGACCCAAAATCCAAAAAATCTCAAAGGATTAACCACATCAATTTAGCCGAAAAATTCGAAGGTCACCAATATGGTCCGAACTTGCCCCACAGAGAGAGAGAGTCGATCAAAGTGCACAGCAAAGTAAACATGAGCAGCCTGAGTCCAAGGGCGTGGCAGTGGCACCCCTCCAAATTTGGGCCTTTTCACCCAGTAATTACCTTTTGGCCTCTGGCACCCATACCGTTGGCCTGAGTGGTGTCAAATTGGACTCCACGGCAGCCCTAGCCGCCCTCCACCTGTGGGTGAGATGGCGGGTAAATCGGAGCAGGTGACCAAAATGACACAAAATCCAAAACATCTCAAAGGATTAACCCCATCAATTAACCCATTAAACTCCGATGACAAGATGTCTTGTCATTTGGTCAAATAAAACAAAAAATCATAAAACACCAAAATGTTTGACGGAGAGAGTCGGTCAAAGTGCAGCAAGGTAAATATGAGCAGCCTGAGTCCAAGGGCGTGGCAGTGGCACCCCTCCAAATTTGGGTCTTTTTACCCAGTAATCACCTTATGGCCTCTGGCACCCATACCGTTGGCCTGAGTGGTGTCAAATTGGACTCCACGGCAGCCCTAGCCGCCCTCCACCTGTGGGTGAGATGGCGGGTAAATCGGAGCAACTCACCAAAATGACCCAAAATCCAAAAAATCTTAAAGGATTAACCCCCATCAATTTAGTCGTAAATTCGAAGGTCACCGATTTTGTCCAAAATTGCCTTCACAGGAAGAGAGTCAGTCAAAGTGCACAGCAAGGTAAATATGAGCAGCCTGAGTCCAAGGGCGTGGCAGTGGCACCCCTCCAAATTTGGGCCTTTTCACCCAGTAATCACCTTTGGGCCTCTGGCACCCATAACATTGGCCTGAGTGGTGTCAAATTGAACTCCACGGCAGCCCTAGCCGCCCTCCACCTGTGGGTGAGATGGTGAGTAAATCGGAGCAAGTGACCACAATGACCCAAAATACAAAAAATCTCGAAGGACCCCATCAATTTAGTCGAAAATTGGAAGGTGACCCATTTGGTCCAAACTTGCCCCACAGGAAGAGAGTCGGTCAAAGTGCAAAGCAAGGTAAACATGAGCAGCCTGAGTCCAATGGCGTGGCAGTGGCACCCCTCCAAATTTGGGCCTTTTCACCCAGTAATCACCTTTTGGCCTCTGGCACCCATAACATTGGCCTGAGTGGTGTCAAATTGGACTCCACGGCAGCCCTAGCCGCCCTCCACCTGTGGGTGAGATGGTGAGTAAATCGGAGCAAGTGACCACAATGACCCAAAATCCAAAAAATCTCGGACCCCATCAATTTAGTCGAAAATTGGAAGGTGACCCATTTGGTCCAAACTTGCCCCACAGGAAGAGAGTCGGTCAAAGTGCAAAGCAAGGTAAACATGAGCAGCCTGAGTCCAAGGGCGTGGCAGTGGCACCCCTCCAAATTTGGGCTTTTTCACCCAGTAATCACCTTTTGGCCTCTGGCACCCATACCGTTGGCCTGAGTTGTGTCAAATTGGACTCCACGGCAGCCCTAGCCGCCCTCCACCTGTGGGTAAGATGGTGGGTAAATCGGAGAGAGTGACCAATATGACCAAAAATCCAAAAAATCTCAAAGGACCCCCATCAATTTAGCCGAAAATTCGAAGGTCACCGATTTGGTCCAAACTTGCCCCACGGAGAGAGAGTCAGTCAAAGTGCACAGCAAGGTAAACATGAGCAGCCTGAGTCCAAGGGCGTGGCAGTGGCACCCCTCCAAATTTGGGCTTTTTCACCCAGTAATCACCTTTTGGCCTCTGGCACCCATACCGTTGGCCTGAGTGGTGTCAAATTGGACTCCACGGCAGCCCTAGCCGCCCTCCACCTGTGGGTGAGATGGCGGGTAAATCAGAGTAGGTGACCATAATGACCCAAAATCCAAAAAATCTCAAAGGACCCCATCAATATAGTCGTAAATTGGAAGGTGACCCATTTGGTCCAAACTTGCCCCACATGGAGAGAGTCGGTCAAAGGGCACAGCAAGGTAGACATGAACAGCCTGAGTCCAAGGGCGTGGCAGTGGGACCCCTCTAAATTTGGGCCTTTTAACACAGTAATCACCTTTTGGCCTCTGGCACCCATACGGTTGGCCTGAGTGGTGTCAAATTGGACTCCACGGCAGCCCTAGCCGCCCTCCACCTGTGGGTGAGATGGCGGGTAAATCGGAGCAACTCACCAAAATGACCCAAAATCCAAATATCTCCCCATCAATGTAGCCGAAAATTCGAAGGTCACCGATTTGGTCCAAACGTGCCCCACAGGGAGAGAGTCGGACAAAGTGCACAGCAAGGTAAACATGAGCAGCGTGAGTTCAAGGCCGTGGCAGTGGCACCCCTCCAAATTTGGGCCTTTTCAACCATAATCATCTTTTGGCCTCTGACACCAATATCGTTGGCCTGAGTGGTGTCAAATTGGACTCCACGGCAGCCCTAGCCGCCCTCCACCTGTGGGTGAGATGGCGGGTAAATCGGAGCAAGTGACCAAAATGACCCAAAATCCAAAAAATCTCATTTAGCCGAAAATTCGAAGGTGACCGATTTGGTCCAAACGTGCGCCACAGGGAGAGAGTCGGTCAAAGTGCACAGCAAGGTAAACATGAGCAGCCTGAGTCCAAGGGCGAGGCAGTGGCACCCCTCAAAATTTGGGTCTTTTCACCCAGTAATCACCTTATGGCCTCTGGCACCCATACCGTTGGCCTGAGTGGTGTCAAATTGGACTCCACGGCAGCCCTAGCCGCCCTCCACCTGTTGGTGAGATGGCGGGTAAATCGGAGTAACTGACCAAAATGACCCAAAATCCAAATAATCTCAAAGGATTAACCTCATCAATTTAGCCGAAAATTCGAAGGTCACCGATTTGGTCCAATCTTGCCCCACAGGGAGAGAGTCGGTCAAAGTGTACAGCAAGGTAAACATGAGCAGCCTGAGTCCAAGGGCGTGGCAGTGGCACCCCTCCAAATTTGGGCCTTTTCACCCAGTAATCACCTTATGGCCTCTGGCACCCATACCGTTGGCCTGAGTGGTGTCAAATCTTGTTTTCTATAAATTTATTATACTGCACTGAATTTAGGTTACCCTTGTTAAAGAGAAGCAAATCAATTACCAGTGTTAATTGTACATGCAAGTAGGTATGTTTGCAGATTTATCTACTTGAAAACATGCACATACATACACACACAAGAGGGCTTTAAGGTCATGGAAGTAAATTAAGAAAGACCACATCTCGAGAGGATGTGAAGAAATCCAGTTTTCCATATAGATGTGTAAATATGTGGAATAGGTTAGGTGATATAGCCCAAGCTCAAACAATACACGAGTTTAGATCTAAATATGATAATTGGAAATCAAAGATATAGATCATGTCGGAACCGTACATGAATTTCAGTCAAGGTATGTTGGAACCCAATGAGCGTTGCTCCTTTCCTGTACACTACAATTAGATAAATACACACACACACACACACACACACACACACACACACACACACACACACACACACACAAAATTGGCACAAACACTCTCAGAACCATCATATGAAGAGAGACTAGCCAAACTTGAGCTACAGACATTAGAGCAAAGAAGAGAGAGAGGAGACTTGATAACTAGTTATAGAATCATGAAAGGTATAGAAACTATTGATAGAGAGGATCTAATAAAATGGAACAGTAGAAATACAAGAGGACACGGAAAGAAAATAAAGAAAGACAGTTATAGAAGAGACCTGAAAAAGAACAGCTTTCCCCACAGGGTGATAGATGTTTGGAACAAGTTAGATGAGAAAGTGGTGTGTGTAAAAGGAGATATGAAGACGGGACACCATGAGCATAGCACCCCTTCCCGTATAATACAATTAGGTAAATACACACACATGTAGAATGGACAATACATGATCCACTGGGTTAAAGACGTGACATGAGTAAGAGCAGACACCCCAGGAAGACTGGACAACCACTAACAAGGAACTTGATATTATCAACCCATGAAAGTATACATACATATGTGATGATGTGATATGGTTTAATGTCACACACTCCCCCCCCCCCCTATCGGGAGGCTAGGACGGTGCCCCTCACAGAGGGCTTTGTAGCGTGGAGTTTAGTGAACCATGCCCTTGGTTCAACTTCGCCGGTGGCAGGATTCGAACCGCCCTCACCTCGACCTTTGCCGCAAGTAACGACGCCCTAACCCGCTCAGCCAAAGGCTTTTACCCCTTACAAGGGAGGTAGCCAAAAAGAAAAAGGCATAAAAACCATTCCCACCCACTCCATCCCTAATACACTCCACTCCCCTCCACCCTCCCTCTTATCTTGGCACCTCCTGGATGATGGGTCATCCCTGCATCTTGTCCACTGCCCTGGGTCAGAGGCAGTGTTGCAAGAAAGTATATATACTCAGTACCCCCTTTGAGATTTTGGCCATTTTGGGGCATTTTGGTCACCTCCACCGATTTACCCGCTATGACACCCACAGGTCCGGGGCGGCCTGGGATGCCCTGCAGTGCAATAGCACACCACTCAGCCACACGGTATCCCTGCCACAGGCATAAACGCCAAAAGCCCCAAATTTCGAGGGCTCTGACCGCCACATCCTTGGTCTCACGATTCTGCTGCCTACGCTGATGTGCACCTTATCCCACTCTCTACTTGTGGCGCAAGTTTGGACCAAATCGCTGACCTTCGGATTTCCCCCCAAATTCCATGGGGTACCCCCTTTGAGATTATGGCCATTTTGGGGCATTTTGGTCACCTCCACCGATTTACCCGCTATGACACCCACAGGTCCGGGGCGGCCTGGGATGCGGATGCCCTGCAGTGCAATGGCACACCACTCAGCCACACGGTATCCCTGCCACAGGCATAAACGTCAGAAGGGTGAATACTGGGTGAAAAGACCCAAATTTGGAGGGGTGTCACCGCAACGCCTTTAGGCTCAGGCTGCTCATGTCTACCGTGCTGTGCATTGTGTCCGACTCTCTTCCTTTGGGGAAAGTTTGGACCAAATCGTTGACCTTGGGAGTTTCGGCTAAATTCATGGGGTTCCTTTGAATTTTTTTTTTATTCTGTGTCATATTGGTCACCTGCTCCGATTTACTCGTCATCTCACCCACCGGTCGAAGGCGGGCAGGGTTGCCGTGGAGTCCAATTTGACACCTCTCAAGCCAACGTTATTTATGCCAGAGGCCCAAAAGTGAATAGTGGGTGAAAAGGCCCAAATTTGGAGGGGTGTCACCGCAACGCCTTTAGGCTTAGGCTGCTCATGTCTATATTGCTGTGCATTGTGTCCGACTCTCTTTCTGTGGGGCAAGTTTGGACCAAATCGTTGACCCTCGGATTTTCTGCTAAATTCATGGGGGTTAATCCTTTGATTTTTTTTGGATTTTGTGTCATACTGGTCACCTGCTCCGATTTACTTGGCATCTGACCCACAGGTCGAAGGCGGGCAGGGTTGCCGTGAAGCCAACGGTATTAATGCCAGAGGCCCAAAAGTGAATAGTGGGTGAAAAGGCGCAAACTTGGAGGGGTGTCAGCCCAACGCCTTTAGGCTCAGGCTGCTCATGTTTAGCTTGCTGTGCATTGTGTCCGACTCTCTTCATGTGGGGCAGGTTTGGACCAAATCGTTGACCTTCGGATTTTCGGCTTTTGGGGATTTTGTGTCATATTGGTCACCTGCTCCGATTTACTCAGTATTTCACCTACAGGTCGAAGGCGGGCAGGGTTACCGTGAAGTCTAATTTGACACCTCTAAAGCCAACGGTATTATTGCCAGAGGCCCAAAAGTGAATACTGGATGAAATGGCCCAAATTTGGAGGGGTGTCACTGCAACGCCTTTAGACTCAGGCTGCTCATGTCTACCTTGCTATGCATTGTGTCCGAATCTCTTCCTGTGAGGCAATTTTGGACCAAATAGTTGACCTTGGGATTTGCGGCTAAATTGATGGGGGTTAATCCTTTGATTTTTTTTTTTTTTCTTTTTTTTTGTCATATTGGTCACTTGCTCTGATTTACACGGCATCTCACCCACAGGTCAAAGGCGGGCAGGGTTGCCGTGGAGTCCAATTTGACACCTCTCAAGCCAACGGTATTAATGCCAGAGGCCCAAAAGTGAATACTGGGTGAAAAGGCCCAAATTTGGAGGGGTGTCTCCGCAACGCCTTTAGGCTCAGGCTGCTCATGTCTACCTTGCTGTGCATTGTGTCTGACTCTCTTCCTGTGGGGCAAGTTTGGACCAAATCGTTGACCTTCGGATCTTCGGCTAAATTGATGGGGTTAATCCTTTGAATTTTTTTTTTTGGATTTTGTGTCATATTGGTCACCTGCTCCAATTTACTCGACATTTGACCCACAGGTCGAAGGCGGGCAGGGTTGCCGTGGAGTCCAATTTGACACTTCTCAAACCAACGGTATTAATGCCAGAGGCCCAAAAATGAATAGTGGGTGAAAAGGCCCAAATTTGGAGGGTTGTCACCGCAACGCCTTTAGGCTCAGGCTGCTCATGTCTACCTTGCTGTGCATTGTGTCCGACTCTCTTCCTGTGGGGCAAGTTTGGACCAAATTGTTGACTTTCGGATTTTCGGCTAAATTGATGGGGTTCATCCTTTTTTTTTTTTTTTTTTTTTTTTTTTTTGGTGTCATATTGGTCACCTGCTCCGATTTACTCGACATCTCACCCACAGGTCAAAGGTGGGCAGGGTTGCCGTGGAGTCTAATTTGACACCTCTCAAGCCAACGGTATTAATGCCAGAGGCCCAAAAATGAATACTGGTTGAAAAGGCCCAAATTTGGAGGGATGTCACTGCAACGCCTTTAGGCTCAGGCCGCTCATGTCTCCCTTGCTGTGGATTGTGTTCGACTCTCCTCCTGTGGGGCAAGTTTGGACCAAATCGTTGACCTTCGGATTTTCGGCTAAATTGATGGGGTCCTTTGAGTTTTTTGGGGTTTTGTGTCATTTTTGTCACCTACTCCGATTTACTCGGCATCTCACCCACAGGTCGAAGGCGGGCAGGGTTGCCGTGGAGTCCAATTTGACACCTCTCAAGCCAACGGTATTAATGCCAGAGGCCCAAAAGTGAATAGTGGGTGAAAAGGCCCAAATTTGGAGGGGTGTCACCGCAACGCCTTTAGGCTCAGGCTGCTCATGTCTACCTTGCTGTGCATTGTGTCCGAGTCTCTTCCTGTGAGGCAAGTTTGGACCAAATCGTTGACCTTTGGATTTGCTGCTATGACACCCACAGGTCGAGGGTGGCCAGGGCTGCCATGGAGTCCAGTTGGTATGGGTGCCACAGGCCTAAACGTGATTATGGATATTCTTTCACTGGTCCTACCAAACCTGGGATGGTGTTTCCCTTTGATAATACCTCCTTCTTTTTGGGATGGTTTTGCTGCTCTGCCCTCCAGGCCTTTCCAGTTGTAAATCATCATATAGCACTCCCTGCAGCTCTGCAGTAAAAAGAGCTTGAGGAGTTTTAGCCTCTCCCAATAACATATAGAGTGTATGTTGTGTATAATTGTGTACAGTGCAGTTTTCCTTTTAATGTGTTGTATAATAATGGGGTGAAGTGTTGTCAACAACATATCTCAAAGATGTGGAAAAATGCATTTTTTTTTGTACAGGTGCATAAACTGTATATGGGCCTGGCAGTGAGAATAATGTAGAAGAAAGGGAGGCCTTTTGGATAGATTTGAATGAGTGCATAGAGGGTTTAGGGAGAAGTGTAAATGTAATAGTACTGGGAAACCTTAATGCTAGGGTAGGAAAGGAGCCAATTGATGGAGTGGTTTGGAAATGTGGAGTTCCAGGAAAGAATCGTAGTGGAGAGTTGATGGTGGAAATGTGTCTAGAAAGAGAGTTGATGATAGCAAATACAGTGTTTCGAAAGAAAGTCAAGCATAAGTACACATGGGAGAGGGTGGTGGAGGGAAAGGTGGTAGATAGAGCTTTAATGGACTATGTAGTGGTAAATAGGATTATGATAGGAAGAGTTAGGGATGTACATGTGCTAAGGGGAGAGGGTGGGGGGAATATCAGATCATTTTCTGGTGGAAGGTAAGTTGAGCGTGGAGGACAGATGGAGGAAGAGGAAAGGGACAAAAGGTAGGGAGGTGCTTAGAGTGAACTCTCTAAATGAAGAGGAAAAGGAGAAAGGAGTACAAGAGGAAGCTGAAGGAAGAGTGGGAGGGAGTGAAGGATAGAGTAGAGGTAGGTGTGGAGGAGGAATGGGGATGGTTCAAGGAGGGAGTCACAAAGTGTGCAAGGATGGTGTGTGGAACAAGAAGGTCAGGAGGAAATAGAAGGAAGGGTAGTGAATGGTGGGATGAGGAAATGAAGAAGGTTGTAGAAGAGATGAAATGAGCTTTCACAGATTGGTTGCAAAGTAGGACGAGGGAGTCATATGAGACGTAAAGGGAAAAGAAAAGAGAAGTAAAAAAAAAAGGTAAAGGAAGGTAAGAGTATGACAGAAAATTTTGAAAGTAATAAAAAGATGTTTTGGAAAGAAATTAAGAGAGGAAGAGGAGGTGAATCAAGTAGAGAAGAAAAGGTAAAAGGTGCAGATGGAGAGATGATACTGGAGGAGAAGGCAGTAATGGGAAGATGTGCAGAATATTTTAGGGAGTTGCTTAATGTGGAGGAGGATAGGGAGAGAAAGATAGCTGCAGTGGGAAATGGTAAGAAAATGAGAGTGATGAGTGAGAGAAAAATGGAGGAGAAATAAGGAAGGATGAAGTGAAGGCAGCAGTTAAGATGATGAAAGCAGGTAAGGCACCTGGTCTGGATGGATGCCATGCAGAATGTCTTAAAAAAGGAGGTATAGTGATGGTGGACTGGTTGGTGAGGTTATTTAATGTTTGCTGGAGAGAAGGTAGAGTGCCAGAGGACTGGAGGAGTGCGTATATAGTTCCACTTTACAAGGGAAAGGGGGACAAGTGACAAGTGTGAATGTAGTAGTTTCAAAGGGATTAGCCTGTTAAGTGTAGTTGGGAAGGCTTATGGGAGGATCTTGATTGAGATGATTAGGAGAGGAACAGAGGGAGTAATTGGTGAGGACAAGTAGAGGTTGTGTACTCAGACTTTTGTGGTAAGACAGATATGTGAGAAAGCTATAGGTAAGGGGAAGGATGTTTTCTAGGCCTTTATGGATCTGGAGAAGGCTTACCACAGGGTAGACAGAAAGGCACTGTGGGAGGTTATGCGGATATATGGGATAGGAGGAAAGCTTCTAGGAGCTGTCAAGAGTTTTTATGAGAGTAGTAGAGCTTGTGTCAGGATTAGAAATGGAGAGAGTGAGTGGTTTGAGGTAAAGGTGGGACTTCGTCAGGGATGCGTTATGTCACCCTGGCTGTTCAACTTATACATGGATGGGGTGGTGCGAGAGGTGAATGCAAGGGTAGTGGGTCAGGGATTGGAGATGGTTAAGGAAATTGGAGAAAAGTGGGAGGTGAGCCAGCTGTTGTTTGCGGACGACACTGCGCTTGTGGCAGGATTGGAGGAGGGATTGAGGAAGCTGGTGACAGAGTTTGGGAGAGTGTGTGATAGAAGAAAGCTGAAGATAAATGTGGGTAAAAGTAAGGTGATGAGATGTACAAGGGGTGAAAGTGGCAGTAATATGGAAGTAAGCATTAAGGGAGAGCAACTGGAGGAAGTGGAGAGTTTTAGATATCTGGGTGCAAATGTGGCAGGAAAGGGTGGAGTGAAGGTGGAGGTAGAATGTGGATTGAGAGAAGCGAGTAAATGCCTTGGTGGTTTAAAAAGTGTAATGAGGAATAGGAATCTGGGAATGGATGCTAAGAGGAGACTGTATGAAGGAGTGACTGTGCCAACAGCACTGTATGGAGCAGAAACATGGAACATAAGAGAGGAAGAGAGAAGGAACTTGAATGTGTTTGAGATGAAGTGTCTGAGAAGTATGATGGGGTTACTAGGCTGGATAGAGTGAGAAATGAGGAAGTGAGGAGGAGAACAGGGGTGGAAAGGGAGCTGGGAGATAGGGTGGATGAAAGAGTATTAGGATGGTTTGGACACATGGAAAGAATGAGTGAAGAAAGACTAGTAAAGGAGGTATGGAAGGCAGATGTGGAGGAGTGAACATGAGGGGACGTCCTAGGATGAGATGGATGGATGGGGTGAAGGGGGCTTTGGGGAAGAGGGGAATGTCTGTTGAGGAAGGACGGGAGAGGACAGAAGACAGGGGTGAATGGAGAATGGTTGTATATGGAAAATGTTGTGATGCATGAGGTGGATTGGACAGGGGATTGGGGGGTGAGGTAGTGTGTGTGTGTGAGCAAAAATTTTTGACGCAGCCTGAAGGGTTTTCTCCCCGTCCTCTCCTTTATATGGGGCGACGGAGAGGGGGGGGTCCCGATTTAATGAAGCGGCCTTGCTGTGGATGTGCTGTGTCCTGCGACACTGCTTCTGACCCAGGGCAGTGGACAGGGTGTAGGGATGACCCGTCATCTAGGAGGGTCTAAGATGGGAGGGAGGGTGGAGGGGTGTGGAGTGTTTTCGGGGATGGAATGGGTGGGAATGTTTTTGTGCCTTGTCCTTTTTGGCTACCTCCCTTGTAAGGGGGGAAAAAGCCTTGGTATATGTATGTATATGTATGCATAAACTGGAATAGCTTAGATCAGAGGTGGGGAACCTGCGGCCTTCCGGGCCATCAAGTGCGGCCTTCTGCGGAATTTGATATACATATTATCTAAAAAATCATATTATTTATTATTTAAAAGGTATATTATTTATTATAAAAAGGGTTAAAGTAATCTAAAAAATAATAATAATTTGTTCAGTGCGGCTTCTATATGGGACGATGACTTGTAAGGTGGCCTTTATGCACAAAAAGGTTCCCCACCCCTGGCCTAGATGATAGAAGACAATTTGGAACCATACACGAGTTGAAAATGAAGTATAATAATTGGAGAATAAAAATCAGAACTCCACTAGTATGGGTCCTTTTCTGTATCAGCTGATCTGTTGCTCCAGATCTCTCTTGCAGGAGACACAGGTCTCGGGTAACCGGCAATATCCACCAGAATGGCCCATAAGTTACTCAAGGAAGAAGTGTTGTGTGGGTATAGTTAACATGTTCAGTGTCTTTTGTGTAATGGTTATGTCTGGGGTAATTTGTTTTTGTGGCTTGGCCTATTCTGTGATGGTATTGTTGTAGTGATGGATGGTAACCTGAACATAGTACACTGCTGTAGGAAAGAATGTGTGGAAAGCAGAGCTAGATAGAGTTAACATGAAGGGAAGACTGGGAAAAGGATGGGGTGAAGGTGTCCTTGGATGAAAGGGGAATGTCTGTTTAGTAGGGAAAGGAGAGGTTAAGAGATAGGTGTGAATGGATGATAAACAGGCACTGTAGTAGGATCAGAGGAGGGATTAAGGAAGATAGTGACAGAGTTTGGGAAGGTGTGGAAAAGAAGGAAATTGAAAATAAATATAGGTAAAAGTAATGTGATGGACTAGGAGAGAGGATGGCAGCAAATTGGAAGTGAGTGATAAGGAAGTGGAAAGCTTTAGATACTTGGGTGTGAATGTGGTAGTAAAGGGAGGAGTGGAGATGGAGGTAGAATGTAGATTGAGAGAACCAAGTAAATGCCTTGGTGGATTATAAAGTGTAATGAGAAATGGACATTTGGGAATGGATGCTAAGAGGAGATCACATGAAGGAGCGATTGTACAGATTCCAAGTTGTTCAACTTCTGATGGCATTTGAATTCTGAGATGCCGCTGTACTTTACCAGACCCCCTTAATATATTACCCAGCAGAGAGATCATTCCTAAGATAGACTAGAATTGCACTGGCGTGCCTATTTCTAGGTCACCACCCTGCGTTGAAATAATACCAATGCAGAATTGGGCAGATAACAGATATCAAATGACCTGAATGTAACCATCATATGCAGAGCATTTTATACTACACTGCTCTACTATCTCACTTAGGACAGGTCTACTAGATCTCTTTGATGAGTTATGAACCAATGATCATGGCTGGTTTCTCTTTTCTTGAAATACTTTGAGGTTTGGGTTTCAGGCCCTCTCTCTTATAAAGGGGAAGAAGTCTTGGTATATTAATAGTTTTGGATTTTTAGTAGCACTTTATTCCTGCTTGTATGTATGAAGTGGCCTTGCTGTGGATGTGATGTGTCTTGCGACACTGCCTCTGACCCAGGGCAGTTGACAAGGTGTAGGGATGACCCGTCATCCAGGAGGTGCTAAGATAAGAGGGAAGGTGGAGGGGTGTGGAGTGTATTCAGGTATGGAATGGGTGGGAATGATTTTATGCCTTTTCCTTTTTGGCTACCTCCCTTGTAAGGGGGAAAAAGCCTTGGTATATGTATATATGTATGAAGTTGTGGTTTCCTACAATTTCTTTGGGCATTCTAGAGTTTTAGCCTGTATAATTTTCATTTACGTTCATTTACATTCATAATCACTTTCATATTAGAACTGTCAGTATCTGAACTTCATTTATTATTACATGATTTCAGAAAGAAAAATTTAGCACTGGAGTAGCAGAATGGTGATAGGGTGGAGGGGGATAAGTTTACCTTACTTTTCTAAAAAATACACAAATCTGAACACACTTTAGTCCAGTTAGCTTGGATATGGGTGGGTTTATTGTAGTTATATTTGTTCATGAGCCATTTACCCCTTTGTACTTGTACAGCTATGGAAATGTAATTATGATCCAAAGACTTGAAAAACCTGTTTTTGATAATAATTTTTTAACTGTTATATTTTGACTTTTATAGTACTCAGTTGTCTGCTTTATGATACTGGGTTGAATTTCTATAAAATGAAGACAAGACTAGATGTATTAGCTATTACATTTACTTTTCTTTCTTTTCCAGAATGCTGTTATTATGACATTTGGTGTGATTTGCATCCTTGGCAGTGCAGCTTACCTAGCTTACATGAAGTCACAACATCGGGAAAAGAAGGTGTACGTAGCGATATCAGAAGATGGAACGGAACAGTTAATGACAAAAAAATCCAAATGGGATTAATTTTTCAGTATTGTTAAGTTATTGTTGAAACATGTGTTGTACAGTTTTTATACAAAAACTATTTATATTGTATCTCTCATGTTTTATTAAACATACAAGTTTTTGGTAAATGAGTTACATGTTGGAATCATAGAAAGAAACAACTTGAGATGGTTTGGTCATATGAAAAGAATGGAGGAAAGTAGATATCCAAGGAAGTATTTGGAATTGCAGCCTAGAGGAAGATGAATCACAATGGCAAAAGCCGACAAGACTGTGAGAGTAAACACCTTGTGAGATCGAAACCTTTATTGGTACTACGTTTTGCTTGTTACAGCTTTTTCAAGTACAGAAAAAGCTGTAACAAGCGAAACGTAGTACCAATAAAGGTTTCGATCTCACAAGGTGTTTACTCTCACAGCCTAGAGGAAGGAGGCCAGTTGCAAGACCCAGGAAAAGGTGGATGGAGTGTGTGAAAAAGAGCTTAGAAGGAAGAAATTTAACGTTGGAAGAAGTAAATGAACAAATTTATGAGGATCGAGATGAGTGGAGGCGTCTGATGATGAGGCTGATGACTGACAGTAGTTGAAATCAACTACCTGGCGTCTGGTGAGAAAGGTAAGAACTGTATCCACCAGTGAGTAAGAGGGAAATATATACATAATAATTCCCTTCAATATACACATTTCCTTTCTATAAACCTCTCTTGTGGGGAGGAAAGGGTCTTTTGGTGCATGTATATATATATATATATATATATATATATATATATATATATATATATATATATATATATATATAAATAAAACAATTATGACCAGTAGGTACCTGCTGTGGCAGTTGATGGTGTGGTTGGAAAATTTTCATTAGATGCCAAGAAAAATTGGCAGCTGTGATTTCATTGGTTTTATTTTTTGTGTTTGATATTATCTTGGATAATTGCCTGCTGGATTTTGTGCCTCTTGCTCCTTAGCCCCTGCACGTCCCATTGAAGGATATTCAGGGTGTTTGCATCACTACTTGGCTCGATCATGAATGTGAATATTCACTGTGTGACAGCTGTCGGGGGATGGGTTGGTGGTAGGTGTGGGCTGGTCTTCCAGCTGGGTGCCCATTGTCTCCATCAGGAATAAGGCATGCAGGCCAGCATTGTTTGTGGGGGCTGTGTCTGGATTCTGCAGGAGCCTACTGATGACCCTGACAAGGTAGTTAATGAGCCTGCACAGGAGGTCAAGCTGGTTCCCAGGTGGTGTTGCTGGCTTGAGGCACGGAGTTTTCCTGTCTGTCTGGGGCAATGCCGGCTGCAGGACCACAGCTGGTGATGCGTTGGGGGGTGGGAGTGCTGGTTGCCGCATCTGGCGTTCTTGTCTGTCTTCTGTGGTTTGGCCGACTGTTTCGCATTCCCTTGTGATTGTCCTGGAAGCTGCTGTGGTGTCAGGGGTCTCGTTACCTGGACGGGGTTGGCTGTTGGGGTGCTGTCCGACTTTTGCCATGCATGTCAGGTGGGCGGTGGTGCGGGAACGAAGCGATGGCTAAGGGGTGGGTGCTGCTGGTGTGCTTCTTTCCTGGAGGATAGGCGCTTGATCCGTTCGGGACATCACAGGTTCCACGCGTGGTGCCCTTTGCCACAGTTTGGGCGTCTTGCAGTGGTGGTTTCTTTGGCTCTGTGGGATTGAATGCAGTCTTCGGTCGTGTGGTGTAAGCTGCAGACGCCACACCTGCTGTTGTGTGGTCAGCATATCTGTAGGTGTCCGAAGCACTGACATTTGAAGCACCGCACAGGTTCTCTGGTGAATGGACATGAGGGATACCTACCCCAGGCCCCTAGGTCGAGTTTTGCCGGTGCTATGCCCTAAAGGACCACCAGCTCCTGTCTTGTCTGACCTGGCCTGCAGACGTTCAGCGGTTACCACGCGGGGGTGGGCCATGATTGCCTCCAGTGGAAAGTCAAGAAGATACCTTGGTGTGCTTCTCGGTGGGGTCAAGACGAACTAGCCTGCAGCCTGCCCTGGGTCCCATCTGGGCTTTCATTTCCATTGCCGACTCCCTGTGGGTGAGTATGTACTCACCCTTTAGGTTAGCGCCGAGCGTGATCTTCAGCCCCGGGTTGTCCCTTTCCAGCGATACAATTGCCTGGTAGGGGCTTGGGAAGGCTTCAGGGTTCCGAAGCTTAAACTTGGGGAGAGGTGCGGTCATGCCTTCCTCCGCGTTTTAACGGGGGATTTTCTTCCGTCGCGCTACTTGCCATCCCTCTAACACCTGTATCGGGAACCTGGACCCAAGGGCGAGGTTGTGGCGACCAGCCAATTTGTTTGTGTTTGTGTCATTTTCCCCTCTCATTTCCGCCTGTTGGCGCCCGTACTTTTAGCCTGAGCAGTATCTAAGTGCGATCCGCAAGAGCCCTGGTGGCCCTCGACCTATAGCTGAGGTGGTAACCCAATCGGGAGAAGTGGCCAAAATGACCCTCACTTTGTGCTGCCCCCCTAAATTCCCCCGATAAATGGTCGTGATCTCTCACACGATTTTTAGACTGGTCGTTCTTATATCTGTGAATTGTTGCTCGCAAAGGTGACAATGAGTAGCTGTATTGTATTTGTCCCAATCATCCTTGGTGAGGCGCATTGGTTTGATCTTTTTCATGATATTGTATATACGTTTCATCTCCTCAACTAAATACTCTACAAATTTCTTTCCTGTATCCTCACCTAAGGCCTCCGGTCCCAGGGCAGCTCCGCTGCTTACGTCTTCTGTATACTTTGAGTGTTTATCAACCGAGCATTTTGCGTAACATGCGAATGAGTTAGGCTCGTGTATTTGCATATAGAAGGTATAAGATCCTTGAGGATTTGGCTGTCTTCTTTTTATTCTATGAAGAGTACTTTCAAAATCGCTATCTATTACAAAAGAATGTTTTATCTTTTTAAAGAATGATCTAAAGACAATACGTCCCTCTACAAGCTCCATTCGTACAAGTTTATGGACTGAACATTCAGGTTCATGTTTATCAAGTAGCTCCTTCTTTGAGAAGGGATGCAGACAGTATGAAGAAGGGAAAACTCGTCCATTATGACTTTTATTAATAAATGGGCTCAAATCTTGCATCAATACATAGTGGTTATTTTCTTCCTCGTATATATAGAGAAGGTTTACATCTTTATCTTTATCTTTTTTCACTTTTGTAATTCTTAAAGGATACAGGCTTTTATTTTCATCATTATCAAAGGCAAACACTGACGCTGATGGGATTCTTCAAATATGGTGATCTTATCTAATTTGACTGGGAATTCTGTTCCACTCCAATCGTAATTTTGAGCAGCAGCCTTAACTGTCTTACTAATTCTCTCTTTGTCCTTTTCATCCAAGCAATCTGACACCAATCATATCTAGCACTACACTTTTTATTTCTGAAAGATCTGTCATCGGCTTCATCTCGCCACTGTTGATCCAGGGCTCTTGAATTGATCTGCTTCCATCTCCTAACTTCTTGTAGAACCGAACTTTCAGACAAAGAGAAATTTTCAAACCTTTCCAATTGTGCTCTTTGACTCTGTTCTCTATAACATCCACCATACTCATGATAAAAGGTTTTGGATCAATTGTACTAATGTCGGAATAACAATGAACTCGTAATTGACCTCCACAACCTTTTGTTTCACTGTGCCTTTTGAGGTTTGAGACTTCAATGTTACATATGTGACATTTTTGTTTTGATTTCTTTGGAATGGTCTTGTTACAAATTTGACAATGAAATTTTATACACACTTGTTTTGATGATTTCATGGTGGTATTTGGGTTGATATATGTATCCATTTGTATATATATAATTTTCATGAAATCCTTTTTTGTTTGTAAATTGTAACTTTTTTGGGTGACCTGTGTAAGATATAGTTACCCATTGACTAATGAAAGAAAATGAGTGAGATAATACGTCATGTTCAAGCCGGATGTAAGGAAATGATAGTGGCAAAGTGCTATAGAACTTGGGTTCGATTCCCATGCTGGGTACAAATGTTTTTGATTAATCTATGAGTGGAGGTGGGAAAATAGGAGGAGGAGATGAATAAATTGGAGGAGAAGGAGGAGATGAATAAATTGAAGGAGAAGGTTGCAAAAATTGATCTGGAGTGAACTTACAGAGAACTTATTGTTAATTTTCTACCATGGTATTAAGTTCCAGATTGGCATTAAATTGGGCACCCATGGCCAAGCGGACTAAGACTGGACCTACTGAGCCCAATGGTCCGAGTTCGAATCTGCATAGAGGTGCTCCCTCGAGGGGTTATCCAAGTTTGAAAATGGTTACCAATTGCCGAGTGCGCATTAAGCAATTGTATAACACCAGGTTCAGGCGTGGATGACTAATAATACCAACCACATGCTATCGTTCTCCCCCAATTCAGTACTAGTTGGACAGGCCATGCATAAGACGATGGATTCCTGTCGAGTGGCTGGGTATAACGAATTGAGGTGCACTCTGGGCCCTTCTGAAGATAGAAGTGGCTTGAAGATGTGCAGTTGGAGAGGGTAGTATGGAGGCAAGGGGCGCTTTTACTTTCCTTTTGATTACAGTAAGATTTGTTGTTTGAATCTAAGGACGATATATTCAACTTAGATTTTGTGGTTGAATATAACCATGATATATTAAAACTAGAGCGGAACTTTGGAGGGGTGTCACCGCCACACCCTTGATCTGAGCCTTCTGATGAGTACATTGATGTCCACCAAAGTTTGGATGGAATTTTGGAGCAAGTTAGGACCAAATAGATGACCTTGGGATTTTGGGTCAAATTCATGACAATGGTGAGGCAAAGGGTGTGGCGGTGAGAGCCCCCCAAAGTTGTGCCTTTTGAGGTTTATGCCTGTGGCCGGGATCCCGTGTGCCTGAGTGGTGTGGGATTGCAGTGGAGGGCATCCCAGGCCTAGCCGGACCTGTGGGTGACATAGCGGGTAAATCGGTGGAGGTGACCAAAATGACCCAGAACTCAAAAAAACTCAAAGGGGGGGCCCCATGGAATTTGGGGGGAAATGCGAAGGTGGGCGATTTGGTCCAAAGTTGCGCCACAAGTAGAGGGTGGGATAGGGTGCAGGGCAGCGTAGGCAGGAGAATCGTGGGACCAAGGGTGTGGCGGTGAGAGCCCCCCAAAGTTGTGCCTTTTGAGGTTTATGCCTGTGGCCGGGATCCCGTGTGCCTGAGTGGTGTGGGATTGCAGTGGAGGGCATCCCAGGCCTCGCCGGACCTGTGGGTGACATAGCGGGTAAATCGGTGGAGGTGACCAAAATGACCCAGAACTCAAAAAAACTCAAAGGGGGGGCCCCATGGAATTTGGGGGGAAATGCGAAGGTGGGCGATTTGGTCCAAAGTTGCGCCACAAGTAGAGGGTGGGATAGGGTGCAGGGCAGCGTAGGCAGGAGAATCGTGGGACCAAGGGTGTGGCGGTGAGAGCCCCCAAAGTTGTGCCTTTTGAGGTTTATGCCTGTGGCCGGGATCCCGTGTGCCTGAGTGGTGTGGGATTGCAGTGGAGGGCATCCCAGGCCTAGCCGGACCTGTGGGTGACATAGCGGGTAAATCGGTGGAGGTGACCAAAATGACCCAGAACTCAAAAAAACTCAAAGGGGGGGCCCCATGGAATTTGGGGGGAAATGCGAAGGTGGGCGATTTGGTCCAAAGTTGCGCCACAAGTAGAGGGTGGGATAGGGTGCAGGGCAGCGTAGGCAGGAGAATCGTGGGACCAAGGGTGTGGCGGTGAGAGCCCCCAAAGTTGTGCCTTTTGAGGTTTATGCCTGTGGCCGGGATCCCGTGTGCCTGAGTGGTGTGGGATTGCAGTGGAGGGCATCCCAGGCCCAGCCGGACCTGTGGGTGACATAGCGGGTAAATCGGTGGAGGTGACCAAAATGACCCAGAACTCAAAAAAACTCAAAGGGGGGGCCCCATGGAATTTGGGGGGAAATGCGAAGGTGGGCGATTTGGTCCAAAGTTGCGCCACAAGTAGAGGGTGGGATAGGGTGCAGGGCAGCGTAGGCAGGAGAATCGTGGGACCAAGGGTGTGGCGGTGAGAGCCCCCAAAGTTGTGCCTTTTGAGGTTTATGCCTGTGGCCGGGATCCCGTGTGCCTGAGTGGTGTGGGATTGCAGTGGAGGGCATCCCAGGCCTAGCCGGACCTGTGGGTGACATAGCGGGTAAATCGGTGGAGGTGACCAAAATGACCCAGAACTCAAAAAAACTCAAAGGGGGGGCCCCATGGAATTTGGGGGGAAATGCGAAGGTGGGCGATTTGGTCCAAAGTTGCGCCACAAGTAGAGGGTGGGATAGGGTGCAGGGCAGCGTAGGCAGGAGAATCGTGGGACCAAGGGTGTGGCGGTGAGAGCCCCCCAAAGTTGTGCCTTTTGAGGTTTATGCCTGTGGCCGGGATCCCGTGTGCCTGAGTGGTGTGGGATTGCAGTGGAGGGCATCCCAGGCCTAGCCGGACCTGTGGGTGACATAGCGGGTAAATCGGTGGAGGTGACCAAAATGACCCAGAACTCAAAAAAACTCAAAGGGGGGGCCCCATGGAATTTGGGGGGAAATGCGAAGGTGGGCGATTTGGTCCAAAGTTGCGCCACAAGTAGAGGGTGGGATAGGGTGCAGGGCAGCGTAGGCAGGAGAATCGTGGGACCAAGGGTGTGGCGGTGAGAGGCGTGGAAAGTTGTGCCTTTTGAGGTTTATGCCTGTGGCCGGGATCCCGTGTGCCTGAGTGGTGTGGGATTGCAGTGGATGTCCTACGTGGCCCTTGCGGACCTGTGGGTGACATAGCGGGTAAATCGGTGGAGGTGACCAAAATGACCCAGAACTCAAAAAAACTCAAAGGGGGGGCCCCATGGAATTTGGGGGGAAATGCGAAGGTGGGCGATTTGGTCCAAAGTTGCGCCACAAGTAGAGGGTGGGATAGGGTGCAGGGCAGCGTAGGCAGGAGAATCGTGGGACCAAGGGTGTGGCGGTGAGAGCCCCCAAAGTTGTGCCTTTTGAGGTTTATGCCTGTGGCCGGGATCCCGTGTGCCTGAGTGGTGTGGGATTGCAGTGGAGGGCATCCCAGGCCTAGCCGGACCTGTGGGTGACATAGCGGGTAAATCGGTGGAGGTGACCAAAATGACCCAGAACTCAAAAAAACTCAAAGGGGGGGCCCCATGGAATTTGGGGGGAAATGCGAAGGTGGGCGATTTGGTCCAAAGTTGCGCCACAAGTAGAGGGTGGGATAGGGTGCAGGGCAGCGTAGGCAGGAGAATCGTGGGACCAAGGGTGTGGCGGTGAGAGCCCCCAAAGTTGTGCCATTTGAGGTTAATGCCTGTGGCCGGGATCCCGTGTGCCTGAGTGGTGTGGGATTGCAGTGGAGGGCATCCCAGCCCTAGCCGGACCTGTGGGTGACATAGCGGGTAAATCGGTGGAGGTGACCAAAATGACCCAGAACTCAAAAAAACTCAAAGGGGGGGCCCCATGGAATTTGGGGGGAAATGCGAAGGTGGGCGATTTGGTCCAAAGTTGCGCCACAAGTAGAGGGTGGGATAGGGTGCAGGGCAGCGTAGGCAGGAGAATCGTGGGACCAAGGGTGTGGCGGTGAGAGCCCCCAAAGTTGTGCCTTTTGAGGTTTATGCCTGTGGCCGGGATCCCGTGTGCCTGAGTGGTGTGGGATTGCAGTGGAGGGCATCCCAGGCCTAGCCGGACCTGTGGGTGACATAGCGGGTAAATCGGTGGAGGTGACCAAAATGACCCAGAACTCAAAAAAACTCAAAGGGGGGGCCCCATGGAATTTGGGGGGAAATGCGAAGGTGGGCGATTTGGTCCAAAGTTGCGCCACAAGTAGAGGGTGGGATAGGGTGCAGGGCAGCGTAGGCAGGAGAATCGTGGGACCAAGGGTGTGGCGGTGAGAGCCCTGGAAAGTTGTGCCTTTTGAGGTTTATGCCTGTGGCCGGGATCCCGTGTGCCTGAGTGGTGTGGGATTGCAGTGGAGGGCATCCCAGGCCTAGCCGGACCTGTGGGTGACATAGCGGGTAAATCGGTGGAGGTGACCAAAATGACCCAGAACTCAAAAAAACTCAAAGGGGGGGCCCCATGGAATTTGGGGGGAAATGCGAAGGTGGGCGATTTGGTCCAAAGTTGCGCCACAAGTAGAGGGTGGGATAGGGTGCAGGGCAGCGTAGGCAGGAGAATCGTCAGACCAAGGGTGTGGCGGTGAGAGCCGTCCAAAGTTGTGCCTTTTGACGTTTATGCCTGTGGCCGGGATCCCGTGTGCCTGAGTGGTGTGGGATTGCAGTGGAGGGCATCCCAGGCCTAGCCGGACCTGTGGGTGACATAGCGGGTAAATCGGTGGAGGTGACCAAAATGACCCAGAACTCAAAAAAACTCAAAGGGGGGGCCCCATGGAATTTGGGGGGAAATGCGAAGGTGGGCGATTTGGTCCAAAGTTGCGCCACAAGTAGAGGGTGGGATAGGGTGCAGGGCAGCGTAGGCAGGAGAATCGTGGGACCAAGGGTGTGGCGGTGAGAGCCCTCCAAAGTTGTGCCTTTTGAGGTTTATGCCTGTGGCCGGGATCCCGTGTGCCTGAGTGGTGTGGGATTGCAGTGGAGGGCATCCCAGGCCTAGCCGGACCTGTGGGTGACATAGCGGGTAAATCGGTGGAGGTGACCAAAATGACCCAGAACTCAAAAAAACTCAAAGGGGGGGCCCCATGGAATTTGGGGGGAAATGCGAAGGTGGGCGATTTGGTCCAAAGTTGCGCCACAAGTAGAGGGTGGGATAGGGTGCAGGGCAGCGTAGGCAGGAGAATCGTGGGACCAAGGGTGTGGCGGTGAGAGCCCTGGAAAGTTGTGCCTTTTGAGGTTTATGCCTGTGGCCGGGATCCCGTGTGCCTGAGTGGTGTGGGATTGCAGTGGAGGGCATCCCAGGCCTAGCCGGACCTGTGGGTGACATAGCGGGTAAATCGGTGGAGGTGACCAAAATGACCCAGAACTCAAAAAAACTCAAAGGGGGGGCCCCATGGAATTTGGGGGGAAATGCGAAGGTGGGCGATTTGGTCCAAAGTTGCGCCACAAGTAGAGGGTGGGATAGGGTGCAGGGCAGCGTAGGCAGGAGAATCGTGGGACCAAGGGTGTGGCGGTGAGAGCCCTCCAAAGTTGTGCCTTTTGAGGTTTATGCCTGTGGCCGGGATCCCGTGTGCCTGAGTGGTGTGGGATTGCAGTGGAGGGCATCCCAGGCCTAGCCGGACCTGTGGGTGACATAGCGGGTAAATCGGTGGAGGTGACCAAAATGACCCAGAACTCAAAAAAACTCAAAGGGGGGGCCCCATGGAATTTGGGGGGAAATGCGAAGGTGGGCGATTTGGTCCAAAGTTGCGCCACAAGTAGAGGGTGGGATAGGGTGCAGGGCAGCGTAGGCAGGAGAATCGTGGGACCAAGGGTGTGGCGGTGAGAGCCCTCCAAAGTTGTGCCTTTTGAGGTTTATGCCTGTGGCCGGGATCCCGTGTGCCTGAGTGGTGTGGGATTGCAGTGGAGGGCATCCCAGGCCTAGCCGGACCTGTGGGTGACATAGCGGGTAAATCGGTGGAGGTGACCAAAATGACCCAGAACTCAAAAAAACTCAAAGGGGGGGCCCCATGGAATTTGGGGGGAAATGCGAAGGTGGGCGATTTGGTCCAAAGTTGCGCCACAAGTAGAGGGTGGGATAGGGTGCAGGGCAGCGTAGGCAGGAGAATCGTGGGACCAAGGGTGTGGCGGTGAGAGCCGGAGAAATGTGTGCCTTTTGAGGTTTATGCCTGTGGCCGGGATCCCGTGTGCCTGAGTGGTGTGGGATTGCAGTGGAGGGCATCCCAGGCCTAGCCGGACCTGTGGGTGACATAGCGGGTAAATCGGTGGAGGTGACCAAAATGACCCAGAACTCAAAAAAACTCAAAGGGGGGGCCCCATGGAATTTGGGGGGAAATGCGAAGGTGGGCGATTTGGTCCAAAGTTGCGCCACAAGTAGAGGGTGGGATAGGGTGCAGGGCAGCGTAGGCAGGAGAATCGTGGGACCAAGGGTGTGGCGGTGAGAGCCCTGGAAAGTTGTGCCTTTTGAGGTTTATGCCTGTGGCCGGGATCCCGTGTGCCTGAGTGGTGTGGGATTGCAGTGGAGGGCATCCCAGGCCTAGCCGGACCTGTGGGTGACATAGCGGGTAAATCGGTGGAGGTGACCAAAATGACCCAGAACTCAAAAAAACTCAAAGGGGGGGCCCCATGGAATTTGGGGGGAAATGCGAAGGTGGGCGATTTGGTCCAAAGTTGCGCCACAAGTAGAGGGTGGGATAGGGTGCAGGGCAGCGTAGGCAGGAGAATCGTGGGACCAAGGGTGTGGCGGTGAGAGCCCTCCAAAGTTGTGCCTTTTGAGGTTTATGCCTGTGGCCGGGATCCCGTGTGCCTGAGTGGTGTGGGATTGCAGTGGAGGGCATCCCAGGCCTAGCCGGACCTGTGGGTGACATAGCGGGTAAATCGGTGGAGGTGACCAAAATGACCCAGAACTCAAAAAAACTCAAAGGGGGGGCCCCATGGAATTTGGGGGGAAATGCGAAGGTGGGCGATTTGGTCCAAAGTTGCGCCACAAGTAGAGGGTGGGATAGGGTGCAGGGCAGCGTAGGCAGGAGAATCGTGGGACCAAGGGTGTGGCGGTGAGAGCCCTCCAAAGTTGTGCCTTTTGAGGTTTATGCCTGTGGCCGGGATCCCGTGTGCCTGAGTGGTGTGGGATTGCAGTGGAGGGCATCCCAGGCCTAGCCGGACCTGTGGGTGACATAGCGGGTAAATCGGTGGAGGTGACCAAAATGACCCAGAACTCAAAAAAACTCAAAGGGGGGGCCCCATGGAATTTGGGGGGAAATGCGAAGGTGGGCGATTTGGTCCAAAGTTGCGCCACAAGTAGAGGGTGGGATAGGGTGCAGGGCAGCGTAGGCAGGAGAATCGTGGGACCAAGGGTGTGGCGGTGAGAGCCCTCCAAAGTTGTGCCTTTTGAGGTTTATGCCTGTGGCCGGGATCCCGTGTGCCTGAGTGGTGTGGGATTGCAGTGGAGGGCATCCCAGGCCTAGCCGGACCTGTGGGTGACATAGCGGGTAAATCGGTGGAGGTGACCAAAATGACCCAGAACTCAAAAAAACTCAAAGGGGGGGCCCCATGGAATTTGGGGGGAAATGCGAAGGTGGGCGATTTGGTCCAAAGTTGCGCCACAAGTAGAGGGTGGGATAGGGTGCAGGGCAGCGTAGGCAGGAGAATCGTGGGACCAAGGGTGTGGCGGTGAGAGCCCTGGAAAGTTGTGCCTTTTGAGGTTTATGCCTGTGGCCGGGATCCCGTGTGCCTGAGTGGTGTGGGATTGCAGTGGAGGGCATCCCAGGCCTAGCCGGACCTGTGGGTGACATAGCGGGTAAATCGGTGGAGGTGACCAAAATGACCCAGAACTCAAAAAAACTCAAAGGGGGGGCCCCATGGAATTTGGGGGGAAATGCGAAGGTGGGCGATTTGGTCCAAAGTTGCGCCACAAGTAGAGGGTGGGATAGGGTGCAGGGCAGCGTAGGCAGGAGAATCGTGGGACCAAGGGTGTGGCGGTGAGAGCCACACCATGTTGTGCCTTTTGAGGTTTATGCCTGTGGCCGGGATCCCGTGTGCCTGAGTGGTGTGGGATTGCAGTGGAGGGCATCCCAGGCCTAGCCGGACCTGTGGGTGACATAGCGGGTAAATCGGTGGAGGTGACCAAAATGACCCAGAACTCAAAAAAACTCAAAGGGGGGGCCCCATGGAATTTGGGGGGAAATGCGAAGGTGGGCGATTTGGTCCAAAGTTGCGCCACAAGTAGAGGGTGGGATAGGGTGCAGGGCAGCGTAGGCAGGAGAATCGTGGGACCAAGGGTGTGGCGGTGAGAGCCGTGGAAAGTTGTGCCTTTTGAGGTTTATGCCTGTGGCCGGGATCCCGTGTGCCTGAGTGGTGTGGGATTGCAGTGGAGGGCATCCCAGGCCTAGCCGGACCTGTGGGTGACATAGCGGGTAAATCGGTGGAGGTGACCAAAATGACCCAGAACTCAAAAAAACTCAAAGGGGGGGCCCCATGGAATTTGGGGGGAAATGCGAAGGTGGGCGATTTGGTCCAAAGTTGCGCCACAAGTAGAGGGTGGGATAGGGTGCAGGGCAGCGTAGGCAGGAGAATCGTGGGACCAAGGGTGTGGCGGTGAGAGCCCTGGAAAGTTGTGCCTTTTGAGGTTTATGCCTGTGGCCGGGATCCCGTGTGCCTGAGTGGTGTGGGATTGCAGTGGAGGGCATCCCAGGCCTAGCCGGACCTGTGGGTGACATAGCGGGTAAATCGGTGGAGGTGACCAAAATGACCCAGAACTCAAAAAAACTCAAAGGGGGGGCCCCATGGAATTTGGGGGGAAATGCGAAGGTGGGCGATTTGGTCCAAAGTTGCGCCACAAGTAGAGGGTGGGATAGGGTGCAGGGCAGCGTAGGCAGGAGAATCGTGGGACCAAGGGTGTGGCGGTGAGAGGCGTGGAAAGCTGTGCCTTTTGAGGTTTATGCCTGTGGCCGGGATCCCGTGTGCCTGAGTGGTGTGGGATTGCAGTGGAGGGCATCCCAGGCCTAGCCGGACCTGTGGGTGACATAGCGGGTAAATCGGTGGAGGTGACCAAAATGACCCAGAACTCAAAAAAACTCAAAGGGGGGGCCCCATGGAATTTGGGGGGAAATGCGAAGGTGGGCGATTTGGTCCAAAGTTGCGCCACAAGTAGAGGGTGGGATAGGGTGCAGGGCAGCGTAGGCAGGAGAATCGTGGGACCAAGGGTGTGGCGGTGAGAGCCCTCCAAAGTTGTGCCTTTTGAGGTTTATGCCTGTGGCCGGGATCCCGTGTGCCTGAGTGGTGTGGGATTGCAGTGGAGGGCATCCCAGGCCTAGCCGGACCTGTGGGTGACATAGCGGGTAAATCGGTGGAGGTGACCAAAATGACCCAGAACTCAAAAAAACTCAAAGGGGGGGCCCCATGGAATTTGGGGGGAAATGCGAAGGTGGGCGATTTGGTCCAAAGTTGCGCCACAAGTAGAGGGTGGGATAGGGTGCAGGGCAGCGTAGGCAGGAGAATCGTGGGACCAAGGGTGTGGCGGTGAGAGCCGTGGAAAGTTGTGCCTTTTGAGGTTTATGCCTGTGGCCGGGATCCCGTGTGCCTGAGTGGTGTGGGATTGCAGTGGAGGGCATCCCAGGCCTAGCCGGACCTGTGGGTGACATAGCGGGTAAATCGGTGGAGGTGACCAAAATGACCCAGAACTCAAAAAAACTCAAAGGGGGGGCCCCATGGAATTTGGGGGGAAATGCGAAGGTGGGCGATTTGGTCCAAAGTTGCGCCACAAGTAGAGGGTGGGATAGGGTGCAGGGCAGCGTAGGCAGGAGAATCGTGGGACCAAGGGTGTGGCGGTGAGAGCCCTGGAAAGTTGTGCCTTTTGAGGTTTATGCCTGTGGCCGGGATCCCGTGTGCCTGAGTGGTGTGGGATTGCAGTGGAGGGCATCCCAGGCCTAGCCGGACCTGTGGGTGACATAGCGGGTAAATCGGTGGAGGTGACCAAAATGACCCAGAACTCAAAAAAACTCAAAGGGGGGGCCCCATGGAATTTGGGGGGAAATGCGAAGGTGGGCGATTTGGTCCAAAGTTGCGCCACAAGTAGAGGGTGGGATAGGGTGCAGGGCAGCGTAGGCAGGAGAATCGTGGGACCAAGGGTGTGGCGGTGAGAGCCCTGGAAAGTTGTGCCTTTTGAGGTTTATGCCTGTGGCCGGGATCCCGTGTGCCTGAGTGGTGTGGGATTGCAGTGGAGGGCATCCCAGGCCTAGCCGGACCTGTGGGTGACATAGCGGGTAAATCGGTGGAGGTGACCAAAATGACCCAGAACTCAAAAAAACTCAAAGGGGGGGCCCCATGGAATTTGGGGGGAAATGCGAAGGTGGGCGATTTGGTCCAAAGTTGCGCCACAAGTAGAGGGTGGGATAGGGTGCAGGGCAGCGTAGGCAGGAGAATCGTGGGACCAAGGGTGTGGCGGTGAGAGCCCTCCAAAGTTGTGCCTTTTGAGGTTTATGCCTGTGGCCGGGATCCCGTGTGCCTGAGTGGTGTGGGATTGCAGTGGAGGGCATCCCAGGCCTAGCCGGACCTGTGGGTGACATAGCGGGTAAATCGGTGGAGGTGACCAAAATGACCCAGAACTCAAAAAAACTCAAAGGGGGGGCCCCATGGAATTTGGGGGGAAATGCGAAGGTGGGCGATTTGGTCCAAAGTTGCGCCACAAGTAGAGGGTGGGATAGGGTGCAGGGCAGCGTAGGCAGGAGAATCGTGGGACCAAGGGTGTGGCGGTGAGAGCCACCAAAAGTTGTGCCTTTTGAGGTTTATGCCTGTGGCCGGGATCCCGTGTGCCTGAGTGGTGTGGGATTGCAGTGGAGGGCATCCCAGGCCTAGCCGGACCTGTGGGTGACATAGCGGGTAAATCGGTGGAGGTGACCAAAATGACCCAGAACTCAAAAAAACTCAAAGGGGGGGCCCCATGGAATTTGGGGGGAAATGCGAAGGTGGGCGATTTGGTCCAAAGTTGCGCCACAAGTAGAGGGTGGGATAGGGTGCAGGGCAGCGTAGGCAGGAGAATCGTGGGACCAAGGGTGTGGCGGTGAGAGCCCTCCAAAGTTGTGCCTTTTGAGGTTTATGCCTGTGGCCGGGATCCCGTGTGCCTGAGTGGTGTGGGATTGCAGTGGAGGGCATCCCAGGCCTAGCCGGACCTGTGGGTGACATAGCGGGTAAATCGGTGGAGGTGACCAAAATGACCCAGAACTCAAAAAAACTCAAAGGGGGGGCCCCATGGAATTTGGGGGGAAATGCGAAGGTGGGCGATTTGGTCCAAAGTTGCGCCACAAGTAGAGGGTGGGATAGGGTGCAGGGCAGCGTAGGCAGGAGAATCGTGGGACCAAGGGTGTGGCGGTGAGAGCACAGAATAGTTGTGCCTTTTGAGGTTTATGCCTGTGGCCGGGATCCCGTGTGCCTGAGTGGTGTGGGATTGCAGTGGAGGGCATCCCAGGCCTAGCCGGACCTGTGGGTGACATAGCGGGTAAATCGGTGGAGGTGACCAAAATGACCCAGAACTCAAAAAAACTCAAAGGGGGGGCCCCATGGAATTTGGGGGGAAATGCGAAGGTGGGCGATTTGGTCCAAAGTTGCGCCACAAGTAGAGGGTGGGATAGGGTGCAGGGCAGCGTAGGCAGGAGAATCGTGGGACCAAGGGTGTGGCGGTGAGATGACGTGTTAGTTGTGCCTTTTGAGGTTTATGCCTGTGGCCGGGATCCCGTGTGCCTGAGTGGTGTGGGATTGCAGTGGAGGGCATCCCAGGCCTAGCCGGACCTGTGGGTGACATAGCGGGTAAATCGGTGGAGGTGACCAAAATGACCCAGAACTCAAAAAAACTCAAAGGGGGGGCCCCATGGAATTTGGGGGGAAATGCGAAGGTGGGCGATTTGGTCCAAAGTTGCGCCACAAGTAGAGGGTGGGATAGGGTGCAGGGCAGCGTAGGCAGGAGAATCGTGGGACCAAGGGTGTGGCGGTGAGAGCCCTGGAAAGTTGTGCCTTTTGAGGTTTATGCCTGTGGCCGGGATCCCGTGTGCCTGAGTGGTGTGGGATTGCAGTGGAGGGCATCCCAGGCCTAGCCGGACCTGTGGGTGACATAGCGGGTAAATCGGTGGAGGTGACCAAAATGACCCAGAACTCAAAAAAACTCAAAGGGGGGGCCCCATGGAATTTGGGGGGAAATGCGAAGGTGGGCGATTTGGTCCAAAGTTGCGCCACAAGTAGAGGGTGGGATAGGGTGCAGGGCAGCGTAGGCAGGAGAATCGTGGGACCAAGGGTGTGGCGGTGAGAGCCGAGTACAGTTGTGCCTTTTGAGGTTTATGCCTGTGGCCGGGATCCCGTGTGCCTGAGTGGTGTGGGATTGCAGTGGAGGGCATCCCAGGCCTAGCCGGACCTGTGGGTGACATAGCGGGTAAATCGGTGGAGGTGACCAAAATGACCCAGAACTCAAAAAAACTCAAAGGGGGGGCCCCATGGAATTTGGGGGGAAATGCGAAGGTGGGCGATTTGGTCCAAAGTTGCGCCACAAGTAGAGGGTGGGATAGGGTGCAGGGCAGCGTAGGCAGGAGAATCGTGGGACCAAGGGTGTGGCGGTGAGAGCCCTGGAAAGTTGTGCCTTTTGAGGTTTATGCCTGTGGCCGGGATCCCGTGTGCCTGAGTGGTGTGGGATTGCAGTGGAGGGCATCCCAGGCCTAGCCGGACCTGTGGGTGACATAGCGGGTAAATCGGTGGAGGTGACCAAAATGACCCAGAACTCAAAAAAACTCAAAGGGGGGGCCCCATGGAATTTGGGGGGAAATGCGAAGGTGGGCGATTTGGTCCAAAGTTGCGCCACAAGTAGAGGGTGGGATAGGGTGCAGGGCAGCGTAGGCAGGAGAATCGTGGGACCAAGGGTGTGGCGGTGAGAGGCGTGGAAAGTTGTGCCTTTTGAGGTTTATGCCTGTGGCCGGGATCCCGTGTGCCTGAGTGGTGTGGGATTGCAGTGGAGGGCATCCCAGGCCTAGCCGGACCTGTGGGTGACATAGCGGGTAAATCGGTGGAGGTGACCAAAATGACCCAGAACTCAAAAAAACTCAAAGGGGGGGCCCCATGGAATTTGGGGGGAAATGCGAAGGTGGGCGATTTGGTCCA
Organism: Oratosquilla oratoria; assembly: GCF_046742065.1. NCBI lineage: Eukaryota > Metazoa > Arthropoda > Malacostraca > Stomatopoda > Squillidae > Oratosquilla > Oratosquilla oratoria. The sequence goes on from NC_134805.1 coordinate 32,248,706, forward strand.
AAGTTGCGCCACAAGTAGAGGGTGGGATAGGGTGCAGGGCAGCGTAGGCAGGAGAATCGTGGGACCAAGGGTGTGGCGGTGAGAGCCCCCCAAAGTTGTGCCTTTTGAGGTTTATGCCTGTGGCCGGGATCCCGTGTGCCTGAGTGGTGTGGGATTGCAGTGGAGGGCATCCCAGGCCTAGCCGGACCTGTGGGTGACATAGCGGGTAAATCGGTGGAGGTGACCAAAATGACCCAGAACTCAAAAAAACTCAAAGGGGGGGCCCCATGGAATTTGGGGGGAAATGCGAAGGTGGGCGATTTGGTCCAAAGTTGCGCCACAAGTAGAGGGTGGGATAGGGTGCAGGGCAGCGTAGGCAGGAGAATCGTGGGACCAAGGGTGTGGCGGTGAGAGCCCCCCAAAGTTGTGCCTTTTGAGGTTTATGCCTGTGGCCGGGATCCCGTGTGCCTGAGTGGTGTGGGATTGCAGTGGAGGGCATCCCAGGCCTAGCCGGACCTGTGGGTGACATAGCGGGTAAATCGGTGGAGGTGACCAAAATGACCCAGAACTCAAAAAAACTCAAAGGGGGGGCCCCATGGAATTTGGGGGGAAATGCGAAGGTGGGCGATTTGGTCCAAAGTTGCGCCACAAGTAGAGGGTGGGATAGGGTGCAGGGCAGCGTAGGCAGGAGAATCGTGGGACCAAGGGTGTGGCGGTGAGAGCCCCCCAAAGTTGTGCCTTTTGAGGTTTATGCCTGTGGCCGGGATCCCGTGTGCCTGAGTGGTGTGGGATTGCAGTGGAGGGCATCCCAGGCCCAGCCGGACCTGTGGGTGACATAGCGGGTAAATCGGTGGAGGTGACCAAAATGACCCAGAACTCAAAAAAACTCAAAGGGGGGGCCCCATGGAATTTGGGGGGAAATGCGAAGGTGGGCGATTTGGTCCAAAGTTGCGCCACAAGTAGAGGGTGGGATAGGGTGCAGGGCAGCGTAGGCAGGAGAATCGTGGGACCAAGGGTGTGGCGGTGAGAGCCCCCCAAAGTTGTGCCTTTTGAGGTTTATGCCTGTGGCCGGGATCCCGTGTGCCTGAGTGGTGTGGGATTGCAGTGGAGGGCATCCCAGGCCCAGCCGGACCTGTGGGTGACATAGCGGGTAAATCGGTGGAGGTGACCAAAATGACCCAGAACTCAAAAAAACTCAAAGGGGGGGCCCCATGGAATTTGGGGGGAAATGCGAAGGTGGGCGATTTGGTCCAAAGTTGCGCCACAAGTAGAGGGTGGGATAGGGTGCAGGGCAGCGTAGGCAGGAGAATCGTGGGACCAAGGGTGTGGCGGTGAGAGCCCCCCAAAGTTGTGCCTTTTGAGGTTAATGCCTGTGGCCGGGATCCCGTGTGCCTGAGTGGTGTGGGATTGCAGTGGAGGGCATCCCAGGCCCAGCCGGACCTGTGGGTGACATAGCGGGTAAATCGGTGGAGGTGACCAAAATGACCCAGAACTCAAAAAAACTCAAAGGGGGGGGCCCCATGGAATTTGGGGGGAAATGCGAAGGTGGGCGATTTGGTCCAAAGTTGCGCCACAAGTAGAGGGTGGGATAGGGTGCAGGGCAGCGTAGGCAGGAGAATCGTGGGACCAAGGGTGTGGCGGTGAGAGCCCCCCAAAGTTGTGCCTTTTGAGGTTTATGCCTGTGGCCGGGATCCCGTGTGCCTGAGTGGTGTGGGATTGCAGTGGAGGGCATCCCAGGCCCAGCCGGACCTGTGGGTGACATAGCGGGTAAATCGGTGGAGGTGACCAAAATGACCCAGAACTCAAAAAAACTCAAAGGGGGGGCCCCATGGAATTTGGGGGGAAATGCGAAGGTGGGCGATTTGGTCCAAAGTTGCGCCACAAGTAGAGGGTGGGATAGGGTGCAGGGCAGCGTAGGCAGGAGAATCGTGGGACCAAGGGTGTGGCGGTGAGAGCCCCCCAAAGTTGTGCCTTTTGAGGTTTATGCCTGTGGCCGGGATCCCGTGTGCCTGAGTGGTGTGGGATTGCAGTGGAGGGCATCCCAGGCCCAGCCGGACCTGTGGGTGACATAGCGGGTAAATCGGTGGAGGTGACCAAAATGACCCAGAACTCAAAAAAACTCAAAGGGGGGGCCCCATGGAATTTGGGGGGAAATGCGAAGGTGGGCGATTTGGTCCAAAGTTGCGCCACAAGTAGAGGGTGGGATAGGGTGCAGGGCAGCGTAGGCAGGAGAATCGTGGGACCAAGGGTGTGGCGGTGAGAGCCCCCCAAAGTTGTGCCTTTTGAGGTTAATGCCTGTGGCCGGGATCCCGTGTGCCTGAGTGGTGTGGGATTGCAGTGGAGGGCATCCCAGGCCCAGCCGGACCTGTGGGTGACATAGCGGGTAAATCGGTGGAGGTGACCAAAATGACCCAGAACTCAAAAAAACTCAAAGGGGGGGCCCCATGGAATTTGGGGGGAAATGCGAAGGTGGGCGATTTGGTCCAAAGTTGCGCCACAAGTAGAGGGTGGGATAGGGTGCAGGGCAGCGTAGGCAGGAGAATCGTGGGACCAAGGGTGTGGCGGTGAGAGCCCCCCAAAGTTGTGCCTTTTGAGGTTAATGCCTGTGGCCGGGATCCCGTGTGCCTGAGTGGTGTGGGATTGCAGTGGAGGGCATCCCAGGCCCAGCCGGACCTGTGGGTGACATAGCGGGTAAATCGGTGGAGGTGACCAAAATGACCCAGAACTCAAAAAAACTCAAAGGGGGGGCCCCATGGAATTTGGGGGGAAATGCGAAGGTGGGCGATTTGGTCCAAAGTTGCGCCACAAGTAGAGGGTGGGATAGGGTGCAGGGCAGCGTAGGCAGGAGAATCGTGGGACCAAGGGTGTGGCGGTGAGAGCCCCCCAAAGTTGTGCCTTTTGAGGTTTATGCCTGTGGCCGGGATCCCGTGTGCCTGAGTGGTGTGGGATTGCAGTGGAGGGCATCCCAGGCCCAGCCGGACCTGTGGGTGACATAGCGGGTAAATCGGTGGAGGTGACCAAAATGACCCAGAACTCAAAAAAACTCAAAGGGGGGGCCCCATGGAATTTGGGGGGAAATGCGAAGGTGGGCGATTTGGTCCAAAGTTGCGCCACAAGTAGAGGGTGGGATAGGGTGCAGGGCAGCGTAGGCAGGAGAATCGTGGGACCAAGGGTGTGGCGGTGAGAGCCCCCCAAAGTTGTGCCTTTTGAGGTTAATGCCTGTGGCCGGGATCCCGTGTGCCTGAGTGGTGTGGGATTGCAGTGGAGGGCATCCCAGGCCCAGCCGGACCTGTGGGTGACATAGCGGGTAAATCGGTGGAGGTGACCAAAATGACCCAGAACTCAAAAAAACTCAAAGGGGGGGCCCCATGGAATTTGGGGGGAAATGCGAAGGTGGGCGATTTGGTCCAAAGTTGCGCCACAAGTAGAGGGTGGGATAGGGTGCAGGGCAGCGTAGGCAGGAGAATCGTGGGACCAAGGGTGTGGCGGTGAGAGCCCCCCAAAGTTGTGCCTTTTGAGGTTTATGCCTGTGGCCGGGATCCCGTGTGCCTGAGTGGTGTGGGATTGCAGTGGAGGGCATCCCAGGCCCAGCCGGACCTGTGGGTGACATAGCGGGTAAATCGGTGGAGGTGACCAAAATGACCCAGAACTCAAAAAAACTCAAAGGGGGGGCCCCATGGAATTTGGGGGGAAATGCGAAGGTGGGCGATTTGGTCCAAAGTTGCGCCACAAGTAGAGGGTGGGATAGGGTGCAGGGCAGCGTAGGCAGGAGAATCGTGGGACCAAGGGTGTGGCGGTGAGAGCCCCCCAAAGTTGTGCCTTTTGAGGTTTATGCCTGTGGCCGGGATCCCGTGTGCCTGAGTGGTGTGGGATTGCAGTGGAGGGCATCCCAGGCCCAGCCGGACCTGTGGGTGACATAGCGGGTAAATCGGTGGAGGTGACCAAAATGACCCAGAACTCAAAAAAACTCAAAGGGGGGGGCCCCATGGAATTTGGGGGGAAATGCGAAGGTGGGCGATTTGGTCCAAAGTTGCGCCACAAGTAGAGGGTGGGATAGGGTGCAGGGCAGCGTAGGCAGGAGAATCGTGGGACCAAGGGTGTGGCGGTGAGAGCCCCCCAAAGTTGTGCCTTTTGAGGTTTATGCCTGTGGCCGGGATCCCGTGTGCCTGAGTGGTGTGGGATTGCAGTGGAGGGCATCCCAGGCCCAGCCGGACCTGTGGGTGACATAGCGGGTAAATCGGTGGAGGTGACCAAAATGACCCAGAACTCAAAAAAACTCAAAGGGGGGGCCCCATGGAATTTGGGGGGAAATGCGAAGGTGGGCGATTTGGTCCAAAGTTGCGCCACAAGTAGAGGGTGGGATAGGGTGCAGGGCAGCGTAGGCAGGAGAATCGTGGGACCAAGGGTGTGGCGGTGAGAGCCCCCCAAAGTTGTGCCTTTTGAGGTTAATGCCTGTGGCCGGGATCCCGTGTGCCTGAGTGGTGTGGGATTGCAGTGGAGGGCATCCCAGGCCCAGCCGGACCTGTGGGTGACATAGCGGGTAAATCGGTGGAGGTGACCAAAATGACCCAGAACTCAAAAAAACTCAAAGGGGGGGCCCCATGGAATTTGGGGGGAAATGCGAAGGTGGGCGATTTGGTCCAAAGTTGCGCCACAAGTAGAGGGTGGGATAGGGTGCAGGGCAGCGTAGGCAGGAGAATCGTGGGACCAAGGGTGTGGCGGTGAGAGCCCCCCAAAGTTGTGCCTTTTGAGGTTAATGCCTGTGGCCGGGATCCCGTGTGCCTGAGTGGTGTGGGATTGCAGTGGAGGGCATCCCAGGCCCAGCCGGACCTGTGGGTGACATAGCGGGTAAATCGGTGGAGGTGACCAAAATGACCCAGAACTCAAAAAAACTCAAAGGGGGGGCCCCATGGAATTTGGGGGGAAATGCGAAGGTGGGCGATTTGGTCCAAAGTTGCGCCACAAGTAGAGGGTGGGATAGGGTGCAGGGCAGCGTAGGCAGGAGAATCGTGGGACCAAGGGTGTGGCGGTGAGAGCCCCCCAAAGTTGTGCCTTTTGAGGTTTATTCCTGTGGCCGGGATCCCGTGTGCCTGAGTGGTGTGGGATTGCAGTGGAGGGCATCCCAGGCCCAGCCGGACCTGTGGGTGACATAGCGGGTAAATCGGTGGAGGTGACCAAAATGACCCAGAACTCAAAAAAACTCAAAGGGGGGGCCCCATGGAATTTGGGGGGAAATGCGAAGGTGGGCGATTTGGTCCAAAGTTGCGCCACAAGTAGAGGGTGGGATAGGGTGCAGGGCAGCGTAGGCAGGAGAATCGTGGGACCAAGGGTGTGGCGGTGAGAGCCCCCCAAAGTTGTGCCTTTTGAGGTTAATGCCTGTGGCCGGGATCCCGTGTGCCTGAGTGGTGTGGGATTGCAGTGGAGGGCATCCCAGGCCCAGCCGGACCTGTGGGTGACATAGCGGGTAAATCGGTGGAGGTGACCAAAATGACCCAGAACTCAAAAAAACTCAAAGGGGGGGCCCCATGGAATTTGGGGGGAAATGCGAAGGTGGGCGATTTGGTCCAAAGTTGCGCCACAAGTAGAGGGTGGGATAGGGTGCAGGGCAGCGTAGGCAGGAGAATCGTGGGACCAAGGGTGTGGCGGTGAGAGCCCCCCAAAGTTGTGCCTTTTGAGGTTAATGCCTGTGGCCGGGATCCCGTGTGCCTGAGTGGTGTGGGATTGCAGTGGAGGGCATCCCAGGCCCAGCCGGACCTGTGGGTGACATAGCGGGTAAATCGGTGGAGGTGACCAAAATGACCCAGAACTCAAAAAAACTCAAAGGGGGGGCCCCATGGAATTTGGGGGGAAATGCGAAGGTGGGCGATTTGGTCCAAAGTTGCGCCACAAGTAGAGGGTGGGATAGGGTGCAGGGCAGCGTAGGCAGGAGAATCGTGGGACCAAGGGTGTGGCGGTGAGAGCCCCCCAAAGTTGTGCCTTTTGAGGTTAATGCCTGTGGCCGGGATCCCGTGTGCCTGAGTGGTGTGGGATTGCAGTGGAGGGCATCCCAGGCCCAGCCGGACCTGTGGGTGACATAGCGGGTAAATCGGTGGAGGTGACCAAAATGACCCAGAACTCAAAAAAACTCAAAGGGGGGGCCCCATGGAATTTGGGGGGAAATGCGAAGGTGGGCGATTTGGTCCAAAGTTGCGCCACAAGTAGAGGGTGGGATAGGGTGCAGGGCAGCGTAGGCAGGAGAATCGTGGGACCAAGGGTGTGGCGGTGAGAGCCCCCCAAAGTTGTGCCTTTTGAGGTTAATGCCTGTGGCCGGGATCCCGTGTGCCTGAGTGGTGTGGGATTGCAGTGGAGGGCATCCCAGGCCCAGCCGGACCTGTGGGTGACATAGCGGGTAAATCGGTGGAGGTGACCAAAATGACCCAGAACTCAAAAAAACTCAAAGGGGGGGCCCCATGGAATTTGGGGGGAAATGCGAAGGTGGGCGATTTGGTCCAAAGTTGCGCCACAAGTAGAGGGTGGGATAGGGTGCAGGGCAGCGTAGGCAGGAGAATCGTGGGACCAAGGGTGTGTGGCGGTGAGAGCCCCCCAAAGTTGTGCCTTTTGAGGTTAATGCCTGTGGCCGGGATCCCGTGTGCCTGAGTGGTGTGGGATTGCAGTGGAGGGCATCCCAGGCCCAGCCGGACCTGTGGGTGACATAGCGGGTAAATCGGTGGAGGTGACCAAAATGACCCAGAACTCAAAAAAACTCAAAGGGGGGGCCCCATGGAATTTGGGGGGAAATGCGAAGGTGGGCGATTTGGTCCAAAGTTGCGCCACAAGTAGAGGGTGGGATAGGGTGCAGGGCAGCGTAGGCAGGAGAATCGTGGGACCAAGGGTGTGGCGGTGAGAGCCCCCCAAAGTTGTGCCTTTTGAGGTTAATGCCTGTGGCCGGGATCCCGTGTGCCTGAGTGGTGTGGGATTGCAGTGGAGGGCATCCCAGGCCCAGCCGGACCTGTGGGTGACATAGCGGGTAAATCGGTGGAGGTGACCAAAATGACCCAGAACTCAAAAAAACTCAAAGGGGGGGCCCCATGGAATTTGGGGGGAAATGCGAAGGTGGGCGATTTGGTCCAAAGTTGCGCCACAAGTAGAGGGTGGGATAGGGTGCAGGGCAGCGTAGGCAGGAGAATCGTGGGACCAAGGGTGTGGCGGTGAGAGCCCCCCAAAGTTGTGCCTTTTGAGGTTAATGCCTGTGGCCGGGATCCCGTGTGCCTGAGTGGTGTGGGATTGCAGTGGAGGGCATCCCAGGCCCAGCCGGACCTGTGGGTGACATAGCGGGTAAATCGGTGGAGGTGACCAAAATGACCCAGAACTCAAAAAAACTCAAAGGGGGGGCCCCATGGAATTTGGGGGGAAATGCGAAGGTGGGCGATTTGGTCCAAAGTTGCGCCACAAGTAGAGGGTGGGATAGGGTGCAGGGCAGCGTAGGCAGGAGAATCGTGGGACCAAGGGTGTGGCGGTGAGAGCCCCCCAAAGTTGTGCCTTTTGAGGTTAATGCCTGTGGCCGGGATCCCGTGTGCCTGAGTGGTGTGGGATTGCAGTGGAGGGCATCCCAGGCCCAGCCGGACCTGTGGGTGACATAGCGGGTAAATCGGTGGAGGTGACCAAAATGACCCAGAACTCAAAAAAACTCAAAGGGGGGGCCCCATGGAATTTGGGGGGAAATGCGAAGGTGGGCGATTTGGTCCAAAGTTGCGCCACAAGTAGAGGGTGGGATAGGGTGCAGGGCAGCGTAGGCAGGAGAATCGTGGGACCAAGGGTGTGGCGGTGAGAGCCCCCCAAAGTTGTGCCTTTTGAGGTTAATGCCTGTGGCCGGGATCCCGTGTGCCTGAGTGGTGTGGGATTGCAGTGGAGGGCATCCCAGGCCCAGCCGGACCTGTGGGTGACATAGCGGGTAAATCGGTGGAGGTGACCAAAATGACCCAGAACTCAAAAAAACTCAAAGGGGGGGCCCCATGGAATTTGGGGGGAAATGCGAAGGTGGGCGATTTGGTCCAAAGTTGCGCCACAAGTAGAGGGTGGGATAGGGTGCAGGGCAGCGTAGGCAGGAGAATCGTGGGACCAAGGGTGTGGCGGTGAGAGCCCCCCAAAGTTGTGCCTTTTGAGGTTAATGCCTGTGGCCGGGATCCCGTGTGCCTGAGTGGTGTGGGATTGCAGTGGAGGGCATCCCAGGCCCAGCCGGACCTGTGGGTGACATAGCGGGTAAATCGGTGGAGGTGACCAAAATGACCCAGAACTCAAAAAAACTCAAAGGGGGGGCCCCATGGAATTTGGGGGGAAATGCGAAGGTGGGCGATTTGGTCCAAAGTTGCGCCACAAGTAGAGGGTGGGATAGGGTGCAGGGCAGCGTAGGCAGGAGAATCGTGGGACCAAGGGTGTGGCGGTGAGAGCCCCCCAAAGTTGTGCCTTTTGAGGTTAATGCCTGTGGCCGGGATCCCGTGTGCCTGAGTGGTGTGGGATTGCAGTGGAGGGCATCCCAGGCCCAGCCGGACCTGTGGGTGACATAGCGGGTAAATCGGTGGAGGTGACCAAAATGACCCAGAACTCAAAAAAACTCAAAGGGGGGGCCCCATGGAATTTGGGGGGAAATGCGAAGGTGGGCGATTTGGTCCAAAGTTGCGCCACAAGTAGAGGGTGGGATAGGGTGCAGGGCAGCGTAGGCAGGAGAATCGTGGGACCAAGGGTGTGGCGGTGAGAGCCCCCCAAAGTTGTGCCTTTTGAGGTTAATGCCTGTGGCCGGGATCCCGTGTGCCTGAGTGGTGTGGGATTGCAGTGGAGGGCATCCCAGGCCCAGCCGGACCTGTGGGTGACATAGCGGGTAAATCGGTGGAGGTGACCAAAATGACCCAGAACTCAAAAAAACTCAAAGGGGGGGCCCCATGGAATTTGGGGGGAAATGCGAAGGTGGGCGATTTGGTCCAAAGTTGCGCCACAAGTAGAGGGTGGGATAGGGTGCAGGGCAGCGTAGGCAGGAGAATCGTGGGACCAAGGGTGTGGCGGTGAGAGCCCCCCAAAGTTGTGCCTTTTGAGGTTAATGCCTGTGGCCGGGATCCCGTGTGCCTGAGTGGTGTGGGATTGCAGTGGAGGGCATCCCAGGCCCAGCCGGACCTGTGGGTGACATAGCGGGTAAATCGGTGGAGGTGACCAAAATGACCCAGAACTCAAAAAAACTCAAAGGGGGGGCCCCATGGAATTTGGGGGGAAATGCGAAGGTGGGCGATTTGGTCCAAAGTTGCGCCACAAGTAGAGGGTGGGATAGGGTGCAGGGCAGCGTAGGCAGGAGAATCGTGGGACCAAGGGTGTGGCGGTGAGAGCACCCAAAAGAACACCAATTTAATGCCTGTGGCCGGGATCCCGTGTGCCTGAGTGGTGTGGGATTGCAGTGGAGGGCATCCCAGGCCCAGCCGGACCTGTGGGTGACATAGCGGGTAAATCGGTGGAGGTGACCAAAATGACCCAGAACTCAAAAAAACTCAAAGGGGGGGCCCCATGGAATTTGGGGGGAAATGCGAAGGTGGGCGATTTGGTCCAAAGTTGCGCCACAAGTAGAGGGTGGGATAGGGTGCAGGGCAGCGTAGGCAGGAGAATCGTGGGACCAAGGGTGTGGCGGTGAGAGCCCCCCAAAGTTGTGCCTTTTGAGGTTAATGCCTGTGGCCGGGATCCCGTGTGCCTGAGTGGTGTGGGATTGCAGTGGAGGGCATCCCAGGCCCAGCCGGACCTGTGGGTGACATAGCGGGTAAATCGGTGGAGGTGACCAAAATGACCCAGAACTCAAAAAAACTCAAAGGGGGGGCCCCATGGAATTTGGGGGGAAATGCGAAGGTGGGCGATTTGGTCCAAAGTTGCGCCACAAGTAGAGGGTGGGATAGGGTGCAGGGCAGCGTAGGCAGGAGAATCGTGGGACCAAGGGTGTGGCGGTGAGAGCCCCCCAAAGTTGTGCCTTTTGAGGTTAATGCCTGTGGCCGGGATCCCGTGTGCCTGAGTGGTGTGGGATTGCAGTGGAGGGCATCCCAGGCCCAGCCGGACCTGTGGGTGACATAGCGGGTAAATCGGTGGAGGTGACCAAAATGACCCAGAACTCAAAAAAACTCAAAGGGGGGGCCCCATGGAATTTGGGGGGAAATGCGAAGGTGGGCGATTTGGTCCAAAGTTGCGCCACAAGTAGAGGGTGGGATAGGGTGCAGGGCAGCGTAGGCAGGAGAATCGTGGGACCAAGGGTGTGGCGGTGAGAGCCCCCCAAAGTTGTGCCTTTTGAGGTTAATGCCTGTGGCCGGGATCCCGTGTGCCTGAGTGGTGTGGGATTGCAGTGGAGGGCATCCCAGGCCCAGCCGGACCTGTGGGTGACATAGCGGGTAAATCGGTGGAGGTGACCAAAATGACCCAGAACTCAAAAAAACTCAAAGGGGGGGCCCCATGGAATTTGGGGGGAAATGCGAAGGTGGGCGATTTGGTCCAAAGTTGCGCCACAAGTAGAGGGTGGGATAGGGTGCAGGGCAGCGTAGGCAGGAGAATCGTGGGACCAAGGGTGTGGCGGTGAGAGCCCCCCAAAGTTGTGCCTTTTGAGGTTAATGCCTGTGGCCGGGATCCCGTGTGCCTGAGTGGTGTGGGATTGCAGTGGAGGGCATCCCAGGCCCAGCCGGACCTGTGGGTGACATAGCGGGTAAATCGGTGGAGGTGACCAAAATGACCCAGAACTCAAAAAAACTCAAAGGGGGGGCCCCATGGAATTTGGGGGGAAATGCGAAGGTGGGCGATTTGGTCCAAAGTTGCGCCACAAGTAGAGGGTGGGATAGGGTGCAGGGCAGCGTAGGCAGGAGAATCGTGGGACCAAGGGTGTGGCGGTGAGAGCCCCCCAAAGTTGTGCCTTTTGAGGTTAATGCCTGTGGCCGGGATCCCGTGTGCCTGAGTGGTGTGGGATTGCAGTGGAGGGCATCCCAGGCCCAGCCGGACCTGTGGGTGACATAGCGGGTAAATCGGTGGAGGTGACCAAAATGACCCAGAACTCAAAAAAACTCAAAGGGGGGGCCCCATGGAATTTGGGGGGAAATGCGAAGGTGGGCGATTTGGTCCAAAGTTGCGCCACAAGTAGAGGGTGGGATAGGGTGCAGGGCAGCGTAGGCAGGAGAATCGTGGGACCAAGGGTGTGGCGGTGAGAGCCCCCCAAAGTTGTGCCTTTTGAGGTTAATGCCTGTGGCCGGGATCCCGTGTGCCTGAGTGGTGTGGGATTGCAGTGGAGGGCATCCCAGGCCCAGCCGGACCTGTGGGTGACATAGCGGGTAAATCGGTGGAGGTGACCAAAATGACCCAGAACTCAAAAAAACTCAAAGGGGGGGCCCCATGGAATTTGGGGGGAAATGCGAAGGTGGGCGATTTGGTCCAAAGTTGCGCCACAAGTAGAGGGTGGGATAGGGTGCAGGGCAGCGTAGGCAGGAGAATCGTGGGACCAAGGGTGTGGCGGTGAGAGCCCCCCAAAGTTGTGCCTTTTGAGGTTAATGCCTGTGGCCGGGATCCCGTGTGCCTGAGTGGTGTGGGATTGCAGTGGAGGGCATCCCAGGCCCAGCCGGACCTGTGGGTGACATAGCGGGTAAATCGGTGGAGGTGACCAAAATGACCCAGAACTCAAAAAAACTCAAAGGGGGGGCCCCATGGAATTTGGGGGGAAATGCGAAGGTGGGCGATTTGGTCCAAAGTTGCGCCACAAGTAGAGGGTGGGATAGGGTGCAGGGCAGCGTAGGCAGGAGAATCGTGGGACCAAGGGTGTGGCGGTGAGAGCCCCCCAAAGTTGTGCCTTTTGAGGTTAATGCCTGTGGCCGGGATCCCGTGTGCCTGAGTGGTGTGGGATTGCAGTGGAGGGCATCCCAGGCCCAGCCGGACCTGTGGGTGACATAGCGGGTAAATCGGTGGAGGTGACCAAAATGACCCAGAACTCAAAAAAACTCAAAGGGGGGGCCCCATGGAATTTGGGGGGAAATGCGAAGGTGGGCGATTTGGTCCAAAGTTGCGCCACAAGTAGAGGGTGGGATAGGGTGCAGGGCAGCGTAGGCAGGAGAATCGTGGGACCAAGGGTGTGGCGGTGAGAGCCCCCAAAGTTGTGCCTTTTGAGGTTAATGCCTGTGGCCGGGATCCCGTGTGCCTGAGTGGTGTGGGATTGCAGTGGAGGGCATCCCAGGCCCAGCCGGACCTGTGGGTGACATAGCGGGTAAATCGGTGGAGGTGACCAAAATGACCCAGAACTCAAAAAAACTCAAAGGGGGGGCCCCATGGAATTTGGGGGGAAATGCGAAGGTGGGCGATTTGGTCCAAAGTTGCGCCACAAGTAGAGGGTGGGATAGGGTGCAGGGCAGCGTAGGCAGGAGAATCGTGGGACCAAGGGTGTGGCGGTGAGAGCCCCCCAAAGTTGTGCCTTTTGAGGTTAATGCCTGTGGCCGGGATCCCGTGTGCCTGAGTGGTGTGGGATTGCAGTGGAGGGCATCCCAGGCCCAGCCGGACCTGTGGGTGACATAGCGGGTAAATCGGTGGAGGTGACCAAAATGACCCAGAACTCAAAAAAACTCAAAGGGGGGGCCCCATGGAATTTGGGGGGAAATGCGAAGGTGGGCGATTTGGTCCAAAGTTGCGCCACAAGTAGAGGGTGGGATAGGGTGCAGGGCAGCGTAGGCAGGAGAATCGTGGGACCAAGGGTGTGTGGCGGTGAGAGCCCCCCAAAGTTGTGCCTTTTGAGGTTAATGCCTGTGGCCGGGATCCCGTGTGCCTGAGTGGTGTGGGATTGCAGTGGAGGGCATCCCAGGCCCAGCCGGACCTGTGGGTGACATAGCGGGTAAATCGGTGGAGGTGACCAAAATGACCCAGAACTCAAAAAAACTCAAAGGGGGGGCCCCATGGAATTTGGGGGGAAATGCGAAGGTGGGCGATTTGGTCCAAAGTTGCGCCACAAGTAGAGGGTGGGATAGGGTGCAGGGCAGCGTAGGCAGGAGAATCGTGGGACCAAGGGTGTGGCGGTGAGAGCCCCCCAAAGTTGTGCCTTTTGAGGTTAATGCCTGTGGCCGGGATCCCGTGTGCCTGAGTGGTGTGGGATTGCAGTGGAGGGCATCCCAGGCCCAGCCGGACCTGTGGGTGACATAGCGGGTAAATCGGTGGAGGTGACCAAAATGACCCAGAACTCAAAAAAACTCAAAGGGGGGGCCCCATGGAATTTGGGGGGAAATGCGAAGGTGGGCGATTTGGTCCAAAGTTGCGCCACAAGTAGAGGGTGGGATAGGGTGCAGGGCAGCGTAGGCAGGAGAATCGTGGGACCAAGGGTGTGGCGGTGAGAGCCCCCCAAAGTTGTGCCTTTTGAGGTTAATGCCTGTGGCCGGGATCCCGTGTGCCTGAGTGGTGTGGGATTGCAGTGGAGGGCATCCCAGGCCCAGCCGGACCTGTGGGTGACATAGCGGGTAAATCGGTGGAGGTGACCAAAATGACCCAGAACTCAAAAAAACTCAAAGGGGGGGCCCCATGGAATTTGGGGGGAAATGCGAAGGTGGGCGATTTGGTCCAAAGTTGCGCCACAAGTAGAGGGTGGGATAGGGTGCAGGGCAGCGTAGGCAGGAGAATCGTGGGACCAAGGGTGTGGCGGTGAGAGCCCCCCAAAGTTGTGCCTTTTGAGGTTAATGCCTGTGGCCGGGATCCCGTGTGCCTGAGTGGTGTGGGATTGCAGTGGAGGGCATCCCAGGCCCAGCCGGACCTGTGGGTGACATAGCGGGTAAATCGGTGGAGGTGACCAAAATGACCCAGAACTCAAAAAAACTCAAAGGGGGGGCCCCATGGAATTTGGGGGGAAATGCGAAGGTGGGCGATTTGGTCCAAAGTTGCGCCACAAGTAGAGGGTGGGATAGGGTGCAGGGCAGCGTAGGCAGGAGAATCGTGGGACCAAGGGTGTGGCGGTGAGAGCCCCCCAAAGTTGTGCCTTTTGAGGTTAATGCCTGTGGCCGGGATCCCGTGTGCCTGAGTGGTGTGGGATTGCAGTGGAGGGCATCCCAGGCCCAGCCGGACCTGTGGGTGACATAGCGGGTAAATCGGTGGAGGTGACCAAAATGACCCAGAACTCAAAAAAACTCAAAGGGGGGGCCCCATGGAATTTGGGGGGAAATGCGAAGGTGGGCGATTTGGTCCAAAGTTGCGCCACAAGTAGAGGGTGGGATAGGGTGCAGGGCAGCGTAGGCAGGAGAATCGTGGGACCAAGGGTGTGGCGGTGAGAGCCCCCCAAAGTTGTGCCTTTTGAGGTTAATGCCTGTGGCCGGGATCCCGTGTGCCTGAGTGGTGTGGGATTGCAGTGGAGGGCATCCCAGGCCCAGCCGGACCTGTGGGTGACATAGCGGGTAAATCGGTGGAGGTGACCAAAATGACCCAGAACTCAAAAAAACTCAAAGGGGGGGCCCCATGGAATTTGGGGGGAAATGCGAAGGTGGGCGATTTGGTCCAAAGTTGCGCCACAAGTAGAGGGTGGGATAGGGTGCAGGGCAGCGTAGGCAGGAGAATCGTGGGACCAAGGGTGTGGCGGTGAGAGCCCCCCAAAGTTGTGCCTTTTGAGGTTAATGCCTGTGGCCGGGATCCCGTGTGCCTGAGTGGTGTGGGATTGCAGTGGAGGGCATCCCAGGCCCAGCCGGACCTGTGGGTGACATAGCGGGTAAATCGGTGGAGGTGACCAAAATGACCCAGAACTCAAAAAAACTCAAAGGGGGGGCCCCATGGAATTTGGGGGGAAATGCGAAGGTGGGCGATTTGGTCCAAAGTTGCGCCACAAGTAGAGGGTGGGATAGGGTGCAGGGCAGCGTAGGCAGGAGAATCGTGGGACCAAGGGTGTGGCGGTGAGAGCCCCCCAAAGTTGTGCCTTTTGAGGTTAATGCCTGTGGCCGGGATCCCGTGTGCCTGAGTGGTGTGGGATTGCAGTGGAGGGCATCCCAGGCCCAGCCGGACCTGTGGGTGACATAGCGGGTAAATCGGTGGAGGTGACCAAAATGACCCAGAACTCAAAAAAACTCAAAGGGGGGGGCCCCATGGAATTTGGGGGGAAATGCGAAGGTGGGCGATTTGGTCCAAAGTTGCGCCACAAGTAGAGGGTGGGATAGGGTGCAGGGCAGCGTAGGCAGGAGAATCGTGGGACCAAGGGTGTGGCGGTGAGAGCCCCCCAAAGTTGTGCCTTTTGAGGTTAATGCCTGTGGCCGGGATCCCGTGTGCCTGAGTGGTGTGGGATTGCAGTGGAGGGCATCCCAGGCCCAGCCGGACCTGTGGGTGACATAGCGGGTAAATCGGTGGAGGTGACCAAAATGACCCAGAACTCAAAAAAACTCAAAGGGGGGGCCCCATGGAATTTGGGGGGAAATGCGAAGGTGGGCGATTTGGTCCAAAGTTGCGCCACAAGTAGAGGGTGGGATAGGGTGCAGGGCAGCGTAGGCAGGAGAATCGTGGGACCAAGGGTGTGGCGGTGAGAGCCCCCCAAAGTTGTGCCTTTTGAGGTTAATGCCTGTGGCCGGGATCCCGTGTGCCTGAGTGGTGTGGGATTGCAGTGGAGGGCATCCCAGGCCCAGCCGGACCTGTGGGTGACATAGCGGGTAAATCGGTGGAGGTGACCAAAATGACCCAGAACTCAAAAAAACTCAAAGGGGGGGCCCCATGGAATTTGGGGGGAAATGCGAAGGTGGGCGATTTGGTCCAAAGTTGCGCCACAAGTAGAGGGTGGGATAGGGTGCAGGGCAGCGTAGGCAGGAGAATCGTGGGACCAAGGGTGTGGCGGTGAGAGCCCCCCAAAGTTGTGCCTTTTGAGGTTAATGCCTGTGGCCGGGATCCCGTGTGCCTGAGTGGTGTGGGATTGCAGTGGAGGGCATCCCAGGCCCAGCCGGACCTGTGGGTGACATAGCGGGTAAATCGGTGGAGGTGACCAAAATGACCCAGAACTCAAAAAAACTCAAAGGGGGGGCCCCATGGAATTTGGGGGGAAATGCGAAGGTGGGCGATTTGGTCCAAAGTTGCGCCACAAGTAGAGGGTGGGATAGGGTGCAGGGCAGCGTAGGCAGGAGAATCGTGGGACCAAGGGTGTGGCGGTGAGAGCCCCCCAAAGTTGTGCCTTTTGAGGTTAATGCCTGTGGCCGGGATCCCGTGTGCCTGAGTGGTGTGGGATTGCAGTGGAGGGCATCCCAGGCCCAGCCGGACCTGTGGGTGACATAGCGGGTAAATCGGTGGAGGTGACCAAAATGACCCAGAACTCAAAAAAACTCAAAGGGGGGGCCCCATGGAATTTGGGGGGAAATGCGAAGGTGGGCGATTTGGTCCAAAGTTGCGCCACAAGTAGAGGGTGGGATAGGGTGCAGGGCAGCGTAGGCAGGAGAATCGTGGGACCAAGGGTGTGGCGGTGAGAGCCCCCCAAAGTTGTGCCTTTTGAGGTTAATGCCTGTGGCCGGGATCCCGTGTGCCTGAGTGGTGTGGGATTGCAGTGGAGGGCATCCCAGGCCCAGCCGGACCTGTGGGTGACATAGCGGGTAAATCGGTGGAGGTGACCAAAATGACCCAGAACTCAAAAAAACTCAAAGGGGGGGCCCCATGGAATTTGGGGGGAAATGCGAAGGTGGGCGATTTGGTCCAAAGTTGCGCCACAAGTAGAGGGTGGGATAGGGTGCAGGGCAGCGTAGGCAGGAGAATCGTGGGACCAAGGGTGTGGCGGTGAGAGCCCCCCAAAGTTGTGCCTTTTGAGGTTAATGCCTGTGGCCGGGATCCCGTGTGCCTGAGTGGTGTGGGATTGCAGTGGAGGGCATCCCAGGCCCAGCCGGACCTGTGGGTGACATAGCGGGTAAATCGGTGGAGGTGACCAAAATGACCCAGAACTCAAAAAAACTCAAAGGGGGGGCCCCATGGAATTTGGGGGGAAATGCGAAGGTGGGCGATTTGGTCCAAAGTTGCGCCACAAGTAGAGGGTGGGATAGGGTGCAGGGCAGCGTAGGCAGGAGAATCGTGGGACCAAGGGTGTGGCGGTGAGAGCCCCCCAAAGTTGTGCCTTTTGAGGTTAATGCCTGTGGCCGGGATCCCGTGTGCCTGAGTGGTGTGGGATTGCAGTGGAGGGCATCCCAGGCCCAGCCGGACCTGTGGGTGACATAGCGGGTAAATCGGTGGAGGTGACCAAAATGACCCAGAACTCAAAAAAACTCAAAGGGGGGGCCCCATGGAATTTGGGGGGAAATGCGAAGGTGGGCGATTTGGTCCAAAGTTGCGCCACAAGTAGAGGGTGGGATAGGGTGCAGGGCAGCGTAGGCAGGAGAATCGTGGGACCAAGGGTGTGGCGGTGAGAGCCCCCCAAAGTTGTGCCTTTTGAGGTTAATGCCTGTGGCCGGGATCCCGTGTGCCTGAGTGGTGTGGGATTGCAGTGGAGGGCATCCCAGGCCCAGCCGGACCTGTGGGTGACATAGCGGGTAAATCGGTGGAGGTGACCAAAATGACCCAGAACTCAAAAAAACTCAAAGGGGGGGCCCCATGGAATTTGGGGGGAAATGCGAAGGTGGGCGATTTGGTCCAAAGTTGCGCCACAAGTAGAGGGTGGGATAGGGTGCAGGGCAGCGTAGGCAGGAGAATCGTCAGACCAAGGGTGTGGCGGTGAGAGCCCTCCCAAGTTGTCTAGGTGAAATTACAGTGAAAGAAGAAAGAAAATTCACCACCCTTTTATTAACCCAAAGGACGAGAGGAATAGGCACGGGGCCTAGAAAATAGTGAGACTACTGCTTAAGAGGAACTTGAATATTTAGGGAAACTCACTTAACGAAGGCAAGGGGCCTTGAGACGAGTGATATTACAAGTCAAATTTAAGTGTAAACATCGAGAACAGACAGTGGTGGTGACAGTGGTGACTAGGGGTGGTGAAAGTGGTGAACAGCGGTGCGACGAACGAACTGGGTGTTAAACACCTCCGTAGAGAAGTGGCGCAAGAAGTCTACGGGAACAGGACAACCAAGACGACTACGAGAGAAATCTACAACTTCAAGTAACTGCTACGTTGGGAACAAGCATTCTTCAAGATTCTTCAAGGTGATCATCATCTACAAGGCGGTCTTCAAGGCAGAGTGTGTGATGGAGGAGGAACAACGTCGTTGACGAATGACAAGACCGTAGAAGGACGTCAAACCAGACATTGACATCACGAAGCGACATCGCAAGCAGCCAGGCTAAAGCAAGGTATTAGTAATAAGTATGAGTACCCCTCAGAATTCTAATGTGTTGAGACACGAAATTCACACATCAAATACAAATATTCCAAAATTCACAGGAGAGTCTAACACATATGGTGTAAACAAGTTCCTGAACCTCATTGACACTCTTATAGTTAGTAAAAACATTACAAATGAGAATCGTAAGATTGAGATTCTCAAGGAGAATATAGATCCAGAGCATGGAAGGGCGAGGTTTGTCATTAACTTCCAGCAAATGGAAGCAATTAATCAATATGATAATTACAAAACAGCCTTTCTTAAACATTTCATGTCCAAATGTGATCAGGATCCTATTAGATCATTGGTAAAAATGATTAAGGAAGTTAGGACAAGTGAAACTGACACAGAGTACTTAGCTAGATTAGATAGATGGTCAAAAGACATGAATTCTATCTTGAAAGATTCAGACTGGATAGAAAGATCTAGTGAGAAGATGAAAATCTCACAGGTAATCAAACTGATTACATTTAGCTTATTGGCGTGGCAAAGAATTCTGATGACTTAACAGCAGAAAGGCTGTACAAAGATTTAAAATCAAATATCTGTTTAGAAGTAGATTATCTTCTTCAAGGATACAGTGAGACCAGAACAATAAACCCATATGTAATGCCTATAAATCAACAAAGCCAATATAGGAACTCTAGAGAGTTTAAGAAAACAGAAGTAGGACATAGGCGGCATGCTAGAAGTCCATCTAGGGATAGGGATACCAGAATCCTATGTTTTAATTGTAATGCATGGGGACACAAGGCACAAGAATGTTTTTATGGGATTATTTGCAGAAATTGCAAATACGAAGGTCACAATGAGTATCAATGTAGGAACCCTCCATTCTGTATTTACCATAATATAATCGGACACAGAACTCATGAATGCCGGAATTTTCGGGTACCCCCAGGGCTAAGAGGAAAACCCCCAGACACAGAATAAACCATTTCAGACCTCCCCATATATATACCGATAGACGGTATTGTGTTAAATATGGGAATGCAAGGGAGATGAAAGAAACTGACAAACTGATAATTACTGTTGGTAAAACTTCTGTAGGACCTCTCATTGCGGGTAAAGTGTTCAATAAGCCTATTACATTTTTTATTGATACAGGGTCTGTAGTTAAT
This sequence comes from Oratosquilla oratoria, assembly GCF_046742065.1. Taxonomy (NCBI): domain Eukaryota; kingdom Metazoa; phylum Arthropoda; class Malacostraca; order Stomatopoda; family Squillidae; genus Oratosquilla; species Oratosquilla oratoria. The sequence continues at coordinate 32,268,069 of NC_134805.1, forward strand.
GTAATTACTAGTAAAGTTTTAAACCAGTTGAACCCAGGAGTGAAAATGTTGGAACCAATCCGTTACACATTGCAAGGTGTAACTGGAAATCAGTTAAAAACATTAGGTAAGATTGAGCTAGAAGTTGCCTTGTATACAAATGAACAATTGTACATCCCAGTGATAGTGGTAGAAGAGTCTGTTTTTCCAGGAGATTTATTGATAGGATTTGCAACTATGAGAAAAGAAAACATGGTAATTTGTCCTGCTGACTTAGGAATTTTAGTGAAGTCACAGTTAATCCCATTCTTAAATCAACCAGACTTAAGACCAGTGACAGGAATCAATGAATCCTTAGATAACATTTCTATCCTAGATAGCGAGGCCGAGCGGTCCAACCCTACAGAAAGTAAAACAATTTGTGAACCCAACTCAGAAGTTCAGGAAATCCCAGAGATTACTAAATTATCAACCACAGATGCCTTGAGAATTGCGGATTGTGGATTAACAAGGTCGACATTGTTACATCCCATGTCAATTAATAAGGTTGAAGTGTGTTTGAAAGGAATCAATGTAGACTCTGAAGTAATTACAGTCCCAGAATCAGTTAAACTTAAAGGGTTGAAGTGGGACTCAGGGATTTATAAGACAAATAAGAACAGAGTAGAAGTATTAGTAATTAATACTATGAATAAAGAGATAGTTTTAAAGAAAGGTACACAAATAGGATGTATTCAGGTGTGTACTAAACCTATTAAGATTTTAAATGAGAATAGTGAGGAGATAGAATTACCAACTTCATCAATTTGTTCAGTACAAGAAGGCATAGACTTAAGAAATAGATATAAAGAATTATTACAATCAACTAATTGCCCTGAGTTGGATGAAGCTTTATTTGCTTTGCTTATGAAACATAAAAAAGCAATTGCTTTGCCGGGGGACGCCTTAGGCAAAACAACTGTTTTAAAACATCACATTAAGTTAAAACCAGGAACACAACCTATCTACATACCAGCCTACAGAGTTCCTCACTCTAAATTAGCTGTAGTAGATAAACTTATCACTGAAATGTTATCACAGGATATTATTGAACATAGTAAAAGTGAGTGGAATTTTCCGTTGATCTTAGTACCAAAGTCTGATGGGACTATGCGACCAGTTATTGATTACAGGGAACTGAATAAGCACACCATTCGTGACAGGTTACCATTACCCATTATCAGTGACATTTTGAGAAGTTTGGGAACTGAGAATAGATATTTTAGTACTATAGATATCAAATCAGCTTTTGGCAAATAGAATTGCATGAAGATTCAAGAGAGTTCACAGCATTTTCTACTACAACAGGACATTATGAGTTCAAGAGAATGCCATTTGGGTTATGTAATAGTCCATTAACTTATATGAGATTAATGAATACTATTCTAGATGGATTGTTAGGAAACACTGCCAGTGTATTTCTAGATGACATTTTAATAGTTTCTCAGACTGCAGTGGAGCACTTTAAGAAATTAGATTTGATATTCTCAAGACTAGGAGAAGCTGGGTTAAAAGTAAAACTTGAAAAATGTAAGTTCTTGCAAGACAGTGTCATTTACTTAGGACATAAGATAGACAGACACGGGCTGAGTACAGTAAATTCAAAGGTTGACGCTGTCAAGAATTTTCCAGTTCTGACCAATGTAGACAAGGTTAGGAGCTTTTTGGGATTAACAGGATATTATAGAAAATTCATTCAAAGTTATGCTGACATTGCTAATCCACTAAGTTCTTTGTTGAGAAAGGACTCAAAGTTCATATGGGGACCTGCGCAACAGCAAGCTTTTGACAAGTTGAAAGATAAACTCACGAGTTCACCTATTTTAATTTTCCCCGACTATGAAAAAGAATTTATTCTTTGTACTGATGCGTCTGACATAGGGTTAGGAGGCATACTAATGCAAGAGAGAAATGGAACTTTGAAACCCATAGCTTACACATCCAGACTTTGTAATAGTGCGGAGAGAAACTATTCTATAACTGGAAGAGAAACTTTAGCAGTACAGTAATTTATTCTTTAGAAAGTTTTAGGGATATGATACTAGGGTATCCCATCAGAGTTTGGACTGATCACACAGCTATTCAGAACTTATTTAAGCATAAGAATCTTAGAGGCAGACTTGCTAGATGGTTTGCGATACTTCAGTGCTATGAAGTTCAATTTGAATATATTCCGGGTAGAAGGAATGTAGCAGATCCACTTTCTAGAAACATTAGTCAACCAATGACTGGGACTGGGTTGATTAATTTTGTTTGTAGTATAGAAGAATTAGTAACTTGAGATGAAGAAATGCTAATAAGAGAACAGGGAGATGATGAGACATGTGATTCAATAATCAAGCATTTGATGAACCCAAGAGGAGATCCTCCAAAGCTACCAAAGGGGTATAAGATAGAGGAATTTCATTTGATTAATGGAATTTTGTATAGGAAAACATTTGTAAATGGGAAAGATATTTCTAGAGGTCAAGTAAATCAGTTGGTTATACCACAAACTCTGATAAATGAGATATTGAAGTTACTTCATGATAGTGATTGTAGTTCACATCCTGGAAAGGATAAAAACTTATAGACAGGCACAACTTAAGTACTTTTGGCTAGGTATGAAGAAAACTATATATGATTATATAGAAAAGTGTGTAAAATGTGTAAAGGTGAAGGGAAATACACCAAAACCTGCTCCTATACTCACCTATCCCATTCCACAGAAACCTTGGGAAAGAGTTCACATGGATACATTGGAATTACCATTATCCGAGAACGGCTTTAAATACCTATTTGTTGCTATTGATTATTTTTCAAGATTTTGTATATTACAACCCATAATCAATAAGAAAGCTGAAACTATTGCTTCCGTAATCTAAGATCAGATAATCTGTAATTTTACTACACCTAACATCCTAGTTTCAGATAATGGGACTGAATTTAATAACAAAATCTTGGAAAATCTATGTAATGTGTTAATGTGTTCCACATCAAGAAAGTCAATATACTCGTTAACCATCCCCAAAGTAATGGAGTAGTAGAAAGGTTAAACAAAAAGATAATTATATGTCTTAGAACCCTAATAAGTCCTCATAGTGTAACTTGGGATACTTGGATTCCTTGTGTTAAGTGTACCCTGAACATCAAATTAATGTAGCAACTGGGGATACACCTCATTTTATAATTTTTGGGGAGGACAAAACTCTGCCATATGAAATGTTGACTGCAGAGCAAAAACCCATATATAATATGGATGATTATATATCCAATAGGATAAATACTCTTCAAAGTATTCACCAAAGAGTTAGGAAACATATGCAGGTGTATTCACAAAAGATGAAGGAACAACAACACAAAATAGCTCATAAACTAGAACTGAAAATTGGAGAAATAGTAATGGTCAAATTAACCTCACCCAATAATAAACTTTCACCAAGGTACACTGGTCCATATAGGGTAATTGATTCTGCAGGTGGAAACAAGTTTAAACTTAAACATTTAGAATCAAGAGAAGAATTGATAGGACATTTAGATGACATAAGGAAAATTAGCTTGCAGATCTATGAAGATGATTATAGTAATACTTTGTGCATAAATATTAATAACCCTGGAGAATATGGAGAATATTATAATGATATTTTTCAAGAGTTGAACATTAATCTTGATGTATTTTACAGATGAAAACTGCCTTATTAATAATATTAAGTTTGGTGAGTGCCATGGACTGGAATCCGATTCGTCCTGGAGCATTGGTACATCATCAAGGTAACCTAATCTTGGTTGATAAGGTAGTAAGAGTAGTTCTTGATTATAAAAATGTAACCAAAATTAAAGAAAATGTGGACTCCATTAATAAAAGTTTGCAAATATTAAAACAGAATATTTCCAATAAAGATGTTAAGGATAGACTTGAAAACAAAATAAAGGAAATAGAGGATAAATTGCACATCATAGGTTCAAATTTCAAAAGCAATGTTAGACAAAAGAGAAGTGCAATAGTAGTGGCTTTAGGAGCTCTTGCTGGATTGGGAATTGCCAATTTTGCCTTCCTTGCTGACTTGAAAATTTCAATAAATACATTAAAGGAGAAAGTTGGAAAAATTGATGAATTACAATCAAGCATTAAAAACATTGAGGAAATGATCTCTGATATTTCAGATAACTTAGAGAATCTCAGCTTGAAACAAAGTGAACAAGAGAGTACAATGCAACTTTTTTTGTTACTCAATACTATGCATTTGAAATTATCTGAGATGCAAGTTCAATTGGAATCTTTTGTACAGGATTTAGTTATGGCAAATTCGGGTCAAGTAACTTCTTCTCTCCTTCCAATACCTCAACTTATAAAGGTAATTAAGTCAGCAAAGAAGGATTGGAACTTTGAACCTTTCTTTGAAGAAGCTAATGTAGCATTATATTATCCATTGCTAAACTCCTACCTTAATGTTACTTCAGTTATTATTGAAATCCCGTTCTCTTCCAACCAAAGATTTAACTTATTCAAATTGAAACCCTTCCCATTGAAGGTAAATGGTTCATTTTATGAAGTAGATATTCCAATTGTAGACCCAATCAATTATATCCTTTCTGTAGACAATCTGAAGGAGAGCAGAGTCTCTAATGACAAGTTGAAGGAGTGTAGAAGATTTAATAGGAATCTTTACCTCTGTCATTCTTCCATGTTTGTGTTCTGTGAACCTTTGAAAAATTCATGTGAAGCCTCTCTGGTTAGGAATATGTCTGTTATGAACAATTGTCATTACCAACGAATTTTGGTAGACCAGATCCCTCATTGTAACATACAAGGATCTCATTACCTGTTTTTTCCCCAACAAGACAAAGGTATCAATAAATTGTCCCGGGTTGAGTCCTAAATTGGATTTGGTTGAAGGTCTTGTCTCTATTCAAGATAACTGCAAATTGCATGCAGACACTATTTCCACCATTTCTAATACCCTTAATACAATGCATTTAACCAAGGACACCTACATTTCAACCTTCAACTTCACATTGCCTGAAAACTCTCCTCCCTTGAAAATTAAGAGAAGACCATTGTCAAGATCTCCCTCAAATGATTTACATATACTACCAATCCTTATCATACCCTTACTTTCAGTGTTAGTGGCAGCACTGATTGCCTTTGTTGTATTCCGGAGATTGGCTCTGTCAAAGCAAATCAACCATGTAACCGCTTAATTCAATGCCTTATATATATTGAGATGCATGTTATTCACATTTATAGGTATTATGTTTATGTATTATTCCCAATTTATTGCATGAATGATGTATTTTGGAGGGTAGATTAACAATTACGCAAGGGTAGATTAGCTTATTCTAGAAATATATTAGCAAGCCCTGTAAGAGGGAAATAAGAAATTGGTCGGGACGACCAAGGGTAGCTGCCGAGCCCTGTAAGAGGCCGGTAGTTGTACGAATGTAAATGAGCCTGCCTGCTCGCCTGTTGTTTTGAAAACATGAGGTGACGCTATGTCTATGTAAACACACCGACGGTGGTGACTGTTTTATAATCGATGTTGTAATCAAAACTCTGTAAGCGCAGGTTAGCTTCGTTTGACTAATGCTGAGGTAAACAATTTTGCTAGTGGCATTGAAATGGCTTTCCGGATTGGTGCAAGGTGGAGAAGGAGGAAAAAACTATTGGTGCATGAATTCAAAGTCACGCCCATAAGGAGTGACATTTACTTCAGAAGTCACCGGAGATTGGATTAGAAAAATTAGTGACGTCAGACGAAGGTAGCTTAGCGTAGGATACGGGATCTCGTCAGAGGGTGTGGAGAGAGGATCAAGAGAGGATCAAGAGAGGATCAAGAGAGGATCAAGAGACGATCTAGGGAGAGACGATGTAGAGACGAGAGAAAGAGATCCCGAGTGTAACCAGTAGGTGAAATTACAGTGAAAGAAGAAAGAAAATTCACCACCCTTTTATTAACCCAAAGGACGAGAGGAATAGGCACGGGGCCTAGAAAATAGTGAGACTACTGCTTAAGAGGAACTTGAATATTTAGGGAAACTCACTTAACGAAGGCAAGGGGCCTTGAGACGAGTGATATTACAAGTCAAATTTAAGTGTAAACATCGAGAACAGACAGTGGTGGTGACAGTGGTGACTAGGGGTGGTGAAATATATATACCAAAGGGCCTTTTTCCCATATATGGGGAATGGCCAACACATCTGGAAAATATACCTTCTTGGCTTTCAAGGTATTGATTATTGAACTCTTTCCAACATTTGGGTATCCGATAAGCCCGACACTAATCTGTTTCTTATCCTCGTGCAACTTCGAGAAATGTCGGAGGAGGGTAATAAGTGAACCTTTACCAAATGGGTTGGTTATAGAAGCATGAAAGGCCATCGTGGGGTATTCGCTACTCAGGATTGCAACCCATTTCTGTGTTACCCAAACTGGAATCAGATCGACCTGAAAAAAATATGGGTACTTGAAACATTATGAAATAAAAAACTATACTCTTATTACAAACATTACAATTGGCCACAACACTAGCTAACAATAACTACATATATACATATACCAAGATACCTGTCCCCTTTATCAGGGAGGTGGCAGAATGATGAGGGGGCAAAGAGGGGGAGTCACCGATTAAGTGAAGCAGCGTTGCTGTGGATGTGTTGTGTCTTGTTGCATTGCTTCTGACCCAGGGCTGTGGGCAAGGATACAGGGATGACCATCATCCATGAGGAGCTAAGACGAGAGGGAGGAAAGGGTGGTGGATGGGAGTAGAATGGGTATATGCCTTCTGACTTTGGCTACCTCCAGATTTAAAGCATACACCCATCCCACACCCTCCCAAAACCCCATGAGCTGTCCCTCCCATCTTGGCTCCTCATGAGGGGTTATGCAGTTATCCCTGTCCTCCCTCACACTGCCTGGGTCAGGGGCAAGGCAACTAAATACAATATTTCCACAGCAAGGCACAACAAATGTAGGCAGTCTATCCCCCCCCTGCATTACCATGTGACAACTCCCCTACCAACCCCTTATCCATTAAGAAATATATGGAGCACATAAAAATATCCTTTCAAGTTACATAATTTCTTCATCCATTTACAATCACTCTCGATTGACTCTTATCCTTTTAACTCTAATTTCCTTGCTCAACAGACATTACTCTTGCATACAGCTTTCCCTTCACCTAATCCATTCCATCAATTTCTGCTTCCTACAGTCTTTTTGCTTGCATCTTGCCCACTGCCCTGGGTCAGAAGCAATGCAGCAAGACACAGCACATCCACAACAAGGCTGCTGTGGATGTGCTGTCTCCATACACTCATGCAGAAAAAGAGAAGATGGGGAGAAATCACTTCAGGCTGCATCAAAATATCATTCACTTGTACTCCCTCATCCCCATCTCCCACCCACTCCCTTTCATGCATCCCAGCATCATCCATACACAACCATTTTCCATTCACCCCTATCCTCTGTCTTCTCCCTCTCTTCCTCAACAGACATTACCCTTTTTCCCAATGCTCCTTTTACCCCATCCATCCATCTCATCCTTGGTAGCCCATTCATGTTCATTCCTACACCTCTTTTACTAGTTGTTCTTCACTTATTATTTCCATGTGTCCAAACTATCCCAATACCCTTTCATCAACCCTATCTCCCAACTCCCTTTACACCCCTGCTCTCCATGTCACTTCCTTGTTTCTCACTTTATCCATCCTAGTAATTCCTACCATGCTTCTCTGGCATTTTATATAAAATTTATACTCTTCCTCTCTTATGTTCCATGTTTCTGCCCTATACTGTGCTGTCTGTCCATTCCCAAATGTCTATTTCTCATTACACTTTTTAATCCCCAAAGGCACTTACTCACTTCTCTCAATTTACATTCTACCTCCACTCCTCCCTTTCATGCCACATTCACACCCAAGTACCTAAAGCTATCCACTTCCTCCAGTTTCTCTCCCTTAATACACACTTCTGATTTGCTGCCACATTTTCCCCTTGTGCATCTCATCACCTTACTTTTACCCATATTTATCTTCAACTTCTTTCACACACCTTCCCAAACTCTGTCACTAACATACTCAATCCCTCATCTGATCCTGCCACAAGTGCAGTGTCATCAGCAATCAACAACTGGCTTATCTCCCATTTTTTTCCATTTTCCTCTTGCACCACCCCATCCATGTGTATAAATTGAACAGCCAAGGTGACATAACCTCAACCACTCCCTCCCTCCATTCCTAATTCTAACACAGGCTCTACTACTCTCATAAAAACTTTTGATTGCTCTTAACAGCTTTTCTCTTGTCCCTTATATCTGCAATACCTCCCACAGTGCCTTCCTGTCTTCCCTGTCATAAGCCTTTTCCAAATCCATATAGGCCCAAAAAACATCCATACCTTTCCCTAACGCTTTCTCCCATATGTCTTACCACAAAAATCTGATCCACACAACCCCTACCTTTCCTGAACCAACACAGTTCCTCACCAATTACTCCCTCTGTTCCTTTCCTAATCCTTTCAATCAAAACCCTCCCATAAGCCTTCCCAACTACACTTAGCAAATTGATCCCTCTGAAACTACTACACTCACATTTGTCCCCTTGTAAAGTGGAACTATACAGGCATTCCTCCAGTCCTCTGGCACTCTAATGTCTCTTAAACAAACATTAAATAACCTGACCATTCAGTCCACCATCATTGTATCTCCTTTTTTTTTTTTTTTTTTTTTGACATTCTTTTTATTTTTTCGTTTAGGAATGTCCCCTGTGGGGCTACAAGAAGGATGCCTAGTCCCACTCCCCGTCCCTTTCTTCTCGCCTCTTACGATCCAAGTGGAAATACTTGGTGGCAGTATTCTTTTCCCCCACCACAAAAATAAATAAAATCAACATACCTTGTTCAGCACAAAAATAAGGTGTTTATGTGGCTTTTGAGTCTTCATATATTTTTCCACTAATTTTGATCTTGTGCCTTGCGGGTCTCTTGCATCCAATACTTGTATAACAACATCTGAAGAATCAATGACTTTGTACAGTTCATTCCAGATACGTTTGCTTTTTCCAACCTGAAACAGAATCCAAAATAAATACTAATGTAATAAATTTCAATGAAATATATTTTCTATAAAGCAAACCTTACAAAGTGGACTTCATTTTTTTTTTAGATATTTTTCTATGAAAAATATAAATTGTATCAACCATCAGAGAAAACTTTTTCTTTTTCTTTAGGAAGGCTACTACATGAAGCACATAATGAAACAAGTAAATCTAACTCCAATTATCCTCAATCTGCAGCTGGATCCAGCATAAATGCTCATGACAGAGACCTATTTAATGCATCTTACTATTAGAACCAATTGCTTTTTATGAAGATGGGTCTACAAAATAAATGAAGAATTAGAAAAAAATATATATACACACTGTTCAATCTTTTAACGAATGACCTCCCAAACCCAGTACCAGAACTAAACAAATGTTCTCTCCTATGTAGATGAAAGGACAATAATAGCTCATACATACATATGTATACCAAAGGCTCTTTTCCCCTGACAAGGGAGGTAGCCAAAAAACAAAGGTATAAAAACGACTCCCACCCATTCCATCCCCACATACTCCACTCTCATCCACCCACTTCCCTTCCTCTTATCTAGACTCCTCCTGGATGACAGGTCATCCCTGCATCTCGCCCACTTGGCACAGTAAATATAAAACAGCAGCAATCGACATCCAAGCCTAATGAATAAACGGTAAAAATAACAGAATAGACTTAAACCCCAGAGAAAAAACCCTCCCTACTGCCATGATTACACTAGAGAATATTGAAACAGTTTCAACACAGAATAGGCCTGACCACATATTCAAACTGCCTCGGTTCCAACCACCACACAGAAGACACAGAACAACTCATACTTTAATGCCCCACACTAACAATCTAATGACAACAACAAAATACATCTTCCCTGAGTGACTTGTGGACCCATCCAGAGGCTATTGCCAGTTACCTAAAGGCTAGGTGACTTCCACAAGACGCCAGGGATGATGGACTAATAACAGAATGAAGCCTCACACCAGAAAAAAAAAAAAAAAAAAATTATATATATATATATATATATACACACACACACATATACCAAAGGCTTTCCCCCCCCTTACATGGGGGGGGGAGCCAAAAAGAAAAAGGCATAGAAACCACTCCCACCCATTCCATCCCTTACATATTCCACTCCCACCCATTCCATCCCCTACATATTCCACTCCCCTCCACCTTCCTCTCTCCCTCTCATCTTGGCACCTCCTGGATGATGGGTCATCCTGGCATCTTGTCCACTGCCCTGGAAATGAACCCCACAGAAAAAAAAAAAAAAAAAAAAAAAAAGACTCCCACATTGACATACTTGCATTAAGGACGCCATCCAGCACTGAAACAGACCAACACAAAATAGGCCTGGCCACAGATTCATCTTCCCCAGATGCAACCATTACACAGTGGATACAGAACACTTCCGGTTACAATGCCCCACAATAACAACCCCTAGGTAACAACACATCTTCCCTATGTAACTTTTGCATTTGCCCCAAAGCCTGTTACTAGTTACCTGCAGGCCAAACTGCGAGGTTTATTGCCTAATATTTTTATCCCAGTCTTAGGATTGTCCTCAGGGATACTATAGGTAGTAGTAAACACAAGCTGGTAACATAGAAATAGTCCCATACCAACACAAGAAAGTAATAAAAAAAAAAAAAAAAAAAAAAAAATTAAACCAAAAAAATAAATACATAAATAAAAAAAAATCCATGTTTCTTCCCAAAGACTATTGCTAACTACAAGTAAAATGGATATGATTTCAGGTCAGTGAAGTTCAAGGCAACAATTATTACAAATAAAATTTAACAATAAAAATATATACAAATACAAATGATAGCTAGACAAGCTACTTTACCTTCATGAACCATTCTGGTGGTGTATCTTGGGAATCAGGTGCATTCTGAACTAAATCATTATCCTTCGAAACATCGTATTTTCCCACCTGCTCTTCAGCATGTTTTGCAAACTCACTAAAATTGCTTATCTATAAAAGAAAGAATTCAAGTGTTTACACTATCAATTAAGACATTGTAAGCTTAGACAGCATTAAAGTTCTCATGTTATCAACAAAGGTATCTGATCAAAATATACACATAAATTGAATGCGTGAAATACACAAAGAAACCTAGAGATGCATGAAATTCATTTAACAATCAAAATGTTATACAAAAATATTAGTTTATGCCATGATGAATGGTATCTTACTGGAATTCTACTTTATTTCTTTATGATAAGATCTCCATTTTGTTATGACTATGGGTACTACCCCATCCAGATGAAGTCAGGGTTATTGTAATTAACTCCTTCCATATGATGATACATTACAGATTTTGTGACATATTACAAGTAGAAGATTTTAATAATTTGTGTATAGAACACCATGCCAAAGGAATGTCTGAATTAAGATACAAGCACCCAATATCATTTCCAATGTTCAATGTAGAACTCGAGTTTGTGGTCAAGCAAATTACAGAAAGAAATGAAGGTCTACTGACTGGCTCTCTAATAATATTAAACCTTAGATATAGATATGGATGTGCCAATAACCTACTGATGACTAACATGACCTTTTCACCTTCATAAAGGAAGCAGAGTAAGATTACAACCCAATCAATCAATCCATTACCCCAGTTCTCTTTTGCAGAAGACCTATGGCCTCTAGCAAACTGGCCACAGCCAGTGGTTCAATTCAGTAGTAAATCAGTCAAGATGTTTTGTGGAGCTGTCTGGAGTAAGGAAGATGGTATAATATAAAGTGCCCTGTGTCTTCTGTGTGGCAGTATCTAGGATATCTAGAAGACAATCCTGATAATGTAAAAATTTCGCATGTAATACAAAATTAAAATCATGAACCATTTTTGGGCAACTGGAAAGAACAAATACATAAAACTTTAACAACTTAAGGTATCTAGAATAAGTGATGTTATTAATGACATGTGATGGTCACTCATACTCTCTAATTCTCACAGATAGATAGAGGTGTATGTGTGTGTGTGTGTGTGTGTGTGTGTGTGAGAGAGAGAGAGAGAGAGAGAGAGAGAGAGAGAGAGAGAGAGAGAGAGAGAGAGAGAGAGAGAGAGAGAGAGAGAGAGAGAGAGAGAGTAGAGAGTAGAGAGTAGAGAGAGAGAGAGAGTAGAGAGAGAGAGAGAGTAGAGAGAGGAGTAGAGAGGAGTAGAGAGAGGAGTAGAGAGAGGAGTAGAGAGAGAGAGAGAGAGAGAGAGAGAGAGAGAGAGAGAGAGAGAGAGAGAGAGAGAAAGAGAGAGAGTGTGTGTGAGAGAGAGAGTAGAGAGAGGAGTAGAGAGAGTAGAGAGAGAGGAGTAGAGAGAGGAGTAGAGAGAGGAGTAGAGAGAGGAGTAGAGAGAGGAGTAGAGAGAGGAGTAGAGAGAGAGAGAGAGAGAGAGAGAGAGAGAGAGAGAGAGAGAGAGAGAGAGAGAGAGAGAGAGAGAGAGAGAGAGAGAGAGAGAGGGGGGGGGAGAGAGGGGGGGGAGGGAGAGAGGGAGGGAGAGAGAGGGGGGGGGGCACTGCTAGCACTGGTATGCCTACATTTAGATAATCATCTTGCACTGAAATAGTATGTGTACCAGAGCAGAATCTGTCTGACAACAGACATGCTTTGCATGTAACCACACAGAAGATATAGAGCACATCATACAACACTGTCCTACACTCACTCCAGACAACTCCACAATTTTTTATTCACAGAGTGACTTCCCTGTATCCTGCCCACTGCCCTGGGTCAGAAGCAATGCAGCAATACACAGTAAATCCACAGAAAGGCTATTTTATTGAAAAAGTGCCAAGGAATTAGGCTGGGATCAGACACTGGTGCTCCAGATACCATCACCATGGAGATGACTGAAGAATTCTCTTCCACTGCCCTGCACTTATTTCAGAATGCCAGGCAAGTCCACAAAATCTTTTGAATGAATGACCCATAAGCTAACTTGGTGATTGTGGCCAGATTCCTCAGGACTGCAAGTCTCCATCAAAAGATCGGGGCAACAGAATGATTGATTAACCTTCATTAGTTACTCATACTGGTCATGGCTACAAAAATTTTACATCTTTTTCTTCTCGCATTAACAGGAAATTTGGAAATATTTACATCACAGATATGAAACCTTGGACATTTTCCTTAAATTATGAAAGCAAAGCTTCTCCAGCTTCACTCAACCTTACTTTTAAATTCAGCTTTTTCCGCGTCTTTTTTGCACCAAAGACACTCAAAAGATTCAGTATCAAGAATGTGTACTCTTGCATTCTTTGCTTTAGCCTCCAACAAGGATATAGGTAGTGTTGTCTGTCTCATCACCACCTGTTGAGGTAAAGAAATTTACACATGAACAGTAAGGGACCCAAAACCGAGCCCTGGGGAACTCAATTAATAACACTCCTCCATTTGGATTTTACGCTGTTAATAGTGACCTACTCTATTCTACCACTGATCCATGCTTTAAACCAGTGGTTCTTAACCTTTTTCAATGCCTGTACCCCTTGACATCTCAAAAATAAAATTCCCATACCCCCACCCAATTTCAATACAATGCACATATAAAAAGGATAGTGATACGAACCTTGCTTTGCTTTCTCATGGTAAATGTACAGTACCATTGCACTGGCTATCTTGTCATGTACCCCCTCAGGGTTCAAGGTTTCGTATCCCTTCAGGGTACAGGTACCCCAGGTTAAGAACTACTGCTCTAAACCATTCAAACACTTTTCCTCCAATGCCATGGGCTTTGACTTTATTTAGGAGCCTCTGATGGAACACAATTGTTTTGCTAAAGTCAAGGTAAATAACGTCATAACTGTCATGGTTAACTGACACCTTGTAGACATTAGTGTAAAGAAATAGCTGATTAGTTACATTTGACCTACCCTTGATGAACCCTTCATATAATGGCCTCTTAGGATCCATTCTCAAATACTGTATCTAATATCAATTTTTTTCATTACACTATTTAATCTCCCAAGGCATTTACTTGCTTCTCTCAATCTACATTCTACCTCTACCTCTACTCTCACACCACATATGCCCCCAAGTGCCTAAAGTTGTCCATTTCCTCCAGCCTCTCCCTTAATACTCACTTCCAGTTTGCTGCCATCCTTTCCTCATGTATATCTCATCACCCGTTTATCCATGTTTATCCTCAACATCTTCCTTTCACATACCTTCTCAAACTCCGTCTCTAGTTTCTTTAAGATTCCTCCTCTGATCCTCCTACAAGCAGTGTTGTCTGCAAACAAGAAGTGGCTTAACTTGATTTTTTTTTTTTTTTTACCTTCTCCAGTCCCCTTCCCATTACTCAAGTTGTATTTATTTGCATTTACCTCCCACACCACCCCATCCATGTACACATTGAACAGTCATGGCAACAGTACACATCCCTAGCAAGGTCCCACCTTTACCTCAAACCACTCAATCTTTCCACTTCTAATTCTAATACAGGCTCTTCTACTATCATAAAAACTCTTGACTGCTCTTAACAGCTTTCCTCCTAATATGTCTGCAAAAAAAAACTATGTAAATACTGTGATAAAATATTTATTAAATGCCACACTCGTTATTTTCCCTGAATCTATCAAAACATCTTTATCGGCTTTAATTGGGCCTAACATTTACTTATCTTTTGCATTGTAGAGATGATAGAAGACCTATGTAAATACTGTGATAAAATATTTATTAAATGCCACACTCATTACTTTCCCCATTATGCAAAGGAAATGTTACCAGACTACCAAAATGCCAGACAGCACTACATTCAACCTATGGAATATAACATCGTTTTTGGCTTCCAGCAGCTCATTGCTAACATGGCAAGTGTCAGCCACATTTCTACCCTTCAACTTTATTTGCAGAGTAGATGCTTATTTATCGGTGGATCAGCAACCATCACCCATACACCAGTCAGAGGATACTGGCCTCTTGTATGGTCAACCACATGAAATTGCTAAAAGTACTTGGCCCAGCAAGCTTTAAGCGGGTCTCACTAATAATCTAATTGCAGAGAAAACCGAGAAAATACAAAACAGGGCGGGTTTTGCTCAAATGCACACTTCTATATATGTATGGTTGCATCATTTGAACTATTTTCTTTAAAGTGTGTGATTTCCATGTAATATGATCAAAGAGAACTTACGTTTTTATCATCTGTGATTTTACCGACCCCGGCTACGACTCGTCCAGCCCGCCGTCTGATTACTGGTGGTATGGATCAAACTACACTTTTAATTAAGTTTCTTATTGTTGTGTTATTAGTGTAATAGACTACATGTAGTTGAATTATTTATTTAAACTCTTTTCTTTAAAATGTGTGATTTTCATGTAATTTGACCAAAGAGAAGTTATGTTTTAGCCTCTGCAGTATGACCGACCACAGCTACATATACCGTAACAAATTAGTATATGGTTGCATTATTTGAACTATTTTCTAAAGTTGTGATTTTCATGTAATTTGATCAAAGAGAAGTAACGTTTTTATCCTCTGCAAAATTGCCGACCCCAGATACGATTCGTGGTTACCGGTAGCCTGTCATCTATGTTCTGCGAATGCAGATCATCACTGAGCGTCAGACTTGCCAGATTGGCGTTTTTAATGCCAAATTTTGTATCTGGAATGTTTTTACTGTGTTTGGCAGGAAATTTTGTTGGGTGGCATTTTTGAGAATTTGGCATTTTTGGGGGGCGTTTTTAAATACCCGGTCGTGATTAGAGATCACTCTTTTACTTGTATCAAGAATTAAATGATGATGTATATGAATGATATAAATTTATCTTGGTTATGTGGGAAATGTAAAGATTTTGTGCCTAGCCAAAGGATGTTTCAGCTCTTCTTTAGTGAAAATATGTAATAACGCAGTAGTGCACCAAACATTTCTAAATCTGATGATGCTTTTGATTATATTTAGACACAATAGAAAAGTCACAAATGTATTTTCTATTTATGTATATCAGAGTCTCTAGGAGGTTGTTTAATAAACTAGTTTAATTTATTGTAGAGGATACCAAAAAGCTTACTAGGAACTTGAACGTAATGTATGGAGTAATACATTTTATTTTAGTTATTGGTATTTTTTCTTTCTCACATAATACGGAGTATAATATATTTTATTTTGGAAGTTCATATCTTTCTTTCCTTTTCACACAGTCTTGAAGTAGATTTATTTCAGAGGATGGTGGTTTATTACAGTACCACTAGAATCAAATGATGATGTACATGAATTATATAAATTGATCTTGGTCATATCATGCGACATTGTTTTACATTGGCTAGTCAACAGTAGAAAAATATTTTATATTGTAATTGTAGTTATACACATTATCTTTAACTACTTGATCTTGGTTATATCATGTGGTATTGTATTATATTGGCTAGTAAACCGTAAAAAATATTTTTCATATTGTAATTGTAGTTATATACATTATTTTTAACTACACATGTAAAACCAAAATACAAAAAAAAATCTTAGAAAATGTAATGGTTGGCATTTTTGGGGCATGTTTTAAAAAAAATTGCAGCATTTTGTCAGAATTTGGCATTTTTCCTGGTAGAAAACCTGGCAACCCTGCTAAGCGTGGTTGATGAAGTTGGCCAAAAACATAATACTTTTAGAATTTCTTGTGAGGTTCGAACATGTGGGGCATATTTGCATACTAACTTGAATAAAGGTAGAATGAACATTTTTATTTTAAAAACT
Source organism: Oratosquilla oratoria (assembly GCF_046742065.1). Taxonomy (NCBI): domain Eukaryota; kingdom Metazoa; phylum Arthropoda; class Malacostraca; order Stomatopoda; family Squillidae; genus Oratosquilla; species Oratosquilla oratoria. The sequence goes on from NC_134805.1 coordinate 32,284,847, forward strand.
GTTGTTGTTTATTTCTTTACAATACAAAGATTACATAAATATTGCATACAATTAAATACAAAATTTTCATTAAATCTTATTTAAGATACGCTATACAAAATTTATAAGCTATGAAATATGATATTGCGTACATTGTATTACGCAAAGCAGACCACTTGAAAAAAGAAACTAACGAAGCAGAGCGCTTTCGTATATTACATATTCAATGCAAAGAGGACATAGTTGAATAGAAATACATATTTTATATATACATAAAAAAGGAATACAAAAACTCCATTAAATATTGACGTCAACTTCGCCGTGTTCCATCATGCCAACCAAGAAGACCAAAGAATGGACTGGGATAACGCACCAATTATATTCAAATCCCATTGTAGCTTTCAAAGTGGTACCATCGCAAATGCCAAGATATTCCGCAAACTACGTTCCAAGAACTCGGTGAGATGTCCCTTGGGTACTGGTGCAACTCTTGCGTAACGAACGGGTGCTTCGAGGATAAACTGTTGCTTTTTTGTATAACCATAGTAGTTTGTTGCAGGAAGCGCAAAAAGGGAACAAATATTTTTGCGTAATACACCAAGTACATCAACACCTATAACCTTAGGCAAGTTTGAAGCTCATCTGGAACCTGATACGAATGCCGTTGCAGTCCTTGACAAGTGTGGTGGTGTGAAGAACCGAACGATTCATGTAACCGGGGATGGAATTGCCAGTTCAACTCTTTTTCGGTAGCACTGTGCGGGAATTAGCATCTAGCCACGAATTTACGAGTGCGGACAACAATCTATAAAGGCAAGAACAACGACTCTACGTGGGATGTTCTGTGCCCTGTTCCCGAACGCGACGCTCCTTCTGTGCACCCGCCACTTGGAGGAAAATGCAAAACGTCATCTAAATGCTGAGTCCACGGAACAATCAAGGAAAAATGAAACTGTGAATGAGAGGTCTCATATGATGCGCCTAAAATTCGATAAGGATTTACCGAAGTTCACGGAGTACTTTAGTGAGAAACTGGTTCCCTCGTTGCGTTCTCATGTGTTTCAACCTCAACGAAATTATAATCTTCCATTCAAATGGACCAATAACAACTGTGAAAGTATGAACCACGCTCTCACCTTCTACCCACTGGGGCACGACAACTCTCCCACTGGGGTGCTGGGGTGTAGGACAGTTGCTCACCGGAGAAGTGACAAATAGGACATTTGCTCACCAAAGGATTATCTTTTACTTCTCTTGAACTTATATTGTATCATATATACAGCAATAATACAGAAACAACATCCAAACTTTTAGTTTTTAATTCATTATAAAATTCAATACCAATTTCTTCCATCAATATATAGTAATGATATTCTACTGGTTCAGTCTAATGGTGTGGCTAACTATTCGTATGTATCTCTGTCATTTAATAAGTCGAAAATTTTACTTTCATAGTCTGAATTGACTCCTAACCTTAACACTTGTAGTTCATGAACTAGAAGTGTTAGGGTAATTAGTCAATTAAACAAACTAAAAACAATGCATTAGATTATATTGTAGAGTTTGATAAGTTCTTGGCCTCTAACAATTATGGTAAAGATTTACTTTATCTGTGCCAGGGGTATGCTGCAGGAAGTCAGTGTCTTCCTGACTTTCTAAATGCAGTTGGCCACACCATTAGACTGGACTTGTAAACCACTAAGGACAATAAACCCACTTCAGTACTGCACCAGTTGTAAAACTGTAATCACTATATATTGATGGAAGAAATTGGTATTGAATTTTATAATTAATTAATAACTAAAATATGAAAGTTTGTATATTGTTTGTGTATTATTGCTGTAATCAATTTCAATAACAAAAAAATCCTGTAATATTGCTGTAATAAACTTCAATATAACTGAAAAATCCTGTATATTATGTTATTAGGTTTGTATATTATTGCTGTAATAAACTTCAATATAACTAAAATAATCATTTGGTGAGCAAATGTCCTATTTATCACTTGTTCGGTGAGCAACTATCCGGTGAGCAATTGTCCGGTGAGCAACTGTCCGGTGAGCAATTGCCCGTACCCGGGGGTGCTGTTACCCGCATTGTATATTAATGTATATATCCATGTACATAATTTATACAATAAACCTTTATTAATTGATTAACCATTGTCACATTTAGTCTTCGGACATTTAGTCTTCGGACATTTAGTCTTCGGACATTTAGTCTTCGGACATTTAGTCTTCGGACATTTAGTCTTCGGACAATTGGTCTTCCTTTGCAAAATAACTGGTCTTCGGGCATTTAGTCTTCTGGACAATTAGTCCTCATCTTCAAGTTATAATAGGATAATCAGCTTAAAATATCTGTATTAAGAAAAAAAGATAGATTGAAATTCATGTATATACAATTCTTTATTATTTATAGACACATATGATATGAATTATTTTCAATACAATGTAATACAATCATTCAAGAACGATTGAAATTTATGTATACAGTAGATAATTCTTTACTATGTATAGACACATATGATATACATTTTTCAATACAATGTAATATAATCATTCACTTTAATAAGTTTACAATTATGTAAGACGAGTAGAATTACCGGTATTTGTCAACGTTCTAGCACAGATATCATCATGAGAAACACAGTTTATTGAAACTTTTAGTTTATGATTGCAGACTTCTTCCAACACGTCGAAGGAAATCATTGACATCTGATATGCCATCGCGATGCTGCTCGCAAAGTATTTAGTTTATCCTGAAGCTGGACATGTTTACGCTTAACTCGTTTCTTTGTTTACTTAAAATTTAGAACACCAAAATGCCATTATTAGTTTTTGAGCACCAACATAACTACTTTGGTCATTCTTTATTTATACCTTATTTACTTTTATTTATTTATTTATGGATGAATGGATGAATGAACATAAAAAAATCCTTTTGGTGCCAAATAAGTCGCTTAACGCACGAAACCTGTTTATTATCTAACTATACCTTTGCATCTATTTATGTATTCTATTTGTTATCTACATTATTATAGTTTTTATTGATTATTTTTTTATTATGATTTTTTCTCGCATCCGACCTAGATATGGGCCAAAAGGTCTCCTGTCGGCATGCTCCGCCTTTGTAATCTCGCAACAATTATCGAACACGAGGCCCGAGTGCACCTAAACGCGTGAGACCGGGACATAATCCTGCCGGAGCGAGATTCCTCAAGAAGGGGGAAGTCTCGGGTAGCAGTACTTTCGGTAATTGCGTTGTGGTTAGCACGTCAATCAGAGATAGGGACTAGGGTAAATGACAGGGCGTAATCGATGTGGTGAGCAATCGAGCGTGAATGTTCTCCATTCAGAATCTATCATATCTCTGCGGATAAAAACGTAACTTCTCTTTGATCATATTATATGGAAATTACACCTTTTAAAGAAAATAATTCAACTATATGCAGTCTATTACACTAAAAACACAATAGTGTTTCTAAATAGAGTGAAGTTTGATCTATACCACCCAGGCACGGATCCAGGATTGTTATTGGGGGGGGGGGGGCGATAAGCGATAACCGATACTTGAAACACGCCGAGAAACACCCCCAAGAATATAACAAATCTTAAATTCAAACTTGCCCAAGGTTATAGGTGTTGATGTACTTGGTGTATTGTGCAAAAATATTTGTTCCCTTTTTGTGCTTCCTGCAACAAACTACTATGGTTATACAAAAAAGCAACAGTTTATCCTCGAAGCACCCGTTCGTTACGCAAGAGTTGCACCAGTACCCAAGGGACATCTCACCGAGTTCTTGGAACATAGTTTGCGGAATATCTTGGCATTTGCGATGGTACCACTTTGAAAGCTACAATGGGATTTGAATATAACTGGTGCGTTATTCCAGTCCATTCTGTGGTCTTCTTGGTTGGCATGATGGAACACGGCGAAGTTGACGTCAATATTTAATGGAGTTTTTGTATTCCTTTTTCATGTATATACAAAATATGTATTTCTATTCAACTATGTACTTTTTGCATTGAATATGTAATATACGAAAGCGCTCTGCTTCGTTAGTTTCTTTTTTCAAGTGGTCTACTTTGCATAATACCATGTATGCAATATCATATTTCATAGCCTATAAATTTTGTATAGCGCATTTCAAATAAAATTTAATGAATTTTTTGTATTTAATTGTATGCAATATTTATGCAATCTTTGTATTATAAAGAAATAAACAACAATAGTTTTTGAAATAAAAAAAATCACTCTACCTTTATTCAAGTTAGTATGCAAATATGCCCCACATGTTCGAACCTCACAAGAAATTCTACAAGTATTATGTTTTTGGCCAACTTCATCAACCACGCTCAGCAGGGTTGCCAGGTTTTCTACAAGGAAAAATGCCAACTTCTGACAAAATGCTGCCAAAAACTGCCAATTTTTTTTTAAAACATGCCCCAAAAAATGCCAACAATTACATTTTCTAAGATTTTTTTTTTTTTTGCATTTTGGTTTTACATGTGTAGTTAAAAATAATGTGTATAACTACAATTACAACATGAAAACTATTTTTTACGGTTGACTAGCCAATATAAAACAATACCACATGATATAACCAAGATCAAGTAGTTAAAAATAATGTGTATAACTACAATTACAATATAAAAATATTTTCTACTGTTGACTAGCCAATATAAAACAATGTCACATGATATGACCAAGATCAATTTATATCACTCATGTACACCATCATTTAATTCTAGTGGTACTGTAATAAACCACCATCCTCTGAAATAAATCGACTTTCAAGACTGTGTGTGAAAAGGAAAGAAAGATATGAACTTCCAAAATAAAATATATTATACTCCGTATTATGTGAGAAAGAAAAATATTAATAACTAAAATAAAATGTATTACTCCATACATTACGTTTAAGTTCCTAAGTAAATTTTCTAGTACCCTCTACAATAAATTAAACCAGTTTATTAAACAACCTCCTAGAGACTCTGACATACATGAATAAAAAATACATGTGACTTTTCTATTGTGTCTAAATATAATCAAAAGCATCATCAGATTTAGAAATGTTTGATGCACTACTCCGTTCTTACATATTTTCTAAAGAAGAGCTGAAACATCCTTTGGCTAGGCACAAAATCTTTGCAACATTTCCCGCATGATATAACCAAGATAAATTTATATCATTCATATACATCATCATTTAATTCTTGATATAAGTAAAAGAATGATCTCTAATCACGACCGAGTATTTAAAAACGCCCCCCAAAAATGCCACCCAACAAATTTTCATGGCAAACACGGTAAAAACATTCCAAAAATACAAAATTTGGCATTAAAAACGCCAATCTGGCAACTCTGACGCTCAGTGATGATCTGCATTCGCAGAACATAGATGGCAGGCTACCTGTAACCACGAATCGTAACCACGAATCGTAGCTGGGGTCGGTAATTTTGCAGAGGATAAAAACGTTACTTCTCTTTGATCAAATTACATGAAAATCACACCTTTCAAAGAAAATAGTTCAAATAATGCAACCATATGCTAATTTGTTACGGTATATGTAGCTGTGGTCGGTCATACTGCAGAGACTAAAACATAACTTCTCTTTGGTGAAATTACATGAAAATCACACATTTTAAAGAAAAAAGTTTAAATAATTCATCTATATGCAACCATACATATATAGAAATGTTCATTTGAGCAAAACCCGTCCTTGTTTGGGGTTTGTTGTATTGTTCGGCTTTTCTCGGTTTTCTCGGCAATTAGTGAGACCGCTTTAAGCCCATCGTTACCCATCAATTGTTCAGACTTTGATCACTTGGATCTCATATTTGGAGCAGAATTTCTCCTGGTCTCAGCAGGTCTGAGGTCATTCACACTGATATCTCATCCAAGGTCTTCAACAATTCATTTGACATACTTCATCTTATCCCTCCTCAACAGAGTTCTAGCCCACCATTGCAGAGTTCTGGATAGGTGTAATACCATGTACAGTGTACAACCTAAGACCAAGGATAATGAAAATCCAATTCACCAAAAGAAGTTCAGATGTTTAAATGTGATTTCAGTAGAATTAAATAAAAGACACTGAACAAAATCACTATTATTTTGCTAATTGCTATCATTCATTTATATCAAGTATAACAATGCCAACAGGCTAAAAATTAAAATAAAATTACCAAGTCACATATTTCACTGAGAACTTAAGCTTCCTGTTATATATTCACACAAAAAAATTAAACAAATCTTTTGCATTTACACCAATAATGCATGCTTTCAAAAATGTATTTGGTCATATTCCCAAACAGCATAATACAAGCTATTTTTTCTTTTTTAATTTTTTGACAACACTCATATATCAGTTGCTGCCATGTTATTTTCCTTTTCCAATGATTATGTAACAAATATTTACCTGTTGATTGATATGTGTCTAACCTGCTGATCTCCGAGAGGGAGAGCATTCATGTTAGTGGCGATGAACTGGGAAGAGACGACGTGATTTTTAGTGATGTCATAATGTAACACTCCAGTAGCTGACACCACACACCACAGAACACATCTGCATTCTCTGCGATTGGAAAAAATAAGAGAAATCATATGACACAATGAAACTGTTTTAACTACTAACGAAATATTCTATTTGTCGATGGTAATAAAGTTTTAACACTTTTTTTAGCGCCATCATTAGAATACTGTACAGTAAAATGGGTGATCATGGCATTTAATTACCCGTGGTACTTGCGCATGCGCAAACACACTGAACTACCACAAAATCGTTCGAAGAACTCGGTTTTCAATTTTTTTTTTTTTTGTAGTTTCATCACCAAATAATAGGTTTAGGGGCCCTAAAAGAGATACTTCTACAGGCGATTCTTTCAATATTCCTTAAAAGTAATATTACATGTCAAACATTTAGTAAATATATTCAACCCAATGCGTACTTCATATTGGATATGTTTGATATCGTACCTTAAAAAAGACATTGCAGATAGACGCAAATTCCTGGACAGTGGAAGAAGGTGGTAGATGAGGTGGTGTGGGTAACACGTACCTTAAGTGATTGATGAAGGGAGGGGGAAGATAGCTGCAGTTGGGGAACCGAAGTCCAGGCGATTTTTATCACATCTCGGGACCACTCGCCTTCCCTCCAAGGCAAGCGTGAGTAAATCAAAGAGGGGGGAGGGGTATGATGGGACAACTCATTAAGTGAACCGTCCTAGGCTAATGAAATCCAGAACTCCTATTGTGAGTTTTAATGAATTTAAATAATTAAACACTAGAAATATAACTTGATTAAATAAGGGTTTTAACAGTTGGTTTTCATACATACATACATCCTATCTATTCCCTGCGCGCGTTCCTAGCTTAAGAAATTGTTAATGAATGAGTACTTATAAGTGTCTTGCTTGTGGAGACGTCTTCAATTAGCATGATCTCCTGCTGAGCTTCGATCGGCGCCACTTCGTTTGGTGGGGGCGGGGGGTGGACGGCCTGGGCGCGCTGTGATGGGGGTTGTAAGTCACTTCGTCGGCGTACTTTTCCCGGTCAATCGCACTACACTCAGAGTTTTTGCTTGAGGGGTTTATACCCAAATAATCGACACTCGATTTATTCAAGAGGTTATAAATCCCCAACAGTCACATGAGGGAGGAACGGACACGCTTGTTCTTCCGAGATCGAGCGGTCTGACCTCCTTTTTCGAACTCGATGCTTAGACTGCCTGTGTCCTGCGACAGGTCAGGTCACGATGTCCGCTAGCCGGCTTCCGACGTTGCCAATAGTTCTATGTCTCCGTCCCTAGTTGCGAAGGGTACTACGAATAATGTTCATGCGGGAGGGTGACACAGTTCCAAGTGTTCTTTGAGGTAGACACTGTTCACGAGCGGGTTAGACACAATCCTAATTATTCTAATTGCCTAGCTTAAAACAAATATGTGGCAGCGCGCAGGGGGGGGGGGGAGGGGGTGTGTTTGAGCGCTTTGTGTGGGCGCGAAAACCGTTGAGCCTGGCTCTGAGAACACAAATCAAAAGGGGGGGGGGTGTTTCTAGATAATTAGAAGTCTCTCCCTTCGTTAAGGCACTGAAATTGATTGTCAAAAATGACATGACAGATAAAGAGAATAACGAGGAGGAGAAAGGACAGGATGCAGCTACTAGAAGTCTTAAGGACTCTGGAAATTCCCCCGAGTATAGGGGACGAAGGGCTGAAACGGTGGTGGATCAGACGAGAAAATGGGAAGGAAGGACAGCGAGCCGGGTGTCACAATTTCAAAAATGGTGACACAGATAGACATTGCAATTTTCTTATACAAATGATGAAATTCATCATTTGTATAAGAAAATATGCAATGTCTATCTGCAATAAATATAGATTACACTCCTACAAGCAAAGGAATGGAAACAAATATTTGTAATATTGCACATATAACCAATTTGTAAATGAAAAGATTGGTACATGAACCTAAAGGTTAATGTGATTATATGAAAAGACAATCAGGTTATTTCAAGCCCAAAGGTAATTCACTATTTAAATACAAAGTTAAAATAAAAGTTCTGAGCTGTGTATGTGAGCAGTTAACCTGAATATCTCCATATGGTCAGGATACACAGAAGAAAAAGAAAATTATTTTGGATATTTTAAAATAAATAAATTCACATAAACATCATTGTAAGAAACATACTTCCAGAGGCTACAGGAAAGAAAATAACACAGATTTCACACACGAGATAAGGTATAAATAGAACGTGAAAGACTGAATGTTAAATCCTAACAGAGCAAAAGGTACAGTTAGGAAACGGGCTAATGTAAGTTACATGAGTAGCATGATAGTAAATGATCTCATCATGTTTACTAAAGATTACCTAAAATCCTACATTGCACACATACCAACGCATATACATACATAAATATATACGAGTACATATACATGCGTACACACACAATATATATATATATATATATATATATATATATATATATATATATATATATATATATATATATATATATATATATATATATTTATATATATATATATATATATAAACTCACCATCCCGCTTCCACGAAATGGGAAGTGAAAAACCCCTGGGAGGTCAAAGACCTGTCAGTTGTGGCAAGCCTGATTTTTTTTTGGGGGGGGGAGTGGATATTTACGCTTATAGCGGAGATTTGTTAAAATGTGCAATGAAAGGAAAATTGTGACAATGAACGCAGTAATGAAAAAGAGCTACTAGAATAAGTATACGTGGGGCAGAGTGGTAGGTATGAGTTGAGGAGGCATTAATGAACTATAAAACGGTGCCCAAAATGAGGATTGGAAGAATTCTGGATTAACGTATTCAAAGGAGAGTGCATCGGATTGTTAGAAGGGAAATTGGAAGTAGAGGTTATGTAGAAGGGTCAGAAAAGTTAGGTGGGCAAAGAAGTGGGAAAGGTAAACAAACTAGATAAGGGAGGAAACGAGAGGAGAAAAAAAAATATAGAACATAAGAATAAAGGAGACTGCAAGAGACCATAAGGCCTACAATACGCAGCTCCGTATCCTTCACCACCTGTCATCCCCATCCATAAAGTTGTCTAATGTTTTTTATTAAACAACTGATAGTTTCAGCGCTTACTACATGGTTACTAAGTTTATTCCATTCATCGACCACCCTATTAGTAAACCAATTCTTGCCTATTTCCAAGCAAAGCTGAGAAAAATACAGTATTTAGTGAAAGATCAAGAAAGAACAGGAGTAGAAGAACAGTGGGTATGCTGTAAGGAGGAAGTGCTAAAGCTCGCAAAGACGGTACGTGGAATGAGGAGGAGGTGAGGGAATAGAAGGAGAGGGTAGAGGCAATGAATTGAGGAATGAAAAGGTGATGGCAGTGTTGATAAAGAAAGAAGCACATAGATATAGGTTGCAGTGTTGCCACTGTGATCTGTGCCAGTTCCCACAAATGAGCGAGATTTTTTCCACAAAATTCCCACAAGGAAATCTGGAATTCCACTTTTTTCCCACAAAAAGAAGTCATGATTATACAGACGCAAATAAGTTCATTGTAACATAATTTGCTCACAAAACATCCCATGTGAGCAAATTTCTCAGACACAAATGTGTGGAAAATTCCCACAAAATGGCGTTGGTGATAGGTTGTGAAGAAGAAATGAGGAAGCATATGAGAAGTACAACATAAATAGAGTAGAAGCAAAACGAGATGTGAGGGAGGAAAGAGGAGGTATAATGTAGGACAGTCGTTTGACGGAGAAGTTTAAAAAGAATGAATAGATGTTTTAGAGTAGTGGTTCTTAACCTTTTTCACTGCCCTTAGTACCCATTGGCATCTCTAAAAAAAAATCCCGTACCCCCATCCAATTTAAATACAATGCAAACATATGAAAAGGATTTGTGATACAAACCTTGCTTTGCTTTCTCATTGTAAATATACAGTGTCATTGCACTGGGGCTATCTTGTCTCATACCCCTTCGGGGTACAGGTACCACTGTTTTAGAGGGAAATGAAATGTATGAAGGGAGAGGTTGTCTGGCAGAGAAAAGGTCAAGGGTGGAGATGGAAAGGTACAAATGAAAGGGAAGGCGGTACGGGAAATATGGAGAAAGTATTTAAGAGATTTGTTTAATAAAGAGATGGGTAAAGAAAGGCAGTAGGAGATGCCAGGAAAAGGACTTTTTTGGGAGAGGAAAATAATGGGCCACAAAGGAATATTGATTAAGGTGGGTATTGTTATAACACTTGTGTTAGATGGTTCCTATGTGGAGTGGTGTAGTGGACACCCACACTTTGTATTCCCGTCGTTTCTTTATTTCTGCCGATTAAGATCTATGCAGGTAACGAGGCCGGTCACGGCGTCTTTTGCTCCACAAAGAGCAAGGCGTTGCTGCTCCACAAAGAGCAAGGCGTTGCTGCTCCACAAAGAGTAATTGTCACCTCTCTTCCCCGTCTGACTTCCAGACATAATCGCAGTTTGCACAATAAAGTGAGCCAACACAACCAGTGTTTTTGTCAGCCTCACACCCGTTTGTGCTACTCTATTTAATTTGTACTATTCATATTCGTATCTGACCTGTTTGAGGTCGACTGATTCTAAACCTCCTTGACAATCCCTCCTCACTTTCCTCGAACGGTACTATCTCAACTTCTGACATCACAGATGCATGAACTAGCTGGTTAACAACTTTGTTAATTCATATGCACACACACACGCACGCACATAGATACCTCCACACACCTACACGACATTGACAAATGTATAGAGAACACGGGCGCATATAACTGCATAGCAGTGGCGGATTAAGACTCTTGTGGCCCTAAGGCAAATTTCAAGATTTTTTAAAATATGGCCTGAAATAATGATAACATTTATAACATTGTACAATAACAACTATCCATTAGTAAACATTTATTTCTAAACAAAACCTTATCAATTTTACATATGTTAAGGTAAGGTACTACTACATACATGTGTTCTTGTATACATTATTAAATTTCCACTTTTCTTGCCTTGACAGTAGCAAACTCATCAAACTTAAGTCAATTTCGGATAGCAAATCTCTTACAATACACAGAAGTGCCAACACACCATGGCGGTGCTGACTCATTGTGGATCGCTTTACAAACCAATATTAACTACACCCGACCGGGGAATCGAACCCCTGATCTCTAGCTCGCGGGGCCAGCGCGTTAAAAATCCGCCATCGAACAACAAGACCGTTCTGAGCGTGCGTGTTTCTGAGTGTGTGTTAAGATGTGCAACAAAGTAATTGAATGTAAATGAATGTCCCGAGGGAATGTCACCAAATCGAGCAGATTGAAAACCTTCATTGCATAGTAGTACTTGAGCTAGCATGTTTGATTTTCAAATGTTACGTTTCGAGGAGTTTACTCTTATCATCAGATCTTTTAAACACAAGAAGTAATATAAAACACACAGGTTCTTACCTCTAAGCAGGAGATCTGGCGAATGATGATTAAAACTCAGTGAACCCAACATTATACATAGTACATACAGTACATAGTCTACAGACAGACTAATAAACTGGTTCTTGGTCGTTAGAAATAAAAAAGATCCTTAAGACTCTTATTTTATATGTAACTAAATATACTGTGTCTAAATAAATGAGAAAACGTTAATAGAACAGCGAGGGACAATTCTGTAAACAAAAATATGAATCACTTGACAAAAACGTCTCAAGTAAAACCTCGAAGCCTGAATGAATGGTCTACTAGATCATTCATTCAGTGAAAAGTTTCTTTCTATCTAGATCAGATCTAGGTAGAAAGAAACTTTAAACTTATTTACATATGATGGAACATAACGAGGAAAATGAGAAAATATTAATAGAACAATGAGGAACACTACTACAACAAAGATATGAGAACAAATTTCCGATGAATTATGTCAACATTTATTTTGATAAAACTGTAATAAATAAACTAAATATAAAATGAATAGGGGTTAGTTGGCAAGACCCAACTCTCTCCTTTGTTGTACATCAACAATAAACTTATTGAATCGAATGAACTGAATTCAATTTCCGATGAATCGTTTGGGCTCAAATCTTGCATTAATACATAGTGGTTATTTTCTTCCTCAGATATATAGAGAAGATTTACATGTTTATCTTTTTTCACTTTTGCAATTCTTAAAGGATACTAACTTTTACTTTTACTTTTATTTTGACTTTAATTTCATCATCAAAGGCAAAGACATTAACACTGATGGGATTCTTCTTTTCAAATATGGTCATCTTATCTAATTGGACTGGCAATTCTATTCCACTCCAATCGTAATTTTGAGCAGCAGCCTTAACTGTCTTACTAATTCTCTGTTTGTTTTCTTCTTCTAAGCAATCTGACCGGGCAATGCACCATTTCAAACATTCTTGATCCTCATTTTTAATATTCACTAGTTTATATTTTGCCTTTTGATATTTATTAGGAAGTTCAATATAACTAGTCCCTTTCAATAGTTCGTATTTTGCTATTTTCATTTCAAAATTGAGAAGCTTCTCAATTATCCAACCTGAGCCCTCTCTGGTGAATTGATCAATCTTATTTTCTGATTTACCAATCATATCTAGCACTACACTTTATTTCTGAAAGATCAGTCATCGGCTTCATCTTACCACTATTGAACCAGGGTTCTAGAATTGATCTCCTCCCATTTCCTAACTTTTTGTAGAATCGAACTTTGAGACAAAGAGAAATTTTCAAACCTTTCCAATTCTGCTCTTTGATTCTCTTCTCTATAACATCCACCATACTCATGATAAAGAGTTTTGGATCAATTATACTAATGTCGGAATAACCTCCACAACCTTCCCGACTATTATCGTATTTACATGTCATTTTAGATTTGAGGTTCCGAAAATGTTTTTTTGTTCCATTGTGTTTTTTGAGGTTTGAGACTTCAATGTTACATATCGCACTTTTGGTTTTGATTTTTTAGGAATATCTTGGGGGTTAACCTTATAGTAATGTTTCTTACATTTTTCATGACGAGCGAGGTTGAAAACATTCCTATCGCAAATTTCACAATGAAATTTCCCCTCCTTATTTAACCTATTGTAATTAGGATTCAACCGTTTCTTGTGATAGACTGATTTGTCATGTCTTCAACGGTTAAAAATAATTTGATGACAAATTTGGCAATTAAATTTTCTCTCTTGATTGTAATTAGGATGTAACCGTTTGTTGTGATAGACTGATTTCTCATGTCTTAAGGGGTTAAAAATGGTCTTGTTACAAATTTGACAATGGAATTTTAGACATACTGGTTTTGATGTTTTCATCATGGTATTTCGGTTGATATTTGTATCCATTTAATTTCCATTTTTTTCGGTGACCTGTCAAAGATATAATTACCCATTGACTAATGAAAGAAAATGAGGGAGATAATACTTGGGTTCGATTCCCATGCTGGGTACGAATGTTTTTGATTAATGTATGAGTAGAGGGAGAAAAATATGAGGAGGAGAAGGAGGAGATGAATAAATTGAAGGAGAAGGTTGCAAAAATTGATCTGGAGTAAAATTACAGGGAACTTATTGTTCATTTTCTACCATGGTATTAAGTTCTAGATTTGCAAAGAGTTGGGCACCCATGGTCAAGTGGACTACGATTCGACCTTGTATGCCCAAAGGTCAGGGTTCGAGTCTGCATTGAGGTGCTCCCTCGAGGGGTTATCTAAGTTAGAGAATGGTTACCAATTGCCGCGTGCGCATTAAGCAATTGCATAAAATCATGTTCAGGCGTAGATGACTATTAATACCAACCACATGCTATCCTTCTCCCCCAATTCAGTACTAGTTCGACAGGCCATGCACAAGACTATGGATTACTGTCGGGTGGCTGGGTATAACTAATTGAGGTGCACTGTAACCCCTTCCGAAGATGGAAGCGGGTTGAAGATGTGCAGTTGGAGAGGATTACTAGTATGGAGGCAAGGGGCGCTTTTACTTTCATTTTGATTCAAGTTCGATTTGGTGGTTGACTTTAAAGACGATATATTAAAGTTAGATTTGGTGGTTGAATGTAACCATGATATGTTAAAGTTAGATTGACTTTTTTTGTGTTCTGGGTCATTTTGGTCACCTCGACCGATTTGCTTGCTATTCGAGCCACAGGTCCGGGGCGGCCTGGGATGCCCTTGGGTGCAATGGCCGGACAGTCCGGCGCACGGTATGGCTTTTAGAGGCATAAACGTCATTTGGGTGAACTTTGGATGGCTCTGACGGCCAGACCCTTGGTCTGAGGATTGCGCGGTCTTCGGTGATGTGGACCCTGTGCCACCGTGTACTTGTGGCGCAAGTTTGGAGGAAATCGGTGACATCGAATTTCCCCCGAAAATCCAAAGGGTACCCCCTTTGCGTTTTTTTGTGTTCTGGGTCATTTTGGTCACCTCGACCGATTTGCTTGCTATTCGAGCCACAGGTCCGGGGCGGCCTGGGATGCCCTTGGGTGCAATGGCCGGACAGTCCGGCGCACGGTATGGCTTTTAGAGGCATAAACGTCATTTGGGTGAACTTTGGATGGCTCTGGCGGCCGGACCCTTGGTCTGAGGATTGCGCGGTCTTCGGTGATGTGGACCCTGTGCCACCGTGTACTTGTGGCGCAAGTTTGGAGGAAATCGGTGACATCGAATTTCCCCCGAAAATGCAATGGGGTACCCCTTTGCGTTTTTTTGTGTTCTGGGTCATTTTGGTCACCTCGACCGATTTGCTTGCTATTGGAGCCACAGGTCCGGGGCGGCCTGGGATGCCCTTGGGTGCAATGGCCGGACAGTCCGGCGCACGGTATGGGTTTTAGAGGGGTAAACGTCATTTTTGTGAACTTTGGATGGCTCTGACGGGGAGACCCTTGGTGTGAGGATTGCGCGGTCTTCGGTGATGTGGAGCCTGTGCCACCGTGTACCTGTGGCGCAAGTTTGGAGGAAATCGGTGACATCGAATTTCCCCCGAAAACCCTTTGCGTTTTTTTGTGTTCTGGGTCATTTTGGTCACCTCGACCGATTTGCTTGCTATTCGAGCCACAGGTCCGGGGCGGCCTGGGATGCCCTTGGGTGCAATGGCCGGACAGTCCGGCGCACGGTATGGCTTTTAGAGGCATAAACGTCATTTGGGTGAACTTTGGATGGCTCTGGCGGCCGGACCCTTGGTCTGAGGATTGCGCGGTCTTCGGTGATGTGGACCCTGTGCCACCGTGTACTTGTGGCGCAAGTTTGGAGGAAATCGGTGACATCGAATTTCCCCCGAAAATCCAAAGGGCCCCTTTGTTTTTTTTTTGTGTTCTGGGTCATTTTGGTCACCTCGACCGATTTGCTTGCTATTCGAGCCACAGGTCCGGGGCGGCCTGGGATGCCCTTGGGTGCAATGGCCGGACAGTCCGGCGCACGGTATGGCTTTTAGAGGCATAAACGTCATTTGGGTGAACTTTGGATGGCTCTGACGGCCAGACCCTTGGTCTGAGGATTGCGCGGTCTTCGGATTGCGAGGGATTGTGAGTCATTGTGAGACATTTTGCAAAATTTTGAGACGCTGCGAGACATTTTGAGTAATTCTGTGGGATTGTGAGACATTGTGAGGCATTGTGAGACATGTTGAGACATTTTGAGGCATTTTTAGACATTGTGAGGCATTGTGAGGCATTGTGAGGGATTGTGAGGCTTTGTGAGGCATTGCGAGACATTTTGAGACATT
Organism: Oratosquilla oratoria; assembly: GCF_046742065.1. Classification (NCBI taxonomy): domain Eukaryota; kingdom Metazoa; phylum Arthropoda; class Malacostraca; order Stomatopoda; family Squillidae; genus Oratosquilla; species Oratosquilla oratoria. The sequence goes on from NC_134805.1 coordinate 32,301,044, forward strand.
TTGAGACGTGACATTTTTAGACAGTTTGAGACATTGTGAGATATTATGAGACATTGTGAGGCATTGTGAGGCATTGTGAGACATTTGGAGACGCTGTGAGACATTTTGAGTCATAGCGAGGTATTGTGAGGCATTGTGAGAGATTGTGAGGCATTGTGAGGCAATGTGAGGCATTTTGAGGCATTGTGAGACATTTTGAGACATTTTGAGACGCTGTGAGACATTGTGAGACATTTTGAGACGCTGTGAGATATTTTGAGACGTTTTGAGACATTGTGAGGCATTTTAAAAGATTTTGAGACATTGTGAGTGATTTTGAGGGATTGTAAGGCATTGTGAGGCATTTTGAGACATTTTGAGACATTTTGAGATTTTGAGACGTTGTGAGAAATTTTGAGATATTTTGAGACATTGTGAGACATTGTTAGGCAGTGTGAGGGATTATGAGGCATTGTGAGGCCTTTTGAGGCCTTTTGAGGCGTTGTGAGGCATTAGGAGATATTTTGAAAAAATTTGAGGTGTGAGACATTTTGAGTCATTGTGAGGGATTATGAGGGATTGTGAGGAATTGTGAGACATTGTGAGGCATTTTGAGACATGAGACGCTGTGAGAGATTGTGAGTCATTGCGAGGCATTTTGAGGGATTGTGAGGCATTGTGAGACATTTTGAGACTATATGAGACATTTTGAGTCATTGTGAGGGATTGTGAGGGATTTTGAGGGATTGTGAGGCATTGTGAGACATTTTGAGACATTTTGAGATTTTGAGACGTTGTGAGAAATTTTGAGATATTTTGAGACATTGTGAGACATTGTGAGACAGCTTGAGACGCTGTGAGACATTTTGAGATATTGTGAGGCATTTTGAGACATTGTTAGGCAGTGTGAGGGATTATGAGGCATTGTGAGGCATTGTGAGGCCTTTTGAGGCATTGTGAGATATTTTGAGTAATTTTGAGAAAGCGTGAGACATTTTGAGTCATTGTGAAAAATTATGAGGAATTTTGAGGAATTGTGAGACATTGTGAGTCATTGTGAGGCTTTTTGAGACATTTTGAGACGGTGTGAGAGATTTTGAGTCATTGTGAGGGATTGCTAGACATTGTGAGGCATTTTGAGAAATTTTGAGACGTTATGAGACATCCCTCAAAATCCCTCACAATGACTCAAAATGTCTCACATCGTCTCAAAATGTCTCACAATGCCTCACAATGCCTCAAGATCCCTCACAATGACTCAAAATCTCTCACAGCGACACAAAATGTCTCAAAATGCCTCACAAAGTCTCAAAATCCCTCAAAATCACTCACAATGCCTCAAAATCACTCACAATGCCTCAAAATGTCTGAAAATGTCTCACAGCGTCTCAAAATGTCTCACAATGTCTCACAGCGTCTCAAAATTTCTCAAAATGTCTCACAATGCCTCACAATGTCTCAGCGTCTTACAGCGTCTCAAATTCTCAAATTGTCTCACAATGTCTCACAATGTCCCACAACCACTCACAATGATTAGGAATGTCTCACAACGTCTCAAAATGTCTAAAAATGTCTCAAAATGCCTCACAATGCCTCACAATCCCTCACAATGCCTCACAATGTCTCAAAATGTCTCACAGCGTCTCAAAATGTCTCACAATGTCTCAAAATGCCTCACAATGCCTCACAATGTCTCACAATCCCTCTCAATCCCTCACAATACCTCACAATGACTCAGAATGTCTCAAAGCGTCTCACAATGTCTCCCAGCGTCTCCCAGCGTCTCACAATGCCTCAAAATGCCTCAAAATGTCTCACAATCCCTCACAATGACTCAAAATGTCTCGCAGCTTCTCACAGCGTCTCAAAATGTCTCAGAGCGTCTCAAAATATCTCAAAATGTCTCAAAATGCCTCACACTGTCTCAATCCCTCACAATCCCTCAAAATGCCTCACAATGACTCAAAATGCCTTACAGCGTCTCAAAATGTCTCACAATGCCTCATAATGCCTCACAATGTCTCACAATGTCTCACAATTCCTCAAAATCCCTCATAATCCCTCACAATGCCTAAAAATGTCTCACACCTTCTCAAAATGTCTCAAAATGTCTCACAATGCCTCACAATACCTCAAAATGCCTCACAATGCCTCACAATCCCTCACACTGCCTCACAATGTCTCAAAATGCCTCACAATATCTCAAAATGTCTCAAAATGTCTCACAGCGTCTCAAACTGTCTCACAATGTTTCATAATGTCTAAAAATATCTCAAAATGTCTCACGTCTCAATATATCTCAAAATGTCTCAAATGTCTCAAAATGTCTCAAAATGTCTCACAATGCCTCACAATCCCTCACAATCCCTCACAATGACTCAAAATGTCTCATATCGTTTCCAAATGTCTCAAAATGCCTCACAATCCCTCACAATGCCTCAAAATCTTTCACAGCGTCTCAAAATGTCTCAAAATGCCTCACAATGCCTCACAATGTCTCACAATTCCTCACAATCCCTCATAATTTCTCACAATGACTCAAAATGTCTCACACCTTCTCAAAATTACTCAAAATATCTCACAATGCCTCACAATGCTTCAAAAGGCCTCACAATGCCTCACAATGCCTCATAATCCCTCACACTGCCTAACAATGACTCAAAATGTCTCACAATATCTCAAAATGTCTCACAGCGTCTCAAACTGTCTCACAATGTCTCACAATGTCTCAAAATCTCAAAATGTCTCAAAATGTCTCACAATGCCTCAATCCCTCAAAATCCCTCACAATTCTTCACAATGACTCAAAATGTCTCATATCGTCTCAAAATGCCTCACAATGCCTCACAATCCCTCACAATGAATCACAATCTCTCACAGCGTCTCATGTCTCAAAATGCCTCACAATTACTCACAATTCCTCACAATCCCTCATAATCCCTCACAATGACTCAAAATGTCTCACACCTTCTCAATTTTTTCAAAATGTCTCCTAATGCCTCACAATGCCTCAAAAGGCCTCACAATGCCTCATAATCCCTCACACTGCCTAACAATGTCTAAAAATGACTCACAATATCTCAAAATGTCTCACAGTGTCTCAAACTGTCTCACAATGTCTCACAATGTCTCAAAATATCTCAAAATTTCTCACGTCTCAAAATCTCAAAATGTCTCAAAATGCCTCACAATCCCTCAAAATCACTCACAATGTCTCAAAATCTTTTAAAATGCCTCACAATGTCTCATAGCGTCTCAAAATGTCTCAAAATATCTCATAATCCCTCACAATCCCTAACAATGCCTCACAAAGACTAAGTTACTCAAAATGTCTCACAGCGTCTCAAAATGTCTCACAATGCCTCACAAAGCCCCACAATGCCTCACAATGTCTCACAATCCCTCATAATGACTCAAAATGTCTCATATCGTCTAAAATTGTCTCAAAATGTCTCACAATGCCTCACAATCCCTCACAATGCCTCACAATGTCTCAAAATATCTCACAGCGTCTCATAATGTCTCACAATGTCTCAAAATACCTCAAAATCCGTCATAATTCCTCACAATGTCTCAAAATGTCTCAAAATGTTTCAACATGTCTCAAAATGCCCCACAGTGTCTCACAGTGTCTCAAATGTCTCACATTGCCTCAAAATGACTCACAGCGTCTCAAAATGTCTCAAAAATTTTCACAATGCCTCAAAATGTCTCACAATGTCTCAAAAGATCTCACAGTGTCTCAAAATATCTCACAGCGTCGCAAAATGTCTCAAAAAGTCTCAAATGACTCACAATACCTCACAATGTCTCACAATGCCTCACAACTACTCAGAATGTCTCACAGCATCTCAGCGTCTCACAATGTCTCACAGCGTCTGAAAATGTCTCACAGCGTCTTAAAATGTCTCACAATGACTCACAACACCTCACGATGTCTCACAATGTCTCACAATCCCTCACAATGCCTCACAAGGCCTCACAATGTCTTACAATGTCTCACAGCGTCTGAAAATGACTCACAGCGTCTCAAAATCTCTCAAAAAATTTCACAATGCCTCAAAATGCCTCAAAATGTCTCAAAAAGTCTCAAAAGATCTCAAAGTGTCTCAAAATATCTCACATTGTCTCAAAATGTCTCAAAAGGAATCACAATGCCTCACAATGTCTCAGAATGCCTCACAATTACTCAAAATGTCTCACAGCATCTCAGCGTCTCACAATGTCTCACAGCGTCTGAAAATGTCTAACAGCGTCTTAAAATGTCTCACAATGCCTCACAATACCTCACGATGTCTCACAATGTCTCACAATCCCTCACAATGCCTCACAAGGCCTCACAAGGCATCACAAGGCCTCACAATGCCTCACAATGTCTTTCAATGTCTCACAGCGTCTGAAAATGTCTCACAGCGTCTCAAAATGTCTAAAAATGTCTCACAATCCCTCACAAGGCCTCACAATGACTCACAATGCCTCACAATGTCTAAAAATGCCTCACAATGTCTAAACATTCTCACAATGCCTCACAATGTCTCATAATCCATCACAATTACTCAAAATGTCTCGCAGCGTCTCAAAATGTCGCAAAATGTCTCACAATCCCTCACAATCCCTCACAATCCCTCACAATGCCTCACAATGTCTCAAAATGTCTCACAGCGTCCCAAAATGTCTCACAATGTCTCAAAATGTCTCAAAATGTCTAACAGCGTCTCGAAATGTCTCAAAATGTCTCACAATGCCTCACAATCCCTCAAAATACCTCACAATGTCTCACAATGCCTCACAATGCCTCACAATATCTCACAATGTCTCAAAATATCTCAGAGCGTCTCAAAATATCTCGAAGCGTCCCAAAATGTCTCAAATGTCTCAGTGTCTCACAGTGTCTCAAAATGTCTCATATTGTCTCAAAATATCTCAAAATATCTCACAATGCCTCAAATTTCTCACACTGTCTCAAAATGTCTCACAATCCCTCACAATGCCTCACAATGACTCAAAATGTCTCACAGCATTCCAGCGTCTCACAATGGCTCACAATGTCTCAAAATATCTCACAGCGTCTCAAAATATCTCACTGTGTCTGAAAATGTCTCACAGCTTCTCAAAATGTTTCAAAATGTCTCAAAATATCTCACAATGCCTCAGAATCCCTCACTGTCTCACAATCCCTCACAATCCCTCACAATGCCTCACAATGTCTCACAATCCCTCACAATCTCTCACAATATATCTAAATTCCTCACAATGTCTAAAAATGTCTCACAGCGTCTCAAAATGTCTCACAATACATGACATACCTCATAATCCCTCACAATCCCACATAATCCCTCATAATCCCTCACAACCCCTCACAATGCCTCACAATATTTCAAAATGCATCACAATATCTCAAAATGTCTCAAAATGTCTCAGAGCGTCTCAAAATATCTCACAATGTCTCACAATGCCTCACAATGCCTCACAATGACTCAAATTGTCTCACAGCGTCTTAAAATGTCACAAGGCCTCACAAACCCTCACAATCCCTCACAATGCCTCACAATGTCTCAAAATGTCTCACAGCGTCTCAAAATATGTCTCACAATATATCTAAATTCCTCACAATGTCTAAAAATGTCTCACAGCGTCTCAAAATGTCTCAAAATGTCTCACAATACATGACATACCTCATAATCCCTCACAATCCCACATTATCCCTCACAACCCCTCACAATGCCTCACAATATTTCAAAATGCATCACAATATCTCAAAATGTCTCAAAATGTCTCAGAGCGTCTCAAAATATCTCACAATGTCTCACAATGCCTCACAATGTCTTACAATGTCTCACAATCCCTCACAATGCCTCACAATGTCTCTAAATATCTCAAAATGTCTCACAATGCCTCACAATGCCTCACAATCCCTCAAAATGCCTCACAATGTCTCACTGTCCCTCACAATGCCTCACAATGTCTCACAGCGTCTCAAAATGTCTCAAAATGTCAAACAATGCCTCACAATGCCTCACAATCACTGACAATGCCTAACAATCCCTCACAGTGCCTCACAATGTCTCACAATGCCTCATAATGTCTCACAATCCCTCACAATGCTTCACAATGACTAAAAGTGTCTCACAGCGTCTCAAAATGTCTCACAATGCCTCATAATGCCTCACAATGACTCAAAATGTCTCACAGCGTTTCACAGCGTCTCAAAATGTCTCGAAATATCTCACAATTCCTCACAATGCCTCACAATGCCTCACAATGTCTCACAATCCCTCACAATTCCTCACAATGGCTCAAAATGCCTAACAATGTCTCACAATCCCTCTCAATCCCTCACAATGCCTCACAATGCCTCACAGCGTCTCAAAATGTCTCAAAATGTTTCACAGCGTATCAAAATGTCTCAAAATGTCTCACAGCGTATCAAAATGTCTCAAAATGTCTCACAGCGTATCAAATGTCTCAAAATGTCTCAGAGCGTCTCGAAATGTCTCAAAATGTCTCAAAATGTCTCAAAATTTCTCAAAATGCCTCACAATGTCTCACAATCCCTCAAAAAGCCTCACGATGTCTCACATTCCCTCACAATGCCTCACAAGGCCTCAAAATGTCTCAAAATCTCTCAAATTGTCTCACAGCGTCTCACAATGTCTCACAATGTCTCAATGTCTCACAATGTCTCAAAATGTCTCACAATCTTACAATATCTCACAATGTCTCACAATGTCTCAAAATCCCTCACAATCCATCACAATCCCTCACAATGCCTCAAAATGTCTAAAAATATATCAAAATGTCTCACATTGTCTCAAAATGTCTCACATTGCCTCAAAATATCTCACATTGCCTCAAAATGTCTCACAATGCCTCACAATGTCTCACAATATCTCACAATGCCTCATATACCTCATAATCCCTCAAAATCCCTAATAATCCCTCACAATCCCTCACAATGCCTCACAATGTCTCAAAATGCCTCAATATATCTCAAAATGTCTCAAAATGTCTCACAGCGTCTCAAAATGTCTCACAATATCTCACGATACCTCACAATGTCTCACAATGCCTAACAATAACTCAAATTGTCTCACAGCGTCTTAAAATGTCTCACAATCCCTCAAAATCCCTTACAATGTCTTAAAATGTCTCACAGCGTCTCAAAGTGCTTCACAATGCCTCACAATATCTCACAATGTCTCACAATCCCTCAAAATGCCTCACAATGACTCAAAATATCTCACAGCGTCTCACAACGTCTCACAGCTTCTCAAATTGTCTCAGAATGTCTCACAATCCCTCACAGTGCCTCACAATATCTCACAATGTCTCACAATCCCTCACAATGACTCACAATGTCTCACAATCCCTCACAATCCCTCACAATGTTTCACAATGACTCATAATACCTCAATCCCTCACAATGACTCACAATGTCTCAAAATATCTCACAGCGTCTTGAAATGTCTCACAATACCTCACAATGCCTTAAAATGTCTCATAATCCCTCACAATGCCTCAAAATTCCTCACAATGTCTCACAATCCATCTCAATCCCTCACAGTGCCTCACAATGCCTCACAATGTCTCACATTCCCTCAAAATGCCTCACAACGCCTCACAATGCCTCAAAATGTCTCACAGCGTCTCAAAATGTCAAACAATGCCTCTCAAAGCCTCACAATGCCTCACAATACCTCACAATGCCTCACAATGCCTTACAATGTCTAACAATCCCTCACAATGCCTCACAATGACTCACAATATCTCAATCCCTCACAATACCTCACAATGACTCACAATGACTCAAAATGTCTCACAGCGTCTCGAAATGTCTCACAATGCCTCACAATATCTCACAATCCCTCACAATGACTCAAAATGTCTCACAGCGTCTCAAATTGTCTCAAAATGCCTCACAATGCCTCACAATGTCTCACAATGCCTCACAATGCCTCAAAATGCCTCACAACGACTCAAAATATCTCACAGCGTCTCAAAATGTCTCAAAATGCCTCACAATGCCTCAAAATGTCTCAAAATACCTCACAATGTCTTAAATGTCTCACAGCGTCTCACAACGTCTGAAAATTTCTCAGAATGTCTCAAAATGTCTCAAAATCCCTCACAATTCCTCAAAATGCCTCAAAATGTCTCACAATGCCTCACAATGTCTCAAAATATCTCACAGCGTCTCAAAATATCTCACAGCGTCTCAAAATATCTCAAAGCATCTAAAAAATCTCAGCGTCTCAAAATGTCTCAAAATGTCTCAAAATGCCTCCCAATGACTCACAATGTCTAACAATGTCTCACAATCCCTCACAATGCCTCCCAATGACCCAAAATGTCTCACAATGTCTCACAATGTCTCACAATATCAGCAAGATGTCTCAAATTTCCTCACAATGCCTCACAATGCCTCACAATGCCTTCCAATGCCTCAAAATGTCTCAAAATGTCTCAAAATTTCTCACAGTTTCTCAGTATCTCTGTGTGTCAAAATGTCTCACAGTGCCTCAAAATGTCTCACAATGCCTCACAGCTTCTCAAAATGCCGCACAGTGCCTCACAGTCTCAAAATGCCTCACAATGCCTCACAGTGTCTAAAAATGCCTCAATGCCACACAATGCCTCACAATGCCTCAATGCCACACAATGCCTCACAATGCCTCACAATGCCTCAAAATCCCTCACAATGCCTCACAATATCTCAAAATGCCTCACAATGTCTCACAATACCTCACAATCTCACAATGTCTCACAATGCCTCACAATCCCTCACAATCCCTCGCAATGACTCAAAATGTCTCACAGCGTCTCAAAATGTCTCAAAATGAATCACACTGTCTCAGAATCCCTCAAAATCCCTAACAATGCCTCACAATGACACAAAATGTCTCACAGCGTCTCAAAATGTCTCACAATGCCTCACAATGGCTCACAATGCCTCACAATCCCTCACAATGACTCAAAATGTCTCTTAATGCCTCACTATGCCTCACAATCCCTCATAATGCCTCACAAATTCTCAAAATGCCTCACAATGTCTCAAAATGTCTCAGAGCGTCTCACTGCGTTTCACAATGTCTCAAAATACCTCACAATCCCTCACAACGCCTAACAATGTCTCAAAAAATCTCAAAATGTCTCACAGTGTCTTAAAAGGTCTCACAGCGTCTCAAAATGTCTCACAATGCCTTACAATGACTCAAAATGACTCAAAATATCTCACAGCGTCTCGAAATGTCTCACAATGCCTCACAAAATCTCACAATCCCTCACAATCCCTCACAATGACTCAAAATGTCTCATAGTGCCTCAAATTGTCTCAAAATACCTCACAATGCCTCACAAGGTGTCACAATGTCTCACAATGCCTCACAATGCCTAACAATGACTCAAAATGTCTCACAGCATCTCAAAATGTCTCACAATCCCTCAAAATAACTCAAAATATCTCACAGCGTCTCAAAATGTCTCAAAATGCCTCATAATGCCTCACAATGCCTCAAAAAATCTCAAAATGCCTCACAATGTCTTAAATGTCTCAAAATGTCTCATAGCGTCTCACAGCCTCTCACAGCGTCTGAAAATGTCTCACAATGTCTCAAAATGACTCAAAATACATCAAAATCTCTCACAATCCCTCACAATGCCTCAAAATGTCTCAAAATTTCTCAAAATGTCTTAAAATGTCTCAAAATGTCTCACAATGCCTCACAATGTCTCAAAATATCTCACAGCGTCTCAAAATATCTCACAGCGTCTCACAAATATCAGCGTCTCAAAATGTCTCACAATGCCTCACAATCCCTCAAAATAACTCAAAATATCTCACAGCGTCTCAAAATGTCTCAAAATGCCTCGCAATGCCTCATAATGCCTCACAATGCCTCAAAATGCCTCACAATGTCTTAAATGTCTCAAAATGTCTCACAGCGTCTGAAAATGTCTCACAATGTCTCAAAATGTCTAAAAATCCCTCACAATCCCTCACAATGCCTCAAAATTCCTCAGTCTCAAAATATCTCAAAATGTCTCAAAATCTCTCAAAATGTCTCACAATGCCTCACAATGCCTCATAATGTCTCAAAATATCTCACAGCGTCTCACAAATATCAGCCTCTCAAAATGTCTCAAAATGCCTCACAATGTCTCAAATTGTCTCACAATCCCTCACAATGCCTCACAGTGACCCAAAATGTCTCAGCATCTCAGCGTCTCAAAATGTCTCACAATGCCTCACAATGTCAGCAAGATGTCTCAAATTTCCTCAATGTCTCAAATAATCTCACAGCGTCTCAAAATATCTCACAGCGTCTCACAAATATCAGCGTCTCAAAATGTCTCAAAATGCCTCACAATGACTCACAATGTCTCAAAATGTCTCACAATCCCTCACAATGCCTCACAATGACCCAAAATGTCTCAGCATCTCAGCGTCTCAAAATGTCTCAAAATGTCTCACAATGCCTCACAATGTCTCACAATGTCAGCAAGATGTCTCAAATTTCCTCACAATGCCTCACAATGCCTCAAAATGTCTCAAAATGTCTCAAAATTTCTCACAGTTTCTCAGTATCTCACACTGTCTCACAGTGTGTCAAAATGTCTCACAGTGCCTCAAAATGTCTCACAATGCCTCACAGCGTCTCAAAATGCCGCACAATGCCTCACAGTCTCAAAATGCCTCACAATGCCTCACAGTGTCTAAAAATGCCTCAATGCCACACAATGCCTCACAATGCCTCAATGCCACACAATGCCCCAAATCCCTAACAATGCCTCACAATACCTCACAATGTCTCACAATCCCTCACAATCCCTCGCAATGACTCAAAATGTCTCACAGCGTCTCAAAATGTCTCAAAATGTCTCAAAATGAATCACACTGTCTCAGAATCCCTCAAAATCCCTAACAATGCCTCACAATGACACAAAATGTCTAAAGGCGTCATAAAATGTCTCACAATGCCTCACAATGGCTCACAATGCCCCACAATCCCTCACAATGACTCAAAATGTCTCAAAGCGTCTCAAAATGTCTCACAATGCCTCACAATTCCTCACAATGCCTTACAATATCTCACAATCCCCCACAATCTCTCACAATGACTCAAAATATCTCACAGCGTCTCAAAATGATTCAAAGTTTCTCACAATGCCTCACAATGCCTCACAATGCCTCAAAATGTCTCAAAATGCCTCACAATTTCTCACAATGCCTCACAATGCCTCAAAATACCTCACAATCCCTCAATATACCTCACAATGTTTCAAAATGTCTCAAAATTTCTTACAGTATCTCTTACAGTCTCACATTGCCTCAAAATGTCTCATAGTGCCTCACAATGCCTCAAAAACCTTCACAATGCCTCAAAATGCCTCACAATGTCTCAAAATGCCTCAAAATATCTCATAATGTCTCATAGCTTCTCAAAATGTCTCACAATGTCTCACAATGTTTCATAATGTCTCAAAATGTCTCACAATGTCTCACAATATCTCACAATGTCTCAAAATACCTCACAATCCCTCACAATGCCTCACAATGTCTCAAAATGTCTCAAAATGTCTAAGTGCCTTAAAATGCTTCAAAATGCCTCACAATGTCTCACAATCCCTCACAATGTCTCACAATGCCTTACAATGCATCACAATGTCTCAACCCCTCACAATGACTCAAGATGTCTCAGCGTCTCAAAATGTCTCACAATGCCTCACAATGTCTCACAATGCCTCACATTGCCTCCAAATACCTCACAAAGTCTCACAATCCCTCACAGTGACTCACAATGACTCACAATGTCTCAAAATGCCTCGCAGTGCTTCAAAATACCTCAAAATCCCTCATAATGCCTCACAATATCTCAAAAGGCCTCACTATGTCTCAAAAGGCCTCAAAATGCCTCATAATCTCTCATAATCCCTCACAATGACTCAAAATGTTTCAAAATATCTCACAATGTCTCACAATGCCTCACATCGTCTCAAAATGTCTCTAAGTTTCTCACAGTGTCTCACAGCGTCTCACAGCGTCTCGAAATGTCTCACAATATCTCACAATCCCTCACATCCCCTCACAATGACTCACAATGACTCAAAATATCTCAGCGTCTCAAAATGTCTCACAATATCTCACAATGCCTCAAAATGTCTCACAATGTCTCAAAATATCTCTCAGCGTCTCAAAATATCACACAGCGTCTCAAAATGTCTCAAAATATCTCACCGCGTCTCAAAATATCTCACAGCGTCTCAAAATGTCTCAAGATATCTGAAAACGTCTCACAATGCCTCACAATGTCTCAAAATCTCACAGCATTTCAAAATGTCTCAAAATGTCTCAAAATGTCTCAAAATGCCTTACAATGCCTCACAATGTCTCACAATCCCTCACAATCCCTCACGATCCCTCAAAATGACTCAAATAACTCAAAATTATTCAAAATGTCTTACACCGTCTCAGCGTCTCAAAATGTTTCATAATTTCTCATAATGTCTCATAATGTCTCAATGTCTCATAATGTCTCACAATGCCTCACAATGCCTCATAATGTCCCACAATCCCTCACAATGCCTCTGAATGTCTCACAATGTCTCAAAGCGTCTCAAAGTGTCTCAAAATGTCTCAAAATATCTCAAAATGTCTCAAAATATCTCAAAATGTTTCAAAATGTCTCACAATGACTTAAAATGCTTCATAATGCCTCACAATCCCTCACAATCTCTCACAATCTCTCACAATGTCTCACAATGTCTCAAAATGTCTCAAAATACCTCTAAATCCCTCACAATGCCTCACAATTTTTCAAAATGTCTCAAAATATCTCAAAATGTCTTACAGTGTCTCACAGTGTCTCACAATGTCTCACAATGTCTCAAAAAACTCACAATCCCTCACAATGCCTCACAATGTTTCAAAATGTCTCAAAATGTCTTACAGTGTCCCACAGTGTCTCTAAATGTCTCACATTGCCTCAAAATGTCTCATCGCGTCTCAAAATGTCTCACAATGCCTCACAATGTTTCACAATGTCTCACAATGCCTCACAATGTGTCACAATGCCTCACAATGTGTCACAATGCCTCATAATGTGTCACAATGCCTCAAAATGACTCACAATGACTCCCAATGACTCACAATGACTCACAATGTCTCACAATCCCTCACAATGACTCACAATGACTCCCAATGACTCACAATGTCTCAAAATACCTCGCAATGCCTCACAATGCCTCAAAAGGCCTCACAATCCCTCACAATGCCGACAATGTCTCAAAAGACATCATAATGTCTCAAAATGCCTCAAAATAGCTCAAAATGTCTCACAATGTCTCAATCCCTCACAATGCCTCACAATGACTCAAAATGACTCAACATATCTCATAGCGTCTCAAACTATCTCACAGCGTCTCAAAATGTCTCAGTGTCTCAAAATGTCTCACAGTTACTCACAGTGTCTCACAGCGTCTCACAATGTCTCACAATGCCTCACAATGCCTCACAATGCCTCACAATGCCTCACAATGTCTCACAATCCCTCACAATGCCTCACAATGACTCAAAATGTCTCACAGCGTCTCAAAATGTTTAAAAATTTCTCAAATTGTCTCACAATGCCTTACAATGTCTCACAATCACTTACAATCCCTCACAATTACTCAAAATATCTCAAAATGTCTCACAGCGTCTCTAAATGTCTCAAATTGTCTCAAAATGCCTCACAATGCCTCATAATGTCTCACAATGACTCAAAATGTCTCAAATTATCTCACAATGTCTCAAAATATCTCAAAATGGGTAACTGTGTCACAGCGTCTCAAAATTTCTCACAGTTTCTCACAATGTCTAACAGTCTCAAAATACCTCAATCCCTCACAATGCCTCACAATGACTCAAAATATCTCACAGCGTCTCAAAATGTCTCACAATGCCTCACAATGTCTCAATATGTCTCACAATGTCTAACAATCCCTCACGATCCCTCAAAATGACTCAAAATGTTTCACAATGTCTCAAAATGCCTCACAATGTCACATAATGTCTCAAAATGTCTCACAATGTCTCACAATGCCTCACAATGTCTCAAAATGTCTCAAAATGTCTCGCAGTGTCTCACAGCGTCTCAAAATGTCTCAAATGTCTCACAATGTCTCACAGTCTCAAAATACCTCACAATCCCTCACAATGCCTTACAATGACTCAAAATGTCTCACAGCGTCTCAAAACGTCTCAACATGTCTCAAAATGTCTCACAATGCCTCACAATGCCCCACAATTTCTCATAATGTCTCACAATGTCTCACAATCCCTTACAATGACTCAAAATGTCTCACAGCGTCTCAAAATGTCTCAAAAGGCGTCAAAATGACTCATAATGTCAAACAATGTCTCACAATCCCTCACAATGACTCACAATTACTCACAATTACTCACAGCGTCTCAAAATCTCAAAATGTCTCACAAAGCCTAACAGGGCCTCAAAATCCCTCAATCCCTCACAATGCCTCACAATGTCTCAAAATGCCTCACAATGTCTCAAAATGTCTCACAGCGTCCCAAAATGTCTCAGAGCGTCTCAAAATGTCTCTAAATGTCTCAAAATGTCTCACAATGACTCACGATGTCTCAATCCCTCACAAGGACTCAAAATGTCCCAGAGCGTCTCAATATGTCTCTAAATGTCTCAAAATGTCTCAAAATGCCTCACAATGTCTCACAATGACTCACAATGTCTCAAAATCCCTCACAATGACTCAAAATGTCTCACAGCGTCTCAAAATGTCTTACAATGCCTCACAATGCCTCACAATGTCTCACAATCCCTCACAATGCCTCACAATACCTCACAATGTCTCACAATCCCTCACGATCCCTCACAATGACTCAAAATGTCTCACAGCGTCTCAAAATTTCTCAAAATGTCTCACAATGCCTCAAAATAAGTCACAATCCCTCACAATGCCTCACAATGTCTCAAAATGCCTCGAAATGCCTCACAATGTCTCAAAATGTCTCAAAAATTCTCAGTCTCAAAATCTCACAATGTCTCACAATATCTCACAATGTCTCAAAATGTCTCACAGCGTCCCAAAATGTCTCAGAGCGTCTCAAAATGTCTCTAAATGTCTCAAAATGTCTCACAATGACTCACGATGTCTCAATCCCTCACAAGGACTCAAAATGTCCCAGAGCGTCTCAATATGTCTCAAAATGTCTCAAACTCTCAAAATGCCTCACAATGTCTCACAATGACTCACAATGTCTCAAAATCCCTCACAATGACTCACAATGTCTCACAGCGTCTCAAAATGTCTTACAATGCCTCACAATGTCTCACAATCCCTCACAATGCCTCACAATACCTCACAATGTCTCACAATCCCTCACGATCCCTCACAATGACTCAAAATGTCTCACAGCGTCTCAAAATGTCTCAAAATGTCTCAATGCCTCAAAACAAGTCACAATCCCTCACAATGTCTCAAAATGCCTCACAATGTCTCAAAATGTCTAAAAAATTCTCAGCGTCTCAAAATATCTCACAATGTCTCACAATGTCGCACAATGTCTCAAAATGTCTCACAATACCTCACAATACCCCACAATACCTCACAATCCCTCACAAGGCCTCACAATGTCTCAAAGTGTCTCAAAATGTCCCAAATGTCCCAAAATGTAGCAAAATGTCTCACATATTCTCAATGTCTCAGTGTCTCATAATGTCTCACATTGCTTCAAAATGTCTCACAGCGTCTCAAAATGTCTCAAAATGTCTCACAATGCCTCATAATGTCTCAAAATATCTCACAACATCTCAAAATATCTCACAGCGTCTCAAAATGTCTCACAATATCTCACAATGCCTCAAAATGTCTCACAATCCCTCATAATGCTTCACAATGACTCAAAATGTCTCACAGCGTCTCAAAATGTCTCAAAACTTCTCACAATGCCTCATAGTCCCTCACAATAGCTCATAATCCCTCACAATGCCTCACAATGCCTCACAATGTCTCACAAGGTCTCACAATCCCTCACAATGACTCACAATGACTTACAATGACTCACACCGTCTCAAAATGTCTTAAGATGTCTCAAAATGTCCCACAATGCCTCACAATGCCTCACAATGTCTCTCAATGTCTCACAATCCCTCACAATTCCTCACAATGACTCAAAATGTCTCACAGCGTCTCATAATGTCACACAGCATTTCAAAATTTCTCAAAATGTACCAAAATGTCTCACAGCGTCTCAAAATGTCTCAAAATGTCTCACAATGCCTCACAATGTCTCACCATGTCTCACACCGTCTCAAAATGTCTCACAATGTCTCACAATGTCTCACAATCCCTCACAATGCCTCACAATGTCCCAAAATGTCTCAAAATTTCTCACAATGCCTCACAATTTCTCAAAATGTCTCACAATCCCTCACAATGCCTCACAATGACTGCTCATATACACGACGAGTAATATAACCCCAGTCATATAACCCACTCCTTAACTCACTGTCCACCACGGGCATTAATCGCTGAGTCAATCCTTTGGCTTCGCGACAACACCGTCGACCACCAAACACACAAACGAACACACGCGATCAATCTAGTAGCCACCCAGTACTGACATACGATATTACGTATACTGACGGTCCTCCCCTGGATATATAATTAACATGTATGATAGTAGACAACAATACGTAATCAATACAGTTGCACCACCCATGTGAGACAACGGACCTTCTCGAAATTATTGTAAATCTGAAGACTAAACCCAACACGAGAAAGTGTTGAGGTTAGCACTTCCGGCCAATGACCACCAGGGTAGCGTGGCCGAGAGCGTCAGTTGGGACGATGACGGGTGTTGTGCAAGAAGAGGTGTGATAAACAGTTATCTATGTAACCAATATTGTATCGTTCTGTTTAACAGTTGACAGTGTATATACCATAACTGTGAAACCTGGAAGCTTTGAATAAAGGGGTATAAACTTAATACGAGTTTACACAAACCAGTACCCCGTACCTAGTGAACGATACAATGACTCAAAATTTCTCACAGCGTCTCAAAATGTCTCACAATGCTTCACAATGCCTCACAATTTCTCAATCCCTCACAATCCCTCACTGACTCAAAATGTCTCACAGCGTCTCAAAAAGTATCAAAATACCTCACAAAGTCTGAAAATGTCTCACCGCGTCTCACAATGTCTCACAATGTCTCACAATATCTTACAATGTCTCACAATGTCCTACAATGTCTCACAATGTCTACAAAATGACTCAAATTTCTCACCGTGTCTCAGTGTCTCACAGTGTCTCAAAATGTCTAACTGTGTCTCAAAATGTCTCAGTGCCTCAAAATGTCTCACAGCATCTCAAAATGTCTAACAATGCCTCACAGCGTCTCAAAATGTCTCAAAATGTCTCACAATGCCTCACAAGGCATCACAATGCCTCACAATGTCTCACAAGGTCTCACAATCCCTCAGAATCTTTCACAATGTCTCAAAATGTCTCACAATGCCTCAAAATGCCTCAAAATGCCCCAAAGTGTCTCACAATTCCCCACAATGCCTCACAATGACTCAAAATGTCTCACAGAGTCTCAAAATGTTTCAAAATGTCTCACAATAAATCACAATTTCTCACAATGCCTCACAATATTTCAAAATGCCTAAAAATGTCTCACAATGTCTCAAAATGTCTCACAATGTCTCACAACGTCTCACAACGTCTCACAATGTCTCATAATGTCTCACAATGTCTCACAATGTCACAATATCTCACAATGTCTCACAATGTCTCAAAATACCTCACAATCCCTCAATATACCTCACAATTTTTCAAAATGTCTCAAAAAAATTCAAAATGTCTCAAAATATCTTACAGTGTCTCAAAATGTCTCACATTGTCTTACAGTGCCTCACAATGCCTCACAAACCCTCACAATGCCTCACAATGTCTCAAAATGCCTCACAATGTCTCAAAATGCCTCACAGATTCCCAAAATGTCTCACAATGTCTCACAATGTCTCACAATGTCTCAAAATACCTCACAATCCCTCACAATGCCTCACAATGTCTCAAAATATCTCAAAATGTCTCAGTGTCTCACAGTGCCTCAAAGTGTCTCACATTGCCTCAAAATATCTCACAGCGTCTCAAAATGTCTCGAAATGTCTCACAATGCCTCATAATGCCTCACAATACCTCACAATGTCTCACAATGTCTCAACATATCTCCCAGCGTCTCAAAATATCTCACAGCGTCTCAAATGTCTCACAATGTCTCACAATGTGTCACAATCCCTCACAATCCCTCACAATGACTCAGAATGTCTCACAATGTCTCACAATGTCTCACAATGCCTCACAATATCTCAAAATGTTTCTTAATGTCTCACAACGTCTCACGTCTCAAAATGTCTCAAAAATTTTCAAAATGCCTCACAATAACTCACAATCCTTCACAATGCCTCACAATGTCTCACAATCCCTCACAATGACTCAAATGTCTCACAGCGTCTTAAAATGTCTCACAATGCCTCACAATGTCTCATAATGTCTCACAATCCCTCTCACAATTACTCAAAAGGTCTCACAGCGTCTCAAAATGTCTCAATGCCTCGCAATGCCTCACAATCCCTCACAATGCCTCACAATGCCTCACAATGCCTCACAATCCCTAACAATGCCTCACAATGTCTCACAATCCCTCAATGCCTCACAATGACTCACAATGACTCAAAATGTCTCACAGCGTCTCAAAATGTCTCACAATGCCTCAAAATGCCTCACAATGTCTCAATCCCTCATAATGCCTCACAATGACTCAAAATGTCTCAGTGTCTCAAAATGTCTCAAAATACCTCAAAGTCTCAAAATGTCTCACAGCGTCTCACAATGTCTCACAATGTCTTACAATGCCTCACAATGTCTCAAATGTCTCAATTTTTCTCACCATGTCTCAGTGTCTCACAGCGTCTCACAGCGTCTCAAAATGTCTCACTGTCTCAAAATGTCTCACAGTGCCTCATAATGTCTCACAATGTCTCAAAATACCTCACAATCCCTCAATATACCTCACAATATTTCAAAATGTCTCAAAATGTTTCAAAATGTCTCAAAATATCTTAGTGTCTCAAAATGTCTCACATTGCCTCAAAATGTCTTACAGTGCCTCACAATGCCTCACAAACCCTCACAATGCCTCACAATGTCTCACAATGCCTCAGAATGTCCCAAAATGTCTCAAAATTTCTCACAGCGTCTCATTATCTCACATTGCCTCACAATGTCTCACAGTGTCTCAAAATGTCTCACAGTGTCTCAGTGTCTCAAAATGTCTCACAGCGTCTCAAAATGTCTCACAATGCCTCAAAGCGTCTCAAAATGCCGCACAATGCCTCACAGTGTCTAAAAAGGCCTCAATGCCACACAATGCCTCACAATCCCTCACAATGCTTCACAATGCCTCACAATGTCTCACACTCCCTGACAATGCCTCACAATGACTCACAATGACTCAAAATTTCTCACAATATCTCACAACGTCTCACAATGTCTCACGTCTCACGTCTCACAACGTCTCAAAATGTCTCACGTCTCAAAATGTCACAATGCCTCACAATGTCTCACAATGTCTCACAATCCCTCACAATAATTCAATGACTCACAATGACTCAAAATGTCTCACAATGGCTCACAATATCTCAAAATACCTCACAATCCCTCACAATGCCTCAAAATGTTTGAAAATGTCTCAAAATGTCTTACAGTGTCTCACAGTGTCTAACAATGTCTCACAATATCTCAGTGTCTCACAATGTCTCAAAATACCTCATAATCACTCGCAATGCCTCACAATGTCTTACAGTGTCTCAGTGTCTCAAAATGTCTCACATTACATCAAAATGTCTCGTCGCGTCTCAAAATGTCTCGAAATATCTCACAATGCCTCACAATGCCTCACAATGTCTCACAATCCCTCACAATGACTCAAAATGTCTCAGCGTATCAAAATGTCTCACAATGCCTCACAATGTGTCAGAAAGACTCATAATGCCTCACAATGTCTCACAATCCCTCACAATTCCTAACAATGACTCACAATATCTCACAATGCCTCACATAGCCTCAAAATGCCTCACAATGTCTTAAAATGCCTCACAATGTCTTAAAATGCCTCATAATGTCTCAATCTCTCACAATCCCTGACAATGCCACACAATTACTCAAACTGTCTCACAGCGTCTTAAAATGTCTCAAAATGTCTCACAATGTCTCACAATGCCTCACATTGTCTCACAATCCCTCACAATGAATCAAAATGTCTCACAGCGTCCTAAATGTCTCAAAATGTATCACAATGCCTCACAATGCCTCACGATCCCTCACAATGCCTCACAATGCCTCACAGTGTCTCAAAATATCTCACAGTGTCTCACAGCGTCTCAAAATGTCTCACAATGTCTAACAATGCCTCACAATACCTCACAATGCCTCATAATGTCTCACAATCCCTCACAATGCCTCACAAGGCCTCACAATGCCTAACAATACCTCACAATGTCTCACAATATCTCACAATCCCTCAAAATGCCTCACAATGCCTCACAATGACTCAAAATGACTCAAAATATCTCAAAATGTCTCACAATGCCTCACAATACCTCACAATGTCTCACAGTCTCAAAACACCTCAATCCCTCACAATGCATCACAATTACTCAAAATGTCTCACAGCGTCTCAAAATGCCTCAAAATTTCTCACAAGGCCTCACAATGCCTAATAATGTCTCACAATCCCTCAATCCCTCACAATGACTCAAAATGCCTCACAATGTCTCAATATCCCTCACAATGTCACAAACTGTCTCAAAATGTCTCACAATGCCTCACAATGTTTCAAAATGTCTCAAAATATCTCAAAATGTCTCAGTGTCTCACAGCGTCTCAAAATGTCTCAAATTGTCTCACAATGTCTCACAATGTCTCAGTCTCAAAATACCTCACAATCCCTCACAATGCCTCACAATGACTCGAAATGTCTCACAGCGTCTCAAATGTCTCACAATACCTCACAATGTCCCACAATGTCTCGTAGTGTCTCACAATGTCTCACAATCCCTCACAATGACTCAAAATTACTCAGAATGTCTCACAGCGTCTCAAAATGTCTCAAAAGGCCTCAAAAGGCCTCACAATGTCTCACAATCCCTCACAATGACTCACAGCGTCTCAAAGTGTCTCAAAATGTCTCACAATGCCTCACAATGTCTCACAATGCCTCAAAATCCCTCAATCCCTCACATGGCCTCACAATGTCTCAAAATGTCTCACAGTGTCTCAAAATGTCTCACAGTAACTCAAAATGTCTCACAACGTCTCAAAATGTCTCACAGCGTCTCAAAATATCTCAAAAAAATTCAAAATGTCTCAAAATGTCTCAAAATATCTTACAATGCCTCACAATGTCTCAATGTCTCACAATCCCTCACAATGACTCAAAATGTCTCACAGCGACTCAAAATGTCTCACAATGCCTCACAATGCCTCACAATGCCTCAGAATGTCTCACAATCCCTCACAATGCTTCACAATGTCTCACAATCCCTCACAATTCCTCAAAATGATTCAAAATGTCTCAGTGTCTCAAAATGTCTCAAAATGTCTCACAATGCCTCATAATGCGTCACAATCCCTCACAATCCCTCACAATGCTTCCCAATGTCTAAAAATGCCTCACAATGCCTCACAATGTCTCAAAATGTCTCAAAATTTCTCACAGCGTCTCAAAATAGCTCACAATGTCTCAAAGTCTAACAATGTCTCACAATGTCTCACAATGTCTTACAATACCTCACAATACCTCACAATACCTCACAATGTCTCCCAATGTTTCAAAATATCTCACAGCATTGTGAGGCATTGTGAGGTATTTTGAGGCATTCTGAGGCATTGTGAGACATTTTGAGACATTTTGAGAAGGTGAGACATTTTGAGTCATTGTGAGGGATTGTGAGGAATTGTGAGACATTGTGAGACATTGTGAGGCATTGTGAGGCATTGTGAGGCATTGTGAGACATTTTGAGACGCTGTGAGACATTTTGAGTCATTGTGAGGCATTGTGAGGGATTGTGAGGGATTGAGACATTGTGAGGCATTTTGAGACATTTTGAGCCTCATAATCCCTCACAATGACTATAAATGTCTCACACCTTCTCAATTTTTTTCAAAATATCTCCTAATGCCTCACAATGCCTCTGAAGGCCTCAAAATGCCTCACAATGCCTCATAATCCTTCACACTGCCTAACAATGTCTAAAAATGCCTCACATCACAAAATGTCTCACAGCGTCTCAAACTGTCTCACATTGTCTCACAATGTCTCAAAATATCTCAAAATTTCTCACGTCTCAAAATCTCAAAATGTCTCAAAATGCCTCACAATGCCTCACAATCCCTCAAAATCACTCACAATGTCTCAAAATCTTTTAAAATGCCTCACAATGTCTCAAAACGTCTCAAAATATCTCACAGCGTCTCACAATGTCTCATAGCGTCTCAAAATGTCTCAAAATGTCTCACAATGTCTCATAATCCCTCACAATCCCTAACTATGCCTCACAAAGACTAAGTTACTCAAAATGTCTCACAGCATCTCAAAATGTCTCACAATGCCTCACAAAGCCTCACAATGTCTCACAATCCCTCATGACTCAAAATGTCTCATACCGTCTAAATTTGTCTCAAAATGTCTCACAATGTCTCACAATGCCTCACAATCCCTCACAATGCCTCACAATGTCTCAAAATGTCTCACATCGTCTCACAATGTCTCACAATGTCTCATAATGTCTCACAATGTCTCACAATGTCTCAAAATACCTCACAATCCGTCATAATTCCTCACAATGTCTCAAAATGTTTCAACATGTCTCAAAATGCCCCACAGTGTCTCAAAATGTCTCACATTGCCTCAAAATGACTCACAGCGTCTCAAAATGTCTCAAAAATTTTCACAATGCCTCACAATGCCTCAAAATGTCTCACAATGTCTCAAAATATCTCAGAGTCTCAAAATATCTCACAGCGTCGCAAAATGTCTCAAATGACACAATACCTCACAATGTCTCACAATAACTCACAATTACTCAAAATGTCTCACAGCATCTCAGCGTCTCACAATGTCTCACAACGTCTGAAAATGTCCCACAGCGTCTTAAAATGTCTCACAATGACTCACAACACCTCACGATGTCTCACAATGTCTTACAATCCCTCACAATGCCTCACAATGCCTCAAAATGCCTCAAAATGTCTCACAATGTCTCAAAAGATCTCACAATGTCTCAAAAGATCTCAGAGTCTCAAAATATCTCACATTGTCTCAAAATGT
This sequence comes from Oratosquilla oratoria, assembly GCF_046742065.1. Classification (NCBI taxonomy): domain Eukaryota; kingdom Metazoa; phylum Arthropoda; class Malacostraca; order Stomatopoda; family Squillidae; genus Oratosquilla; species Oratosquilla oratoria. The sequence continues at coordinate 32,324,434 of NC_134805.1, forward strand.
CTCACAAAGTCTCAAAAGGACTCACAATGCCTCACAATGTCTCACAATGTCTCAGAATGCCTCACAATTACTCAAAATGTCTCACAGCATCTCAGCGTCTCACAATGTCTCACAGCGTCTAAAAATGTCTCACAGCGTCTGAAAATGTCTCACAATGCCTCACAATACCTCACGATGTCTCACAATGTCTCACAATCCCTCACAATGCCTCACAATGCCTCACAAGGCCTCACAATGCCTTACAATGTCTCACAGCGTCTGAAAATGTCTCACAGCGTCTCAAAATGTCTAAAAATGTCTCACAATCCCTCACAATGCCTCACAAGGCCAAACAATGCCTCACAATGCCTCAATGTCTTACAATGTCTCACAGCGTCTCAAAATGTCTCACAAAGCCTCAAAATGTCTCACATTGTCTCAAGATGTCTCAAAATATCTCAAAATGTCTCACAGCGTCTCAAAATGTCTCACAATGTCTCACAATGTCTCAAAATGTCTCAAATTGTCTCACAATGCCTCACATACCTCACAATGCCTCACAATCCCTCACAATGCCTCACAATGTCTCAAAATGCCTCACAGCGTCTCAAAAACTCTCAAAATGTCTCACAATGTTTCAACATACCTCACAATGCCTGATAATGATTTCACAATGACTCAAAATGTCTCACAGCGTCTAAAATGTCCCAAATGTCTCCCAATGCCTCTAAATGCCTCACAATGCCTTACAATCCCTCACAATACCTCACAATGTCTCACACCGTCTCAAAATGTCTCAAAATGTCTCACAGCGTCTCAAAAATCTCAAAAGATCTCACAATGCCTCAAAATGACTCAAAATGTCTCAGAGCGTCTCAAAATGTCTCAAAGTTTCTCAAAATGCCTCATAATGCCTCACAATGCCTCACAATGACTCAAAATGCCTCACAATACCTCACAATGCCTCACAATGTCTCAGAGCGTCTCAACATGTCTCACAATGTTTCAACATCCCTCACAATGCCTGATAATGATTCACAATGACTCAAAATGTCTCACAGCGTCTAAAATGTCCCAAAATGTCTCCCAATGCCTCTAAATGCCTCACAATGCCTTACAATGCCTTACAATCCCTCACAATGCCTCACAATACCTCACAATGTCTCACACCGTCTCAAAATGTCTCACAGCGTCTCAAAAATCTCAAAAGATCTCACAATGCCTCAAAATGACTCAAAATATCTCATAGCGTCTCAAAATATCTCAAAATTTCTCACAATGCCTCACAATGACTCAAAATGCCTCACAATGTCTCACAATCCCACACAATGACTCAAAATGTCTCAAAACGTCTCAAAATATCTCAAAATGTTTCAAAATGCCTCACAATGCCTCACAATGCCTCAAAATGTCTCACATTCCCTCAAAATGCCTCACAATGTCTCACATTCCCTCACAATGCCTCACAATGTCTCACAATCCCTCACAAGGCCTCACAAGGCCTCACAATGTCTCACAGCGTCTCAAATGTCTCAAAATGTCTCACAATGCCTCACAAGGCCTCACAAGGCCTCACAATCCCTCACAATACGAAACAATGCCTAACAATGCCTCACAATGTCTCAAAATTTCTCACAATGCCTAACAATGTCTCACAATCCCTCACAATCCCTCACAAAGTCTCACAATGCCTCACAATGATTCAAAATGTCTCATAGCGTCTCAAAATGTCTCACAATGCCTCACAATGTCTCAAAGTGTCTCAAAATATCTCACAGCGTCTCACAAGGTCTCACAAGATCTCACAATCCCTCACAATTACTAGAAATGTCTCATAGCGTCTCAAAATGTCTCACAATGCCTCACAATGTCTCACAATCCCTCACAATCCCTTACATTGACTCAAAATGTCTCACAGCCACTCAAAATACCTCAAAATGCCTCAGAATGCCTCACAATGTCTAATGTCTCACAATGCCTCAAAATGCCTCACATTGCCTCACAATGCCTCACAATCTCTCACAATGCCTCACAATACCTCGCTATGACTCAAAATGTCTCACAGCGTCTCCAAATGTCTCACAATGCCTCACAATGTCTCATAATATCTCACAATGTCTCAAACTGTCTAAAAAATGTCTCACGTCTCAAAATATCTCAAAATGTCTCAAAATGTCTCACAATGCCTCACAATGCCTCACAATGCCTCACAATGTCTAAAAATGCCTCAAAATGTCTCAACATGTCTCACAATGCCTCACAATGTCTCACAATCCCTCAGAATTACTCAAAATGTCTCGCAACGTCTCAAAATTTCGCAAAATGTCTCACAATGACTCACAATCCCTCAAATATCTCACAATGTCTCAAAATGTCTCACAATGACTCACAATGTCTCACAATCCTTTACAATGACTCAAAAAGTCTCAATGCGACTCAAAATGTCTCACAATGTCGCACAATGCCTCACAATCTCTCACAATTACTCACAATGACTCTAAATGCCTCACAATGTCTCATAATCCCTCACAATGCCTCAAAATGACTCAAAATGCCTCACAATGTCTCAAAATTTCTCAAAATGCCTCACAATGTCTCACAATGTCGCACAATGCCTCACAATCTCTCACAATGCCTCACAATGACTCACAATTACTCAAAATGCCTCACAATGCCTCACAATGTCTCACAATCCCTCACAATGACTCACAGCGTCTCAAAATGTCTATAAATGTCTCAGCGTCTCAACATGTCTCACAATGCCTCGAAATGTCTCCAATGTCTCACAATCCCTCAAAATTACTCAAAATGTCTCACGCCTCAAAATGTCTCACAATCCCTCACAATCCCTTACAATGACTCAAAATGTCTCACCGCCACTCAAAATACCTCAAAATGCCTCAGAATGCCTCACAATATCTAATGATATCTCACAATGCCTCAAAATGCCTCACATTGCCTCATATTCCCTCACAATCTCTCACAATGCCTCACAATACCTCGCTATGACTCAAAGTGTCTCACAGCTTCTCCAAATGTTTCACAATGCCTCACAATTTTTCATAATATCTCACAATGTCTCACTGTCTAAAAATGTCTCACGTCTCAAAATATCTCAAAATGTCTCACAATGACTCACAATGCCTCACAATCCCTCACAATGCCTCATAATGTCTAAAAATGCCTCAAAATATCTCAACATGTCTCACAATGCCTCACAATGTCTCACAATCCCTCAGAATTACTCAAAATGTCTCGCAGCGTCTCAAGATTTCGCAAAATGTCTCACAATGACTCACAATCCCTCGCAATCCCTCACAATATCTCACAATACCTCAAAATGTCTCAAAGCGTCTCACAATGCCTCACAATGTCTCACAATCCTTTACGATGACTCAAAATGCCTCAATGCGACTCAAAATGTCTCACAATGTCGCACAATGCCTCACAATCTCTCACAATGACTCACAATTACTCAAAATGCCTCACAATGTCTCACAATCCCTCACAATGCCTCAAAATGACTCAAAATGTCTCAGAGCGTCTCAAAATGTCTCAAAATTTCTCAAAATGCCTCACAATGTCGCACAATGCCTCACAATCTCTCACAATGACTCACAATTACTCAAAATGCCTCACAATGCCTCACAATCCCTCACAATGACTCAAAATGCCTCACAATGTCTCAAATGTCTCAGCGTCTCAACATGTCTCACAATACCTCAAAATGTCTCCAATGTCTCACAATCCCTCAAAATTACTCAAAATGTCTCGCAGCGTCTCGAAATGTTGCAAAATGTCTCACAATGCCTCACAATCCCTCACAATGGCTCACAATGTCTCACAATGTCTCAGCGTCTCAATGTCTCACAATGTTTCACAATGTCTCATAATAACTCACAATGTCTCACAATGTCTCAAAATACCTCACAATCCCTCACAATGCCTCACAATGTCTCAAAATGTCTCAGTGTCTCACAATGTCTCAAAATTTCTCATATTGCCTCAAAATGTCTCAAAATATCTCACAATGCCTCACAATATCCCACAATGTCTCATAATATCTCAGAGCGTCTCAAAATATCTCGAAGCGTCTCAAAATGTCTCAAATGTCTCAGTGTCTCACAGTGTCTCAAAATGTCTCATATTGCCCAAAATGTCTCAAAATATCTCACAATGCCTATAAATGCCTCACACTGTCTCACAATGTCTCACAATCCCTCACAATGACTCAAAATGTCTCACAGCATCTCAACGTCTCACAATGTCTCAAAATATCTCACAGCGTCTCAAAATATCACACTCACAATGTCTCACAGCTTCTCAAAATGTCTCAAAATGTCTCACAATGACTCACAATCCCTCACTCTCACAATCCCTCAAAATCCCTCACAATGCCTCTAAATGTCTCACAATCCTTCGCAATGCCTCACAATCTCTCAAAATATATCTAAATGCCTCAAAATGTCTCACAGCGTCTCAAAATTTCTAAAAATGTCTCACGGCGTCTCAAAATGTCTTACAATGTCTCACAATGCCTCACATACCTCATAATCCCTCACAATCCGTCATAATCCCTGATAATCCCTCATAATCCCTCACAACCCCTCACAATGCCTCACAGCGTCTCAAAATACCTCACAATGCCTCACAATCCCTCACAATATCTCAAAATGTTTCACAATCCCTCAGAATCCCTTACACTGCCTCACAATGACTCACAATGTCTCACAGCGTCTCACAACGTCTCAAAATGTCTCAAAGCGTCTCAAAATGTCTCAATGCATCACAATGCCTCACAATGTATCGCAATTCCTCATAATGTCTCGCAATTCCTCATAATATCTCACAATGTCTCACAATCCCTCAAAATCCCTCACAATGCCTCATAATGCCTCACAATTACTCAAAATGTCTCACAGAGTCTCAAAATGTCTCACAATGCCTCACAATGCCTCACAATGTCTCACAATCCCTCACAATTCCTCACAATGGCTCAAAATGCCTAACAATGTCTCACAATCCCTCTCAATCCTTCACAATGCCTCACAATGCCTCACAGCGTTTCAAAATGTCTCAAAATGTTTCACAGCGTATCAAAATGTCTCACAACGTATCAAAATGTCTCACAATGTCTCAAAATGTCTCAGCGTCTCAAAATGTCTCAAAATGTCTCACAGCGTATCAAATGTCTCAAAATATCTCAAAATAACTCACAATGTCTCACAATCCCTAAATAAATGCCTCACAATGTCTCACATTCCCTCTCAATGCCTCACAAGGCCTCACAACGCCTAACAATGCCTCACAATGTCTAAAATTGTCTCACAGCGTCTCACAATGTCTCACAATGTCTCACAATGTCTCAAAATGTCTCAAAATCCATCACAATCCATCACAATCCCTCAGAATGCCTCAAAATGTCTCAAAATCTCTCACATTGTCTCAAAATGTCTCACATTGCCTCAAAATATCTCACATTGCCTCAAAATGTCTCACAATGACTCACAATGACTCACATACCTCATAATCCCTCAAAATTCCTCACAATCCCTCACAATGTCTCACAATCCTTCACAATGCCTCACAATGACTCAAATTGTCTCAAAGCGTCTTAAAATGTCTCACAATATCTCACAATCCCTCAAAATCCCTTACAATGTCGCAAAATGTCTCACAGCGTCTCAAAGTGCTTCACAATGCCTCACAATCCCTCACAATATCTCACAATGTCTCACAATCCCTCATAATCCCTCAAAATGCCTCACAATGACTCAAAATATCTCACAGCGTCTCAACGTCTCAAAGCGTCTCAAAATGTCTCAAAATGTCTCACAATCCCTCACAATGACTCACAATGTCTCACAATCCCTCACAATGTCTCAATCCCTCACAATCCCTCACAATGACTCAGAATATCTCAATCCCTCACAATGCCTCACAATGACTCACAATGTCTCAAAATGTCACAAAGCGTCTTGAAATGTCTCACAATACCTCACAATGCCTCAAAATGTCTCACAATCCCTCACAATGACTCAAAATGCCTAACAATGTCTCACAATCCCTCTCAATCCCTCACAATGCCTCACAATGTCTCACATTCCCTCAAAATGCCTCACAACGCCTCACAATGCCTCAAAATGTCTCACAGCGTCTCAAAATGTCAAACAATGCCTCTCAAAGCCTCACAATGCCTCACAATGTCAAACAATCCCGCACAATCCCTCACAATGCCTCACAATGACTCACAATATCTCAATCCCTCACAATACCTCACAATGACTCAAAATGTCTCACAGCGTCTCGAAATGTCTCACAATGCCTCACAATATCTCACAATCCCTCACAATGACTCAAAATGTCTCACAGCGTCTCAAATTGTCTCAAAATGCCTCACAATGTGTCACAATGTCTCACAATGCCTCACAATACCTCACAACGCCTCACAATGCCTCAAAATGCCTCACAATGACTCAAAATGTCTCACAGCATCTCAAAATGTCTCACAATCCCTCAAAATAACTCAAAATATCTCACAGCGTCTCAAAATGTCTCAAAATGCCTCATAATGCCTCACAATGCCTCAAAAAATCTCAAAATGCCTCACAATGTCTTAAATGTCTCAAAATGTCTCATAGCGTCTCACAGCGTCTGAAAATGTCTCACAATGTCTCAAAATGACTCAAAATCCCTCACAATGCCTCAAAATGCCTCAAATGTCTCAAATATCTCAAAATGTCTCACAATGTCTGAAAATATCTCACAGCGTCTCAAAATATCTCACAAAGTCTCAAAAATCTCAGCGTCTCAAAATGTCTCAAAATTTCTCAAAATGCCTCACAATGACTCACAATGTCTAACAATGTCTCACAATCCCTCACAATGCCTCACAATGACCCAAAATGTCTCAGCATCTCAGCGTCTCAAAATGTCTCAAAATGTCTCACAATGTCTCACAATGTCTCAAATTTCCTCACAATGCCTCAAAATGTCTCAAAATGTCTCAAAATTTATCACAGTTATTCAGTATCTCACACTGTCTCACAGTGTGTCAAAATGTCTCACAGTGCCTCAAAATGTCTCACAATGCCTCACAGTGTCTAAAAATGCCTCAATGCCACACAATGCCTCAATGCCACGCAATGCCTCACAATGCCTCAAAATCCCTCAAAAGGCCTCACAATACCTCAAAATGCCTCACAATGTCTCAGAGCGTCTAAAAATGTCTCACAATGCCTCACAATGTCTCACAATCCCCCACAATCCCTCACAATGACTCAAAATGTCTAACAGCGTCTCAAAATGTTTCAAAATATCTCACAATACCTCACAATCCCTCACAATGCCTCACATTTCCTCACAATGTCTCAAAATGCCTCACAGTGTCTCAAAATGTCTCACGTCTCAAAATGTCTCGTCTAAAAATGTCTCACAATGTCTCATAATGTCTCATATTGTCTCACAATGTCTCACAATGTCTCACAATGTCCCACAATGTCTCACAATGTCTCAAAATACCTCACAATCCCTCAATATACCTCACAATGTTTCAAAATGTCTCAAAATGTTTCAAAATGTCTCAAAATATCTTAGTGTCTCAAAATGTCTCACATTGCCTCAAAATATCTTACAGTGCCTCACAATGCCTCACAAACCCTCACAATGCCTCACAATGTCTCAAAATTCCTCACAATGTCTCAAAATGTCTCACAGCTTCTCAAAATGTCTCACAATGTCTCACAATGTCTCACAATACCTCACAATGCCTCACAATATCTCAACATATCTCACAGCGTCTCAAAATATCTCACAGCGTCTAAAAATGTCTCAAAACGTCTCAAAATGTCTCACAATGTCTCACAATGCCTTACAATACCTCACAATGTCTCACAATGTCTCAAAATATCTCAAAACCTCTCAAAATGTCTCAGTGTCTGACTATGTCTCAAAATAACTCACATTGCCTCAAAATGTCTCACAGCGTCTCAAAATTTCTCAAAATGTCTCACAATACCTCACAATGCCTCACATAACCTCACAATGTCTCACAGCGTCTCAACATATCTCACAGCGTCTCAAAATATCTCACAGCGTCTTAAAATGTCTCAAAACATCTCAAAATGTCTCAAAATGTCTCACAATGCCTTACAATGCCTCACAATGTCTCAAAATATCTCACAATGTGTCACAATCCCTCACAATACCTCACAATGACTCAAAATGTCTCACAGCATCTCAGCGTCTCAAAATGTCTCACAATGTCTCACAATCCCTCACAATGACTCAAAATGTCTCACAGCACCTCAGCGTCTCAAAATGTCTCAAAATGTCTCAAAATGTCTCACAATGCCTCACAATCCCTCACAATGCTTCACAATCCCTCTTAATGCCTCACAATTTTTCACAATGTCTCAAAATATCTCAGAGCGTCTCACAATGTCTCACAATGTCTAAAAAATGTCTCAAATTTCCTCACAATGCCTCACAATGCCTCAAAATGTCTGAAAAAAATTCTCACAGTGTCTCAGTATCTCACAGTGTCTCAAAATGTCTGTGTCTCAAAATGTCTCAGTGTCTCAAAATGTCTCACAGCGTCTCAAAATGTCTCACAATGCCTCACAGCGTCTCAAAATGCCTCACAATGCCTCACAGTGTCTAAAAATGCCTCAATGCCACATATGCGTCACAATGCTTCACAATGCCTCACAATGCTTCACAATGTCTCTCAATGTCTCACAATCCCTGACAATGCCTCACAATGCCTCACAATCACTCAAAATGTCTCAGAGCGTCTAAAAATGTCTCACAATGCCTCACAATGTCTCACAATCCCCCACAATCCCTCACAATGACTCAAAATGTCTAACAGCGTCTCAAAATGTTTCAAAATATCTCACAATACCTCACAATCTCTCACAATGCCTCACATTTCCTCACAATGTCTCAAAATGCCTCACAATGTCTCAAAATGTCTCACAACGTCTCAAAATGTCTCACAACGTCTAAAAATGTCTCACAATGTCTCATAATGTCTCATATTGTCTCATATTGTCTCACAATGTCTCACAATGTCTCACAATGTCCCACAATGTCTCACAATGTCTCAAAATACCTCACAATCCCTCAATATACCTCACAATGTTTCAAAATGTCTCATAAAATTTCAAAATGTCTCAAAATATCTTAGTGTCTCAAAATGTCTCACATTGCCTCAAAATACCTTACAGTGCCTCACAATGTCTCACAATCCCCCACAATCCCTCACAATGACTCAAAATGTCTCACAGCGTCATAAAATGTTTCAAAATATCTCACAATACCTCACAATCCCTCAAAATGCCTCACATTTCCTCACAATGTCTCACAATGCCTCACAATGCCTCACAATGTCTCAAAATTCCTCACAATGTCTCAAAATCTCTCACAGCTTCTCAAAATATCTCACAAAGTCTCACAATGTATCAAAATACCCCACAATCCCTCACAAGGCCTCACAATGTCTCACACCTTCTCAAAATGTCTCACAATGTCTCAAAATACCTCACAATCCCTCACAAGGCCTCACAATGTCTCAAAATATCTCAAAATATCTCAAAATCTCTCAAAATGTCTCAGTGTCTGACAGTGTCCCAAAATAACTCACATTGCCTCAAAATGTCTCACAGCGTCTCAAAATGTCTCAAAATGTCTCACAATGCCTCACAATACCTCACAATGTCTCAACATATCTCACAGCGTCTCAAAATATCTCACAGCGTCTAAAAATGTCTCAAAACGTCTCAAAATGTCTCACAATGCCTTACAATGCCTCACAATGTCTCAAAATATCTCACAGCGTCTCAAAATATCTCACAGCGTCTCAAAATATCTCACAGCGTCTCAAATGTCTCTAAATGTCTCACAATAACTCAAAATGACTCACAATGTCTCACAATGTCTCAAAATATCTCACAGCGTCTCAAAATGCGTCAATACCGCACAATCCCTCAAAATGCTTCATAATCCCTCTTAATGCCTCACAATGTCTCAAAATGTCTCAGAGCGTCTCACAATGTCTCACAATATCTCACAATGTCTCACAATATCTACAAAATGTCTTAAATTTCCTCACAATGACTCACAATGCCTCAAAATGCCTCAAATTGCCGCACAATCCCTCACAGTCTCAAAATGCCTCACAATACCTGACAGTGTCTAGAAATGCCTCAATGACACACAATGCCTCAAAATGCCTCACAATCCCTCAAAATGCTTCACAATGCCTCACAATGTCTCGCAATGTCTCACAATCCCTGGCAATGCCTCACAATGCCTTACAATGACTCAAAATGTCTCACAGCGTCTCAAGATGTCTCAAAATGTCTCACAATGCCTCACAATTCCTCAAAATGCCTCACAATATCTCACAATCCCCCACAATCTCTCACAATGACTCAAAATGTCTCACAGCGTCTCAAAATGTTTCAAAGTGTCTCACAATGCCTCACAATGCCTCAAAATGTATCAAAATGCCTCACAATATCTCACAATGCCTCACAATGACTCACAATGCCTCAAAATCCCTCACAATCCCTTAATATACCTCACAATGTTTCAAAATGTCTCAAAATTTCTTACAGTATCTCTTACAGTCTCACATTGCCTCAAAATGTCTCATAGTGCCTCACAATGCCTCACAAACCTTCACAATGCCTCACAATGTCTCAAAATACCTCAAAATGTCTCAAAATGTCTCAGAGCTTCTCAAAATGTGTCACAATGTCTCACAATGTTTCACAATGTCTCAAAATGTCTCACAATATCTCACAATGTCTCAAAATACCTCACAATCCCTCACAATGCCTCACAATGTCTCAAAATGTCTAAGTGTCTCAGAGTGTCTCAAAATGTCTCACATTGCCTCAAATAGTCTCACAGCGTCTCGAAATGTCTCAATGTCTCAAAATGCCTCTCAATGCCTCACAATACCTCACAATGTCTCACAATGTCTCAATGTCTCGACATATCTCACAGCGTCAAAATATCTCACAGCGTCTCAAAATGTCTCAAAATGTCTCCAAAAACTCACAATGCCTCACAATGTCTCAAAATGTCACAAAATGCCTCAGAATGTCTCAGAATATCTCACAATGTCTCATAATGTCTCCCAATGTCTCAAAATATCTCACAGCGTCTCAAAATATCTCACAGCGTCTCAAAATATCTCACAGCGTCTCAAAATATCTCACAATTTCTCAAAATGTCTCACAATGCTTCACAATTTCTCATAATGTCTCAAAATATCTCACAGTCTCACAATATCTCACAGCGTCTCAAAATATCTCAAAATGTCTCACAATTGTTACGGGCGGGCTGGTATGTGAAGAGACGTTACGTATAACGGATAAGTGCTTAAGAACCAGCTCACTTCTAGAAGCCACTGTAGGACTGAACTATCTGGTCAGGGCCTAGATAATTCGTAAGACTAGAAGTAAAGGTAACAAAGAAGATTCCAGGAAAGGAATATTAAACTAGCGATAAAACTAGTAAACGAAATTATTAATATGGAAAATATTTACAGGCAATCAACACAAAAGAGAATGGGCAGTAGGGTCAATGGGACCGTTACATGATTATAAGAATATGGAAATTATCGTTCAAATAAGAAACACAAGATACGTATACAATATGGTACTATCTAAGTACAAAGAGATCAGGAACATGCATCAAAATAAGTAATAAGTACAAATATAAGTATAAAGTAATGCAATGTATATCAGACACGTAATGTAGGCAAAAAGGGTGATCACTTCACACCAATCGTCTCATGAGTCTAAACTTCTAGTTTTTATCAAGAGATCGATATGCGGGAAATGACGAGGAGTGAGCGATTTCCACCACTTATATACCATTGGACCGGAAGCGGGATACTTCCGGGTGAGTGTTCGGGAGAGCGAAAGGAGGGGAGGAGGGTAAGTTAACACACGTCAACATGGGTAGTTTTAAGACCCTCGACTCGCTTGAACAATCTACTTATTTAGTAACTGTCAAATCTGTGCGCTCCGAACTATTCAGGATTTCGCTTGTCTGTTTGTTCTACAAGAGTGCGCACCTCTCTCCGCACGTAGGCAAGATTACATATAGTGGATGGGCGTTACTGCTTAACATTGTTACAATACATACATAGACAAGAAATATGAACATAGTTATGTAATACAAAGAAACACAATTCTATAACATAATTACACATATGACGTAATATCTAATATTACGTTACACCTCCACCGTTTGGGAAAGCTTTTCACTTTCTGTTGAAAAGCTATGTTCTAGAAAGGACGTCGGCTAAAACATTAAAGACGCCTTTTATATGATGAATTGTTAGATTAAAGGGTTGGAGAAATAAACTCCAACGTGTAAGTCTCGGATTCTTGTTTTTCATAGTCTGTAGGAACTTTAAGGGGTTGTGATCCGAATATACTTGAATGGTAGTTGAGGAACCCAGGTAGACTTCGAAGTGGATAAGGGCCTGGACCAAAGCGAGCGTCTCCTTCTCAATTGTTGAGTAGTTCTTCTGCGCAGGGGACAGCTTCTTGCTGTAGTAGGCGATAGCGTGGTGAACTTCATTGTGTTCTTGCAAGAGGGCGGCACCGATACCGGTGTCGCTGGCGTCGACTTGCAGAAGAAAGGGTCGTTGGAAATCGGGTGCCCTTAGAACTGGTGCGTTAGTGAGAAGGGACTTCAGGTTTTTGAAGGCCGTCTCACAGGTAGGTGTCCACACGAAGTCGTGGTCTTTTCTCAACAGGTCAGTCAATGGTTCTGCTACATCTTGTTTCTCAGATAAGTGTCCTACTTTTATCTGAAGATTTTGTAGTATCTGAGAGTTTTCCAAGGGAATCTCAGGAGGATTAGGCAGGTTATCAGGAGGCTCTTCCGATTCTATTGTGGTAGAGCTGTAAATTGGAATTGGATCTCTGGAATGATAAGGTTTTAAGGTATTTATGTGACAGAGACGGGAACTCTTTCTTCTGTCTGGAGTTTTGATTATGTAGTTGAGATCACTGGCTCTGGACAAGACTTCATAGGGTCCTTTGTATTTAGCCTGCAATGGATCTCCTGGTATGGGAAGATAAAGTAACACTTGATCTCCTGGAGAGAAAGTTCTAAGTTTAGAATTTTTATCATACCGACCTTTCATTTCTCGTTGAGCATTCGCCAAGTTCTCTCTTGCCAACTTCCAAGCTTCTAACAACTTCTCGGTGACCTGGGACACGTATTTCAAAGAAGGAACAGGTGGTTCTTCTTTCATCCATTGTTCATGAAGTATCTTTAGGGGACCACGGACTTCATGACCGAAGACTAATTCTGACGGGCTGAATCCAAGGCTTTCTTGAATTGTTGTTCGGGTGGCGAACAACAAAAAGGGGAGTCCGTCTTCCCAATTTCGAGTGTTCTCAGCACAGAAGATTCTTAACATTGTCTTGAGCGTTTGGTGAAAGCGCTCTAGAGCACCTTGTGATTGAGGACGATAGGCGGAGGAAGTTACATGATTTATACCTAGTGTTACAAGAGTTTCTCTAAACTTGTTGGAAAGAAAATTACTTCCTTGATCACTTTGAATGTTCTTGGGAAATCCTACTATAGTGAAATATTTCAACATTTCTCTGATTATGTTTTGAGCTTTAATATTTTTCAAAGGAATTGCTTCTGGAAAACGAGTGCTCATACACATGATTGTGAGAATGTACTGATTTCCTTTACTTGAAGGAGGTAAAGGTCCTACACAGTCAATAAGAACTTTTTTAAATGGCTCTTCCATTACAGGAATGGGATGGAGTGGAGCTTCTACAATTTTCTGGTTGGGCTTACCTACAAGTTGACATGTATGACATGTTCTACAATATTAGGCAACATCATTGACAACCGTGGGCCAATGGAAATGTTGGGTTATGTTGAACAAGGTCTTTCTTACCCCTAAGTGACCTGCTAAGGGAGTATCATGAGCCAATCTTAGAACATTATTCCTGAAACCAAGAGGGAGGACTATTTGATTCCTTACTTGCCATGGCTGGTCAGCGGTTGCGGTGGATGCTCTCCATTTTCGCATTAGGACTCCGTTTTCTATATAGAAACCTCGTGACATATTTTCAACTTCTTCTGGAGATGAAACAATCTCGTACAAATTTTTAAGAGAAGGATCTGACTTCTGTTCTTTGATTAATTCTGGTGAAGAAGAAGATGGGTCAGTTTGGGAGAATAGGGATTCTAAATTATAGGTCTCCTCTTCAGATTTCTTGTACTGAGATCTGGTTACAGCACAAGCGGGAAACAACTGTAAGTTATCTGAAGGTTCTACTGAGGTCTTAGGGTTATTTGTTATTAAGGGAGAAATGACTTTGCTTCCAGCGATGTCATTGGCCAACAATAAGGATATTCCTACTATGGGAAGAGAGTCTACTACTGCTACTTTAACCATTCCGGTTGTTAAATCAGACCGCAAGAAAACATTATGTAATGGACATTTTACAATTCCTCCAACTCCTTCTATCAATATATCATAACCTGTATATGACTCACCCAGATTCTGCAAGACCGAATTTAAAATCAGACTTTGCTTTGCTCCTGTGTCTCGGAGTATGGAAATAGGATATTGTTGTGAACTACTACTATGAGATATAGTTCCTGAAGATACAAATGGTTTGAAACAAGGATCATGATCTGATGAGGGTGGTTCTACATTACTTGACAATACCGGCTTCTTTGGTAGTGTATCCTGAATAGAGGATTTTGAATCATCTGATTTTATATTACTTACAAGAGTTGGTGTCTTATTGGAGAATGAGGGTGTCAGTCTCTTTTTGCAATTAGAAATGTGATGGCCAACCTGTTTACAATATGAACAAGTTACAGGGGGATTAGTCTTAAACCTTTCCATTCTTTGCCAAGGTTGGTTTGGAGGATATTGATTGAAATCAGACCTGTAACTGAAATGTGATGGGCTAGACTGATTTTCAAAGTGTTTCTTTGGGGACCAAGGATCAGAGTATTTTGTTGAATCTGGAATATATGACTTTGACTTTTGGGATTCCATTTGTCTTGACTTAGGTTTATGATTTAGTGTGAACTCATCAGCCAATACAGCAGCTTTAGTTAAAGTTTCGGGAACATGATCATCTATAAAAATCCTAAGATCTGTCTCTAAGGTATTCTTAAACTGCTCCAACAAAATCAACTGTTTAAGTCTATCTAAGGTGTCCGTTTCACTAGCCAAACACCACCTATTGAATAACCTCTCTTGTTGAGCCGCATATTCTACGTATGTTAACTGAGGTGTCTTCCTATAATTACGGAATTTCTGTCTATAGGCCTCTGGTATTAGTTCATAAGCTTTTAAAATACAAGCTTTCATATTATCATACTCGCTTTCTGCTTCTGAAAGAGAAGTATAAATTTGCTGAGCCTTACCCTTAAATTGTGTTTGAATGATTAATGGCCAATTTTCTTTTGGGATTTGTAACTGTTGCGCCAATTTTTCCCACTGAAGAAAGAAAATTTCTGGCTCTCCTTCTGAAAATTTGGGTAAAAGTTTTACATACTTGGAAATATCTATATGACCTTCCTGAACTACGGGTTGTCTATCAACAATCCTAGCTTCTACTTCTGTCTTCTTTAATTCTAACTCTACTTGTTTCACTTTAGCTTCCTCTTCTCTAGCTTTAAATTCTGCCAATTTGATTTTAGTTTCGTCCTCTCTATTTGTTTCACTTTAGCTTCCTCTTCTCTAGCTCTAAATTCTGCCTCAATTTGCATTTGTTTCAGTTTAGTTTCCTCCTCTTTAGCGACTTGTTTCACTTTAGCTTCCTCTTCTCTAGCTCTAAATTCTGCCTCAATTTGCATTTGTTTCAGTTTAGTTTCCTCCTCTTTAGCTTTAAATTCTGCCTCAATTTGCATTTGTTTCAGTTTAGCTTCCTCCTCAATTTCTACTCTCCTGACCTTTAATTCAATCTCCTTAATCTTAAGTTCGGTTAGTCGTGCCTCTATTTCTAACCTATTTGAAGGAATTTGTATAGCTGTAATCTCTTCTGGAGATAAGATCTCATCTTCGATCAGATTTTCAACGAGTTCCTGAAGTATTTTTTTCTTTCGCAAACTTGTATCAATGTCTACTCCAAAGTGCTTGCCTATTTCCATCAAAGTGTCTTTAGTTTGTTTCTTTAAGAAACTTACCTTGGGATTTTGAACGAATTCTTGAATTATATCATCCATCTCTATAAGAATGTGTTAAATACCTGATCCAATATCCTTGGCAAGGGTCGCCACTTTGTTACGGGCGGGCTGGTATGTGAAGAGACGTTACGTATAACGGATAAGTGCTTAAGAACCAGCTCACTTCTAGAAGCCACTGTAGGACTGAACTATCTGGTCAGGGCCTAGATAATTCGTAAGACTAGAAGTAAAGGTAACAAAGAAGATTCCAGGAAAGGAATATTAAACTAGCGATAAAACTAGTAAACGAAATTATTAATATGGAAAATATTTACAGGCAATCAACACAAAAGAGAATGGGCAGTAGGGTCAATGGGACCGTTACATGATTATAAGAATATGGAAATTATCGTTCAAATAAGAAACACAAGATACGTATACAATATGGTACTAAGTACAAAGAGATCAGGAACATGCATCAAAATAAGTAATAAGTACAAATATAAGTATAAAGTAATGCAATGTATATCAGACACGTAATGTAGGCAAAAAGGGTGATCACTTCACACCAATCGTCTCATGAGTCTAAACTTCTAGTTTTTATCAAGAGATCGATATGCGTGAAAATGACGACGAGTGAACGATTTCCACCGCTTATATACCATTGGACCGGAAGCGGGATACTTCCGGTGAAGTGTTCGGAGAGCGAAAGGAGGGGAGGAGGGTAAGTTAACACACGTCAACAGGGTAGTTTTAAGACCCTCGACTCGCTTGAACAATCTACTTATTTAGTAACTGTCAAATCTGTGCGCTCCGAACTATTCAGGATTTCGCTTGTCTGTTTGTTCTACAAGAGTGCGCACCTCTCTCCGCACGTAGGCAAGATTACATATAGTGGACGGGCGTTACTGCTTAACATTGTTACAATACATACATAGACAAGAAATATGAACATAGTTATGTAATACAAAGGAACACAATTCTATAACATAATTACACATATGACGTAATATCTAATATTACGTTACACAATGCCTCACAATGCCTCAAAATGCCTCACAATCCCTCTTAATGCTTCACAATGCCTCACAATGTCTCTCAATGTCTCACAATCCCTGACAATGCCTCACAATGCCTTACAATGACTCAAAATGTCTCACAGCGTCTCAAAATGTCTCACAATGCCTCACAATTCCTCACAATGCCTCACAATATCTCACAATCCCCCACAATCTCTCACAATGACTCAAAATGTCTCAGCGTCTCAAAATGTTTCAAAGTGTCTCACAATGCCTCACAATGCCTTACAATGTCTCAAAATGCCTCACAACGTCTCACAATGCCTCACAATGCCTCAAAACACCTCACAATCCCTCAATATACCTCACAATGTTTCAAAATGTCTCACAATTTCTTACAGTATCTCTTACAGTCTCACATTGCCTCAAAATGTCTCATAGTGCCTCACAATGCCTCACAAACCTTCACAATGCCTCACAATGTCTCAAAATACCTCAAAATGTCTCAAAATGTCTCACAATCCCTCACAATTACTCAATGTCTCATCTCAGCATCTCAAAATTTCTCAAAATGTCTCACAGCGTTTCACAATGTCTCACAATGTCTCAAAATACCTCACAATCCCTCACAATGTCTCAGTGTCTCAGTGTCTCAAAATGTCTCACATTGCCTTAAAATGTTTCACAGTGTCTCAAATGTCTCAAAATGTCTCACAATGCCTCACAGGGTCTCACAATGTCTCAAAATATCTCACAGCGTCACAAAATATCTCACAGCGTCTCAAAATATCTCAAAATGTCTCAAAAAATTCACAATGCCTCACAATGTCTCAAAATGTCTCAAAATGTCTCAGAATGCCTCACAATGCCTCAGAATGTCTCAGAATATCTCACAATGTCTCATAATGTCTCACAATGTCTCAAAACATCTCACAGCGTCTCAAAATATCTCACAGCGTCTCAAAATATCTCTAAATGTCTCAAAATGTCTCACAATGCCACACAATTTCTCATGTTTCCAAATATCTCACAGAGTCTCAAAATATCTCACAGCGTCTCAAAATATCTCAAAATGTCTCACAATGCCTCACAATACCTCACAATGTCTCACAATCCCTCACAATGCCTCACAATGACTCACAGCGTCTCAAAATGTCTCAAAATCTCAAAATGTCTCAATTTTTTCAAAATGTCTCACAATGCCTCACAATGTCTCAAAATCCCTCACAATGCCTCACAATGCCCCACAATGACTCAAAATGCCTCACAATGACTCACAATGACTCAGCGTCTCAAAATGTCTCACAATGCCTCACAATGTATCACAATGCCTCACATTGCCTCAAAAATGTCTCACAATCCCTCACAGTGACTCACAATGACTCACAATGTCTCAAAATGCCTCGCAATGCCTCAAAATACCTCAAAATCCCTCACAATATCTCAAAAGGCCTCACTATGTCTCAAAAGGCCTCAAAATGCCTCACTCACAATCCCTCACAATGACTCAAAATGTCTCAAAATATCTCAATCTCTCACAATGCCTCACATTGTCTCAAAATGTCTCTAAGTTTCTCACAGTGTCTCACAGCGTCTCACAGCGTCTCGAAATACCTCGAAATGTCTCACAATATCTCACAATCCCTCACATCCCCTCACAATGCCTCACAATGACTCAAAATATCTCAGCGTCTCAAAATGTCTCACAATGTCTCACAATGCCTCAAAATGTCTCACAATGTCTCAATATATCTCACAGCGTCTCAAAATATCACACAGCGTCTCAAAATATCTCAAAATGTCTCAAAATGTTTCACAAAGCCTCACAATGCCTCACATGGTCTCAAAATGTCTCAAAATATCTCACCGCGTCTCAAAATATCTCAAGATATCTGAAAACGTCTCACAATGCCTCACAATGTCTCAAAATCTCACAGCATTTCAAAATGTCTCAAAATGTCTCAAAATGTCTCACAATGCCTCAAAATGCCTTACAATGCCTCACAATGTCTCACAATCCCTCAAAATGACTCAAATGACTCAAAATTACTCAAAATGTCTTACACCGTCTCAGCGTCTCAAAATGTCTCATAATGTCTCAAAATGTCTCACAATGCCTCATAATGTCTCACAATGTCTCACAATGCCTCACAATGTCTCAGCGTCTCAAAGTGTCTCAAAATGTCTCAAAATATCTCTAAATGTGTCAAAATGATTCAAAATGTCTCAAAATGCCTTAAAATGCTTCACAATCCCTCACAATGTCTCACAATGTCTCACAATCCCTCACAATGCCTCACAATGAGTCACAATGTCTCACAATGTCTCAAAATGTCTCAAAATACCTCACAATTCCTCACAATGCCTCACAATTTTTCAAAATATCTCTAAATATCTCAAAATGTCTTAGTGTCTCACAGTGTCTCACAATGTCTAAACAAAACTCACAATGCCTCACAATGTTTCAAAATGTCTCAAAATGGCTTACAGTGTCCCACAGTGTCTCTAAATGTCTCACATTGCCTCAAAATGTCTCATCGCGTCTCAAAATGTCTCACAATGCCTCACAATGTCTCACAATGTCTCACAATGTGTCACAATGCCTCAAAATGCCTCACAATCCCTCACAATGACTCACAATCCCTCACAATGACTCACAATGTCTCAAAATGCCTCACAATGTCTCAAAATGCCTCACAATCCCTCAAAATGCCGACAATGTCTCAAAAAACCTCATAATGTCTCAAAATGCCTCACAATGACTCAAAACGACTCAACATATTTCACAGCCTCTCAAACTATCTCACAGCGTCTCAAAATGTCTCAGTGTCTCAAAATGTCTCACAGTGTCTCAAAATGTCTCACAGCGTCTCACAATGTCCCACAATGCCTCACAATGCCTCTAAAAGCCTCACAGTGCCTCGCAATGTCCGACAATGTCTCACAATCCCTCACAATGCCTCACAATCACTCAAAATGTCTCACAGCGTCTCAAAATGTTTAAAATGTCTCAAATTGTCTCACAATGCCTTACAATGTCTCACAATCCCGCACAATGACTCAAAATATCTCAAAATGTCTCACAGCGTCTCAAAATGTCTCAAATTGTCTCAAAATGTCTCACAATCTCTCACAATGTCTCAAAATATCTCAAAATGGGTAACAGTGTGTCACAGCGTCTCACAGCGTCTCAAACTTTCTCACAATGTCTCAATGTCTCAGTCTCAAAATACCTCAATCCCTCACAATGCCTCACAATGACTCAAAATATCTCACAGCGTCTCAAAATGTCTCACAATGCCTCAATATGTCTCACAATGTCTCACAATCCCTCACGATCCCTCAAAATGACTCAAAATGTCTCACAATGTCTCAAAATGCCTCACAATGTCACATAATGACTCAAAATGACTCACAATGCCTCACAATGTCTCAAAATGTCTCGCAGTGTCTCACAGCGTCTCAAAATGTCTCACAATGTCTCAGTCTCAAAATACCTCATAAATCCCTCACAATGCCTTACAATGACTCAAAATGTCTCACAGCGTCTCAAAACGTCTCATGTCTCAAAATGTCTCACAATGCCTCACAATGCCCCACAATGTCTCATAATGTCTCGCAATGTCTCACAATCCCTTACAATGACTCAAAATGTCTCAGCGTCTCAAAATGTCTCAAAAAGCGTTAAAATGCCTCATGTCAAACAATGTCTCACAATCCCTCACAATGACTCACAATTACTCACAGCGTCTCAAAATTTCAAAATGTCTCACAAAGCCTAACAGGGCCTCAAAATCCCTCAATCCCTCACAATGTCTCAAAATGCCTCACAATGTCTCAAAATGTCTCACAGCGTCCCAAAATGTCTCAGAGCGTCTCAAAATGTCTCTAAATGTCTCAAAATGTCTCACAATGACTCACGATGTCTCAATCCCTCACAAGGACTCACAATGTCCCAGAGCGTCTCAATATGTCTCTAAATGTCTCAAGATGTCTCAAACTGTCTCAAAATGCCTCACAATGTCTCACAATGACTCACAATGTCTCAAAATCCCTCACAATGACTCAAAATGTCTCACAGCGTCTCAAAATGTCTTACAATGCCTCACAATGTCTCAATGTCTCACAATCCCTCACAATGCCTCACAATACCTCAAAATGTCTCACAA
Organism: Oratosquilla oratoria; assembly: GCF_046742065.1. Classification (NCBI taxonomy): domain Eukaryota; kingdom Metazoa; phylum Arthropoda; class Malacostraca; order Stomatopoda; family Squillidae; genus Oratosquilla; species Oratosquilla oratoria. The sequence continues at coordinate 32,345,786 of NC_134805.1, forward strand.
TCCCTCACGATCCCTCACAATGACTCAAAATGTCTCACAGCGTCTCAAAATGTCTCACAATGTCTCAGAATAAGTCACAATCCCTCACAATTCCTCACAATGTCTCAAAATGCCTCATAATGTCTCAAAAATTCTCAAAGCGTCTCAAAATCTCACAATGTCTCACAATGTCTCACAATACCTCACAATACCCCCACAATACCTCACAATCCCTCACAATGTCTCAAAATGTCTCAAAATGTCCCAAATGTCCCAAAATGTCGCAAAATGTCTTACATATTCTCAATGTCTCACAGTGTCTCATAATGTCTCACATTGCTTCAAAATGTCTCAGCGTCTCAAAATGTCTCACAATGCCTCACAATGCCTCATAATGCCTCAAAATATCTCACATCTCAAAATATCTCACAGCGTCTCAAAATGTCTCAAAATGTCTCACAATATCTCACAATGCCTCACAATGCTTCAAAATGTCTCACAATCCCTCATAATGCTTCACAATGACTCAAAATGTCTCACAGCGTCTCAAAATGTCTCAAAACTTCTCACAATGCCTCACAATCCCTCACAATGTCTCACAATCCCTCACAATGCCTCAATGTCTCACAAGGTCTCACAAGGTCTCACAATCCCTCACAATGACTCACAATGACTTACAATGACTCACACCGTCTCAAAATGTCTTAAAATGTCTCAAAATGTCCCACAATGCCTCACAATGTCTTACAATGTCTCACAATTCCTCACAATGACTCAAAATGTCTCACAGTGTCTCATAATGTCACACAGCATTTCAAAATTTCTCAAAATGTATCAAAATGTCTCATAGCGTCTCAAAATGTCTCAAAATGCCTCACATTGTCTCACCATGTCTCACACCGTCTCACCATGTCTCAAATGTCTCACAATGTCTCACAATGTCTCACAATGTCTCACAATGTCTCACAATGTCTCACAATGTCTCACAATGTCTCACAATCCCTCACAATGCCTCACAATGTCTCACAAAATGCCTCTCACAATCCCTCAAAATGCCGACAATGTCTCACAATAAAACCTCATGTCTCACAATGCCTCACAATGACTCAAAACGACTCAACATATTTCACAGCCTCTCAAACTATCTCACAGCGTCTCAAAATGTCTCAGTGTCTCAAAATGTCTCACAGTGTCTCAAAATGTCTCACAGTTACTCACAGTGTCTCACAGCGTCTCACAATGTCCCACAATGCCTCACAATGCCTCTAAAAGCCTCACAGTGCCTCGCAATGTCCGACAATGTCTCACAATCCCTCACAATGCCTCACAATCACTCAAAATGTCTCAAAATGTCCTACAATGCCTCACAATGTCTTACAATGTCTCACAATTCCTCACAATGACTCAAAATATCTCAGTGTCTCATAATGTCACACAGCATTTCAAAATTTCTCAAAATGTATCAAAATGTCTCATAGCGTCTCAAAATGTCTCAAAATGTCTCACAATGCCTCACAATGTCTCACACCGTCTCAAAATGTCTCAAATGTCTCACAATGTCTCACAGCGTCTCAAAATGTCTCAAATGTCTCACAATGTCTCACAGTCTCAAAATACCTCATAAATCCCTCACAATGCCTTACAATGACTCAAAATGTCTCACAGCGTCTCAAAACGTCTCAACATGTCTCAAAATGTCTCACAATGCCCCACAATGTCTCATAATGTCTCGCAATGTCTCACAATCCCTTACAATGACTCAAAATGTCTCACAGCGTCTCAAAATGTCTCAAAAAGCGTCAAAATGCCTCATAATGTCAATGTCTCACAATCCCTCACAATGACTCACAATTACTCACAGCGTCTCAAAATTTCAAAATGTCTCACAAAGCCTAACAGGGCCTCAAAATCCCTCAATCCCTCACAATGCCTCACAATGTCTCAAAATGCCTCACAATGTCTCAAAATGTCTCACAGCGTCCCAAAATGTCTCAGTGCCTCAAAATGTCTCAAAATGTCTCACAATTACTCACGATGTCTCAATCCCTCACAAGGACTCAAAATGTCCCAGAGCGTCTCAATATGTCTCTAAATGTCTCAAAATGTCTCAAACTCTCAAAATGCCTCAATGACTCACAATGTCTCAAAATCCCTCACAATGACTCAAAATGTCTCACAGCGTCTCAAAATGTCTTACAATGCCTCACAATGTCTCAATGTCTCACAATCCCTCACAATACCTCAAAATGTCTTACAATCCCTCACAATGACTCAAAATGTCTCACAGCGTCTCAAAATGTCTCACAATGTCTCAGAATAAGTCACAATCCCTCACAATGCCTCACAATGTCTCAAAATGCCTCATAATGTCTCAAAAATTCTCAAAGCGTCTCAAAATCTCACAATGTCTCACAATGTCTCACAATACCTCACAATGTCTCAAAATGTCTCAAAATGTCCCAAATGTCCCAAAATGTCGCAAAATGTCTTACATATTCGCAATGTCTCACAGTGTCTCATAATGTCTCACATTGCTTCAAAATGTCTCACAGCGTCTCAAAATGTCTCACAATGCCTCATAATGCCTCAAAATATCTCACATCTCAAAATATCTCACAGCGTCTCAAAATGTCTCAAAATGTCTCACAATGCCTCACAATGCCTCACAATGCCTCCCAATGTCTCAAAATGCGTCACAATCCCTCACAATCCCTCCCAATGTCTCAAAATGTCTCACAGCGTCTCAAAATGTCTCAAAACTTCTCACAATGCCTCACAATCCCTCACAATGTCTCACAATCCCTCACAATGCCTCACAAGGTCTCACAATCCCTCACAATGACTCACAATGACTCACACCGTCTCAAAAGGTCTTAAAATGTCTCAAAATGTCCCACAATGCCTCACAATGTCTTACAATGTCTCACAATTCCTCACAATGACTCAAAATGTCTCACAGTGTCTCATAATGTCACACAGCATTTCAAAATTTCTCAAAATATATCAAAATGTCTCATGGCGTCTCAAAACGTCTCACCATGTCTCACAATCCCTCACAATGACTCACAATGACTCACACCGTCTCAAAATGTCTAAAAATATCTCAAATGTCTCACAATGTCTCACAATCCCTCACAATGCCTCACAATGTCCCAAAATGTCTCAAAATTCCTCACAATCCCTCACAATGCCTCACAATTTCTCAAAATGTCTCACAATCCCTCACAATGACTGTATACGGCTCATATACACGACGAGTAATATAACCGCAGTCATATAACCCACTCCTTAACTCACTGTCCACCACGGGCATTAATCGCTGAGTCAATCCTTTGGCTTCGCGACAACACCGTCAACCACCAAACACACAAACGAACACACGCGATCAATCTAGTAGCCACCCAGTACTGACATACGATATTACGTATACTGACGGTCCTCCCCTGGATATATAATTAACATGTATGATAGTAGACAACAATACGTAATCAATACAGTTGCACCACCCATGTGACAAACGGACCTACTCGAAATTATTGTAAATCAGAAGACTAAACCCACACGAGAAAGTGTTGAGGTTAGCACTTCCGGCCAATGACCACCATGGTAGCGTGGCCGAGAGCGTCAGTTGGGACGAAGACGGGTGTCTCAAAATGTGATAAACAGTTATCTATGTAACCAATATTGTATCGTTCTGTATAACAGTTGACAATGTATATACCTAACTGTGAAACCTGGAAGCTTTGAATAAAAGGGTTATAAACTTAATACGATACACAAACCAGTACCTACCTAGTGAACGATACAATGACTCAAAATTTCTCACAGCGTCTCAAAATGTCTCTCAAAATGTCTCACAATGCCTCACAATGTCTCAATCCCTCTCACAATGACTCAAAATGTCTCACAGCGTCTCAAAAAGTATCAAAATACCTCACAATGTCTTAAAATGTCTCACCGTCCACAATGTCTCTCAAAATATCTTACAATGTCTCACAATGTCCTACAATGTCTCAAAATGTCCTCAAAATATCTCAAATTTCCCCCACAATGTCTCACAGTGTCTCAAAATGTCTCAAATGTCTCAAAATGTCTCAGTGCCTCAAAATGTCTCTCACAGCATCTCAAAATGTCTCACAATGCCTCACAGCTACGTCTCAAAATGTCCTCACAATGCCTCACAATGCCTCACAATGTCTCATAATGTCTCACAATCCCTCAAATCTCACAATGTCTCCTCAAAATGTCTCACAATGTCACAAAATGCCTCAAAATCCCTCACAAATGTCTCACAATTCCCTCACAATGCCTCTCACAATGTCTCAAAATGTCTCACAGCGTCTCACAATGTCTCAAAATATCTCACAATATCTCACAATGTCTCACAATGTCTCACAATCTCTCACAATATCTCAATATGTCTCACAATGTCTCCAAATATCTCACAGCGTCTCAAAATGTCTCACAATTCCTCACAATGTCTCGAAATGCCTCTAATGTCTAAAAATGTCTCAAAATATCTCACAATGTCTCACAATCCCTCACAATGCCTCACAATGTATCACAATATATCAAAATGTCTCACAATGTTTCAAAATGTCTCAAATAACTAGTGTTTCAAAATGCCTCACACTTCCAATGCCTCACAATGCCTCATAATGTCTCAAAATGCCTCACAATGTCTCAAAATGCCTCACAATGTCTCAAAATGCCTCACAATGTCTCAAAATGCCTCACAGATTCCCAAAATGTCTCACAATGTCTCACAATGTCTCACAATGCCTCACAATGTCTCAAAATATCTCAAAATGTCTCAAAATATCTCAAAATGTCTCAGTGCCTCACAGTGCCTCAAAGTGTCTCACATTGCCTCAAAATATCTCACAGCGTCTCAAAATGTCTCAATGTCTCACAATGTCTCACAATGTCTCACAATGTCTCACAATGTCTCACAATGTCTCAACATATCTCCCAGCGTCTCAAAATATCTCACAGCGTCTCAAAATGTCTCACAATGTGTCACAATCCCTCACTATGACTCAGAATGTCTCACAATGTCTCACAATCCCTCACAATGTCTCAAAATGTTTCTTAATGTCTCAACGTCTCACGTCTAAAAATGTCTCAAAATGTCTCAAAATTTTTCAAAATGCCTCACAATAACTCAAAATCCTTCACAATGTCTCACAATCCCTCACAATGACTCAAATGTCTCACATGTCGTCTCACAGTGTCATAACAAATGCCTAAAAATGACTCACAATGACTCAAAATGTCTCACAGCGTCTCAAAATGTCTCAAAATGCCTCTTAATGCCTCACAATGCCTCACAATGCCTCAAATCTCTCACAATGCCTCACAATACCCCACAATGTCTCAAAATGCCTCACAATGTCTCAAAATGTCTGAAAATGTCTCACAGTGTCTCAGAATGTCTCACAATCTCTCATAATGTCTCACAATGTCTCAAAATCTCTCACAGCGTCTCAAAATGTCTCACAATTCCTCACAACGTCTAAAATGTCTCACAATGTCTCACAATGTCTTACAATGCCTCACAATGTCTCAAATTTTCTCACCATGTCTCAGTGTCTCACAGTGTCTCACAGCGTCTCAAAATGTCTCAGTGTCTCAAAATGTCTCACAGTGCCTCATAATGTCTCACAATGTCTCACAATGTCTCACAATGCCTCACAATGTCTCAAAATACCTCACAATCCCTCAATATACCTCACAATATTTCAAAATGTCTCAAAATGTTTCAAAATGTCTCAAAATATCTTAGTGTCTCAAAATGTCTCACATTGCCTCAAATGTCTTACAATCCCTCTCACAATGCCTCACAATTCCTCACAATACCTCAAAATGTCTCAAAAAGCCTCACAATGTCTCAAAATGTCTCACAGCGTCTCAAAATTTCAAAATGTCTCATAATGTCTCACAATGTCTCAAAATACCTCACAACCCCTCACAATGCCTCACAATGTCTCAAAACGTCAGTGTCTCAAAATGTCTCATATTGCCTCAAAATATCACAGCGTCTCAAAATGTCTCACAATGCCTCACAATGTCTCAAAATATCTCACAGCGTCTCAAAATATCTCACAGCGTCTCAAAATGTCTCACAATGCCTCACAATGTCTCACTATGTCTCACAATGTCTACAAAATTTCTCAAATTTCCTCACAATGCCTCACAATGCCTCACAATACCTCACAATGCCTCAAAATGTCTCAAAATGTCTAAAAAAATCACAGTGTCTCAGTATCTCACAGTGTCTCAAAATGTCTAAAGCGTCTAAAAATGTTTCAAAATGCCTCACAGCGTCTCAAAATACCCACAATGCCTCACAGTCTCAAAATGCCTCACAATGCCTCACAGTGTCTAAAAATGCCTCAATGCCACACAATGCCACACAATGCCTCACAATGCCTCAAGGTCTCACAATCCCTCACAATGCCTCACAATGTCTTACAATGTCTCACAATGTCTCACAATTCCTCACAATACCTCAAAATGTCTCAAAAAGCCTCACAATGTCTCAAAATGTCTCACAGCGTCTCAAAATTTCAAAATGTCTCATAATGTCTCACAGCCTCTCAAAATGCCTCAAAATGTATCGAAATGTTCCAAAATACCTCACAATGCCTCAAAATGTCTCACAATGTCTCACAATCCCTCACAATGACTCAAAATGTCTCAGAGCGTCTCAAAATGCCACACAATTCGTCACAATGCCTAACAATGTCTCAAAATGTCTCAAAATGTCTCTCAAAATGTCTCACAATGCCTCACAATGTCTCACATTGCCTCACAATGCCTCACAAACCTTCACAATGCCTCACAATGTCTCAAAAATGCCTCACAATGTCTCACAATTCCCACAATGTTTCACAATGTCTCAAAATACCTCAAAATGCCTCACAATGTCTCACAATTGACTCAAAATGTCTCAAAATGTCTCAAAATGTCCCAAAAATGCCTCAAAATGTCTCAAATGTCTCACAATAACTCACAATGTCCTCACATAGCCTCAAAATGTCTCAGAGCGTCTCGAAATGTCTCACAATGCCTCACAATGTCTCACAATGCCTCACAATCCTCACAATACCTCACAATGTCTCACAATGCCTCAACTCTCACAGCTTCTCAAAATATCTCACAGCGTCTCAAAATATCTCAAAATGCCTAAAATGTCCTCAAAAATGTCTCAAATTCTCAAAATTTCTCACAATGTCTCACAATGCCTTACAATCAAAATGTCTCACAATGTCTCAAAATATCTCACAGCGTCTCAAAATGTCTCAAAATGTCACAATGTCTCACAATGCCTCCAATGTCTCACAATGTCTCCAAATATCTCAAAGCGTCTCAAAATATATCAAAGCGTCTCAAAATGCCTCACAATGCCTCACAATGTCTCAAAATGTCTCACAAGAACTCAAAATCTCTCACAGCGTCTCAAAATGTCTCACACTACCTCACAATGCCTAACAATGCCTCACAATGTCTCACAATCCCTCACAATCCCTCACAACGACTCAAAATGTCTCAAAGCGTCTCAAAATGTCTCAAAATGTCTCAAAATGCCTCACAGCGTCTCAAAATGTCTCACAATGCCTCACAAAGTCTTACACTGTCTCACAAAGTCTCTCAAAATACCTCACAATGCCTCACAATCTCTCACAATGTCTCACAATATTTCCCAATCCCTCACAATCTCACTATGACTCACAATGTCTCACAATGTCTCACAATGTCTACAAAATTTCTCAAATTTCCTCACAATGCCTCAAAATTTCTCACAGCGTCTCATTATCTCACATTGCCTCAAAATGTCTCAGTGTCTCAAAATGTCTCACAGCGTCTCAAAATGTCTCACAATGCCTCACAGCGTCTCAAAATGTCTCACAATGCCTCACAGCGTCTCAAAATGTCTCACAATGCCTCACAGCGTCTCAAAATGTCTCAAGGCGTCTCAAAATACCTCACAATGCCTCACAATGACTCACAATGACTCTCAATGCCTCAGAATGTCTCATAATCCCTCACAATGCCTCACAATGTCTCAAAATGTCTCACAGCGTCTCAAAATGTCTCAAAATGTCTCCAAATGTCTCCAAATGTCTCACAATGCCTCAAAACGTCTCACAATGGCTCACAATGCCTCACAATACCTCACTGACTCACAATGCCTCACAATACCTCACTGACTCACAATGCCTCACAATGCCTCACAATACCTCACAATGCCTCACAATGCCTCACATGGTCTCAAAACATCTCACAATGCTTCACAATGCCTCAAAATGTCTCACAGCGTCTCAAAATGTCTCACAATGTCTCACTGTCTCACATTGTTTCAAAATTACTCATAATCACTAAAAATGCCTCACAATGTTTCAAATTGTCTCAAAACGTCTCGAAATGTCTCACAGTGTCTCACAGTGTCTCAAAATGTCTCACATTGCCTTAAAATGTTTCAGTGTCTCAAAATGTCTCACAATGCCTCACAATGTGTCAGAAAGACTCACAATGTCTCACAATCCCTCACAATTACTCAAAATGTCTCAGCATATCAAAATGTCTCACAATGCCTCACAATGTGTCAGAAAGACTCACAATGTCTCACAATCCCTAACAATGACTCAAAATGACTCAAAAGGCCTCACAATGCCTCAAAATGTCTCACAATGTCTCAAAATCCCTCACAATCCTTCACAATGACTCACAATGTCTCACAATGCCTCACAATGTCTCACAATCCCTAACAATGCCTCACAATGACACAAAATGTCTCAAAGCGTCTCAAAATGTCTCACAATGCCTCACTATGCCTCACAATGCCTCACATTGTCTCACAATACTCACAATCCCTTACAATGAATCAAAATGTCTCACAGCGTCCTCAATGTCTCAAAATGCCTCATAATGCCTCATAATCCCTGACAATGCCTCACAATTCCTAAAAATGTCTCACAATGTCTCAAAATGTCTCACAGCGTCTCAAAATGTCTCACAATGTCTAACAATGCCTCACAATGCCTCACAATGTCTCACAATGCCTCACAATGCCTAACAATGCCTCACAATGTCTCACAATCCCTCAAAATAACTCACAATGCCTCACAATCCCTCACAAAACCTCACAATCACTCACAATGACTCAAAATGTCTCACAATGCCTCACAATACCTCACAATGTCTCACAATGTCTCACAGTCTCAAAATACCTCAATCCCTCACAATGCATCACAATTACTCAAAATGTCTCACAGCGTCTCAAAATGTCTCAAAATGTCTCACAATGCCTCACAATGCCTCACAATGTCTCACAATGTCTCACAATCCCTCACAATCCCTCACAATGACTCAAAATACCTCACAATGTCTCAAAATCCCTCACAATGTCACAAAATGTCTCAAAATGTCTCACAATGCCTCACAATGTTTCAAAATGTCTCGAAATGTCTAAAAATGTCTCACAGTGTCTCAGTGTCTCACAGCGTCTCAAAATATCTCAAATTGTCTCACAATATCTCACAATGTCTCAGTCTCAAAATACCTCACAATCCCTCACAATGCCTCACAATGACTCGAAATGTCTCATAGCGTCTCAAATGTCTCAAAATGTCTCTCAATACCTCACAATGCCCCACAATGTCTCGTAGTGTCTCACAATGTCTAACAATCCCTCACAATGACTCAAAATTACTCAAAATGTCACACAGCGTCTCAAAATGTCTCCAAATGTCTCAAAAGGCCTCAAAAGAACTCACAATGTCTCGCAATCCCTCACAATGACTCACAGCGTCTCAAAGTGTCTCAAAATGTCTCAAAATGCCTCACAATGTCTCACAATGCCTCAAAATCCCTCATATGGCCTCACAATGTCTCAAAATGTCTCACAGTGTCTCAAAATGTCTCAGAGTAACTCAAAATGTCTCACGTCTCAAAACGTCTCGCAGCGTCTCAAAATATCTCAAAAAATTTCAAAATGTCTCAAAATGTCTTACAATGCCAATGTCTCAATGTCTCACAATCCCTCACAATGATTCAAAATGTCTCACAGCGTCTCAAAATGTCTCAAAATGCCTCACAATACCTCAGAATGCCGCACAATGTCTCACAATCCCTCACAATGCCTCACAATATCTCACAATCCCTCACAGTTCCTCAAAATGATTCAAAATGTCTCAGAGCGTCTCAAAATGTCTCAATGCCTCATAATGCGTCACAATCCCTCACAATGCCTCAAAATGTCTCAAAATGCCTCAAAATTCCTCACAATGTCTCAAAATGTCTCAACATTTCTCACAGCGTCTCAAAATAGCTCACAATGTCTCAAAGTCTCACAATGTCTCACAATACCGCACAATCCCTCAAAATGTCTCCCAATGTCTCAAAATATCTCACAGCATCTCAAAATATCTCACAGCGTCTCAAAATGCCTCGCAATGTCTCATAATACCTCACAATACCTCACGTCTCACAATGTCTCACAATCCCTCACAATGCCTCACAATTATTCAAAATGTCTCACAGCGTCTCAAAATGTCTCACAATACCTCACAATGCCTCACAAGGTCTCACAATCCCTCACAATCCTTCACAATGACTCAAATGTCTCACAGCGTCTCAAAATGTCTCACAATGTCTCAAAATCCCTAACAATGACTCACAATGACTCAAAATAACTCAAACAATTTCACAGCGCCTCAAAATGTCTCAATGCCTCACAATGCCTCACAATCCCTCAAAATGCCTCACAATCGCTAGCAATGCCTCACAATGTCTCACAATGCCTCACAATGACTCAAAATGTCTCACAGCGTCTCAAAATGCCTCACAATGCCTCACAATCCCTCACAATGACACAAAATGTCTCACAGCGTCTCAAAATGTCTCACAATGCCTCACAATGGTTCACAATGCCTCACAATGACTCAAAATGTCTCAAAATGACTCAAAATATCTCTTAATGCCTCACAATGCCTCGCAATCCATCACAATGCCTCACAATGTCTCAAAATGCCTCAAATGCCTCACAATGTCTCAAAATATCTCAAAATGTCCCATAATGTCGCAAAATTTCTCACAGTGTCTCAATGTCTCATAATGTCTCACATTGCTTCAAAATTTCTCATCGTCTCAAAATGTCTCAAAATGTCTCACAGTGCCTCAGTGTCTCACAATGTCTCAAAATATCTCACTGCATCTCAAAATATCTCACAGCGTCTCAAAATGTCTCACAATGCCTCACAATGTCTCAATCCCTCACAATGACTCAAAATGTCTCACAGCGTCTCAAAATGTCTCACAATGCCTCACAATGTCTCAATCCCTCACAATCCCTCACAATGACTCAAAATGTCTCACAGCGTCTCAAAATGTCTCAAAATGCCTCACAATGTCTCAATCCCTCACAATCCCTCACAATGACTCAAAATGTCATACAGCGTCTCAAAATGTCTCAAAATGTCTCACAATGCCTCACAATGCGTCACAATCCCTCACAATCCCTCACAATGCCTCACAATGTCTCAAAATATCTCAAAATGTCCCATAATGTCGCAAAATGTTTCACAGTATCTCAATGTCTCACATTGCTTCAAAATTTCTCACATCGTCTCAAAATGTCTCAAAATGTCTCACAGTGCCTCATAGTGTCTCACAATGTCTCAAAATATCTCACTGCATCTCAAAATATCTCACAGCGTCTCAAAATGTCTCACAATGTCTTACAATGCCTCAAAATGTCTCACAATGTCTCACAGTCCCTCACAATGACTCAAAATGTCTCACAGCGTCTCAAAATTTCTCAAAATGTTTCACAATGCCCCACAATGCCTCACAATGCCTCACAAGGTCTCACAATCCCTCACAATGACTCAAATGTCTCACAGCGTCTCAATATGTCTCACAATGCCTCACAATGTCTCACAATCCCTCACAATGATTCACAATGACTCAAAATTACTCAAAATGTCTCACAGTGTCTCAAAATGTCTTAAAATTTCTCAATGCCTCACAATGTCTCACAATACATCACAATCCCTAACATTGCCTCACAATTTTCACAATGACTCAAAATGTCTCACAGCGTCTCAAAATGTCTCACAATGCCTCACAATGTATCAATCCCTCACAATGACTCAAAATGTCTCACAGCGTCTCAAAATGTCTCAAAATGTCTCACAATGTCTCAAATGTCTCACAGCGCCTCACAATGTCTTTCAATGTCTCACAATGTCTCACAATGTCTACAAAATTACTCAAATTTCCTCACAATGCCTCAAAATGTCTCAAAATTTCTCACAATGTCTCATTGTCTCAGTGTCTCAAAATGTCTCAGTGTCTCAAAATGTCTCAGTGTCTCAAAATGTCTCACATTGCCTCAAAATGTCTCACAGTACCTCAAAATGTCTCACAGCGTCTCAAAATGTCTCACAATGCCTCACAGCGTCTCAAAATGTCTCACAATGCCTCACAAGGTCTCACAATCCCTCAGAATCTTTCACAATTTCTCAAAATGTCTCACATCGTCTCAAAATGTCTCATGATGTCTCAAAATGTCTCACAATGCCTCAAAATGTCTCACAATGTCTCACAATCCCACACAATCCCTCACAATGACTCAAAATTTCTCACAGCGTCTCAAAATGTCTCACAATGCCTCACGATGCCTCACAATGTCTCACAATGTCTCAAAATCCCTCACAATGTCTCAAAATGTCTCACCAAACTGTCTCAAAATAACCTCAAAATGTCTCACAGCGTCTCAAAATGTCTCACAAGGTCTCACAATCCCTCACAATTACTCAAATGTCTCACAGTCTCAAAATGACTCACAATGCCTCACAATGTCTCACAATCCCTCACAATGATTCACAATGACTCAAAATTATATCAAAATCTCACAATGTCTCAGCGTCTCAAAATGTCTCACAGTTTCTCACATGTCTTACAATGTCTCACAATCCCTAACATTGCCTCACAATTTTCACAATGACTCAAAATCTCTCACAGCGTCTCAAAATGTCTCACAATGCCTCACAATGTATCAATCCCTCACAATCCCTCACAATTACTCAAAATGTCTCAAAATGCCTCACAATGTCTCAAAATGTCTCACAGCGTCTCACAATGTCTCACAATGTCTTTCAATGTCTCACAATGTCTACAAAATTACTCAAATTTCCTCACAATGCCTCACAATGCCTCAAAATGTCTCAAAATGTCTCAAAATGTCTCACAGTGTCTCACAGTGTCTCAAAATGTCTCACATTGCCTCAAAATGTCTCACAGTGCCTCAAAATGTCTCACAGCCTCTCAAAATGTCTCACAATGCCTCACAGCGTCTCAAAATGTCTCACAATGCCTCACAAGGTCTCACAATCCCTCAGAATCTTTCACAATGTCTCAAAATGTCTCACATCGTCTCAAAATGTCTCATAATATCTCAAAATGTCTCACAATGCCTCAAAATGCCTCAAATGTCTTAAAATGTCTCACAATGTCTCACAATCTCACACAATCCCTCACAGTGACTCAAAATTTCTCACAGCGTCTCAAAATGTCTCACAATGCCTCACGATGCCTCACAATGTCCTACAATGACTCAAAATGTCTCACAACGTCCCAAAATGTCTCACAATGTCTCACAATGCCTCACAGCGTCTCACAATGTCTTCAAAATGTCTCAAATTTCCTCACAATGCCTCACACTGCATCAAAATGTCTCAAAATGTCTCACAATGTCTCAAAATGTCTCACATCGTCACAAAATGTCTCAAAATATCTCAAACTGTCCCACAGCGTCTCAAAATATCTCAAAATGTCTCAAATTGTCTCACAGCGTCTCAAAATGTCTCTCAATGCCTCAAAATGCCTCACAATGACTCACAATTTCTCAAAATCCCTCACAATCCCTCAGAGTCTCACAGCGTCTCAAAATGTCCCAAAATGCCTCACAATGACTCACAATGACTCACAATGCCACAAAATGGGTCACAATCCCTCACAATGACTCAAAATGTCTCAAAGCGTCTCAAAATGTCTCAAATTTCTAAAAGTGTCTCACAATGCCTCACTATGCCTCACAATCCCTCACAATGTCTCACAATCCCTCAAAATGCCTCACAATGTCTCACAATATCTCAAAATGCCCCACAATGTCTCAAAATGTCTCACAATGTCTCAAAATGTCTCAGAGCGTCTCAAAATGTCTCATAATGTCTCACAATCTCTCAAAATGTCTCGAAGCGTCTCAAAATGTCTCACAATGTCTCAAAATATCTCACAGTGTCCCAAATGTCTCACAGCGTCTCACAATGTCTCAAAATGCCTCACAATGTCTCAAAATGTCTCAGTGTCTCAAATTGTCTCACAGCGTCTCAAACAGTCTCACAATGCCTCACAATCCCTCACAATTACTAAACATGTCTCATAGCGTCTCAAAATGTCTCAAAATATCTCACAATGTCTCACAATGCCTCACAATTTCTAACAATCCCTCAAAATCTCTCACAATGCCTCACAATGTCTCAAAATGCCTCGCAATTTCTAAAAATGTCTCACAGCGTCTCAAATGTCTCACATTGTCTCACAATGTCTCACAGCGTCACAAAATATCTCAAAGTGTCTCACAATGCCTCACAATGACTCAAAATTTCTCAGCGTCTCAAAATGTCTCACAATGCCTCACAATGCCTCACAATGCCTCAAAATGTCTCACAATCCCTCATAATCCATCACAATAACTCACAATGACTCAAAATTTCTCACAGCGTCTCAAAATGCCTCAAAATGTCTCACAATGCCTCACAATCCCTCACAATGCCTCACAATGTCTCAAAATGTCTCAGAGCGTCTCACAGCGTCTCAAAATGTCTCAGTGTCTCAAAATGTCTCACAATACCTCACACTGCCTCACAATACCTCACAATATCTCACAATCCCTCACAATTACCCAAAATGTCTCACAGCGTCTCAAAATGTCTCACATTGCCACACAATGCCTCACAATCTCTCACAATCCCTCACAATGCCTCAAAATGTCTAATAATGTCTCACAATCCCTCAGTGTCTCACAATGCCTCACAATGACTCAAAATGTCTCATAGCGTCTCAAAAATGTCTCACAATGTCTCATAATGTCTTACAATGTCTCAAAAATCTCAAAATGTCTCACAGCGTCTCAAAATGTCTCAAAATGTTTCACAGCGTCTCGAAATGTCTCAAAATGTCTCAAAATGTCTCACAATGCCTCACAATGCCTCACAATACCTCACAATGTCTCACATTCCCTCAAAATTCCTCACAATGTCTCACATTCCCTCATAATCCCTCACAATGCCTCATAATATCTCACAATGACTCAAAATGTCTCACGGCGTCTCAAAATGTCTCACAATACCTCACAAAACCTCAAAATCTCACAATCCCTCACAATGTCTCACAGCGTCTCAAAATGTCAAACAATACCTCACAATTCCTCACAATGCCTCGCAATGCCTCACAATGTCTTAAAATATCTCACAATGCCTCACAATGTCTCACAATCCCTCACAATGCCTCACAATGACTCAAAATGTCTCACATGGTCTCAAAATGTCTCACAATGCCTCACAATCCTTCACAATGCCTCACAATGTCTCACAATTTCTCACAATCCATCACAATGCCTCACAATGTCTCACAATATCTCAAAATGCCTCACAATGTCTCAAAATGTCTCACAATGTCTCACAATGTCTCAAAATGTCTCACAGCGTCTCAAAATATCTCACAATGTCTCACAATGCCTCACAGCGTCTCAAAATGTCTCACAATGCCTCACAATGTCTCACAATCCCTCACAATGCCTCAATGTCTCAAAAGGCCTCACAATGTCTTAAAATGTCTCACAGCGTCTCAAAATGTCTCAGTGTCTCACAATGTCTCACAATGTCTCAAAATGTCTCACAATGTCTCAGAATGCCTCACAATCCCTCACAATTCCTCACAAAACACACGACAACCAAATAATAAGGAACCCTTCCCCCTGGAAATATTATATACTGTAAACAACATATAACTAGTAATTAAGAATATGATAGTTTATTTGCGGGAAACCAAACATTCCCAGTAAAACCCATATAGATACGTTTGCTGGCGCCTCCTATTTTTGCTGTGTCAGCACTTCCGTTGAACAAAAAGGTAGATGCACCAGAGAGCAGGGAGTCGGTCCGATGATACGTACAGAAACATGAAATAGTGCATTGTGGTATAGAACCAGGAAGTGATTGACAGTGTGTAAAAACCATAGAAGAAATTGTGAACCAATAAAGGAAAAGAAGTTACAACGAGTTTGGTTTCGCCGTCTTAAGTTCTGTGTTATGTATTTACTCAATACTAGTTGAGGATACATTAAATGGCGGCAGCGGTCTTCACTCCCACGTCTCAAGAGATGAAAACCAAATAAAATCGTCAGCCATTCACGCCACGCCTACCAGAAGTAAGGATATCAAGGCCTCCTCACCGCAAAGATCTCGTCACACACACGCACCCCTCTACACCATCCTCCACCAACCGCTCCCTTCGAGACGTCGATACCAACTCAAACCATCACAGTCTTCGATTCGGTGGTAAAATTTATATTTCAAACCACCTGGTGGCAGTGAGCTACCAACAAACAAGTTCTGACTGCCCTCCAAGAGCCTCCTCTCTCTACAGTGCACTATACGTACGTCATCATCACCGACTCCAAATCATCTAACCACTTCTAAACAAGGTAAATAATATATCAACCCCTCACAATACTTGATAATATTGATAATCCACCAATAACCAATCAAAACCAACCCCCCTGATACTGCCTTCTCTCCCTTTTTACGAGAACGTCAATGAGGCACCCCCCCCCCCCGCAAGCTTCCTCACCTAGAGGTAATTGCACACACCGCTGACATCTTATAACTACCCACTACCCTTCTACCAAGGAGCCCTTCCCAAGATCTTCGTACGTAAGGACAAACAAGTCTACGGGCCGCCACAGCCACACCTGACGGACCTGCCCATACGTCGATATATATACCTAAACCCAATCATACCTATCAAGGTACTCTAATGTTCATTATATAGACAATTGTGTAAGATTCATTTTAACCTCCATATCACCAATAACTAACGATAGCTAAACTCCATTTTTTCCTTCTTTGATTAATAATTCAGTCTCTAGTGATTTAATAATTCAAACAAAAATATCATTTTACAAAACTAAGTTACATAATTAAGTTACATAAGTAAGTTAAAAACATTTTTGCATACTTCTATCTTGTACCTTCCCAAATTATTATTTAGAATAATATATTTTCAACTTTTACAATAACCTGTATAATCACATTTTTTTTTTGCCAATATCAAATATTACCTTTTTCTTCCCAATATCATATATGCCCATTTATATTGTATATCTTTTTATCTTTTACAATAACTTATATATTTTTTAAATATATATATTACATTTTTTGTTGCAATTATACCATTGTATACCCATTGAAACCCTATACCCCCCTCTTATCTAACCATAACATACTACCCCTTACATAATGTATACCAAATATTTCTAATTTAACTATTTCAACTTAGACCTCCTATCTCACCTAACTACTTTCTATATCTGTTAAGTCATACATGCATCTCTAGTTAACCACTAACATGGCTACAGGAACGAGAGCCAAAGTCAAAAAATGGTAGACGGTATTCTCTCTAAATCTCGAGAAGAAAAGCCCACACATAACTCTGACCACGCCGCGCCTAAGGCAGATAATCCAACATTTCACGAGGATTATCAGGATATCTTACCCTTTTACAATGAGCCCTCACAGGAAGACCCCTTTAACCCCTCCCAAATACAACACCCCTCCAACCCCATTCCTCCCTCCACACCAAATGCTCAAGCTATTCCTCAACTAAACCATCAACAATCCAACCCCCATATCCCGACACCCCTAAACCCCCTTCACGTTCACCCACAACACCAACCCCTCAATCACACAACCCATTCCTACCAAAACCTTCCCTTTCATGTGGTCAACCCACATCCACACCATACCACCAACCACCGCCAAACCTTGCCCCAAACCCACCACATTATCCATACCCACACCCTCAACCTACAATAATTAACTACCAAACCATTACCCCTCTAACCGAAATTCCAACCTTCTCCCAAGCTAGCGGCCTATCCATTACTGACTTTCTGACAGCATGTGACCTTTTCTTTTCAAAGAACCAACATTACTCTGACGTAGACAAAATAAACCTATGCCGTCAGAAAATAGAAGCATCGGATGACCACCGATCGACAGCACGAATGCTAGACAGCTTAGTCGCGAGTGGAATCACATATCATGACTATAAATATCACCTGTTAAATGTCTTTCAGAACAAACAAGAGAACAATATTAGTTTCCTACTCACCTTCCTAAATAACACTAGAGTTCAAACACACACAAATATAAAAGATTTGGTTGCTAACAAAATTAAAGAAGTTAGGGAAGACCTAGAAAATAATAGCCCTTGGGTATACACTGACTATACTGGACGAAAGGTAATGACCTTGGAAAACCTAATCACATTCTTTGAGATAGGTTTTTATCTTTCTCAACTCCCACCAAAGTGTTTAAAAGAGGCCTCAAGAAGGAAATTAAACACTAGAAATCCATTAGCTTATACCTACATCCTAGATATCACCAACGCTTGCAATGTCCCCCTCTCCACCCACCACTATCTCCCTAGACTAAATAGCCTTCAGTCACAGCAGCCCCCTCCCACCAATCCAGCACAACCTTCTAACTGGTGTTCCTACCATTTGTCAACAAGTCACAACACTAGAGACTGCATACAGAAACAACAAATGCAAACACAGGCACCACACCACCCTGTCCCTTGCTCAGTTCATGGAACCATTTCCCACACCGACGCCCAGTGTCGAACACAGCAACAACAATACCCGCGGGTACAACACCGCGCCATCCCTTGCTCAGTTCATGGTACTACCTCCCACACAGATGCACAATGCAAAGTGCAACATCATACCAAACAAGTTCCACCCCCCTCCAGACCTCCCAACATATCTAAACCACCACATCCAGGCAAATACTGCAACCTACACAAAACCACAACTCACTCCAACGAAGAGTGTTCTCAACAGAAATCACAACCACAACCTCACCAGAGAACCAACAAACCACTCACCATCCCTCGACAAACAGCTCCCTCCCACACAACACGCACAACTCAACACCGATTGGGGGAACGTGTACCAGCCTCACGCACCAAACCACCATAGGAATATCACACACACGACACAACTATATCACCCTAAAGGTGACCCTAGATCAACTCACAGTTGACATGATGGTTGATACAGGAACAAACCTGAACATCATCCTCAGAGCACTCTATGAAGCATTAAATGACCCACCCCAAATTCAATTTTCAAATATGGAAGGACTCCTAATAGAAGGGAGCACCATTTCACTTCACGACATGATTGATCTAAACATAGAAGTGAACAATTCCCAAGTAGGTTTCACATCCTTCCACATAGCTGAAGAGTGGAGTCTCGACCAACAAGGTATCATAGGATTAAAGTCCTTGCGGGACTGGGAAACTAAGATAGACTTTGAGACCAACAAAATCTCCTTCCGAGATGTAAATAATGAGTCAACAGTTCCTGAGACACCCGACTCAGACACACAACCTATCTCATGTCTACCTTCCTTAAATACTCCAAATCCAACTAACAGCTATTCCTTCCGACCACCCCCTTATGTCACCTCAAAGGCACTGATGTCTAACACAGTCATCATACCCCCTAGACATTCCATAATAGTTCCACTATACATACCCGGAGCAACAGAACACCAGGATGTCATAATTGACCCAGATACGTCAAGAATAGATACCATAACCTTGGAGTCCTCCTGGAATATAATATCAGAAAATAAACACACCCTAGCTATGTCAACAAATCTCTCCGATCAACATCGCAAAATCAGGAAGAACACAAACATTTGTTCAGTCCATCTCCATAATTCCCCAATCCAGGAACCACTCCCACAACACATCAACACTGTAAGACCACCACAAACTCTCACCCCTATCCACCCCAACCAAATCACAACATCAGCAAACGGAGAGACGAATGACAAGCTACTGAACCTCCTACAAAGGAATAGATCAGCTATCGCCTTAGAAGGTGAACCCCTAGGCAAATGTGATATAATCAAACATCACATCCAAATCCCCCCAACACACACACACACCCTCATACACCCCCGCTTACCGCATACCTCACAGTAGGAAAACCCAAGTCAACAACAGTGTACAAGAGATGTTACACCAAGGCGTAATTTCTCATTCCGACAGTCCCTGGAACAGTCCTCTCTTCCTGATCCCTAAGAAAGACGGAACCTTGCGCCCTGTTGTGGACTTTAGGAAAGTCAACAACCTAACTCAATCAGACCCACACCCCCTCCCCGCCATGCAAGATGTCTTACAAACCATCGGTAACGGGAACACGATATTTTCCACTATTGACCTTAAGTCTGCCTTCTGGCAAGTGGAATTATCTGATGAATCTAAACCCGTAACTGCATTCTCCACTGATAAGGGACATTTTCATTTCGAACGTATGCCCTTTGGCCTTAAGAATGCCCCCTCCACTCAGCAAAGACTCATGAATCGCATTTTCAGCGACATGATAGGAGTCTCATTATTCGTCTACTTAGACGACCTCATAATCTATAGTCCCACACAAACTGACCACCTTCACACACTAGAGATTGTCCTAAAAAGACTCAAAAACACAGGATTGAAAGTCCAACTAGGAAAGTGTAAATTCCTACAGACGGAACTCACCTTCCTAGGCCATAAGGTAGATAGCCAAGGCATCCATACCACCACAGATAAAATAGATACAATAAACAATTTCCCAACCCCCAGAAACGCAAATGAAACGAGAAGTTTCGTAGGACTAGCATCCTATTACAGACATTTCATACACAAATTTGCAGATATTGCATCCCCTCTCACCAAATTCACAAGAAAAGGCGAGCCTTTCAAATGGTCTGAAGAGGAACAGACAAGTTTCAACAACCTTAAACATACTCTTACAACAGCCCCTGTCCTTACCTTTCCTGACATGAAGAAAGAATTCCTTCTTTACACCGACGCCTCCTCTAAAGGAATAGGCGCAGTCCTACAACAAAAGGATGCAAATGGCAAAGAGCACCCCATAGCCTACGCAAGTAGAGTACTTAATAAGCCTGAAAGTAACTATTCAACTACACACAAAGAAGGCCTGGCCCTCATATGGGGTCTGAAACATTTTAAGTTTCTTATCCTAGGTTACAAGATAACCATATTCACTGATCACCAACCCCTAGTCTATCTCTTTAACTCAAAAGACTTACATGGGAGAGTTGCTAGATGGAAAGCAACTCTCCTTGATTACGATCCCAAGATCGTATACTTAGCTGGGAAAGCTAATATAGTAGCAGACTGCTTGAGCAGACAAACTCACATCACCCCTATAACCCAAACCACATGCATTCCTATGCAAGAACTCAGAGATGAGACAGATAATGACCCGACATGGTCTCAAATAAAACAGCACCTCCTTTCAAAAAAACCCTTACAGTCCCGACCACCTGTCCCTATAGAGGAACTCAAGCTGGTCGACGGAGTCATAAGGAGAACCACTAACGACAAAGTGGTAACTGTCGTTCCCAGAGCCCTAGTCCCCAAGGTCCTACACATATTGCACGACAGTGCAATGGGAGGCCACTCAGGCAGAGATAAGACACTAAACACTGCTAGGCACTCCTATTACTGGATAAATATTAAAAAAGATATAACCACACACATAGATTCATGTGTTACTTGCAACCAATTCAGAGGACCTGACCCAAAACAACTTCATATAAAAAACACCCCCACTCCCTGCTGAACCATGGGAAACACTTGGCATTGACTTACTGAAAATGCCAACGAGCCATCAAGGTTCCAATTACGTACTCACGGCAGTCGATTATCTGTCCAAATACACCATCCTAGTCCCATTACAAGACAAAACAGCAGAGACGGTAGCCAAAGCCTTAGTTAACAATATATTCTGCAGATACAACATTCCTACACGAATGTTATCTGACAACGGGTCAGAGTTCAAGAACGAGGTAATGCGCGAAATAGCACATCTTTACAATGTAGATCAAACTTTCGCCACTGCCTACCACCCACAAGGGAATGGACTTACAGAGCGCACCAATCGCAAAGTGCTTGAAGTCCTCAGACCTTTGGTCAGCGATTTCATGGACAGTTGGGAAGATTGGCTACCACAGGTACAAGCCAGTATCAACAGCACAGTCAATTCCGCAACAAAGATGTCCCCACATGAGATCATTTTTGGCCAGCCAATGCGCCTACCCTACCAAATCTTCAACCAACCAAACCCCCCTTATACAACCTAGATAACCTCACACACTGCATCAAACGAGGTATGCAAACCATTTACAAACAGTCAGGGAAAACCTCAAAGAAGCCCAAGAAAAGACAAAGACAAAACAACACAAACGGTCAACTCCACTTGACATAGCGCTTGGTGACACAGTCATGGTCAAAGATTCAAGCAGAACTAACAAACTCAGACCCAAGTTCTTAGGTCCCTTCACAGTCACAAGCTCACTCCCTAACAATGTTTTTCTACTAACAGATCCTTCCG
Source organism: Oratosquilla oratoria (assembly GCF_046742065.1). NCBI lineage: Eukaryota > Metazoa > Arthropoda > Malacostraca > Stomatopoda > Squillidae > Oratosquilla > Oratosquilla oratoria. Next base: position 32,368,533 of record NC_134805.1, read on the forward strand.
ATCACACAACTGTAACCATACATGGAGAGAAATTGAGAAAGGTCAAACTCAACCTCGACCCAACCCCACCTCCCACCTACAACCCACCTACCGCACTCACACATAACTCACCCAAGCGCAAGTCCCATCCCATGACTCTGCGTCGACGCAACTAAACATGCACTCTAGCTCTCGCCCCTGAAGATGCAGGACGTCATGTATCTATCAGTGGAGGTTAAAATAGCCCATTTCCAATAAGAACTCCCTTCCGCATATCTAGTGAAACTTCTCCACTTCCTTCCGACCAATATAACCTTAGCGAGAGTCAGATACACAAATCCTCAGTCACTAAGACATTACCTTCCTCCACAGATGCACCTCTTCATTCTGCTGCCCCTCCTCGTCCACCTCACCCTCTCCACTCCCAGGTTACTGCCGGGAGCTGTAATTAACAACCATGGCACCGCCGCATGCGTTGAGGATTCCATAATGGTACAAATCAGGATCTCTCCGGACAGTCTGCTACAACCCATTACAAAATTACAAAAAGACCTCGTAAACATGGAAAAATTAATTGGCAGGCAAATACCCAACAACACTCATCAAAACTATGAAATCTCAATGACACTATACCACAACGTCAACGCTTTACACGACAAGTTAAACAAAATCAAATACACAATATACCACCTCCCAGACTCAGACGATGACAACACAAAGAACAGTAGAACCAAACGCGGGTTATTCAACTTTCTTGGCATTATCTCCAAATCCCTATTCGGAACTGCTACTGAACAAGACTTACAAACTGTACATTCACACATAGGGAACATAACAAGAGTACTACACCAACAAGGTAAACTCATAAATCTAAACTCAAAGAACATAGACCTCCTCGCTAACTCAATCGATTCGGTAATTGATAAATACAATCACCTTGCACATTTCACAAATTCCCAGTTATCTCAGATTACCAATTCCCAAACTGCCCTCTTCTTCCTTCATCACCTAAATGAACTGGAAAAAACAAAACAAAAAACTGGACAATCTTCTAGACCATAGTGATCTCATCCAGAGAGATATTTGGAGCGCCCACGCAGGTGTAGTCGACTTCCAAATGATCACCCCAACCCAACTTAGTCAAACATTACGACAAGCCCACAATACATTGCAACTTACCCCCTTCTTCTCCCCACATGAAATACATCACTATTACCCCATCTTGGCATCAACTATCTTTCAACAATTCATATTAATTAACATCCCGATGGACCCCATCAAAAGATTTTCCCTTTGGGAAATTTACCCCTTCCCCTACCCTTACCAAAACCGCACTATGACCCTCAACATACCAACCTCCACTATCCTAAAATCAACCGACGGTCAGTGGATCAGCAAAACCTCCCCAGAAACCATGGCAAAGTGCAAAATAGCACGTCCCAACTTCCATATCTGTCCAGCCTACCCCTTCCACTTCCAACTAACCAAATCACAACCTTGCCTCTCAGAATTCACAACACATGGAGTCAATTTTTCCGAGACGTGTGACTTTCGCTTCTCAGACAACACCCAAATTCACCACACCCATGTAGGACATAAACACTTCATATATCTCCCCCACCCAACCTTAGTGTCAGTCATATGCCTACGCCAACCACCCACCCATCATAAGATTAACGGCTCCATCACTCTACCAGACACCTGCCACATCTACATGATGGACTCAATGCTCCTTCCCAACAAGCTCCATCACCAAGGCACTCTCAACTTGACCCACGACCTAGGTCCCATTACCCAACTAATACTCCCACCCCTACCTAAGATCCCCGATACCATCCTTCCAAGTAAGATAGACATGGTACACCTCCTGAATAAATCGACTACTCTTGACATGGACTCCCTCGACCTTCATTACAAAATACTGCCCTGTACTTCCACAGCCCTCTCAATCTTAATCATCCTCTTTATAGTTGTATTAACCAAATTCTTTTGCACGAAGACCTTCCAAAACCTTTCAACCCCCATTCCCGATTTACTGTAAACCTAGATTAAGTTTGTTCTTGTGTCTCACCCAATATCCTGAATATCATAATAATAGACGTAACTATACAAAATAGTTATAAGAATTTTTACAAGAAACCATATATACAGTGAATTATAACCAGTGCTCTGTGACATACCATACTACCTTTAGCACAGTGTTCGAAAATAAGATTCCCTACAGTGATGTGTGAAATAACACATGAACACTAGAACATTTAGAAATGTGAATTATAACAGTGACATGTGAAATATAGTATAACCTTTCAGGTGATATTTGAAAATATATGTAATCTTGGTGAGACACAACATTACTTTTCAGAGACACAACATCGCATACCCATACTTCTAGTTCAAGGTGCCCTCTTGGGACCTCGCAATCACTTCAACAACCCCCCCATCTCCACATATGTTCACCCAAGATTTTGCGTCTCTGATTTTATAACTGTATAACCATATGTATAGATATTTTGTTAACCATGTAACATTAGGTGCCGGGAGCCACCTAACCCCAGGGGGAGGGCGATATGTATACGCCACCATATACATGATGAGTAATATCACTCACTCACTCACTCACCTCACTCACTCCCTCACTCACTCACTGTCCGCCGACTGTCAGGCACCACTCTCGCTGACTGGGCAGCTGCCGACCAAGCACTTCCTGCATGTGTCACCAACACCACCACAAGCAACCGATACACACACACACGAACACACTCATAAGTGCAATCAACCTCTAACTCACAAAACACACGACAACCAAATAATAAGGAACCCTTCCCCCCTGGAAATATTATATACTGTAAACAACATATAACTAGTAATTAAGAACATGATAGTTTATTTGCGGGAAACCAAACATTCCCAGTAAAACCCATATAAATACGTTTGCTGGCGCCTCCTATTTTTGCTGTGTCAGCACTTCCGTTGAACAAAAAGGTAGATGCACCAGAGAGCAGGGAGTCGGTCCGATGATAAGTACAGAAACATAAAATAGTGCATTGTGGTATAGAACCAGGAAGTGATTGACAGTGTGTAAAAACCATAGAAGAAATTGTGAACCAATAAAGGAAAAGAAGTTACAACGAGTTTGGTTTCGCCGTCTTAAGTTCTGTGTTATGTATTTACTCAATACTAGTTGAGGATACACCCTCACAATGACTCAAAATGTCAAACAGCGTCTCAAAATGTCTCAAATTGTCTCAAAATGTCTCACAATGCCTCACAATGCCTCACAATACCTCACAAAGTCTCAAAATACCTCACATTGTCTCAAAATGTCTTAAAATGTCTCACAGCTTCTCACAGCGTCTCAAAATGTCTCACAGCGTCTCAAAATGTCTCACAATGCCTCACAATGCCTCACAATGTCTCACAATCCCTCACAATGCCTCACAATGACTCAAAATGTCTCAGCGTCTCAAAATGTCTCACAATGCCAGACAATGCCTCACAATGTCTCAATGTCTCACAATCCCTAACAATCCCTCACAATGACTCAAAATGTCTCACAGCGTCTCAAAATGTCTCAAAATATCTCACAATATCTCACAATGCCTCACAATCCCTCACAATGCCTCAAAATGTCTCAAAATGTATCACAGCGTCTCAAAATGTCTCACAATGCCTCACAATGCCTCACAATGCCTCACAATGTCTCACAATGCCTCACAATGTCTCACAATCCCTCACAATGACTCAAAATGTCTCACAGCGTCTCAAAATGTCTCAAAACATCTCACAATGTCTCACAATTCCTCAAAATGTCTCAAAATTCCTCACAGTGTCTCCCAGCGTCTCACAGCGTCTCACAATGTCTCACAATGTCTCACAATGCCTCAAAATGCCTCACAATGTCTCACAATCCCTCACAATCCCTCACAATGACTCAAAATGTCTCACAGCGTCTCAAAATGTCTCAGAGCGTCTCAAAATGTCTCAAAAAGGCTCAAAATGTCTCAAAATGCCTCACAATGTCTCAATCCCTCACAATGCCTCATAATGACTCAAAATGTCTCACAGCTTCTCAAAATGTCTCAGAATGCCTCACAAGGCCTCACAATGTCTCACAATTCCTCACAATCCCTCGCAATGACTCAAAATATCTCTCACCTTCTCACAATGCCTCAAAATGTCTAACAATGCCTCACAATATCTCAAAAAGTCTCACAGCGTCTCAAACTGTCTCACAATGTCTCACAACGTCTCAAAATATCTCAAAATGTCTCAAAATGCCTCAAAATCCCTAAAAATCCCTCACAATCCCTCACAATCCCTCACAATCACTCAAAATATCTCACATCGTCTCACAATGTCTCACAATGCCTCACAATCCCTCACAATGACTCAAAATCTCTCACAGCGTCTCAATATGTCTCAAAATGTCTCAAAATGCCTCACAATGTCTAACAATTCCTTACAATCCCTCACAATGACTCAAAATGTCTCACCTTCTCAAAATGTCTCACAATGCCTCACAATGTCTCAAAATGCCTCAAAATACCTCACAATGCCTCACAATGCCTCAAAATGCCTCACAGTATCTCAAAATGTCTCAAAAAGTCTCAGCGTCTCAAACTGTCTCACAATGTCTCACAACGTCTCAAAATATCTCAAAATGTCTCACAACGTCTCAAAATGTCTAAAAATGTCTCAAAATGCCTCACAATGCCTCACAATCCCTCTAAATCCCTCACAATGACTCAAAATGTCTCACATCGTCTCAAAATGTCTCACAATGCCTCAAGATCCCTCACAATGACTCAAAATCTCTCACAGCGACACAAAATGTCTCAAAATGCCTCACAAAGTCTCAAAATCCCTCAAAATGACTCACAATGCCTCAAAATGTCTGAAAATGTCTCACAGCGTCTCAAAATGTCTCACAATGTCTCACAGCGTCTCAAAATTTCTCAAAATGTCTCACAATGCCTCACAATGTCTCAGCGTCTTACAGCGTCTCAAATTCTCAAATTGTCTCACAATGTCTCACAATGTCCCACAACCACTCACAATGATTAGGAATGTCTCACAGCTTCTCAAAATGTCTCAAAATGTCTCACAATCTCTCACAATGTCTCAAAATGTCTCACAATCTCTCACAATGCCTCCTAATGTCTCCAAATGTCTCACAGCGTCTCAAAATGTCTCACAATGCCTCACAATGTCTCAAAATGCCTACAATGCCTCACAATGTCTTACAATCCCTCTCAATCCCTCACAATGACTCAAAATGTCTCACAGCGTCTCACAATGTCTCCCAGCGTCTCACAATGTCTCACAATTTCTCACAATGTCTCACAATCCCTCACAATGACTCAAAATGTCTCGCAGTTTCTCACAGCGTCTCAAAATGTCTCAGAGCGTCTCAAAATATCTCAAAATGTCTCAAAATGCCTCACAATGTCTCACAATCCCTCAAAATGCCTCACAATGACTCAAAATGCCTTACAGCGTCTCACAATGTCTCACAATTCCTCAAAATCCCTCATAATCCCTCACAATGCCTCAAAATGTCTCACACCTTCTCAAAATGTCTCAAAATGTCTCACAATGCCTCAAAATGCCTCACAATCCCTCACACTGCCTCAAAATGCCTCAAAATATCTCAAAATATCTCAAAATGTCTCACAGCGTCTCAAACTGTCTCACAATGTTTCATGTCTAAAAATATCTCAATATATCTCACGTCTCAATATATCTCAAAATGTCTCAAAAGTCTCACAATGCCTCACAATCCCTCACAATGACTCAAAATGTCTCATATCGTCTCAAAATGTCTCACAATGCCTCAAAATCCCTCACAATGACTCAAAATCTCTCACAGCGTCTCAGAATGTCTCAAAATTACTCACAATGACTCACAATGTCTCACAATTCCTCACAATCCCTCATAATCTCTCTTAATGACTCAAAATGTCTCACACCTTCTCAAAATTTCTCAAAATATCTCACAATGCCTCAGAATGCCTCATAATCCCTCACACTGCCTAACAATGTCTAAAAATGCCTCACAATATCTCAAAATGTCTCACAGCGTCTCAAACTGTCTCACAATGTCTCACAATGTCTCAAAATATCTCAAAATTTCTCACGTCTCAAAATCTCAAAATGTCTCAAAATGCCTCACAATCCCTCAAAATCACTCACAATGTCTCAAAATATCTCAAAATGCCTCAAAACATCTCAAAACGTCTCAAAATATCTCACAGCGTCTCAAAATGTCTCACAGCGTCTCAAAATGTCTCACAATGTCTCACAATCCCTAACAATGCCTCACAAAGACTGTTACTCAAAAATGTCTCACAGCGTTTAAAAATGTCTCACAACGACTCACAATGTCTCACAATCCCTCATAATGACTCAAAATGTCTCATATCGTCTAAAATTGTCTCAAAATGTCTCACAATGCCTCACAATGTCTCAAAATGTCTCACAGCGTCTCACAATGTCTCACAATATCTCATAATGTCTCACAATGTCTCAAAATACCTCACAATCCCTCACAATCCGTCATAATTCCTCACAGTGTCTCAAAATGTTTCAACGTGTCTCAAAATGCCCCACAGTGTCTCACAGTGTCTCCAAATGTCTCACATTGCCTCAAAATGACTCACAGCGTCTCAAAATGTCTCAAAAAAATTCACAATGCCTAATAATGCCTTAAAATGTCTCAAAATGTCTCAAAAGATCTCAGTGTCTCAAAATATCTCGCAGCGTCTCAAAACGTCTCAAAATGACTCACAATACCTCACAATGTCTCACAATGCCTCACAATTACTCAAAATGTCTCACAGCATCTCAGCGTCTCACAATGTCTCACAGAGTCTGAAAATGTCTCACAGCGTCTTAAAATGTCTCACAATGACTCACAATACCTCACGATGTCTCACAATGTCTCACAATCCCTCACAATGTCTTACAATGTCTCACGGCGTCTGAAAATTACTCACAGCGTCTCAAAATCTCTCAAAAATTTTCACAATGCCTCAAAATGCCTCAAAATGTCTCGCCTTGTCTCAAAAGATCTCAGTGTCTCAAAATATCTCACATCGTCTCAAAATGTCTCAAAATGTTTCAAAAAGTCTCAAAATAACTCACAATGTCTCACAATGCCTCACAATTACTCAAAATGTCTCACAGCATCTCAGCGTCTCACAATGTCTCACAGCGTCTTAAAATGTCTCACAATGCCTCACAATACCTCACGATGTCTCACTATGTCTCACAATCCTTCACAAGGCCTCATAAAGCCTCACAATGCCTTACAATGTCTCACAGCGTCTGAAAATGTCTCACAGCGTCTCAAAATGTCTAAAAATGCCTTACAAGGCCTCACAAGGCCAAACAATGACTCAATGTCTTACAATGTCTCAAGATGTCTCAAAATATCTCAAAATGTCTCACATTCTCTCAAGATGTCTCAAAATGTCTCAAAATGCCTCACAGCGTCTCAAAAACTCTCAAAATGTCTCACAATGTTTCAACATCCCTCACAATGCCTGATAATGATTCACAATGACTCAAAATGTCTCACAGCGTCTAAAATGTCCCAAAATGTCTCCCAATGCCTCTAAATGCCTCACAATCCCTTACAATCCCTCACAATACCTCACAATGTCTCACACCGTCTCAAAATGTCTCAAAATGTCTCACAGCGTCTCAAAAATCTCAAAAGATCTCACAATGCCTCAAAATGACTCAAAATGTCTCAGAGCGTCTCAAAATGTCTCAAAGTTTCTCAAAATGCCTCATAATGCCTCACAATGACTCAAAATGCCTCACAATGTCTCACAATCCCTCACAATGACTCAAAATGTCTCAGAGCGTTTCAACATGTCTCACAATGTTTCAACATCCCTCACAATGCCTGACAATGATTCGTAATGACTCAAAATGTCTCACAGCGTCTAAAATGTCCCAAAATGTCTCCCAATGCCTCTAAATGCCTTACAATCCCTTACAATCCCTCACAATGTCTCGTACCGTCTGAAATGTCTCAAAATGTCTCACAGCGTCTCAAAAATCTCAAAAGATCTCACAATGCCTCAAAATGACTTAATATATCTCAGAGCGTCTTAAAATGTCTCAAAATTTCTCAAAATGCCTCACAATGACTCAAAATGCCTCACAATACCTCAAAATGTCTCACAATCCCTCACAATGACTCAAAATGTCTCAGAATGTCTCAACATGTCTCACAATATCTCACAATGTCTCAAAATGTCTCAAAATGTCTCACGTCTCAAAATATCTCAAAATGTTTCAAAATGCCTCACAAGGCCTCAAAATGTCTCATTCCCTCAAAATGCCTCACAATGTCTCACATTCCGTCAAAATTCCTCACAATGCCTCACAATGTCTCACAATCCCTCACAAGGCCTCACAATGTCTCAGAGCGTCTCAAATGTCTAAAAATGTCTCACAATGCCTCACAATCCCTCACAATACCAAACAGTGCCTAACAATGCCTCACAATGTCTCAAAATTTCTCACAATGCCTAACAATGTCTCACAATCCCTCACAAAGTCTCACAATGCCTCACAATGATTCAAAATGGCTCATAGCGTCTCAAAATGTCTCACAATGTCTCAAAGTGTCTCAAAATATCTCACAGCGTCTCACAAGGTCTCACAAGATCTCACAATCCCTCACAATTACTAGAAATGTCTCATAGCGTCTCAAAATGTCTCACAATGCCTCACAATGCCTCACAATGTCTCACAATCCCTCACAATCTCTTACATTGACTCAAAATGTCTCACAGCCACTCAAAATACCTCAAAATGCCTCAGAATGCCTCACAATGTCTCATAATGTCTCACAATGCCTCAAAATGCCTCACAATGCCTCACAATGCCTCACAATACCTCGCTATGACTCAAAATGTCTCACAGCGTCTCCAAATGTCTCACAATGCCTCACAATGTCTCATATCTCACAATGTCTCAAACTGTCTAAAAAATGTCTCACGTCTCAAAATGTCTCACAATGCCTCACAATGTCTAAAAATGCCTCAAAATGTCTCAACATGTCTCACAATGCCTCACAATGTCTCACAATCCCTCAGAATTACTCAAAATGTCTCGCAGCGCCTCAAAATTTCGCAAAATGTCTCACAATGACTCACAATCCCTCACAATACCTCACAATGTCTCACAATCCTTTACAATGACTCAAAATGTCTCAATGCGACTCAAAATGTCGCACAATGCCTCAATATCTCTCACAATGACTCAAAATGCCTCACTGCCTCACAATGTCTCATAATCCCTCACAATGACTCAAAATGTCTCACAGCGTCTCAAAATGTCTCACAATGTCTCAAAATGTCTCAAAATATCTCACAACGTCTCAAAATATCTCAAAATGTCTCACAATGTCTCACATTCCCTCAAAATGACTCACATTCCCTCACAATCCCTCAAAATGCCTCACAATGCCTCACAATCCCTCACAATGCCTCACAATGTCTCACAGCGTCTCAAATGTCTCAAAATGTCTCACAATGCCTCACAAGGCCTAACAAGGCCTCACAATCCCTCACAATGCCTCAAAATGTCTCAAAATTTCTCACAATGCCTCACAATGCCTAACAATGTCTCAAAATCCCTCAAAATCCCTCACAAAGTCTCACAATGCCTCACAATGATTCAAAATGTCTCAGAGCGTCTCAAAATATCTCACAATGCCTCACAATGTCTCAAAGTGTCTCAAAATGTCTCACAGGGTCTCACAAGGTCTCACAATGCCTCACAATCCCTCAAAATTCCAAGAAATGTCTCAGAACGTCTCAAAATGTCTCACAATGTCTCGCAATCCCTTACAATGACTCAAAATGTCTCCTAGCCACTCAAAATGTCTCAAAATGCCTCACAATGTCTCACAATCCCTCGCACTGACTCAAAAAGTCATACAGCGTCTCCAAATGTCTCACAATACCTCACAATGTCTCACAATGTCTCAAACTGTCAAAAAATGTCTCACATCTGAAAATATCTCAAAATGTCTCAAAATGTCTCACAATGCCTCACAATGTCTAAAAATGCCTCACAATATCTCAACATTCTCACAATGCCTCACAATGTCTCATAATCCCTCACAATTACTCAAAATGTCTCGCAGCGTCTCAAAATGTCGCAAAAGTCTCACAATGCCTCACAATGTCTCAAAATGTCTCGCAGCGTCCCAAAATGTCCCAATTTGTCTCAAAATGTCTCATGTCTCAAAATGTCTCACAGCGTCTCGAAATGTCTCAAAATGTCTCAATGCCTCACAATACCTCACAATGTCTCAAAATGTCTCACAATGCCTCACAATATCTCACAATGTCTCAAAATATCTCAGAGCGTCTCAAAATCTCAAAATTTCTCAGTTTCAAAATGTCTCACAATCCCTCACAATGCCTCAAAATGTCTCACAGCATTTCAGCGTCTCACAATGTCTCAAAATATCTCACAGCGTCTCAAAATATCTCACAGCGTCTGAAAATGTCTCACAGCTTCTCAAAATGTTTCAAAATGTCTCAAAATGTCTCACAATGCCTCACAATCCCTCACTGTCTCACAATCCCTCACAATGCCTCACAATGTCTCACAATCCCTCACAATGCCTCACAATCTCTCACAATATATCTAAATGCCTCACAATGTCTCAAAATGTCTCACAGCGTCTCAAAATGTCTCACAATGTCTCACAATGCCTCACAATGTCTTACAATGTCTCACAATGTCTCACAATCCCTCACAATCCCTCACAATGACTCACAATGACTCAAATTGTCTCACAGCGTCTTAAAATGTCACAAGGCCTCACAAACCCTCACAATCCCTCACAATGCCTCACATTGTCTCAAAACATCTCACAGCGTCTCAAAATACCTCACAATCCCTCACAATATCAAAATGTCTCACAATCCCTCACAATGCCTCACAATGACTCAAAATGTCTCACAGCGTCTCACAACGTCTCAAAATGTCTCACAGCGTCTCAAAATGTCTCACAATGCATCACAATTGCTCACAATGCCTCACAATTCCTCACAATATCTCACAATGTCTCACAATCCCTCAAAATCCCTCACAATGCCTCACAATTACTCAGAATGTCTCAGAGCGTCTCAAAATATCTCACAATACCTCACAATGTCTCACAATCCCTCACAATGCCTCAAAATGCCTAACAATGTGTCACAATCCCTCTCAATCCCTCACAGTGCCTCACAATGCCTCTCAATGCCTCACAGCGTCTCAAAATGTCTCAAAATATCTCAGCGTATCAAAATGTCTCAAAATTTCTCACAGCGTATCAAAATATCTCACAATGTCTCAAAATGTCTCACAGCGTCTCAAAATGTCTCAAAATGTCAGACAATGCCTATCAAGGCCTCACAATGACTGACAATGCCTAACAATCCCTCACAATGCCTCATAATGTCTCACAATCCCTCACAATGCTTCACAATGACTAAAAATTTCTCAGCGTTTCAAAATGTCTCACAATGCCTCACAATAACTCAAAATGTCTCAAAATTTCTCAAAGTGTCTAAAAAGGCCTCAATGCCACACAATGCCTCGCAATGCCTCACAACGTCTCGCAATCCCTCACAATAACAATCCCTCACAATGACTCAAAATGTCTTACACAGTCTCAAAATGCCGCACTATGCCTCAGTATCTCAAAATGTCTCACAGTGCCTCAAAATGTCTCACAGCGTCTCAAAGTGTCTAACAGTGCCTAAAAAGGCCTCAGTTCCACACAATGCCTCACAACGTCTCACAATCCCTCACAATGCCTCAAAATTCCTCACAATCCCTCACAATGTCTCACAATCCCTCACAATGACTCAAAATATCTCACAGCGTCTAAATATGTCTCACAATGCCTCACAATGCCTCAAAATGTCTCACAGCGTCTCAAAATAACTCATAATGCCTCACAATGCCTCACAATGTCTCACAATCCCTCACAATGACTCAAAATGTCTTACAGTCTCAAAATTTCGCACTATGCCTCAGTGTCTCAAAATGTCTCAGTGTCTCAAAATGTCTCACAGTGCCTCAAAATGTCTCACAGCGTCTCAAAGTGTCTACCAGTGCCTAAAAAGGCCTCAATTCCACACAATGCCTCAGAACGTCTCACAATCCCTCACAATGCCTCAGAATTTCTCACAATCCCTCACAATGTCTCACAATCCCTCACAATGACTCAAAATATCTCGCAGCGTCTTAAAATGTCTCACAATTCCTCACAATGTCTCACAGTGTCTAAAAATAACTCATAATGCCTCACAATGCCTCACAATCCCTCACAATGTCTTAAAATGTCTCACAGCGTATCAGAATATCTCAAAATGTCTCACAATGCCTCACAATCCCTCAAAATGCCTCACAATGTCTCAAAATGTCTCACGCGTCACAAAATGTCTCACAATGTCTCACAATGTCTCAGCGTCTCAATGTCTCACAATGTTTCACAATGTCTCATAATAACTCACAATGTCTCAAAATACCTAACAATCCCTTACAATGTCTCAAAATGTCTCAGTCTCAAAATGTCTCATATTGCCTCAAAATGTCTCAAAATATCTCACAATGCCTCACAATATCCCACAATGTCTCATAATATCTCAGAGCGTCTCAAAATATCTCGTGGCGTCTCAAAATGTCTCAAATGTCTCATTGTCTCAGTGTCTCAAAATGTCTCATATTGCCCAAGATGTCTCAAAATATCTCACAATGCCTAAAAAATTCTCACACTGTCTCACAATGTCTCACAATCCCTCACAATGACTCAAAATGTCTCACAGCATCTCAGCGTCTCACAATGTCTCAAAATATCTCACAGCGTCTCAAAATATCTCACAGCGTCTGAAAATGTCTCACAGCTTCTCAAAATATCTCACAGCGTCTGAAAATGTCTCACAGCTTCTCAAAATGTCTCAAAATGTCTCACAATCCCTCACTGTCTCACAATCCCTCACAATGTCTCACAATGCCTCAATCTCTCAAAATATATCTAAATGCTTCAATGTCTCAAAATGTCTCACAGCGTCTCAAAATGTCTCACGGCGTCTCAAAATGTCTCACAATGCCTCACATACCTCATAATCCCTCACAATCCCTCATAATCCCTCACAACCCCTCACAATGCCTCACAATGTCTCAAAATGCCTCACAATATCTCTAAATGTCTCAAAATGTCTCACAGCGTCTCAAAATGTCTCACAATACCTCATAATGTCTCACAATGTCTCACAGTCCCTCACAATCCCTCAAAATGCCTCACAATGACTCAAATTGTCTCACAGCCTCTAAAATGTCTCACAATGCCTCACAATCCCTTACAATCCCTCGCAATGCCTCACAATGTCTCAAAATGTCTCACAGCGTCTCAAAATACCTCAATTTCTTCCAATTCCTCACAATATCTCAAAATGTCTCACAATCCCTCAGAATCCCTCACACTGCCTCACAATGACTCAAAATGTCGCACAGCGTCTCACGTCTCAAAATGTCTCAAAGGGTCTCACAATGCATCAAAATTGCTCACAATGCCTCACAATGTCTCGCAATTCCTGATAATATCTCACAATGTCTCACAATCCCTCACAATGGCTCACAATGCCTCACAATTACTCAAAATGTCTCACAGCGTCTCAAAATATCTCAAAATGCCTCAAAATGCCTCACAATTCCTCACAATGCCTCAAAATGCCTAACAATGTCTCACAATCCCTCTCAATCCCTCACAATGCCTCACAGCGTCTCAAAATGTTTCACAGCGTATCAAAATGTCTCAAAATGTCTCACAACGTATCAAAATGTCTCACAATGTCTCAAAATGTCTCACAGCGTATCAAATGTCTCAAAATGTCTCACATCGTCTCGAAATGTCTCAAAATGTCTCAAAATTTCTCAAAATGCCTCACAATGTCTCACAATCCCTCAAAATGCCTCACAATGTCTCACATTCCCTCACAATTCCTCACAAGGCCTCACAACGCCTAACAATGCCTCACAATGTCTAAAATTGTCTCACAGCGTCTCACAATGTCTCACAATATCTTACAATATCTCACAATGTCTCACAATGTCTCAAAATCCCTCACAATCCATCAAATCCCTCACAATGCCTCAAAATGTCTCAAAATCTCTCCAAATGTCTCACATTGTCTCAAAATGTCTCACATTGCCTCAAAATATCTCACATTGCCTCAAAATGTCTCACAATGTCTCACAATGCCTCACATACCTCATAATCCCTCAAAATCCCTCATAATCCCTCACAATGTCTCAAAATGCCTCACAATATCTCAAAATGTCTCAAAATGTCTCTGCGTCTCAAAATGTCTCCCAATATCTCACGATACCTCAAAAAGTCTTACAATGTCTCACAATCCCTCACAATGCCTCACAATGACTCAAATTGTCTCACAGTGTCTTAAAATGTCTCACAATACCTCACAATCCCTCAAAATCCCTTACAACGTCTTAAAATATCTCACAGCGTCTCAAAGTGCCTCACAATGCCTCACAATCCCTCACAATATCTCACAATGTCTCACAATCCCTCAAAATGCCTCACAATGACTCAAAATATCTCACAGCGTCTCTCAACGTCTCAAAATGTCTCAGCGTCTCAAAATGTCTCAAAATATCTCAAAATGTCGCACAATCCCTCACAATATCTCACAATGTCTCACAATCCCTCACAGACTCGCAATCCCTCACAATGCCTCACAATGACTCAGAATATCTCAATCCCTCACAATGTCTCAAAATGTCTCACAGCGTCTTGAAATGTCTCACAATGCCTCACAATGCCTCAAAATGTCTAATAATCCCTCACAATCCCTCAAAATGCCTAACAATGTCTCACAATACATCTCAATCCCTCACAGTGCCTCACAATGCCTCACATTCCCTCAAAATGCCTCACAATGCCTCACAATGTCTCACAGCGTCTCAAAATGTCAAACAATGCCTCTCAAGGCCTCACAATGCCTCACAATGACTCACAATATCTCAATCATTCACAATACCTCACAATGACTCAAAATTATTCAAAATGTCTCACAGCGTCTCGAAATGTCTCAAAATGCCTCACAAAATCTCACAATCCCTCCCAATGACTCAAAATATCTGTGTCTCAAATTGTCTCAAAATGCCTCACAATGTCTCACAATGCCTCAAAATGCCTCACAATGACTCACAATGACTCAAAATGTCTCACAGCATCTCAAAATGTCTCACAATCCCTCAAAATAACTCAAAATATCTCAGCGTCTCAAAATGCCTCATAATGCCTCACAGTGCCTCAAAAGGTCTCACAATGTCTTAAATGTCTCAAAATGTCTCACAGCGTCTGAAAATGTCTCACAATGTCTCACAATGTCTCAGAATCTCAAAAAGTCTAAAAAATCCCTCACAATCCCTCAAAATATCTCAAAATGTCTCAAAATATCTCACAGCGTCTCAAATATCTCAGCGTCTCAAAATGTCTCAAATACCTCTAAATGACACAATGTCTAACAATGTCTCACAATCCCTCACAATGACCCAAAATGTCTCAGCATCTCAGCGTCTCAAAATGTCTCACAATGCCTCACAATGTCTCACAATGTCTACAAGATGTCTCAAATTTCCTCACAATGCCTCCCAATGCCTCAAAATGTCTCAAAATTTCTCACAGTTTCTCAGTATCTCACAGTGTGTCAAAATGTCTCACAGTGCCTCAAAATGTCTCACAATGCCTCACAGCGTCTCAAAATGCCGCACAATGCCTCAATGCCACATAATGCCTCACAATGCCTCAATGCCACACAATGCCTCACAATGCCTCAAAATCCCTCACAATGCCTCACAATATCTCAAAATGCCTCACAATGTCTCAAAATGTCTCACAATGCCTCACAATCCCTCGCAATGACTCAAAATGTTTCACAGCGTCTCAAAATGTCTCAAAATGAATCACACTGTCTCAGAATCCCTCAAAATCCCTAACAATGCTTCACAATGACACAAAATATCTCAAAATGTCTCTGAATGCCTCACTATGCCTCACAATCCCTCATAATGCCTCACAATGTCTCAAAATGCCTCACAATGTCTCAAAATGTCTCAGAGCGTCTCAAAGCGTCTCACTATGTTTCACAATGTCTCACAATGTCTCAAAATACCTCACAATCCCTCACAACGCCTCACAATGTCTCAAAATATCTCAAAATGTCTCACAGTGTCTTAAAAGGTCTCACAGCGTCTCAAAATGTCTCATAATGCCTTACAATGCCTCAAAATGTCTCACAATGTCTCAAAATATCTCATAGCGTCTCAAAATATCTCACAGCGTCTCAAAATATCTCACAGCGTCTCAAAATGTCTCAAAATGTTTCAAAATATCTTAAAATGTCTCACAATCCCTCACAATGACTCACAATGACTCAAAATGTCTCACAATCCCTCACAATGACTCAAAATGTCTCACAGCATCTCAGCGTCTCAAAATTTCTAGAAATGTCTCACAATGCCTCACAATCCCTCACAGTATCTCACAATGTCTCAAAATGTCTCATAGCGTCTCACAATGTCTCACATTGTCTCATGTCTACAAAATGTCTCAAATTTCCTCACAATGCCTCAAAATTTCTCAAAATTTCTCACAGTGTGTCAGTATTTCACAGTGTCTCAAAATGTCTCAAAATGCCTCACAATATCTCAGTGTCTCACAACCCCTCACAATGCCTCACAATGACTCAGCGTCTCAAAATCTCTCAAAATGTCTCACAATGTCTCACAATGTCTCAAAGCGTCTCACAATGTCTCACAATGTCTACAAAATGTCTCAAATTTCCTCACAATACCTCACAATGCCTCAAAATGTCTCAAAATTTCTCACAATTTCTCACAGTGTCTCAGTATCTCACAGTGTCTCACAATGTCTCACAGTGCCTCAAAATATCTCACAATGCCTCACAGCGTCTCAAAATGCCGCACAATGCCTCACAGTCTCAAAATGCCTCAATGCCACACAATGCCTCACAATGCCTCAATCACAATCCCTCACAATGCCTCACAATGTCTTACAATGTCTCACAATCCCTCACAATGCCTCACAATGACTCAAAATGTCTCACAGCGTCTCAAAATGTCTCAAAATATCTCAAAATGTCTCCATTTTTTCAAAATGTCTCACAATGCCTTAAAATGCTTCAAAATGCCTTACAATGCCTCACAATGTCTGAATCCCTCACAATGACTCAAAATGTCTCAGCGTCTCAAAATGTCTCACAATGCCTCACAATTTCTCACATTGCCTCAAAATACCTCACAATGTCTCACAATCCCTCACAGTGACTCACAATGACTCACAGTCTCAAAATGCCTCGCAATGCCTCAAAATGCCTCACAATATCTCAAAAGGCCTCACTATGTCTCAAAAGGCCTCAAAATGCCTCACAATCCCTCACAATCCTTCACAATGACTCAAAATGTCTCAATCTCTCACAATGCCTCAAAATGTCTCTAAGTTTCTCACAGTGTCTCACAGCGTCTCGAAATACCTCGAAAAGTCTCACAATATCTCACAATCCCTCACATCCCCTCACAATGACTCAAAATATCTCAGCGTCTCAAAATGTCTCACAATGTCTCACAATGCCTCAAAATGTCTCACAATGTCTCAAAATATCTCACAGCGTCTCACATGATCACACAGCGTCTCAAAATATCTCAAAATGTCTCAAAAATTCTCAAAATGTCTCACAAAGCCTCACATGGTCTCAAAATATCTCACCGCGTCTCAAAATATCTCACAGCGTCTCAAAATTTCAAAATATCTCACAGCGTCTCAAAATTTCTCATATCTGAAAACGTCTCACAATGCCTCACAATGTCTCAAAATCTCACAGCATTTCAAAATGTCTCAAAATGTCTCACAATGCCTCAAAATGCCTTACAATGTCTCACAATCCCTCAAAATGACTCAAATATCTCAAAATTACTCAAAATGTCTTACACCGTCTCAAAATGTCTCATAATGTCTCAATGTCTCACAATGCCTCATAATGTCTCACAATCCCTCACAATGCCTCTGAATGCCTCACAATGTCTCAAAGTGTCTCAAAATGTCTCACAATATCTCTAAATGTGTCAAAATGATTCAAAATGTCTCACAATGCCTTAAAATGCTTCACAATCCCTCACAATGTCTCACAATGTCTCACAATCCCTCACAATGCCTCACAATGAGTCACAATGTCTCACAATGTCTCAAAATGTCTCAAAATACCTCACAATTCCTCACAATGCCTCACAATTTTTCAAAATATCTCTAAATATCTCAAAATGTCTTAGTGTCTCACAGTGTCTCACAATGTCTCACAATGTCTAAAAACTCACAATGCCTCACAATGTTTCAAAATGTCTCAAAATGGCTTACAGTGTCCCAGTGTCTCTAAATGTCTCACATTGCCTCAAAATGTCTCATCGCGTCTCAAAATGTCTCACAATGCCTCACAATGTCTCACAATGCCTCACAATGCCTCACAATGTGTCACAATGCCTCAAAATGCCTCACAATGTCTCACAATCCCTCACAATGACTCACAATGACTCCCAATGACTCACAATGACTCACAATGTCTCACAATGTCTAAAAATGCCTCACAATCCCTCACAATGCCGACAATGTCTAAAAAACTGTCTCAAAATGCCTCAAAATAGCTCACAATGTCTCAATCCCTCACAATGACTCAAAATGACAACATATCTCAGCGTCTCAAACTATCTCACAGCGTCTCAAAATGTCTCAAAATGTCTCAGTGTCTCAAAATGTCTCAGTTACTCAGTGTCTCACAGCGTCTCACAATGTCTCACAATGCCTCACAATGTCCGACAATGTCTCACAATCCCTCACAATGACTCAAAAGGTCTCACAGCGTCTCAGAATGTTTAAAAATGTCTCAAATTGTCTCACAATGCCTTACAATGTCTCACAATCCCTCACAATGACTCAAAATATCTCAATATTTCTCACAATGTCTCACAGCGTCTCAAAATGTCTTCAAATTGTCTCACAATGCCTCACAATGCCTCACTGTCTTACAATGACTCAAAATGTCTCAAAATGTCTCAAAATATCTCAAAATGTCTAACAGTGTGTTACAGCGTCTCAAACTGTCTCACAATGTCTCAGTCTCAAAATACCTCAATCCCTCACAATGACTCAAAATATCTCAGCGTCTCAAAATGTCTCACAATGCCTCAATATGTCTCACAATGTCTCACAATCCCTCACGATCCCTCAAAATGACTCAAAATGTCTCACAATGTCTCAAAATGCCTCAGTCACAAAATGTCTCAAAATGTCTCGCAGTGTCTCACAGTGTCTCACAGCGTCTCAAAATGTCTCAAATGTCTCACAATGTCTCAGTCTCAAAATACCTCACAATGCCTTACAATTACTCAAAATGTCTCACAGCGTCTCAAAACGTCTCAACATGTCTCAAAATGCCCCATAATGTCTCACAATCCCTTACAATGACTCAAAATGTCTCACAGCGTCTCAAAATGTCTCAAAATGCGTCAAAATGCCTCATAATGTCAAACAATGTCTCACAATCCCTCAAAATGACTCACAATTACTCACAGCGTCTCAAAATGTCTCACAAAGCCTAACAGGGCCTCAAAATCCCCCCAATCCCTCAAAATACCTCAATGTCTCAAAATGCCTCACAATGTCTCAAAATGTCTCACAGCGTCCCAAAATGTCTCAGAGCGTCTCAAAATGTCTCACAATGACTCACGATGTCTCAATCCCTCACAAGGACTCAAAATGTCCCAGAGCGTCTCAATATGTCTCTAAATGTCTCAAACTGTCTCAAAATGCCTCACAATGACTCACAATGTCTCAAAATCCCTCACAATGACTCAAAATTTCTCACAGCGTCTCAAAATGTCTTACAATGCCTCACAATGTCTCACAATCCCTCACAATGCCTTACAATACCTCACAATGTCTCACAAACCCTCACGATCCCTCACAGTGTCTCAAATTTCTCATGGCGTCTAAAATGTCTCAAAATGTCTCACAATGCCTCAAAATAAGTCACAATCCCTCACAATGCCTCACAATGTCTCAAAATTCCTCAAAATGTCTCAAAATGCCTCACAATGTCTCAAAATGTCTCAATTCTCAAAGCGTCTCAAAATATCTCACAATACCTCACAATACCCCACAATCCCTCACAATACCTCACAAAGTCTCAAAGTGTCTCAAAATGTCCCAAATGTCCCAAAATGTCGCAAAATGTCTCACATATTCTCAATGTCTCAAAGTGTCTCACATTGCTTCAAAATGTCTCACAGCGTCTCAAAATGTCTCAAAATGTCTCACAATGCCTCATGTCTCAAAATATCTCGCATCTCAAAATATCTCACAGCGTCTCAAAATGTCTCACAATATCTCACAATGCCTCAAAATGTCT
This sequence comes from Oratosquilla oratoria, assembly GCF_046742065.1. NCBI lineage: Eukaryota > Metazoa > Arthropoda > Malacostraca > Stomatopoda > Squillidae > Oratosquilla > Oratosquilla oratoria. The sequence continues at coordinate 32,389,040 of NC_134805.1, forward strand.
CACAATGTCTCACAATCCCTCATAATGCTTCACAATGACTCAAAATGTCTCACAGCGTCTCAAAATGTCTCAAAACTTCTCACAATGCCTCACAATGGCTCACAATCCCTCACAATGCCTCACAATAACTCACACCGTCTCAAAATGTCTTAAAATGTCTCAAAATGTCCCACAATGCCTCAATGTCTCACAATGACTCACAATGTCTCACAATCCCTCACAATGTCTTAAAAGGCCTCACAATGCCTCAAAATGCCTCACAGTGCCGACAATGTCTAAAAAAACTCAAAATGCCTCAAAATAGCTCACAATGTCTCACAATGTCTCAATCCCTCACAATGCCTCACAATGACTCAAAATGACAACATATCTCACAGCGTCTCAAAATGTCTCAGTGTCTCAAAATGTCTCAGTTACTCAGTGTCTCACAGCGTCTCACAATGTCTCACAATGCCTCACAATGCCTCACAATGTCCGACAATGTCTCACAATCCCTCACAATGCCTCACAATGATTCAAAATGTCTCACAGCGTCTCAAAATGTTTAAAAATGTCTCAAATTGTCTCACAATGCCTTACAATGTCTCACAATCCCTCACAATGTCTCAAAATATCTCAAAATGTCTCACAATGTCTCACAATGTCTCACAGCGTCTCAAAATGTCTCAAATTGTCTCACAATGCCTCACAATGCCTCACTGTCTTACAATGACTCAAAATGTCTCAAAATGGATAAAAGTGTGTCACAGCGACTCACAGCGTCTCAAAATGTCTCACAGTTACTCACAGTGTCTTACAGCGTCTCACAGCGTCTCAAAATGTCTCACAATGCCTCACAATGACTCAAAATATCTCACAGCGTCTCAAAATGTCTCACAATGCCTCAATATGTCTCACAATCCCTCAAAATGTCTCACAATGTCTCAAAATGCCTCACAATGTCACAAAATGTCTCAAAATGTCTCACAATGTCTCAAAATGTCTCGCAGTGTCTCACAACGTCTCAAAATGTCTCACAATGTCTCAGTCTCAAAATACCTCACAATCCCTCACAATACTTTACAATGACTCAAAATGTCTCACAGCGTCTCAACATGTCTCAAAATGTCTCACAATGCCTCATGTCTCACAATACCTTACAATGACTCAAAATGTCTCACAGCGTCTCAAAATGTCTCAAAAGGCGTCAAAATGCCTCATAATGTCAATGTCTCACAGTGACTCACAATTACTCACAATTACTCAGTCTCAAAATCTCAAAATGTCTCACAAAGCCTAACAGGGCCTCAAAATCCCTCAATCCCTCACAATGTCTCACAGCGTCCCAAAATGTCTCAGAGCATCTCAAAATGTCTCTAAATGTCTCAAAATGTCTCACAATGACTCACGATGTCTCAATCCCTCACAAGGACTCAAAATGTCCCAGAGCGTCGTCTCAATGTCTCACTCAAACTGTCTCAAAATGCCTCACAATGTCTCACAATGTCTCAAAATCCCTCACAATGACTCAAAATTTCTCACAGCGTCTCAAAATGTCTTACAATGCCTCAATGTCTCACAATCCCCCACAATGCCTCAAAATACCTCACAATGTCTCACAATCCCTCACGATCCCTCACAATGACTCAAAATTTCTCAGCGTCTCAAAATGTCTCATAATGCCTCAAAATAAGTCACAATCCCTCACAATGCCTCACAATGTCTCAAAATGCCTCGAAATGCCTCACAATGTCTCAAAATGTCTCAAAAATTCTCAAAGCTTCTCAAAATACCTCACAATCCCTCACGATCCCTCACAATGACTCAAAATGTCTCACAGCGTCTCAAAATGTCTCACAATGCCTCAAAACAAGTCACAATCCCTCACAATGTCTCAAAATGCCTCAATGTCTCAAAATGTCTAAAAAATTCTCACAGCGTCTCAAAATATCTCACAATATCTCACAATGTCTCACAATATCTCAAAATGTCTCACAATACCTCACAATACCCCACAATACCTCACAATCCCTCACAATGCCTCACAAAGTGTCAAAGTGTCTCAAAATATCCCAAATGTCCCAAAATGTCGCAAAATGTCTCACATATTCTCAATGTCTCAGTGTCTCATAATGTCTCACATTGCTTCAAAATGTCTCACAGCGTCTCAAAATGTCTCAAAAGGACTCACAATGCCTCACAATACCTCATAATGTCTCAAAATATCTCACATCTCAAAATATCTCACAGCGTCTCAAAATGTCTCACAATATCTCACAATGCCTCAAAATGTCTCACACTGTCTCACAATCCCTCATAATGCTTCACGATGACTCAAAATGTCTCACAGCGTCTCAAAATGTCTCACAACTTTTCACAATGCCTCACAATGGCTCACAATCCCTCACAATGTCTCACAAGTTCTCACAATTCCTCACAATGACTCAAAATGACTTACAATGACTCACACCGTCTCAAAATCTTAAAATATCTCAAAATGTCCCACAATGCCTCACAATGTCTCACAATCCCTCACAATTACTCAAAATGTCTCACAGCGTCTCATAATGTCACACAACATTTCAAAATTTCTCAAAATGTATCAAAATTTCTTACAGCGTCTCAAAATGTCTCACAATGCCTCACAATGTCTCACCATGTCTCACACCGTCTCAAAATGTCTCAAAATGTCTCAAAATGTCTCAAATGTCTCACAATGTCTCACAATGTCTCACAATCCCTCACAATGCCTCACAATGTCCCAAAATGTCTCAAAATTCCTTACAATGCCTCACAATCCCTCACAATGCCTCACAATCCCTCACAATGCCTCACAATGACTGTATACGGCTCATATACACGACGAGTAATATAACCCCAGTCATATAACCCACTCCTTAACTCACTGTCCACCACGGGCATTAATCGCTGAGTCAATCCTTTGGCTTCGCGACAACACCGTCGACCACCAAACACACAAACGAACACACGCGATCAATCTAGTAGCCACCCAGTACTGACATACGATATTACGTATACTGACGGTCCTCCCCTGGATATATAATTAACATGTATGATAGTAGACAACAATACGTAATCAATACAGTTGCACCACCCATGTGAGACAACGGACCTTCTCGAAATTATTGTAAATCTGAAGACTAAACCCAACACGAGAAAGTGTTGAGGTTAGCACTTCCGGCCAATGACCACCAGGGTAGCGTGGCCGAGAGCGTCAGTTGGGACGATGACGGGTGTTGTGCAAGAAGAGGTGTGATAAACAGTTATCTATGTAACCAATATTGTATCGTTCTGTTTAACAGTTGACAGTGTATATACCATTACTGTGAAACCTGGAAGCTTTGAATAAAGGGGTATAAACTTAATACGAGTTTACACAAACCAGTACCCCGTACCTAGTGAACGATACAATGACTCAAAATGTCTCACAGCGTCTCAAAATGTCTCACAATGCTTCACAATGCCTCACAATTTCTCAATCCCTCACAATGACTCAAAATGTCTCACAGCGTCTCAAAAAGTATAAAAATACCTCACAAAGTCTGAAAATGTCTCACCGCGTCTCACAATGTCTCACAATATCTTACAATGTCTCACAATGTCCTACAATGTCTCACAATGTCTACAAAATGACTCAAATTTCTCACCGTGTCTCAGTGTCTCACAGTGTCTCAAAATGTCTGTGTCTCAAAATGTCTCAGTGCCTCAAAATGTCTCACAGCATCTCAAAATGTCTCACAATGCCTCACAGCGTCTCAAAATGTCTCACAATGCCTCACAAGGCATCACAATGCCTCACAATGTCTCACAATGCCTCACAAGGCATCACAATGCCTCACAATGTCTCACAAGGTCTCACAATCCCTCAGAATCTTTCACAATGTCTCAAAATGTCTCACAATGCCTCAAAATGCCCCAAAGTATCTCACAATCCCACACAATCCCTCATAATAACTCAAAATTTCTCACAGCGTCTAAAAATATATCAAAATCTCTCACAATACCTAACAATGCCTCACAATCCCTCACAATGACTCAAAATGTCTCACAGAGTCTCAAAATGTTTCAAAAATGTCGCACAATGCATCACAATTTCTCACAATGCCTCACAATGTTTCAAAATGCCTCAAAATGTCTCACAATGTCTCACAATGTATCACAACGTCTCACAATGTCTCATAATGTCTCACAATGTCTCAATATCTCACAATGTCTCACAATGTCTCAAAATACCTCAATCCCTCAATATACCTCACAATTTTTCAAAATTTCTCAAAAATGTTCAAAATGTCTCAAAATATCTTACAGTATCTCAAAATGTCTCACATTGTCTTCCAGTGCCTCACAAACCCTCACAATGTCTCAAAATGCCTCACAGATTCCCAAAATGTCTCACAATGTCTCACAGTGTCTCACAATGTCTCAAAATACCTCACAATGCCTCACAATGTCTCAAAATATCTCAAAATGTCTCAGTGTCTCGCAGTGCCTCAAAGTGTCTCACATTGCCTCAAAATATCTCACAGCGTCTCGAAATGTCTCGAAATGTCTCACAATACCTCACAATGCCTCACAATACCTCACAATGTCTCAACATATCTCCCTCAAAATATCTCACAATGTCTCAAAATATTTCTTAATGTCTCACGTCTCAAAATGTCTCAATGCCTCACAATCCCTCAAAATGCCTCACAATCTCTCACAATGCCTCAAAACGTCTCACAATGCCTCACAATGCCTCAAAATGTCTCACAATGCCTCAAAATGTCTCAGCGTCTCAAAATGTCTCACAATGCCTCAAAACGTCTCACAATGCCTCACAATGCCTCAAAATGTCTCACAGCGGCTCAAAATGTCTCAAAATGTCTCAAAACGTCTCAGCGTCTCACAATGTCTTACAATGCCTCACAATGTCTCAATGTCTCAATTTTTCTCACCATGTCTCAGTGTCTCAGCGTCTCATAATGTCTCACAATGTCTCACAATGTCTCACAATGTCTCACAATGTCTCACAATGTCTCAAAATACCTCAATCCCTCAATATACCTCAATGTTTCAAAATGTCTCAAAATGTCTCAAAATATCTTACAGTGTCTCAAAATGTCTCACATTGCCTCAAAATGTCTTACAGTGCCTCACAATGCCTCACAAAGCCTCACAATGTCTCAAAAAGCCTCACAATGTCTCAGCTTCTCAAAATGTCTCACAATGTCTCAAAATACCTCACAATCCCTCACAATGCCTCATAAGGTCTCAAAATATCTCAAAATGTCTCAAAATGTCTCATATTGCCTCTGTATACCAGTGTATACCAGTGTGGTACGGTTGAGTAACCGTTAAAATGGTGTGGGTGAGAGCACCGCTGGACACCAGTGTATACCGTTATGGTATGGGTTGAGTAACCGTTAAATATGGTGTGGGTGAGAGCACCGCTGGACACCAGTGTATACCGTTATGGTATGTACGTTAAATATGGTTACGTAGGGAAGTCTTAATGTGGCGAGATAGACTCCAAGGCGGGAGTTTTCGTTGTTTATTTTAAACAAGACATTGAGGTTAAACTACAAATCGGATGCCCCTTGGGGCTAAATACAATAAGTGCCAGGCCTTGACCTAGGGCACGATAGCTCTGACCTCCGGCCGGTAGGTTCGTGACCAACCCAGCCTCTGGCAGTAGGTTCTTCACCTACTCCAGCTCTGGCCACATTACATGGATGTCATAGAATATATAGGGTTAGAAGGGTTGCTGTAAGCAAAGGCGTTAGTCTCGTTAATCTATGGATTGGGGACGGTTTAGATATATAAGGGTTAAATGTATAATTGGGCAGTTATAATAAAAGGATTTATGATACGTTAGTCTGGTGACACTAGGCATCTATATCTTGTTTGTCTTCAAATGTGCTGTGTTAGGGGTGCATGTCGTGGGAAACGCAAGGTAAGCAAGAGGAAGTCTCGCTCTGTTGCAAGCATGTGGATCACGTGCGTGGTGGGTGATGGTTAGTAATGGTAATGGATAAACCTCAAAATATCTCACAGCGTCTCAAAATGTCTCACAATGCCTTACAATGCCTCACAATGTCTCACAATGTCTCAAAATCTCACAGCGTCTCAAAATATCTCACAGCGTCTCAAAATGTCTCACAATGCCTCACAATGTCTATAAAATTTCTCAAATTTCCTCACAATGCCTCAAAATGTCTCAAAATGTCTAAAAAAATCACAGTGTCTCAGTATCTCACAGTGTCTCAAAATGTCTCAGTGTCTCAAAATGTCTCAGTGCCTCAAAATGTCTCAGCGTCTAAAAATGTTTCACAATGCCTCACAGCGTCTCAAAATGCCGCACAATGCCTCACAGTCTCAAAATGCCTCACAATGCCTGACAGTGTCTAGAAATGCCTCAATGCCACACAATGCCTCACAATCCCTTACAATCCCTCACAATGTCTCTTAATCCCTCAAAATGTCTCAAAATGCCTCACAATGTCTCACAATCCCTCACAATGACTCAAACTGTCTCACAGCGTCTCAAAATGTTTCAAAAATTTCTCACAATGCCTCACAATCCCTCAAAAGGCCTCACAATACCTCACAATGTCTCAAAATGTCTCACAACGTCTCACATCTCAAAATGTCTCACAATGTCTCAATGTACCTCACAATGTTTCAAAATGTCTCAATATCTTACAGTGTCTCAAAATGTCTCACATTGCCTCACAATGCCTCACAAACCTTCACAATGCCTCAAAATGCCTCACAATGTCTCACAATGTTTCACAATGTCTCAAAATACCTAATAATGCCTCACAATGTGTCAAATTGTCTCAAAATGTCTCAAAATGTCCCAAAATGTCTCAAAATGTCTCAGTGTCTGTTTCAAAATGTCTCACATAGCCTCAAAATGTCTCAGCGTCTCGAAATGTCTCACAATGCCTCAAAATGTCTCACAATACCTCACAATGTCTCAACATCTCACAGCTTCTCAAAATATCTCACAGCGTCTCAAAATATCTCAAAATGTCTCAAAATTTCTCAAATTTTCTCAAAATGTCTCACAATGCCTTACAATAACTCACAATGTCTCACAATGTCTCAAAATATCTCACAGCGTCTCAAAATATCTCACAGCGTCTAAAAATGTCTCAAAATGTCTCTCAATGCCTCACAATGACTCACAATGTCTCCAAATATCTCACAGCGTCTAACAATATATCACAGCGTCTCAAAACGTCTCAAAATGTCTCACAATGTCTCACAATGCCTCAAAATATCTCACAGCGTCTCAAAATGTCTCACAATGCCACACAATGCCTCACAATACCTCAAAATGTCTCAAAATCCCACACAATTCCTTAATGACTCAAAATATCTCAAAATGTCTCACAATGTCTCATAATGTCTCACAAAGTCTCACAAGTCTCATGCCTCACAATCTCTCACAAGTCTCACAAATCTCAAATCTCCCAATCCCTCACAAATGACTCACAATGTCTCAAATGTCTCACAAATGTCTCACAATGTCTACAATTTCTCAAAATCTCCTCAAAATTGCCTCAAAATTTCTCACAAATGTCTCAAAACATTGCCTCACAATGCCTCAAAATGTCACAGTGTCTCAAAATGTCTCACAGTGCCTCAAAATGTCTCACACCAATGTCTCACAATGTCTCAAAATGCCCAATGCCTCACAGTGTCTAAAATGCCTCACTCTCTCAAACAATGCTTCACAATGCCTCACAATGTCTCACAATCCCTGACAATGCCTCACAATGCATCACAATGACTCAAAATGTCTCACAATATCTCACAACGTCTCACAATGTCTCAACGTCTCACATCTCAAAATGTCTCGCAACGTCTCAAAATGTCTCACAATGCCTCACAATGTCTCACAATCCCTCACAATAATTCACAATGCCTCACAATGACTCAAAATATCTCAATGTCTCAAAATACCTCACAATCCCTCAAAATGTTTGAAAATGTCTTACAGTGTCTCAGTGTCTAACAATGTCTCACAATATCTCACAATGTCTCAAAATACCTCATAATCACTCGCAATGCCTCAAAATGTTTCAAATTCTCAAAATGTCTCAAAATGTCTTACAGTGTCTCACAGTGTCTCAAAATGTCTCACATTACCTCAAAATGTCTCATCGCGTCTCAAAATGTCTCGAAATATCTCACAATGCCTCACAATGACTCAAAATGTCTCAGCGTATCAAAATGTCTCACAATGCCTCACAATGTGTCAGAAAGACTCACAATGCCTCACAATCCCTAACAATGACTCACAATATCTCACAATGCCTCATATAGCCTTACATAGCCTCAAAATGCCTCACAATGCCTCAAAATGCCTCACAATGTCTTAAAATGCCTCACAATGTCTCACAATGTCTCAATCTCTCACAATCCCTCACAATGCCTCACAATTACTCAAAATGTCTCACAGCGTCTTAAAATGTCTCACAATGCCTCACATTGTCTCACAATCCCTCACAATGAATCAAAATGTCTCACAGCGTCCTAAATGTCTCAAAATGTATCACAATGCCTCACAATGTGTCAGAAAGACTCACAATGTCTCACAATCCCTAACAATGACTCAAAATATCTCACAATGCCTCACATAGCCTCACAATGCCTCAAAATGCCTCACAATGTCTTAAAATGCCTCACAATGTCTTAAAATGCCTCACAATGTCTCACAATGTCTCAATCTCTCACAATCCCTCACAATGCCTCACAATTACTCAAAATGTCTCACAGCGTCTTAAAATGTCTCAAAATGTCTCACAATGCCTCACATTGTCTCACAATCCCTCACAATGAATCAAAATGTCTCACAGCGTCCTAAATGTCTCAAAATGTATCACAATGCCTCATGATCCCTCACAATACCTCACGATCCCTCACAGTGTCTCAAAATGTCTCAAAATGTCTGTGTCTCACAGCGTCTCAAAATGTCTCACAATGCCTCACAATGTCTCACAATGCCTAACAATTCCTCACAATGTCTCACAATCCCTCAAAATGCCTCACAATCCCTCAAAATGACTCAAAATATCTCAAAATGTCTCACAACACCTCACAATGTCTCACAGTCTCAAAATACCTCAATCCCTCACAATGCCTCACAATGTCTCACAATCCCTCAAAATGCCTCACAACCCCACACAATCCCTCACAATGACTCAAAATTACTCAAAATATCTCAAAATGTCTCACAATGCCTCACAATACCTCACAATGTCTCACAACATCTCACGTCTCAAAATGTCTCAATGCCTCACAATGACTCACAATCCCTCAAAATGCCTCACAATCCCTAACAATGCCTCACAATGTCTCACAATCCCTCAATGACTCACAATGACTCACAATTACTCAAAATGTCGCAGCGTCTAAAAATGCCTCAAAATGTCTCACAATGTCTCACAATGTCTCACAATCCCTCATATTGACTCAAAATGTCTCACAATGTCTCAAAATGCCTCACAATGTCACAAAATGTCTCAAAATGTCTCGCAATGCCTTACAATGTTTCAAAATGTCTCAATGTCTCACAGTGTCTCAGTGTCTCACAGCGTCTCAAAATGTCTCAAAATGTCTGAAATTGTCTCACAATGTCTCACAATGTCTGTCTCAAAATACCTCAATCTCTCACAATGACTCGAAATGTGTCATAGCGTCTCAAATGTCTCAAAATGTCTCAAATGTCTCAAAATGTCTCACAATACCTCACAATGTCCCACGGGTGACTGGTGTGGGATTGCAGTGCAGGGCATCCCAGGCCTTGCCGGACCTGTGGGTGTGATAGCGGTAAATCGGTGGAGGTGACCAAAATGCCCCAAAATCCAAAAAATCTCCATGGATTTTGGGGGGAAATCCGAAGGTCAGCGATTTGCTCCAAACTGGCGCCACAAGTACACAGTGGGACAGGGTGCACATGACCGTAGACAGCGGAATCCTGAGGCGAAGGGTGTGGCCGTGAGAGCCCTGGAAAGTTGTGCCTTTTGACGTTTATGCCTGTGGGAGGGATACCGTGCGGGTGACTGGTGTGGGATTGCAGTGCAGGGCATCCCAGGCCTTGCCGGACCTGTGGGTGTGATAGCGGGTAAATCGGTGGAGGTGACCAAAATGGCCCAAAATCCAAAAAATCTCCAAGGGGGTCCCCCATGGATTTTGGGTGGAAATCCGAAGGTCAGCGATTTGCTCCAAACTGGCGCCACAAGTACACAGCAGGAGTGTAATTATGCCTATTGACTTTGGCTACCTCCCTTGTTAGGGGAAGAAAATCTTAGTATATGTATGTATGCAATCACAGAACAGTTTTGTTCCTTGTGGCTAACTACCATTGCTGAGGTTTTTATTTCTTTGATTCTTAACTTCTCTCTCTCTGTATCTTTCACCATCTAGCAGCATTATGGGTTAAGTACTTTCCTTTAGGCATATTTTCTCATTATATTCACAGCTCTTCCTCCTTGATGCTGAAAGATACAAAGACGGGTCACCATGAGCATAGCTCCCTTCCCGTATAATACAACTAGGTAAATACAACAAGGTAAATATTTCTTCAATGTGCAAATACAAAATTTTTCAGGCTGAGGGTAAGTCACAGCCTTCCCCCTGTTACCACCAAGTGACTGATACATAACGATGCTCACACTTATGGCTAGGATGCAGAACATTTCCATTATGTATGCATTTCATCCTTTGGAATTTCTTCCAAACATATCCAGTATGTACACATGAAGGCTGTACAAAAGATGAACAATAGACAGAACATATAATGCAAACAGCCTAATTGACTTCAATGCAAAAAATGTATGAAAGCCAAACAAAGATAAATCATATAATGTGAATCGGCCCTTATATGGTGCTCGCAGAGCGTATTGCAGCAAGTGGGTGGGCTCTATTATAGACTTGGGGTTATAAAAAGACACTTACGGGTCTGGTAGAGACAATAGATATACTTATAAGGTGGATGAATTACGAAAGTATCTACAGTTTTCTCTTGAGTGAGAGATCATTTTTTTTAGGCATTATGAAAACATTGGAACTGCCTCGTCACACAACATCAAGGATACCCATAACTTAACGAGTGATTAGTGTGATTGATATACAGTATCAGAAAGTTTGACAGTTTGGACAATGATTGTTCACTGTCTCTAAAACCATTGTCTAAGACAACACAGGTGCTTATGTGTGGTTTGAAAAAACTTCCCAATGGAACAGTAGACAGACAAGAAAAATGCTCTAGAGGTTGTACCTCTCATTAATGGTTGTGTTTTTCAGTGGAAAGTTCCACTTCTGTGTCCATTTGTAAAGACAGTTTTTGTGCTCGTGTATGTCCATGCAACAGAGGAAGGTGTACGGACTGACGTAACAGTGGAGAAATACAGAAACATAGCTGCACATACAGTATGCATATACAGTGTATACATTATGAAAATGTGTGTGTCTGTGCATGCATGTAAATACCAGTAACATGTTTGCGTGTCTGTGTGTATGCCTCTTGTGTGCATATGTATACACATCTGTAAATATATATATGTATGTGTGAGGGTAAGCATGTTTGCATAAACTGTACATAATTATTACATGTACATATCACAGAAGTTAAAATGTCCTTGTTTAACTACATGTTACTGTAGCTTACAACACGTACTTGTACGATTTATGTGTCTGCCATCCGTGTTTAAAACTCGTTACTTTACCTCCCTCCATCTGGAGGGGGGAAAGCCTCACGGGCTGAAATTCAGTCTCTGAACAAAGCCTAAGCTCTCTAGTAACTTTTAGTGTCATCCCCCCACTTCACACAGGGAGAGCTGATAATAGGCAATTACTACTACCCTCATCCTCCTCCCCTTTTATTTCCTCCTCTTTCTCCTATTACCTAGCAACAGAAACAGACTCACCCATGGATGCAGAAGCACGGACACCAGCCCAGAATATCTATCTGGAGGGACCTACAGGAGGGCCTGGGGGTCATTACTGTGGTGCTACATGTTTCTGACCACTATCTTGAGACAAGAGGCGATATTATTGAGTTTAGGGAAGGGATGCTTTCAGTTTGAATGAAATCTTGTGTAAGAAAATAGTTTGGCACAGACTGCAACAAAATGTGTAAAGGTTGCTACAGTATTGAGATTGTATGCTGGAAAATGTTAAGTGTGCACGATGCACATGAATGTATAACTTTTGTACAAAAGGTGTTAATGTATGATGAGATTTTTGTGTTACTTTTGTTCACCATGGGTTCCATGGACTGCATGTGTAGCCAGCTCATGCCATAGTTCACATTGAACAGATAATGTGCATGTGATGCCTTGTGTAGCACACATGTCTCACCCCAGGTTGTATGATATATCATGCGAGTCAAGCAAGGTATCTCTCGTGCACAAAAGTGTTTAGGAAGAAATGTATGAGAAACTACATGACGGATGTGAATAGCCAGGTGAAGCAAAGTGTGATTTTAGGTCCTAAGGACATTTCAGAGCTCACCTAGAAACGCATGGTTTGAGTGGGGATGGATACATTTTTTGCATGTTGGAATTTGATGGTGCACATCTGCATATGTGACACATGACCTTATCACATGCAAAGTGTGTTGTGGGATGAGTTAATTGGTGCAGGTTGGATACATTTTTTGCATGTTGGAATTTGATGGTGTACATGTGACAAATGACCTTATCACATGCAATGTGTGTTGTGGGATGAGTTAATTGGTGCAGGACATTTTGCCGATTATGTGCACAGATATACCATATCGTGCAATGCAAAACTGCAAGTGAATAGAACCATGTGATCCAATGTATAAAAAAGTGTAGGTCTTCATGTATTGTATTGCTTGGGGTAACTGTACTAGTACTCTTGGAATGTGTGAGTTGTACACACACACACTGGGTACTGTGTTGCCCCTGGGAAGTGTCACTGATCAAGGAACTTACACTTGATTCTTTGATCATTGGTAGGAGTTATGCTCAAAATGTGTAGAAATCTTGTTATCTATTTATTTATTATACTGCACTGAATTTAAAGAGAAGCAAATCAACTACCAGTGTTAATTGTACATGCAAGTAGATATGTTTGCAGATTTATCTACTTGAAAACATACACATACATACACACACAGGAGGGCTTTAAGAGGTCATGGAAGTAAATTAAGAAAGACCACATCTCGAGAGGATGTGAAGAAATACAGTTTTCCATATAGATGTGTAAATATGTGGAATAGGTTAGGTTATATAGCCCAAGCTCAAACAATACACGAGTTTGAGTCAAGGTATGTTGGAACCCAATGAGCGTTGCTCCTTTCCTGTACACTACAATTAGATAAATACACACACACACACACTTTCAACGAACGGACGGCTTGAAGAACGTTCTGAAGAAAAGTGCAGATTGTGGATCCCAACGCAAAGAGAAGTGCCTTTTTGTATTTACAGGGTGGGGGAAATTGCTCGTGGGGTAGTGGGAAAGTAAGGAAAGAGGAGAAGGGGAGGGATTGCTGGGGAAATGGAAGGTAATGAGGAAGTAGAGGACTTGGCCCTAACAGACCGCCGAAAAGTAAACAAGCGACCGCAAGACGAGCTGGAGGACGACGAAATGTCTAATAAGAATGTAAAGATTAGAAGTATAGATAGGAACAATACAGTAGAAAGTGATGAGAATATTTTCAAGGGATTTAAAGAGAGTGGGGGGGACACAAACCCCCCCCAACTGACAAGACTAGAGAAGAAGGTTGATAAGGTGATCGAGGACTTGGAGAGTAGGTTAGGTCATATGAACACCATTTTACAAAGGGTTGAAAGATTGGAAGAACTAGAAAAGGCGAATAAAAACTTAACTGATGAAATAGAAGACCTAAAAAGACAGTTAAGAGAAGTAAAGGTGGAGAATGAGGAATTGAAGAAGAATAGTAAAGAAAACAGAGAGACAATAGCTAAAGAAACTAAAAATTGGAAGAAAACCCAAGAAGGAAATAAGGTTTCATTCACTGACATAGTCAAACAGCAATTGAAAGAACATACTGAAGACTCAGTTATTAAAGTGATGAGACAAAAGGAGAATATAGTAAGAGATTTAGCAGACAAGAAGAAATGTATAATTATATTAGGAATGGAAGAGAAACACAACACAGATAGAACCACAAGAATCAAAGAGGAAAATGAAAAAGTAAGCCAATTACTAGAATCAGTTCAGGAAGATGAACCAGAAATTATGAAACAAATCGAAGAGAAATTTAGACTCGGAAAGTATAGCACAGACAAGACCAGACCAATTAAGATTAAATTCAAGTCACAAACAACGGCAGAGAATATCTTATCCAAAACAGGGAAACTAGCAACAAGTGAACAATACAAAAAGATATGGATAAAAAGAGAAATGAATAAAGAGGAAAGAGAGGAAGAAAAGCAGAAAAGACTGGAAGCTAAGGCAAAAAAACGAGAACAGAACGGAGTCAGAGAAAGAGAGATTCTATTGGAGAGTAGTGAACATGAAACTAAGGAAGTTCGACATACAAAAGAAAAACATAAGAGAAACAGAGAACACAATGGAAGTGGCAGAAAACTAAGAGTGTCTTACACAAATATAGATGGATTAATAACAGGATTGAATGAGTTGAATGATTATTTGAAGGAAAAAGAACCGGACATAATGGGAATTGTAGAAACAAAATTAAAAGGCCCACTACCACCCAACAGTGTAGGACATGATGCATACAATTATTGGATTAGAAACAGAGAGAAAAAGCAAGGGGGTGGAGTTATGTTCCTGACTAAGAAGGATATAAACATGAAAGGTGTCATATATGGAAAGAATACAGTAGAGATGATTATGATAGAAGTGGAAGACAGAGATAAGAAGAGCAGAAAATTTGTGATAAATTATGTGCCTCCAAAAACAGCCTCATGGGAGGAGAGTGAACATAAAAGTATGTTAGAGGACACAAAGATAACATTAAATAAAATAATGGAAGATGGAGGAAGAATAGTTATGATGGGCGACTTTAATTGCAAAGAAATCTGCTGGGAAGAAATGACAGTAAAGGGTGGAGACGACTCATGGGGAAACACTCTACTTGAGATGATTATTGACCACACAATGACACAATGGATACAGGAGAACACTAGGTATAGAAATGAAGAAGAACCATCGAGACTAGACTTATTAATTACATCTGAACCTAGAATAGTGGACAAGATTGAATATAAAACACCAATAGGTAAAAGTGACCACATATTGATTGAACTGGAACTTAATGAAGAAAAATATATGAAAAGAAATGAAAATAGAAAAGGAAGAATGATGTATGAAAAACAAACTTTGATAAAATAAGAGAATTCTTTCAACAAGAAAACTGGGAAGAAATATACAAAGAAGAAACATCAGTGGAAAAGAAATGGAATATTTTGACAAAAATTTACAAAAAAGGAGTGGAAAAGTATGTCCCAAGACAAAAACAAGAAAAAGAATATGTAAAATGCTGGTACAACAAAAGTTGTAGGGAGTTAAAAGACAAAAGAGACAAAGCCTGGACCAGATGGAAAAAAGACAGAAAACCTGAAAAATGGAAAATATATACCAGTTATAGAAATGAATATGTACAAACGTGCAGAGAGGAAAAGAGAAAATATGAAAAAAGACGTCATAGAAAAATGTAAAGATCAACCAAAACTATTCTACAGATTTGTAAACAATAAACTGAAAAACAAACAGGACTTGGAGAAATTAAGACAAGGGGGAGTTGAATACACTGAGGAAATGGAAATGGCGGAAATTATGAACAAACATTTTAAATCAGTGTTTACAAGGGAGAACATACAACCTGAAGAGATTGAATGGAAAGAGAAAGTCCCCCCTATAGAAAAAATAGAAGTATCAAAGAATGAAATATTGATACACTTGAGTAATCTTGATGTCAGAAAATCACATGGACCAGATGAAATAGCAAACTGGATTCTGAAAGAATGCAGGAATGAACTGGCAGACAAAATACATAGCATAATAAGCAGTTCCTTAAAAGAAGGAAAAGTTCCAGAAGATTGGAAAAAAGCAAATATAGTACCTATATATAAAGGAGGAAATAAAGAAGAACCTACCAACTATAGACCAGTCTCTCTAACAAGTACAATAGCAAAAATTTGTGAAAGAATTATCAAAAATAAATGGGTAAAATACTTGGAAAAAAACAACGTACTAAATCCAAGGCAATTTGGATTCAGACAAGGACGATCATGCGTCACCAATTTAATATGTTTCTATTCAAGGCTAATAGATATAATACAAGAAAGAGATGGATGGGCTGATTGTGCATTTCTAGACCTAAAAAAAGCTTTTGACAAAGTACCACATAAGAAGTTGCTTAAGAAACTAGAATCTGAAGGAGGAATACAAGGTAAATTACTAAATTGGATGGAAGACTTTTTGCAAGAAAGAAAAATGAGAGTAGTGATAAGAAACCAGCACTCAAAATGGAATGAAGTAATAAGCGGTGTCCCGCAGGGAACAGTCCTGGCCCCAATAATGTTTGCTATATATATTAATGATATGGATGAAGGAATTGAAAGCTATATGAGCTTCTTTGCAGACGATGCAAAACTACTGAAAAGAGTGAAAACTGAAGAAGATTGTGAATCACTACAGAGAGATCTAAATAAAGTACAGGAATGGAGTAGGAAGTGGGAGATGGAGTTCAATACAAAAAAGTGTAGTATAATTGAATTTGGAAAAAAGCAAAAACAGAATAACAGGATCATATAATTTGGGAGAAGAAGGAATAAAAAAAGTAGAAAATGAGAAGGACCTGGGAGTCATTGTTATGAATAATATGTCACCTGAAAAACATATAAATAAGATTTTTGGAGAAACTTATAATTTAATAAGAACAATCAAAGTGGCATTTACATACCTGGATGAAGAAATGGTGAGGAAAATCCTAATCACCCTGATAAGACCAAGATTAGAATATGCAGCAACAATATGGTCACCAAGTACAAAAAAATGTATAAAAAAACTTGAAAGAATACAAAGAGCAATTACAAAACTGGCACCAACACTCTCAAAACTATCATATGAAGAGAGACTACAAAAACTTGAACTACAGACACTAGAGCAAAGAAGAGAGAGAGGAGATTTGATAGCTATTTACAGAATCATGAAAGGCATAGAAATTACTGATAGAGAGAATCTGATCAAATGGGATGACAGAAATACAAGAGGACACGGAAAGAAAATAAAAAAAGACAGCTATAGAAGAGATCTGAAAAAGAACAGCTTTCCACACAGAGTAATAGACAGTTGGAACAAGTTAGATGAGAAAGTGGTGTGTGCAAAAACAATACATGAATTTAAAAATTGTTTAGATAAAATGAGAAATGAAGACGGGACCCCACGAGCATAGCTCCCCTTCCCGTAAAATACAACTAGGTACAACTAGGTAAATACACACACAAAATTGGCACCAACACTCTCAGAACCATCATATGAAGAGAGACTAGCCAAACTTGAGCTACAGACATTAGAGCAAAGAAGAGAGAGAGGAGACTTGATAACTATCTATAGAATCATGAAAGGCATAGAAACTATTGATAGAGAGGATCTAATAAAATGGAACAGTAGAAATAGAAGAGGACACGGAAAGAAAATCAAGAAAGACAGTTATAGAAGAGACCTGAAAAAGAACAGCTTTCCCCACAGGGTGATAGATGTTTGGAACAAGTTAGATGAGAAAGTGGTGTGTGTAAAAACTATGCACGAATTTAAAAGCAGTCTAGACAAAAGGAGATATGAAGACGGGACACCACGAGCATTTGTATTATCTCTGATTCAACCTCACAGAGGAAATTATATAACGTTTTTGCCATTAAAGATGGGTAATGTGGTCTCATCCTTGATTACAATGATAGGATTTTGTGTTATGATGGTGTTTTAAGTAGCAGGTGAATTGTCCAGGAGGGGACATGTCTGGTATAATGGAAGTGAGCGTAGAGCAGCTCCATGCACAGGGTTGGTATGTTGAGTCAGATGTTTGGACATGTTCATGAACTAAACTGATAAAAAAAAAAAAAGGTAATGCCTCCTAGGTGATATCTGAAAACAGAAAAATATCTACTTACCCAGGATGATGTAAGAGTTTGGCTCTATGAATGATGCAGTGGGATGATGCACTGCTGTAAACAAGGGAAGGAGCTATAGAAATAATATATCCAAGAAAATATGGACATGCAAACACACAAAAATTATGTCAAAAAAGAAGAGAGAAAAAAAATATATGGGTGACTTTGGTGTTAAAGTGGATTTGAAGGTCACACTTGTATGAAGATATAAATGATGATGCATTGGTGGCAGTGCAAAGCTAGATGTGGGGTGAAGGTCGTCCAAAATAGCATTGGCATGGAGAAGGTGGAGGATGTCTGACGTGTGGGAGTAATGCTGGAGGTGGCAACAGGGGTTGTCTCATCATGGATGCTGGACAATGCCATAGAGGGGGATTATCTTATAGACCATCAGAATGTTGGTAGGAATAATGTAGGAATTTGATGCTTTGTATCCCTCAGAATGTTGGTGCTTTTAATGTCACTGCTTGCCACTAAAATGTAGACTTGTTTGTTGTCCACATTGGGTTTGGAGGCATTGAGACAAATGAAGTTATGGTTTGTTCTCTTTAATGCCCCCATAACTAGACTGATCTACATCTGAAATCAATACACAAGGAAAACGCTGGTGGTTGCCAATGGTACAATTTTATATACCACATTCAAATGGTGGCTGTTGCCAAATTATGCTATGTACAATTGATTCTCTACTATTTACTGCTTAATTTTGTAGGCTGTGGATTCATAGTTAGGTTAACCCTAACCTAATCTAACTCAACTTAATCTAGCCTAACCTAATCCATCCTAACTTAATCTAACCTAACCCAATCTATCCTAACTCAACCAAACCTAACAACCTAGCTTAACCGGTCCTGGAGCTGCAACGTCTACGTCGTGGGACCACCCCCCAACCCCAAGAGTTGGGGGCCAATCAGCAGCAACCACCCCTGGCCATCAGCTCTACGCAGATGGCACCGATCCCCAAGGAGGAGCTACGCCTACCTGGGGGAGTACCACAATCCTTTTTTCCAACACACAATGTTACGTTTTTTCTGCACTGAGGGGTCATTTTCCGGCGATCACCCCTCTTCTTCTACTTTTAGCCGGAGATGTAGAGAGCAATCCTGGGCCCACCACAAAATACACATGCCCAACATGCTCTAAACCCATTACTTCGAGCAGACAGACAAAGGGCTCAGTTCAGTGCAATATGTGCAAAAACTGGGCCCACCTCACTTGTACAACACTTGCTGACACAAACCAATACACAAACACTTGGACATGTTCTACCTGCCCTCCAGTAACCCCAATCCCACCTCCCCAACCACAGCCAACACCCTTACCCACTCCCAATTTCCCTTTGCCCATACCCCCGATTAGTACTCCCCTTCCTTTGTCCCCGATCTCTCCTTCCCCCCCTCTGACCCAGATCCTACACCTTCCCCACTACCACCCCAACCTCAACCCCTAACGGCAACATACAACACATACAAAACACACAACATCAACATATTACAACACAACATTGACGGTATTAACACTAAAAAAACATGAACTTGAACACTTTCTTAAACAACACAACATACACATTGCAATTTTACAAGAAACAAAATTAAGACACTCACACAAAACACCATCATTTCATAATTACACCACCATCAGACAAGACCGGACTGACGGCAATGGCGGTGGACTCATCACCCTGATCCACCATTCCATCTGTTTTGTGGACACAAGTGCCACAACCAAAATTCTCCTCCCTACCACAGATAACACAACAGAAACCCAATCCATTCGTATCCGCACAGGCAACAATTCAACACTAACAATAGTTAACATGTACATTCCCCCCCAATCATCCCCCACAGTTCCAAACACCTTCAGACCTCAACTCAGCCAACTAACCTCAATCCCCAACCTGATCATGGGTGGTGACTTCAACGCCAAGTCGTCTGCTTGGTATGTCGACAACCCTGACACAGACAGAGGGCTTGATATACAGACTCAATTCGACTCATTGACTATCATGAAATGAACAACACGCATAATCATACACATATCCCATACCAAGCCCTCTACACTCCCTCCTCTCCTGATATCACCTTTTGCTCCCCCTGCCTAACCCCAACAACATCATGGAGAGTGGTCGGAGCCCTTGGCTCTGACCACCTTCCAATCATCATCACCACCAAAACAAGATGCACCCCAGCTGGCCACAGACACACTTACACCAATTACAAGAGAGCTAACTGGGAAGCCTTTACTGAAGAGACAGAACAACATTTTGAAACACTTAACAGTACACCAATCACAAACATAAACAATGCTGTGCACGCTTTTAATACAATCATACAAAACGCAGACAAGAGATACATCCCTAGAGGCAACAGAAAATCACACAACCCCAACTTCACACCAGAAATCCAAGGCCTCATCAGACAACGTGACACACTTAAACACGATACCCCCACACCTATCCCTCAAAACATAGCAGACCAAATACAAACACTAAACACTGTGATTGCCAATAAAATACATGAACAAAAAACACAAAATTGGCAAAACTTTATCAATACACTTGATCACAAAACAAACACCAGCAAATTGTACAAAACACTCAACAGCATCACACTATCCAACACTAACACTACACGCTCTCACGCAGCAATAATCACAACAACAGATAATCTACCCTCAAACAGACAACAAGCAAACGCACTCATACGTCATTTTGCACAGACGAGCCATCTTACATCTCACCCTGACGACCGACGCACCATTCGACGTAAGAAAGACTTTCCCCCAGACTCAGACTATACACCCTTCATAGACAGTCAGACAAAACTCATAATGCATAGTCTCAAGCACTCATCTGCCTGTGGCCCTGATAACATAAGCAACATCCACCTAAAACACATTGGACCACAAGGTATACACGCACTCACAAACATTGCAAAACTACAGCTATTCACACAACACTATACCCGACATCTGGAAGCATGGCAAAATAATCACCATTCCAAAACTGAACAAAGACCCAACAATCCCAACATCGCACCGCCCAATCACACTTCTCTGCACCCCCTCTAAAGTCATTGAACGCCTAATACTTAAACTTGTCACACCATATATTCCCCTTGCTGACTCACAACACGGTTTTAGACCACTACACTCTGCAAACACTCTTATGAAAAAACTCGCACAAGGAGTTTTTATAGCATCAATTCAGATAAGACCCCCCACACAACACTTCTCATAACACTAGACATTAGTAAAGCTTTTGATGCTATCCCCCGCCACAACCTAACAAATAAAATATATAACACAGACATGCACAATAACACCAAAAGATGGCTGGCCAATTATCTGGCAGGCAGGAATGCTCATGTGTCATATAATGGCCAATCATCGCATATCAGAAACATTAAGAACGGAGTACCACAGGGCTCAGTTCTATCCCCCACATTATTTAATCTATACATGCATGACTTACCCACGCCAGACACCTCAGAAATACAAATCTCTTCCTACGCAGACGACATAACAATCACATGCACACATCGTAACACAGACAAAGCTGCAGAAATAATCCAGCCTTACCTTGACACACTCAACACATGGTTCATCACAAACAGACTCAAAATAGCTCCAACAAAATCTACAGCAACACTTCTCACCAACTGGACAAAAGAACACAAATACATACCTCATCTCTACATCAACAACACTAATACCACACACAAACACACCGAAAATTCTTGGTGTAACATACGATACATCCATGTCTTTCAAACAACACCTCACAAACATAAAAAACAAATGTACACCTAGACTTAACGCACTTAAGTCAATCACTGGAACAACATTTGGACAAAACAAAGAAACCAATATAACAATATACAAACAATGCATACGCTCAGTGATGAATTATGCGAGTCCTGCATGGGCTCCTAATCTCAGTGAGACACACCACAACACCCTTCAAATCATACAAAACAAAGCCCTAAAAACAATTACAGGCTGCACAAATACATCACCTACAGACCATTTACACCATGAAACAAAAGTCCTCAAAGTCAAGGACCACCTCGACATGAGAGGCACACAAACACTTGCTGCAGCCACCACAAACACATCACACCCGCTACACTACATAGCAGAACACCCACACACACCAAGAAACATTAAAACTACACCCAAAGACCTTTATTACGCACAGATACTCTCTTCTCTTCCTCCACAACCACCAAATACCAGCCTCCGGAAACATATTCATAATCATATCACTCACCGCTCCATTAACACACTGAAAGACAACACACTGCTGCATGCCAGACCCCCTGATATCCACCCTTCTGAATCCTCTCTCCCACGAAAGGACAGAGTCCACTTGGCCAGACTGCGATGCGGTCACCACCCAGCACTTCTAAGCTACCAGAAGAGGCTGGACGACCGTGTTGTGAACAGCTGCCCAGGATGTAACACTTCACCCCATACCATACAACACATAATGGAAGACTGCATTATACACAATCATGCACGCAAACAACATAACATACACTCTATAAAGGATTTGTGGGAAAACCCAGTTTCGGCTGTGGCCTTCCTTGGGGAGACGGGACTGCTCGGACAGACAGTCTAGGGAACGACAACAACAACCTAGCTTAACCTAATTTATTCTAACCAAACCTAATCTTAGTATAACCTAACCTAATCTTATCCAATCTAACCTAATCCATTTTAACTTTACCTACTTTAGTCTAACTTAATCCAACCAAACCTTGCCTAACCTAACTTCAACAAATCTTACCCTTTCCAATTTAACCTAACCTAATCCAAACCAACCTAAGTTAACATAACCTAGCCTTATCTAAAGCTAATTAAACATAACCTATCCCAACCTACCTAGCATAACCTGACTCAACCTATTTTAGCCTAACCTGTGAGGTACCTGGACCATTGTGGGCAGCCCAGGCAATTTTGAGGCTTGGGGTGGATTTTTGCCTCTGGCACCTGCACCTTTGGGCTGAGGGGTGTCTAAGTGAAATACACACAAGGTCTCATGGGTGAAATGGTGGCCAAGTTGTTGTTGTTGTTGTCGTTCCCTAGACTGTCTGTCCGAGCAGTCCCGTCTCCCCAAGGAATGCTACAGCCGAAACTGGGTTTTCCCACAAATCCTTTATAGAGTGTATGTTGTGTTGTTTGCGTGCATGATTGTGTATAATGCAGTCTTCCATTATGTGTTGTATGGTATGGGGTGAAGTGTTACATCCTGGGCAGCTGTTCACAATGCAGTCATCCAGCCTCTTCTGGTAGCTTAGAAGTGCTGGGTGGTGGCCGCACCGCAGTCTGGCCAAGTGGACTCTGTCCTTTCGTGGGAGAGAGGATTCAGAAGGGTGGATATCAGGGGGTCTGGCATGCAGCAGTGTGTTGTCTTTCAGTGTATTAATGGAGCGGTGAGTGATATGATTATGAATATGTTTCCGGAGGCTGGTATTTGGTGGTTGTGGAGGAAGAGAAGAGAGTATTTGTGCATAATAAAGGTCTTTGGGTGTTGTTTTAATGTTTCTTGGTGTGTGTGGGTGTTCTGCTATGTAGTGTAGCGGGTGTGATGTGTTTGTGGTGGCTGCGGCAAGTGTTTGTGTGCCTCTCATATCGAGGTGGTCCTTGACTTTGAGGACTTTTGTTTCATGGTGTAAATGGTCTGTTGGTGTTGTATTTGTGCAGCCTGTAATTGTTTTTAGGGCTTTGTTTTGTATGATTTGAAGGGTGTTGTGGTGTGTCTCACTGAGATTAGGAGCCCATGCAGGACTCGCATAATTCAACACTGAGCGTATGCATTGTTTGTATATTGTTATATTAGTTTCTTTGTTTTGTCCAAATGTCATTCCAGTGATTGACTTGAGTGCGTTAAGTCTAGGTGTGCATTTGTTTTTTATGTTTGTGATGTGTTGTTTGAAAGACATGGATGTATCGTATGTTACACCAAGAATTTTCGGTGTATTTGTGTGTGGTATTAGAGTGTTGTTGATGTAGAGATGAGGTATGTATTTGTGTTCTATTGTCCAGTTGGTGAGAAGTGTTGCTGTAGATTTTGTTGGAGCTATTTTGAGTCTGTTTGTGATGAACCATGTGTTGAGTGTATCAAGGTATGGCTGGATTATTTCTGCAGCTTTGTCTGTGTTACAATGTGTGCATGTGATTGTTATGTCGTCTGTGTAGGAAGAGATTTGTATTTCTGAGTTGTCTGGTGTGGGTAAGTCATGCATGTATAGATTAAATAGTGTGGGGGATAGAACTGAGCCCTGTGGTACTCCATTCTTAATGTTTCTGATATGCGATGATTGGCCATTATATGACATGTAAGCATTCCTACCTGCCAGATAATTGGCCAGCCATCTTTTGGTGTTATTGTGCATGTCTGTGTTATATATTTTATTTGTTAGGTTGTGGCGGGGGATAGCATCAAAAGCTTTACTAATGTCTAATGTTATGAGAAGTGTTCTGTGGTGGGGCCTATCTGAATTGATGTCATCTAAAATTCTTTGTGTGAGGTTTATCAGAAGAGTGTTTGTGGAGTGTAGTGGCCTAAAACCGTGTTGTGAGTCAGCAAGGGGAATATGTGGTGTGACAAGTTTAAGTATTAGGCGTTCAATGACTTTAGAGGGGGTGCAGAGAAGTGTGATTGGGCGGTGCGATGTTGGGATTGTTGGATCTTTGTTCGGTTTTGGAATGGTGATTAAGTTGGAGCAAGTGGCCAAAATGACCCAGAAATAACCTATGGATTTTGAGAGAGTTGTTCTCTCACTTCATCCCACCATCTCTCTCTTCCTTTGCTTGCCATCTCTCCTCTACCCACCATATCTCTCTCTTCCCCTGCCATATTTCTCTCCAATCTGCCATATATCTGTGTCTACCTCTCCCCTTTACCATATCTCTTTCTCCTTCTCCTATCTCCCACTTTCTCATTTACCTGTGTGGACATCTAGAAAGTGTCAAGTGCCTTTTGAAGTACTAAATATTAGGGTCAATAATAATTCCTTTAATGTCATCTTTACTTGTGCCCACCATGAAGCCCAACAGAAGAGGCTGGATGACCGCGTTGTGAACAGCTGCCCAGGATGTAACACTTCACCCCATACCATACAACACATAATGGAAGACTGCATTATACACAATCATGCACGCAAACAACACAACATACACTCTATAAAGGATTTGTGGGAAAACCCAGTTTCGGCTATGGCATTCCTTGGGGAGACGGGACTGCTCGGACAGACAGTCTAGGGAACGACAACAACAACAGGTTTATCCACTCTTGTCAAGATGTTACTTTAGGCTTGGTGAGGTTCCTTCTCAGAAACAAGGTCACTGCATCCATAGCATATAGATGTATTAGTTATCTGTATCAATAAAATTGGTTCTATTCATGTAGATGTTATACAATGTTTACTTTTCATATCCGCAATATTCATGAAATAAAACTTCAAACCTGCAAAGGTAATCTTTATTATGCTATGCTAAGACAAAATTTCTGAATATCACATAAGATTTGTATTTATTTCATCTCATAGTTCACTTACTCACCAATCTTTATCTTGAACATAGGGTTAATTGGCCCTGGACCTGTGGTTAAGATTGTGGCCAAATTGAAGCAAGTGGCCAAAATGACCCCAGAAAACCCTAAGGTCGGCCTGTGGTTCTATATTACAAATAAATGACCTTAATAGTGAGTCCAACCACTGCGGGCATCAATTACCTTGTTTAGGCCATATTTCAAGGTAAGAAAGACCTTATCTGTCTGTGCCCAGTCTGGCTAAGTGATACTACTTTTGTTGGTGGCTATACATGTATGTTATAGAAAAATAAATAAATAAATAAAAGGGGTGGGGGTAACCAATACCTACACTTCACAGGTTGTGTGCACAAGGACCAAAGCTCCTTTCCTGTACATTACAATTAGGTGAATACTTACTGAGAGGATAACAACATCCCACACATTGGGAAAGTTCAAAGCAATCAGTGGTTAGTTTTCAAACTAATTACAATAGATACAATTTAATACTCCTTGTAAGATTCTACCCTTTAGGGCTACAGAGAGCAGTATGCCTAGTCTCATCCCCCATCCTGTTTCAGTTGCCTTTTACAACCAAGTGGGAAAACTCAGTGGCAGTATTCTTTCCTCCCCTACCAAGGAGAATTTAAGAAAGGCAAAGGAAAAGTTTAAATATGTTTGATATGAAATGTCTGAGAAGTATGGTAGGGGTTACAAGGTTAGACTGAGTGAGAAACGAGGTGAAGTGGACAGCGGGAGTGGAAAAGGAGATGGGAGACAGGGTTGATGAAAGAGTATTGGGATGGTTTGGACATATGGAAAGAACAAGTGAAGAAAGATTAATAAAAGAGGTGTAGAAAGCAGAGGTGGATGGGGTGAACATGAGGGGGAGACCACAGATGAAATGGAAGGATGGGATGAAAGGAGCATTGAGCAGGGGAAGGGAGAAGGCAGGAGATAGGGGTGAGTGGAGAATGGCTGTGTATAGATGATACTGTGATGCAAGGGAGTGGGTGGGGGGATTAAGGAGTGGTTATGTGTGAATGATATTTTGATGCAGACCAAAGGGATTTCTTCCCATTTTCTATTCTTCTGCATGAGGGGACGGAGAGGAGGGTCACCAGTTAAGAGAAGTGGCCTTGCTGTAGATGTACTGTGTCTTGCTGCATTGCTTCTGACCCAGGGCAGTGAGCAGGATACTGGGATGACCCATCATCCATGAGGAGCTATGATGAGAGGGAGGAAAGGGTGGTGGATGGGAGTGGAATGGGTGAGGGTAGCCTTTTGACTTTGACTAACTCCCTGGTAAGAGGGAAAAAAAGCCCTTGGTATATAGACAATTCAATATGTTTGACTCATGTTAAACTCATCTAATTATAATACATACATACATACATATACCAAGGCTTTTTTCCCCTTCCAAGGGAGGTAGCCAAAAAGGGAAAGGCATAAAAACACTCCCACCCATTTCATCCCTAAATACACTCCACACCCCTCCCACCCTCCCTCTCATCTGAGCACCTCCTGGATGACGGGTCATCCCTGCACCCTGCCCACCGCCCTGGGTCAGAAGCAGTGTCGCAAGACACAGCACATCCACAGCAAGGCCGCTTCATTTAATCGGCGACCCCCCCTCTCCATCCCCCCTTGCATATAAGGAGAGGACGGGGAGAAATCCCTTTGGGCTGTGTCAAAAAATACTCACACATACTACCCCCCCCACCCCCCCGCCCATTCCTCCTCATGCAATCACAACATCATCCATATACAACCATTCTCCACTCACCTCTGTCTTCCGTCCTCTCCCTTCCTTCCTCAACAGACATTCCCCTCTTCCCCAAAGCCCCCTTCACCCCATCCATCCACCTCATCCTAGGACGTCCCCTCATGTTCACTCCCTCCACATCTGCCTTCCATACCTCTTTTACTAGTCTTTCTTCACTCATTCTTTCCATGTGTCCAAACCATCCTAATATTCTTTCATCAACCCTATCTCCCAGCACCTTTTTCACCCCTGTTCTCCTCCTCACCTCCTCATTTCTCACTCTATCCAGCCTAGTAACCCCCACCATACTTCTCAGACACCTCATCTCAAACACATTCAAACGCCTTCTCTCTTCTTCTCTTATGTTCCACGTTTCTGCCCCATACAGTGCTGTTGGCACAATCACTCCTTCATACAGTCTCCTCTTCGCATCCATTCCCAAATGTCTATTCCTCATTACACTCTTTAATCCACCAAGGCATTTACTCGCTTCTCTCAATCTACATTCTACCTCCACCTTCACTCCACCTTTTCCTGCTACACTTGCACCCAAGTATCTAAAACTATCCACTTCCTCCAGTCGCTCTCCCTTAATGTTCACTTCCAGTCTACTGCCACTTTCACCCCTTGTACATCTCATCACCTTACTTTTACCCACATTTATCTTTAGCTTTCTTCTATCACATACTCTCCCAAACTCTGCCACCAGCTTCCTCAATCCCTCCTCTGACCCTGCCACAAGCGCAGTGTCATCCGCAAACAACAGCAGGCTCACCTCCCACTTTTCTCCATTTTCTTTAACCATCTCCAATCCCTGACCCACTACCCTAGCATTCACCTCTCGCACCACCCCATCCATGTATAAGTTGAACAGCCAGGGCGACATAACGCATCCTTGACGAAGTCCCACCTTTACTTCAAACCACTCACTCTCTCCATTTCTAATCCTGACACAAGCTCTACTACTCTCATAAAAACTCTTGACAGCTCCCAAAAGCTTTCCTCCTATCCCATAAATCTGCACAACCTCCCACAGTGCCTTTCTGTCTACCCTATCATAAGCCTTTTCCAGATCCATAAAAGCCCAAAAAACATCCTTCCCCTTTCCTATAGCTTTCTCACATATCTGTCTTACCACAAAGATCTGATCTACACAACCTCTACCTGTCCTAAATCCACACTGTTCCTCACCAAGTAGGGAAGAAAAGGTAAAAGGTACAGATGGAGAGATGATAATGGAAGAGATGGCAGTAAGGGGAAGATGGGCAGAATATTTTAGGGAGTTGCTAAATGTGAAGGAGGATAGGGAAGGAAAGATAGCTGCAGTGGGAAATGCGAAGAAAATGAGAGTGATGAGTGAGGAGAATGGAGGAGAAATAAGGAAGGATGAGGTGAAGGCAGTTGTAAAGATGATGAAAGCAGGTAAGGCACCTGGTCTGGATGGATGCCATGCAGAATGTCTGAAAAAGGGAGGTTCAGTGATGGTGGACTGGTTGGTGAGGTTATTTAATGTTTGCTGGAGAGAGGGTAGAGTACCGGAGGACTGGAGAAGTGCCTGTATAGTTCCTCTTTACAAGGGAAAAGGGGACAAGTGTGAATGTAGTAGTTTCAGAGGGATTAGCCTGTTAAGTGTAGTAGGGAAGGCTTATGGGAGGATCTTAATTGAGAGGATTAGGAGAGGAACAGAAGGAGTAATTGATGAGGAACAGTGTGGATTTAGGACTAATTATAATATGAAAAAAAAAAAAAAAAAAAAAAAATCATTATCAGTATTCATGTCAGTACTGTATATTGACCAACCTGGCCAGTAGACATTTTATTTCCACCTGTGAAATATGTACGAAATATTGAAGGGAAAGGGGGGAATCATATGCATCCATTAAATCTAAACTAATTCCTCTCTCTCTTTCATTTGAGTCTCTTGACTTGAATCAGCTGGAGGCACTTCTTCCTGGACACTAGTCTGTTCTTCTGGAGAACTGTCAGGGGCATCCTTGCCTCCTCTGTCTTCACCTTCAGGTGTAGCAATTTTGTCACCTTCCTCTTCTTTCTATTAGGAATACATATGTACATGAGATAAAATGTGTATAGCAGTCTAAACTTATTTTACAAAATGTAACAACAGTCTTATGAACCTATACTAAACATAAATATAATGTCACAATTATTATACAAACACTTCTATAAAGGGTAAAGATGGTTTTGAGTTTTTATGGATTTAGAGAGGGCATGTGACTGTTAATAGGCACAATGGAATATGTCGCAGATGCATAGGATATGGGGAATGTCTGTTATGGGGGGTCAAGTATTTACTCAAGTAGTAGGACTCATATGAAGGTCAGGAATGGGGAGTGAGTGACTTAAGGGGAAGAAGACTGCAAAGTATCTAAGAACTTCTTTACCTAAATGTATTTCAAATCACAAACCTCTTTATTTGAGCTCTCCGTGACCAGGACTTCTGATGGTATACCATCTTGGTTTGTTCGATTAGAGCGCTTTGCAAATATAGAACTCTCAATGCCGAGTATTGTGGCCAGTTTGCTCCCTGCTTCCATAACCTGAAAAAAGTTAAGTGGATAACCATATACATATATATATGATATATGTATATATTATCAAAGTCAACTAAAATACATACATTTCAATCACACATACCTCTGTATCCACATCAGCCCCAGTTGACTGTCTGAAACGTACCACCCTCTCTTCAAATTCATTGATCATCCTGGTAGCCATGCTATCATCTTCATGATTGTGGCAAAAGATAGCATAATTAACACAGATGCTTGGGTCCCTTGTTTCCAATGAAACAGCTTGTTCATATGCTTGTCGGGCATTTTCTTCATCATCTAGGTAGGTCAGTGCAACTGGAATAAGATCATAAGAACATAAGAATGAGGGAGACTACAAGAGATTTCAAGGCCTACACTAGGCATTTCCATGTCCATTACCATCTATCATCCCCATCCATAAAATTATCTAACATCTTAAAACCTATAGTTTCAGTTTATTCTATTTGTTTACCACTCTATTGGTAAACCAGTTCTTGCCTATTTCCTCCTTAAATCTAAATTTGTCCAATTCAAATCCATTACTATGAGTCCTACCCTGTTGTCTTAATATGATGACCTTGTCTACATCACCTTTGTGATGCCCATTTGGATACCTCTACTAGATCCCCTGCACTCTACATCTTTCCAGAGAGTGCAAATTAAGGTGCCTAAGCCTGTCTTCCTATGGTAAATTTCTGAGCCCATGTATCATTTTGGTCATTCTCCTTTGTACTGATTCTAAAGTATTTATATCCATTCTATAAGATGAAGACCAAAATAGAAGAGAACAGCTCATAAAGACAGAACCACAATCAGTATTCATAACTTGCTTGCAAGGTAACTGCACAAACATGAAGAATATCCATAATCAAAATAAATAATTCCACATTTGAAATAAATATTTTGAAAAATCATATAAACCCCTTTATACTACCAGTAACATTGAAATGGCACATAGAACAATAATATTATGCTGTATCTTAATTAACTAACAACTCGTATTTCATATTCTCACTTGCTAGTAACATGAAAACATGACCACGTGTTGGGCGTAGATTCACGGCAGCAGACAGGAAGTGGAAGGCAGAGGTATACTGTTGCATGGTCAGGTGCACAAGGCCAAGGTTATACAAAATCTTCCAATCAAATGGAGCCAAGTAATTTGCTCTTTTCAGACAACTGATGGCCTTTGAAAGATTAACAGGAGAAAGAAATATTACTCAACTATAAAAATAATGGCAATCTTCTACAAGAAGTTCAATTTCTTTTTTCAGTTTGGAAATGTCATTCATTTTCTTAACTCAAATGAACAGTTATGTCTATCTGACTCAAGTACGTAAGTATCTGCAATACCTACAGCAACATATTTCTTTTTACCAAAGAAGCACATTGCAATATTATTCCATATAGGTGGTGACTCAGGAATTGAGTGGACTGCAATACGATACTTGGAGAGTGCAACATCATAGTCTTGGTGACTCTGTCATATTGAGAGAAAAAAAATTATATTGTGATTATTTGGATTCTTTAATAAATGTTATTTCATAAAACTTTTTCATTCAACCTTAGAAAACAAACAAAATGTGCTACTAACACTCACACAAACCAAAAAGTGAGAATCACCCAAAAACAGTGTGCAGCCCTTTGTTCAACAAACTGAAAAAAAAACTGCAAGCATAACATGCATTTCTCATGTAACAAACATGTTAGACAATTTTTCAAATGTGCTTATTACAGTATTAACAGAAAATAAGGCAAAAACAAACCTTAACAATATACAGTATAATATCAATCAATCAATCCATTGCCCCAGGTATTTGCAGGAGCCACATAAGTCACTCAAGAAATATTGTGTTGTTGTCTGGGTATGGCTAAGGTGAGGCAGGTATTCAATGTCTTCTGTGTAATGGTTTACCCTCACCACTTCACAGTACATCAACCCTCTCCTCATCCACTCAGAATGAATTATGAAGCAAATGAAATCCTTTAAGATGCATCATCCCTTTATCCATTTACAGCCTCCTTCCATTTACTCCTATCTTTTGCACATTAAGTGGCCTTGCTGTGGACATGCTCTGTCTTGCAGCATTGCTTCTGGACCATGGCAGTGGGTGGGATATAGGGATGACCCATCATCCATGAGGAGCTGAGAGGGAGGAAAGAGTGAGGATGAAATGGGTGAAAGTGGGTATATGCTTTTTGACTTTGGCTACCTCCCTGGTAAGAGGGGAAAAAACCTTTGCTATACAGATAGATGCCCTTACTTAAACTGGACAGTAGCAAGGTTCGACCTGCCCTCACAGTGACCTTCACTGTATAATAATAACGATGTTCTAACCCACTTGGCTTGCGAGCATTTTTTTTTTTTTTACATATATATCAAAGGACCATTCATCCCTTATACAAGGCTTGAACACTTATGTCAGTGTCATACATTCATTTTTTGCAAACAACAACACAAAATCTCTTAATTGAGTGTATTATAGTCTGCATCAGTGGCTGTAGTTGATTACTTGAGGAGGCTGTAGGTCTTCTGCAAGAAAGAACCTGAGTAATGGGTTGATTGACTGATGACATACCTGCATCATGGAACCTGCTGCAAGGATGGCACGGGTATTTTTGGCATCAAAAGTAAGTGCTGTTCCAAGATGCTCGAAAGCTTTCTGATGCTGTCCAATTTGCATGTATAGAAGTCCAAGTGTTGTATGGAGATCACTGTTTTCTGGGAAATATCTAAAATAGAGACAGAGCACCTAATAATAATGATAAAAATGTGAAGAAATATTGGTAAACAGGAATAAACGATTACTAAAGATGATTCGGTTTAATATCAGAAACTTCCCACTATCAGGAGGCTAGGACAATGCCCCTTGCAGAGGACTTTGTACATACATATACATACATATGACAACGGCTTTTTCTCCCTTACAAGAGAGGTAGCCAAAGTCAAAAGGTATAATTCCACTCCCACCCATTTCATCCCCACATACTCCACTCCCATTCACTACCCCTCCCTCTCTCTTTTCTTGGCTCCTCCTGGATGATGGGCCATCCCTGCATCTTGCCCATTGCCCTGGGTTAGAAGCAATGCAGAAAGACAGCACACCCAGAGCAAGGCCACTTCTTTAAATTGGCAACCCCCCTCTCCATCCCCTCTTTAACAGTTGCCTCCAGTTTCACTGACTGGAAATCCACAGCCCCACAAGACCCTCCCATACATCTATCTTGTATTTGAGCAAGACTGTTTCTATGTCACCAGTTGAAAGTAGTATAAGGAGAGGAGTAATCACTGGTTGTCAGCTCTCCATATATGAAAAAGTAGAAATAGTACAGTTGAAGTTGACAGAGAAAGATCTTGGGCCCAGCCTAGCCACCAAGTGCCAGCCCCTCAAATCTGCACCTACAGAAGGAGGTGAGGGGGTTGAGAGATTTTTGAAAACAGCAATGGAAACACAATTCTCTTTGCTGTGCATCTTGAAGGACCATGACTGGCAGGTACCCATCTTTGGTCTCTGTCAACTGGAAGTTCCTTAATTCTTCATGAAGTCTTACCCAGGGTGTCAAAGTTTGAAAGCATTTCTGGAATAAGTACATACATACATACATACATACATATACCAAGGCTTTTTCCCCCTTCCAAGGGAGGTAGCCAAAAAGGGAAAGGCATAAAAACACTCCCACCCATTTCATCCCTAAATACACTCCACACCCCTTCCACCCTCCCTCTCATCTAAGCACCTCCTGGATGACGGGTCATCTGGAATAAGTACAGTCTGAAATCGGGAGAGCGACTGGAGGAAGTGGATAGTTTTAGATACTTGGGTGCAAGTGTAGCAGGAAAAGGTGGAGTGAAGGTGGAGGTAGAATGTAGATTGAGAGAAGCGAGTAAATGCCTTGGTGGATTAAAGAGTGTAATGAGGAATAGACATTTGGGAATGGATGCTAAGAGGAGACTGTATGAAGGAGTGATTGTGCCAACAGCACTGTATGGGGCAGAAACGTGGAACATAAGAGAAGAAGAGAGAAGGAGTTTGAATGTGTTTGAGATGAGGTGTCTGAGAAGTATGGTGGGGGTTACTAGGCTGGATAGAGTGAGAAATGAGGAGGTGAGGAGGAGAACAGGGGTGAAAAAGGAGCTGGAAGATAGGGTTGATGAAAGAATATTAGGATGGTTTGGACACATGGAAAGAATGAGTGAAGAAAGACTAGTAAAAGAGGTATGGAAGGCAGATGTGGAGGGAGTGAACATGAGGGGACGTCCTAGGATGAGGTGGATGGATGGGGTGAAGGGGGCTTTGGGGAAGAGGGGAATGTCTGTTGAGGAAGGAAGGGAGAGGACGGAAGACAGAGGTGAGTGGAGAATGGTTGTATATGGATGATGTTGTGATTGCATGAGGAGGAATGGGCGGGGGTGGGGGGTGGGGGGGGGTAGTATGTGTGAGTAATTTTTGACGCAGCCCGAAGGGATTTCTCCCCGTCCTCTCCTTATATGCAAGGGGGGACGGAGAGGGGGGGTCGCCGATTAAATGAAGCGGCCTTGCTGTGGATGTGCTGTGTCTTGCGACACTGCTTCTGACCCAGGGCGGTGGGCAGGGTGCAGGGATGACCCGTCATCCAGGAGGTGCTCAGATGAGAGGGAGGGTGGGAGGGGTGTGGAGTGTATTTAGGGATGAAATGGGTGGGAGTGTTTTTGGTGCATTTCCCTTTTTGGCTACCTCCCTTGGAAGGGGGAAAAAGCCTTGGTATATGTATGTATGTATGCTGAAATCTGGGATGCAAAGAGGAGATTATAAGAAGAGGTGATTGTGCTGACAACACTGTATGGGGTAAAGACATGGAACTTAAGGGGGTACGCGACACCTGGGGGGGTGAATTTGGTCAAGATATGGCATTTTTCAAAACTGTGTTCAAAATGTTCGTATACCACTTAGAAACAAATCCCGACAAATAATTTTTCAGCCGCGCGCAATTTAAAGGTCCTGGGTGAGGATTAAAGGGACAGATTTAAAGGCGCAACCCACACTAGAAGGAGGCGTGCCACTTAGGACCTTCAGGCGCAGCGAATAACGTTGAAATTTGATTGAATTTACACTCGCCCAGTGTATCAACGGCCAATACGATTGTGGAGGGGAAGGGAGGAAGGTGGAGGGAGAATATTTCGCCAACTTTGTGCGAAACTAAGCGTTAGTTACCGGCTAGCTCTGAAAAGGGAACTACGCATGTCTCATGAGCTCTCGTTGCAATCTATTACTTTAGCTAGTACATATTACTCTTTAGTACAGTCATCATGGGTAGCAAAAAGAACAAAAGAACATCACAATGACAAAAAACAGCAGTTAAAGATGGCAAGCAGTCAAAGATGACTAAAGATCTCACCACCTCTCACTCCACCACCGCCCTCACCTGCACCTCTGTGACGGTGACAGAGGTAAAGGACAACATTAGACTAAACAATTCAAAGAGGAAGATTAAATCCAAAGAAGAAAGCAAGAGGAAAAAGATCAAGGCTATACAGGAAGAAGAAAGAAGAAGGGACATCATATGATGCTGGAAGGGGTGCCCTACCAACATAGATTGGCGAGGGGAATCTGATGAGGAAAGAGAAGGCGCCCACTACTGGAAAATAAACCTCTTTCCAATGATTTAGATACCCTGAAGACCCCCAGCAGAGAGGTTTCATATGAAGAAACTGCCAAAGGTGCAAAAAAGCAAATTATATGATGTTGTCGTCTGTGCGTCGTCACTACTGTGACATACTTATACTTTAGTTTTTCAGTATTTAAAGTACTTATAATTAAAATATGTTGATAATTTTTACTGTACTTACTTATTATATAATAAGAATTAAGCCATGAAAAAATCAGTCAAATTGGTGAAACTATAAGCAAGTTACAGATATATTCATATTTCAAGTTGCCATATCTCCGTTCGATATTTTTCTACTTTTTTTAATCATAAAAAATCTAATATACATTAGATTTAGATGAAACTTACAGGGAATATTACTTTTAGTAACTGCTAGGGCCGATCGTTCGAATATTTTGAATAGGATGAAAGAGTTCGGAGTAATAATGGAAACAAGAGCAAAAAAATTGTATTTTTCACGATTTTTGCCAGACATTAAAATTGAAATGCCTGTATACAAAAGTATAAAGGAAATTGTTCAATTACTCAATGACCGGCCCTAGGTGTGCCTACTGACTAATCATAGCCAAAATATAAAACAAATTGGTCCACGTATTATGGTGCTGTGCACTTTTAAATGTCGCTACTGGTATACGTACATGTGTACATGTGTACATGTGTACATACATCATTCTGCTTCACCTAAAATGTAGGCAATATGGATACCTATTTACCTGAGAAGTTTCAGCTCTTTACTCTAAATATTTTAGAAAATGACCTCCAGGTGTCGCGTACCCCCTTAAGGAAGCCAGAGAGGAAAAGTCTAAATGCATTTGAGATGAAATACCTGAGAAGTATGGTAGGGGTTACTAGCATGGATAGAGTGAGAAATGTGGAGGTGAGGAGGAGACCAGGGGTAGAAAAGGAGATGGCAGATAGGGTGGATGAAAGACTATTGGAATGGTTTAGACATATGGAAAGAATGAGTGAAGAAAAATTAGTAAAAGAGGTGTGGATGGAGTGAACTTGAAGGGATGACTGAGGATGAGATGGATGAATGGGGTGAAAGGGGTGTTCAGCAAGGAAGGGAGATAGCAGGGGATATGGGTGAGTGGAGAATGGCTGCATATAAACAATACTATGATGCAAGGAAGGAAGGGGACAGGGGATGGGGGGGGAGCAGGGAATGGTTATTTGTGAACAACATTTTAACACAGCCCGAAGAGATTTCTCCCCATCTTCTTCATTTTCTGCATGTGGGGACAGAGGGAGGGGGGTCACCAATTAAGTGAAGTGGCCTTCCCGTGGATGTACTGTGTCTTGTTGCATTGCTTCTGACCCAGGGCAGTGGGCAGGATACTGGGATGACCCTTTATCCATGAGGAGCTAAGATGAGATGGAGGAAAGGGTGGTGGATGAGACTGAAATAGGTGGGAGTGGTTACATGCCTTTTGACTTGGCTACCTCCCTTATAAGGAGGGAGAAACCCTTTGTATATAAATAGAAAGAGTCTGAAATGTGTGTCTACCACCAAACAATTTCTTAACGAGCACAGATCTTGATAGGCTGGTATGTCTGCAAACCCAACCTATCAATTTCCAAGTACATGCGAATGCATGGCACCCACAGTTTGGAAGCACTGTGAACAACTCACAAGATGACTAACTGAAACTGGTAGTGGAGGACTGGGTTCTCTGTGCACTCGTAGGCGAGTTCATGTACAAATCAGAAATCAGCCCATGACAGACCTTACTTTCATCTCACCTGACTGCCTTATTGATTTTATCTGGGATGCTTTTAATCATTCACACAGTAATCACAACCCAATTTCAACTCCCTCCACTGGAAATTCATCTGTACCTGATCCTGTTTTTAGCTCTAATGTTTTAATTTAATAAGTGCATAATTCTAATTCTACTGTAGAACATAGATGTTTTGTGTTATATAACGCAGGTATACAGATAATTCCCAGTATTATTGCCACCTTCACATGCACATCTGTATCATGAATGATTAAGCACTGTAAAAACAATGGTTTGTTTATCTAGGGACAATGGAAGAGGAAGATATAATGAAATTTATTGGTGTGGTACTCAGTCTCCACCCTGGCCCCAGGATATCCACCTGTACCTTTTACTGTGTAGTTTGTAATACAAAACAAATAATTTACTTTGCAATGTGACTTCACATTAGACCTATACACAACAGCATTGAATTCTAAAAACACCTACTTCATGCCTAACAAATTAAGCAAACTACATACATACATATACCAAAGGCTTTTCCCCCCTACACGGGGGGGTAGCCAAAAAGAAAAAACATAGAAACCACTCCCACCCATTCCATTTCCAATATATTCCACTCCCCTCCACCCTCCTCCCTCCCTCTTATCTTGGCACCTCCTCTTATCTTGGAACCTCCCTCTTATCTTGTAGTTTGCTTAAAAAAATTAAGCAAACTACAAGACAATTATTCCTTATACCCTATCTGGGGTATTGGCTGCATGTTATTGTGGGGTTAAAAACTGCTCAGTAGCATGCAGCTGATGCTTTAGGGTCTATATGGAGCACCCCTATGAACCAGAGTCACACATCATTTTGTCTGTGATAAAGGAAATCTCTTACTCATAGAGAAATTATGACACTTTACTATACTGAGACTGTCCCTCCATTATGCTGTCCCCCCCCACTCTTGATACTGTCCTGTACCACATCTCTGAACATTAATTTTCTTTTTTTAACCGAACCCTGTGGTGGGGGAAAAGAATACTGCCACCAAGTATTCCCACTTAAGTCGTAGAAGGTGACAAAAACAGGACGTGGACAAGTGTAAGCATCCTTCTCCCTGAAGACGAACATTTCTAAAGAAAGCAAAAGTATAAGAGGGTCTAGGAAGAGTTTTCCAACCAGAACCCTAAGGTCTGGGTCTTTTAATAAGCATGGATGTGGTACAGATGAGAGTGAATGGGAAGAGATAGGCAGTATTTTTGTGAGAAGAAAAATGGATGTATTGGCATTGAGTGAAATCAAGTTAAGAGGGAGGGGTGAGTTTGAGTTTGGGAGTGTAGTTGGGAGGGTGTTTGGAGTGAAGAGAGGATGAAGGAGAGAAGGGGTGGCTATACTAGTAAGTGAAGAGACAGGCAAACGTGTGGTGGAGACGAAGGAGGTTTCTTCAAGGTTAATGTGGATGAAGGTGAAACTGGGAAGGGAGATGTGGGTTTTTGTAAGTGCATATGAGCCTGGTAGTGAGAAGAGTGTAGAGGAAATGGAGGCTTTTTGGATAATTTAAATGAGTGCATACAGGGTTTTAGGAGAAATGTCAATGTAGAGGTATTGGTAGACTTTAATACTAGGATAGGAAATGAACCAATAGATGGAGTGATTGGGAAGTGTGGAGCTCCAGGGAAAAATCATAGTGTAGAATTGATGGTGGAGATATGTCTTGAAAGAGAACTGATGAAAGCAAATACAGTGTTTAGGCAGAATGTCAAACATAAGTACACATGGAAGAGGGTGGTGGATGGAAGGATGGTAGCTAGGGCATTAATGGACTACATATTCATAACCTGGAGAAGAGTAGGAAGAGTTTTGGATGTACATGTTCTAAGGGGAGAGAGTGGGGAAATATCAGATCATTTTTTGATGGAAGGTAAGTCGAGAGTGGAGGATAGATGGAGAAAGAGGAAAAGGACAGAAGGTAGGGAGGTGCTTAACCCCTTCCATACGGTGCCGCACACGTAGGCGTCATGGGGAGCGAGTGTATTCGCGAGGCTGCCATATCGGCGTCTTGATTATATTTATTGTAGTGTGTTTTTACATTCTCCCAAATGCGCCCTAAATCCCATTCTCTGTGGTTTTCAAAATTCGCGGGTGAAAGAGAGAACGATCGATATAAGCGGCGACTATATTTTATGACGCGAATATTATTTCGTTACGTCGTACGGCTGGCATTGGCTGCTGCCCGCGAGATTTAAGTCCCGTATTGAAGTGGTTAAAGTAAACTGCTTAAATGAGGAAGAAAAGGAGGAGTACAAGAAGAAACAGAGAGGAGTGGGAGGGAGTGAAGGAAGAATGGGGATGGTTCAAGGAGGGAGTCACATGGTGTGCAAAGATGGTGTGTAGAACAAGGACAGGAAGAAATAGAAGGAAGGATAGGGAGTGGTGGGATAAGGAAGCAAAGAAGGTTGTAGAAGACAAGCAAGCATTCACAGATTGGTTACAAAATAGGATGAGATATTCATATGAGAGATAAAAATAAAATAAAAGAGAAGTAAAGCATAAGATAAAGGAGGCAAAGAGGAGAGCATATGTGAAATGGGGTAAGATTATGACAGGAAATTTTGAAAGTAATAAAAAGATGTTTAGGAAAGAAATTAAGAGATGAAGATGAGGTGAAGCAAGTAGAAAAGAAAAGGTAAAAGGTGCGGATGAAGAGATAATAGAAGATATGGAAATATGAGAAAGATGGGCAGAGTATTTTAGGGAGTTGCTAAATGTGAAGGAGGATAGAGAGGGAAAGGTAGTTGTAGTGGGAAGCACTAAGAAAATGGAGGAAAAATAAGGAAAGATGAGATGAGAGCAGTTGATAAGATGATGAGAGCAGGTAAGGTACCTGGGTTGGATGGGTGTCATGTGGAATTCTAAAAAGGGAGGTACAGTGATGGTGGACTGGCTAGTGAGGTTATTTAATGTTTGTTTAAAAAAGGGTAGAGTGCCAGATGACCAGCGGAGTGCCTGTATAGTTCCACTTTACAAGAGAAAGGGGGACAAGTGTGACTGTAGTAGTTTCAGAGAGATCAGTTTCTTGAGTGTAGTTGGGAAGGCTTTTGGGAGGGTTTTGACAAAGAGGATTAGGATAAGAACTGAGGGAGTAATTGGTGAGGAACAGTGTGGGTTTAGGACAGGTAGGGGTTGTGTGGATCAGATTTTTGTGGTAAGGCAGATATATGAGAAAGCTTTAGGAAAAGGTAAGGATGTTTTTTGGGCCTTTATGGATTTGGAAAAGACTTATGACTGGGTAGACAGGAAGGCACTGTGGGAGGTATTGCAGATATATGGGATAGAAGGAAAGCTGTCAAGAACAGTCAAGAGTTTTTATGAAAGTAGTAGAGCCTGTGTTAGAATCTGAAATGGAGAGAAGTAAAGGTGGGACTTCGCCAGGAATTTGTTACGTCACCTTGGCTGTTCAATTTATACATGGATGGGGTGGTACAAGAGGTAAACACAAGGGTAATGGGTCAGGGACTGGAGATTGTTAAAGAAAATGGAGAAAAGCGGGAGATAAGCCAGTTGTTGTTTGCTGACAGCACTGCACTTGTGGCAGGATCAGAGGAATGATTAAGGAGGTTAGTGACAGATTTTGGGAGGGTGTGCAAAAGAAGGAATTTGAAGGTAAATGTGGGTAAAAGTAAGGTGGTGAGATGTACAAGAGAAGAATGAGGCAGCAAACTGGAAGTGAGTATTAAGGGAGAGAGATTGGAGGAAGTGGATAGTTTTAGATACTTGGGTGCGAATGTGGCAGGAAAGGGAGGAGTGGAGGTGGAGGTAGAATGTAGATTGAGAGAAGCAAGTAAATGCCTTGGGGAATTAAAAAGTGTAATTAGAAATAGACATTTGGGAATGGATGCTAAGAGGAGATTGTATAAAGAAGTGATTTTGCTGACAGCACTATATGGGGCAGAAACATGGAATATAAAGAGAGGAAGAGAGGGGCTTGAATGTGTTTGAGATGAAGTGCCTGAGTAGTATGATAGGGGTTACTAGGCTGGATAGAGTGAGAAACGAAGAGGTGAGGAGGAGAGCAGTGGTGGAAAGGGAGTTAGGAAATAGGGTTGATGAAAGAGTATTGGGATGGTTTGGACACATGGAAAGAATGAATGAAGAATGATTAATAAAAGAGCTGTGGAA
This sequence comes from Oratosquilla oratoria, assembly GCF_046742065.1. NCBI lineage: Eukaryota > Metazoa > Arthropoda > Malacostraca > Stomatopoda > Squillidae > Oratosquilla > Oratosquilla oratoria. The sequence continues at coordinate 32,430,547 of NC_134805.1, forward strand.
GGCAGAAGTGGAAGGAATGAACATGAGGAGGCTACCAAGGATGAGATAGATGGATGGAGTAAAAGGGGCATTGAGAAAGAGGGGAATGTCTGTTGAGGAAGGACAGGAGAAGACAGAAGACAGGGGTGAATAGAGAATGGTTGCGTATGGATGATGCTGTGATGCATGAAAAGGATGGGGTGGTGGATGGAGGAAGAGGAAGTATGTGTGAATAATAAAATGATACAGCCCAAAGGGATTTCTCCCTGTCTTCTCTTTTTCTGCATGAGGGGTTGGAGGGGGGTTGTTGATTAAATGAAGTGGCCTTGCTGTGGATGTGCTGTGTCTTGCTGCACTGCTTCTGACCCAGGGCAGTGGGTGAGATGCAGGGATGACCCATCATTCAGGAAAAGCCAAGATATGAGAGCAGAAGGGGGTGAATGGGAGTGGAGTATTTGGGGATGGAATGGGTAGGAGGGGATTTTATGTCTTTGTTTTTAAGCTACCTCCCTTGTAAGGGGGAAAAAGCCTTTGGTATATGTATGTACAAGATAATTATTCCTTATAGGAAGCCATAAACTTTAAGGGTAAACATTAAGTACCATCTGTATTCTACATTTAACACTATGCATTTTTCATTCTAACAATAATTCCTAAATTGCCTCTGGATGTCCATTGGTCACAAGTGTATAAAATTCCTATTAAGTAACATTCCCCCTATATTCAAGTACATTATGATATCTTCATTTTGAAAAAAAAATTTGCTCCAATACTTACTCCACAGCTGCTTTGTAGGTTGCAATTGCTGACTGCACATCATTTTCCAAGAGATAGAGTTTCGCAAGCATGACAAAGGTCTGATGATGCTTGTTGTTCTCCAGTGCAATGCTCAGCTGATCCTGGGCCATCACATACTCTTTTAGATATATGTAGCATACACCTGAGCAAAGAAAAAACAATTAATCTAAATGGCAGCCTCTGTCAATCAAAGAAAACTAAGCATTACCCATATTGGGTAACCTTTCATCCCAGAGGTGTTGGGATGGGAGAGGTGGGATTAGAGAGCTATTCTGGTCTAAGTGTGTGCTTTGATTTTGTCACTTCCCTTAAATGGGGGAAGAAGGCCACTGGTACACCCACATTGCACTATTAAGTAAATGAAGATTCTTGCTGACTACAAATATCTACTATTCACTTCCCTTCCTTCTATTCAGTTAAACAAAGCTTTATCAAAGTTGCATTATACATTCAATATTCCTTATGCTGCTCATCTTGTAACTTATGTAAAATATTTTGTAACTTAAAGTTCTTACAGCATTAATGCAAAACATTCAATGATATCGTTCCAACATACCTAAATTATGATGTAGTTCCCAATCTGGCTTCTCAGTTTTGGTCTGGGCTTGTAGGTATGCCTCAACAGCTAATTTGTGTCGACCCAGTAGGAATCTGTAAACAAAAGTATAAAGTTATTTGATACTTGAGTGGGCGGTGGTGGTGTTGTGGGGGAGTGGGGGATTGACTCTTCACTTCACTTACAGGGAAGTATTTCAGGGTGGAGTGGAAGTGTAAAAGAGGGACACATATTTTGGGAGGACTGTTACTACCGCCTCATTGTTGTTGTTTGCTCATTATTATCATTAATATTATTCATGCCCTATTAAAAGTGACCCTGCTGGGGTGGCTCCTCAACCAGGTTAGGTTTAAGGAGGCTATGTTTAAGGCACCTTTTTTCATCCCTTCCACATGCAGAGTGACCAGAGTTGATCCTGAATAAGAATGCTACCGAACTGCTCTAATTTCAGGTCCTACTACAGGGTGACCACTGGGCCAACATTGTCTGCCTTGTAGGTTGTAACTAAGGGCTTCTAAAGATCACCATCCCTTGCTCCCATCATCACTAGGTGACTTATGATGGTTGGTTAAAAGAATGAAGTTATTATTAGTTAATGGGAGAGAAGATTGACAGTGACTAAATATACCATCAATCTCAGTCACTTCCTCACACTTGGCATCAACTCCTGGATGGGAGTCTAACTCAGGGGCGCCACCTGGAGCTGGCTTTCCTTCAACCTGTTTTTGCATCCTGCTTTGAGATTTTGCTTACCTCTTCTAAGGTACAGGCATGATAGTGGGTAACCAAAAAAAAAAAACCTACATTGGCCAGAGGTCCAGGGGCAGAGCCCCCAGTGGGGGTCAGGGGGCCACAGGCCTAGGCTGAGTCCCTGGGCTGAATTGCTAGTAAACAAATGCATGCAAGCTGTTCCGTTGATGTTGCTATCAATATAATTCGGCCAAAATAATATCTACCCCCGTCATCACCTTGCTATACGTACACGTGCGCACCACACCATGCAATGCTATACAAAACGAATCACTTGCGGGCCACCACAAAATAAACTGTTTACACACAGATACAGCTGACATATGAATTGCCCAAAACTTCACATCAACCAAAAATTATTCGACGACAACAAAATAGTTTTTCTTTTTAACAGGATCATTTATTACGATCAGGAATTAATGACAAAAAATTTAGATCATTGTCAGGAAAAGAAAAAAATCTGAATTCCGATTTAAATCAGAAGAATATCATGCCTGAAGGTAGGAGATGAGACAGAGAGGGCTGCAAGACCTCAAAACATGATTCACAGGGGGTAAAGAAAACTTAAGCCTCAAATGATAGAGTAGGAGATGAGCCTGTGGATGGAGTGATAGGGAAGTATGGTGTGGCTGAATGGAACAAAAGTGGAGACAATGTAGGAGATATGCACTAAAAGAAAACTAATGATAGCAAATACGATGAACATGAGTGCACAAGGGCAAGGCGGTTGATGGGAAGGTAGTCAAGAGAGCATTAATCGATTATATATTTCTGTCCAAGAGGACAACTGAAAGAGTTCTGAGTATGAATGTAGGGAAGAGAGGGGTGGAATATCTGATCACCATATGGTGGTCGGGAGAATGAGTGGATGCATATTGGAGAAATAAGAGAAAAGAGGTAGAGGTGCTGAAAGTGAATTGAGTAAAAAAAGGGAAAGAAAATGAATACCAGGCAAAACTGAGATATATGGAATGTAGAAATAAAGACATAGAAGAAGGAGTAGCACAAGAATCAACAAGTTTCAAGGAGAAAGTGTTAAAGTATGTAAAAAATAATGAGTGGGATGAGGAGAATAAGTTAGAACAGAAGGTAGAGTAGTGAATGGCGAGTGTATCTGTGTCAGAAATGAGGCATGCATTTGAAGACTAGTTACAAAAACAAAATGATGAAATATGAAAGATACAGAATAAAGAGGGTGATGAAAGCCAAGAGTGAATGTATCTATTTCATTGAAATATAGTGCATATGCACACACACACCAAACACTAATACATACACACATACATACATATACCAAAGGCTTTTTTCCCCTTATAAGGGAGATAGCCAAAAAACAAAGGCATAAAAACCACTCCCACCCATTCCATCCCGATCACATTCCATTCTCCTCCATCCTCTTGTCATGGCGAACCGCGACAAAAAAATAAATAAATAAATAAAATAAATAAAATTGTGTAATATATACAGTATAGATCAACAATTCAGATGCTACAGATTGCCACCCATCTTCTGGAGGAAGCGATCATTTTTCCGCTACTCCTTGACACCCAATGACACAAACCGAAGGATGAGGAGTTGGACTGGGCTGCAGGTTAGTCATATGGTAGGACCTGGGGCATTGGGTAGATGGGTCCTAGTCCACTTTCCGTTCTTGGTTGAAAGGAAACTCGACCATCATTGGTTCATTTATTCTTCTAACCTCATCCAAAAGCTTCCCAAACCGGGGAAGGGAGGGAATTGAGAACTTGCGTCCCATTCAGTCTCCTACTAGTTCCAAGACTAGTTTCTGAGACCAGACTCGTTCTGTTCTCCAATACTGGTTCCCTTTTAAAAGGGATAATTTGACAAAGATATTAATAGCCTGGGTTGGCTGTCTTGGCGTGCCTACGTGGCATTTTTCCCCTCTCTGAACATGTGGGTGCGAGGAAAACAAAACAAAACGTTTTTGATCCCTTCTTTCCGATAGCGAGTAAGAATATAAAATTTGGACATAGTAACATTTTTACATGTTTTTGTTGACGAATACAGTCCTTTTTATGGATTTCATCATACCTAATTAATTTTTTTTTACAATAGTAATTTAAAGATATTAGAGCTGGATGATGAATCAATTTCTGAGTACAGGGGTCCCTCAAATAATACGGATTCGAATAACACGGATTCAATCTTACACGGATTTTATTTCAAAACCATCTCAAATATAGAGAACCGTTTTAAAATTCGCGCCGAGTCGGGCACGCATACGCACACACGCGGCAACATCGCAAACAATTTTACCACCCTAACCTGTTGAAGTGTAATGTTTCTTTCGTTTGGAACACAACTAATAAGTCTGATAATGACTGTGCTTGTCGTGTCTTAATTTCTCTTATGAGGTTCTTGTTACTGGCGGTGGTGGTTTGGGAGATTAAAAACAGACATATACACGCTTACACACGTGTAGACACGCACACGTAGACACGTGTTAGACAACCAGTGTATGTTGTGAATGCGCGTGCGTGTACACACAAATACGAACACAGACACACGCACATACATGCTTGCTTGTACATGTTAACACAGATGCATACACGCACGCACACACGCCACACACACATACATACGCCACATACACACATATATACATACGCCACACACACACACAATGTGTATACGCCACATACACACACATGTATATATGCCACATACACATATGCATATACGCCACATACACATGTATATACGCACAAACACATACATACGCCACAAATGCCACATACATACACCACATACATGGGCGCGCACACACACACACACATGCACGCACACACCCTTTCATCGAATGGATGGCGAGAATTGGTGTTTCAAAGAAAAAGGAAAAACTACGTGGATCTCAACATCCAGGAAGTGCCTTTTTGTATTTATAGGGAAGGGGAGTGCTCGTGGAATAGTGGGGAAGTGATAGGGAAGGAGAAGGAAAGGGATATTGAGGGAAATGGAAGGAAATGAGGAAGAGAATGACATGGTCCAGGAAGCTAGGAGAAATGTAAACAAGAGACAAACTGAAGACGATGACTTTGGAGAGGACGGAATCAACAAAAATGTAAAGATTAGAAGTATAGATAAGAGCAATACAGTAGAAGATGATGAGAATATGTTCCAAGGATTTAAAGAGGGTGGGGGGGGACACAAATCCCCCCCGATTGACAAGACTAGAAGAGAAGCTCGATAAGATGATCGAGCACTGGGAGCTTAGGTTCGGTCACGTTAACAACATTGTGCAGAAGGTTGAAAAATTGGAAGAATTAGAGAAGGCGAACAAAAACTTAACTAAGGAAATTGAAGAATTAAAAAAACAGTTAAAGGAAGTAAAAAAGGAGAATAAAGACTTAAAGGAGAATAGTAAGGACAACAAAGAGGGTTGGAAAAAAAATCCAAGAAAACAGCAAAGTTGCATTTACTGACATAATCAAACAACAAATGAAAGAAACTGAAGACTCGGTTATTAAAGTGATGAGACAGAAGGAGAATATAGTAAGAGACTTAGCAGATAGAAAGAAATGTATAATTATATTAGGAATGGAAGAGAAATATAACCCAGATAGAACCACAAGAACCAAAGAGGAAAATGAAAAAGTAAGAAATTTACTAGAATTAGTTCAGGAAGATGATCCAGAAATAATGAAACAAATCAAAGAGAAATTCAGGTTCGGGAAATATAGTACAGACAAGACCAGACCAATTAAGATTAAATTCAGGTCACAAACGACGGCAGAGAATATCTTATCCAAAACAGGGAAACTAGCAACAAGTGAACAACATAAAAAGGTATGGATAAAAAGGGAAATGAATAAAGAGGAAAGAGAGGAGGAAATAGGGAAAAGACATAAAGCTAAGAAAAAAAAAGAGACCAGAATGGAGACAGAAAAACAAGAATTCTATTGGAGAGTAGTGAATATGAAATAGAAGAAATGGAAAATAACAGAGAGAAACACAAAAGAAACAGAGAATACAATGGAAATAACAGAAAGTTAAGAGTATCCTACACAAATATAGATGGATTAATAACAGGACTGAATGAACTGAACAAATATCTGAAAGAAAAAGATCCGGACATAATGGGAATTGTTGAGACAAAATTAAAAGGTCCACTACCACCCAACAGTATAGGACACAATGCATATAATTATTGGATTAGAAACAGAGATATAAAACAAGGGGGTGGAGTTATGTTCCTGACTAAGAAGGATATAAACGTGAAGAGTGTCACATATGGGAAGAATAGAGTAGAGATGATTATGATAGAAGTAGAAGATAGAGATAAGAAGAGCAGAAAGTTTGTAATAAACTACGTGACCCCAAAAACAGCCTCGTGGGAAGAGAATGAACATAAAAGCATGTTAGAAGACACAAGAATAACACTAAACGAGATAATGGAAGATGGAGGAAGAATAGTTATGATGGGCAACTATAATTGCAAAGAAATATGCTGGGAAGAGATGACCGTAAAGGGTGGAGAAGACTCATGGGGAAGTGTTCTACTTGAGATGATTATTGACCACACAATGACACAATGGATCCAAGAGAACACTAGGTATAGAAATGAAGAAGAACCATTGAGACTAGACCTAATAATCACATCAGAACCTAAAATAGTGGAAAAGATAGAATACCAGGCACCAATAAGCAAAAGTGACCACATATTGATAGAACTAGAACTAAATGAGAAAAAATACATGAAAAGAAATTAACAATATAGAAGAGGAAGATTGATGTACGAAAAAACAAATTTTGATAAAATAAGAGAATTCTTCCAAAATGAAAACTGGGAAAGAATACACAAAGAAAATACAACAGTAGAAGAGAAATGGAATATTTTGACAAAAATCTATAAAAAAGGAGTAGAAAAGTATGTCCCAAGACAAAAACAAGAAAAAGAATATGTAAAGTGCTGGTACAATAAAAGTTGTAGGGAGATAAAAGACAAAAGAGACAAAGCTTGGACCAAATGGAAGAAAAACAAAAGACCAGAAAAATGGAAAATATATACTTGTTATAGAAATGCATATGTACAAGCGTGCAGAGAGGAAAAGAAAAAATATGAAAAAGATGTCATAGAAAAATGTAAAGATCAACCAAAACTATTCTACAGATTTGTAAACAACAAACTGAAAAACAAACAAGATTTGGAGAAATTAAGACAAGGAGGAGTTGAATACACAGAGGAAATTGAAATGGCAGAAATTATGAACAAACATTTTAAATCAGTGTTTACAAGGGAGAACATACAACCTGAAGAGATCGAATGGAAAGAGAAAGTCCCCCCTATGAAAGAAATAGAAGTAACAAAGAATGAAATATTGAAACACTTGAGTAATCTTGAGGTCAGAAAATTGCATGGACCAGATAAAATAGCAAACTGGATTTTGAAAGAATGCAGGAATGAACTGGCAGACATAATACATAGCATAATAAACAGTTCCTTGAAAGAAGGTAAAGTTCCAGAAGATTGGAAAAAAGCAAATATAGTACCTACATATAAAGGGGGAAATAAAGAAGACCCTACCAACTATAGGCCAGTCTCTCTAACAAGTACAATAGCAAAAATTTGTGAAAGAATTGTCAAAAATAGATGGGTAAAATATTTAGAAAAAAACGTGCTAAATCCAAGGCAATTTGGATTCAGACAAGGACGATCATGCGTCACCAATTTAATATGTTTCTATTCAAGGCTAATACATATAATACAAGAAAGAGATGGATGGGCTGATTGTGCATTTCTAGACCTAAAAAAAGCTTTTGACAAAGTACCACATAAGAAGTTGCTTAAGAAATTAGAAACTGAAGGAGGAATACAGGGCAAACTGCTAAATTGGATGGAAGACTTTTTGCAAGAAAGAAAAATGAGAGTAGTGATAAGAGACCAACACTCAAAATGGGATGAAGTAATAAGTGGTGTTCCACAAGGAACAGTTCTGGCCCCAATAATGTTTGCTATATATATTAATGATATGGATGAAGGAATTGAAAGCTATATGAGCTTCTTTGCAGATGATGCAAAACTATTGAAAAAAGTGAACACGGAAGAAGATTGTGAATCGCTACAGAGAGATCTAAATAAAGTACAGGAATGGAGTAGGAAGTGGGAGATGGAGTTCAATACAAAGAAGTGTAGTATAATGGAATTTGGAAAAAGTAAAAACAGAATAACAGGATCATATAAATTGGGAGAAGAAGGAATAAAAAAAGTAGAAAATGAGAAGGACCTGGGAGTCATTGTTATGAATAATATGTCACCTGAGAAACATATAAATAAGATTTTTGGAGAAACCTATAATTTAATAAGAACAAAGTTGCATTTACATACCTGGATGAAGAAATGGTGAAGAAAATTCTAATCACCCTGATAATACCAAGATTGGAATATGCAGCAATGATATGGTCACCAAGTGCAAAAAATGTATAAAAAAAATTGAAAGAATACAAGGAGCAATTACAAAATTGGCACCAACACTCTCAAAACTATCATATGAAGAGAGACTAGCAAAACTTGAACTACAGACACTAGAGCAAAGAAGAGAGAGAGGAGATTTGATAGCTATTTACAGAATCATGAAAGGCATAGAAATTACTGATAGAGAAAATCTGATAAAATGGGATGACAGAAATACAAGAGGACATGGAAAGAAAATAAAAAAAGACAGCTATAGAAGAGACCTGAAAAGGAACAGCTTTCCTCACAGAGTAATTGACAGTTGGAACAAGTTAGATGAGAAAGTGGTGTGTGCAAAAACAATACATGAATTTAAAAATAGTTTAGATAAAATGAGATACGAAAACGGGACACCACGAGTATAGCTCCCCTTCCCGTAAAATACAACTAGGTAAATACATACATAAGGTTCTCGGTATTTAATATGGAAAGTCAGCATATGTGGATTTGGTCATACGCGGTAATTTCAGGAACCTAACCCCCGCGTCATTTGAGGGACTCCTGTACATCCAAAATTTTAGAGGGATAGCTTTTCTCTCTGACACTCTTCCCTCCCTCTTATCTTGGCACCTCCTGGATGATGGGTCATCCCTGCATCTTGTCCACTGCCCTGGGTCAGAAGCAGTGTCACAAGACACAGCACACACAAAACACTAATAACATGTAAATAAAAATAATTATATTTTCAAGACCACTAATTATACTTACAATGATCTTGCCATTTGCTTGATGTTTTCAGCACTGTTTGGATTAAGAATATTACACAGCTGAAATAACTCAAAAGATTCCTGAATTTTCCCTTCTTGTCTAAGAGTCAAACCCTGAAAACAAAATAGCACTGATTAGTGCAAACAAAATAAATGCCTAAAATTATCCATATCAATTTATTCATGTGCAATTATGACATCAAATTCTCACAATGTAAATGTATTTAGTAATTATGGTTTAATATAGTATGGCATAGCTATAGTGTAATGCAATGTTCTTGTGAAAAAAAAAATAATAATAATAATAAAAAATATATATATATATATAACACTTTTTATACATATATATATATATATATATATATATATATATATATATATATATATATATATATATATATATATATATATAATATATGTATAATCACTAAATACACCTTGATCAAATTAATTACAAAGCTTACTTGGACATAATTGGCATATTCACACATTCCCCGAGTTTCTTCAAGCTGCTCTTTGATAAGCTGCTTACAGGTGTCAAATTCTTTTCGTACATAATGTAAATGGATCAGCCAGTTTCGTCTCTCTATGGTTTGTAGTTCTGGAGCTGTACGATAATTCATTACTTTACAATATGATTCTTAACAAACATATTTATGGATTATCAATCTATACATATACCAAAGGCTTTTCCCCCTTACATGAGAGGTAGCCAAAAGACAAAGACATAGAAACCACTCCCACCCATTCCATCCCTATCACACTCCACTCCCCTCTACCCTCTTCTCTCCCTCTTATCTTGGCACCTACTGGATGACAGGTCATCCCTGCATCTTGTCCACTGCCCTGGGTCACAAGACACAGCACATCCATAGCAAGGCCTCTTCATTTATATCCAAACAAACTAGATTTAACAGATCACAAGGTTTGAAAGATTAAGGTATTCTGAAATCACAACCCATTTTCTAAAAAAAAATGCATTGAAATAAAAAAAGAATTAAGCTTTGACTTACCCTTTCTTGGTCGACTTTTTGATTTGATGGCAGACCCTGGTGGTGCCGTGGGTGTTGTCATTCCATTGACATGAGACTCCGGGGCTTCTGATGGAGGGTTCATTTGGGATGGAATTGGTGATTTAACCTGCAATTGAGACCTCTACATTGACCAATGCAAATCGTCATGAATGTTAAGATGAATAAAACATATGATATGTTAAGAATTATCATCAACAAACCTACCCTATGGTTGGGATCAAGCCTTTCAGGCAGAAGTATGACCATGGAACCACAAGGGTCCCCGGCCTGCATGCTTCAAACCTCACTTTCTATCATAATTCAAAGTAGCACCTTAGTAAACGAACAAGAAGGCCTCAAGATTCATCAACAAACAGATACCAGTGCAGCAGCAACTCACAAACTTAGTCTACTGAGGGTAGGAATTCTTTACTATTGTCAGCAAAATTGTTGCCAGGACCTGCCATATAAAAAGTACCAATAATATTCCCACACCAACAAACAATAATCCCTTTAATAATTTCAGCACCTGCAAATGCACATTCAAGACCAATGAATAAAAAAAAAGAAATATAATAAAAATATGAAAAATAATTAAATGGTGACATTTAACTCCACATTCCAGGAGTGGCAACAGATGTCAGAGTATTGACTACTGTGAGTGAGAGTTGGCAGGGAGGGTTGAGGTGCATATCCCACCTGAGCATTACATAAATAATGCTACTCCAACTAGCTCCAGATATGTGGTGGTTATTGATCAAGCCACAGCTGTTGTACTGGTCAGGGATTTTGCCAAACATGAACACTGAATACAACACCACAAATGATACAGAAAAGTATTGTAATACTGTACTGTGTTTGATCACTTACAAATGTTAATGTACTTAACTTCTACTAAACTATATTGCCATTATTTCTAAGAAAGATCAAGAATAATGTCTTTTTACTCCCTGCACATAACCAGCATACATGCAAAATATTGGCCTTCAAACTAAACAAGAAAACTAGCTTCTTTAATTGTAATAGCTGCTACATAACATATACTACTTTGATCACTAGTAATAAAATCATTACAAGTTTAGATATCAACATCAAACCCAAGTCTACATAAGTAAATAAAATATGCAAAGTTTTGAGCATGACAAATATGTGGTAAGAAATGAACTACATAAAAGTTAAGAACAACCGAGAAAACCCTCTATCATACAAAATATACAATGCATCAGTAAATACAAAGCATATATATGTTTAAAACCTGAACAATTATGGCCTGTTTATACAACAACAAATAAATATACAAGTAATGGTATGTATGTATATATACATATATATGTACATATATATATATATATATTATATATATTATATATATATATATATATATATATATATATATATATATATATATATATATATATATATATATACATACATATATATATATATACACACACAAGCACACTTTCAACATCAGCAAATATAACTATATTGTGAGAGGTCACCAACCTGTCCAGAGTATATGATTCACTTGTAGATAGAGAAGCAGGATAGTTTAGGGAAAAGATAACTAGATAAAAAAAGTGGAAAAGAAAGAATATGGGAACACTAATGATGAAAAAAAAGCGGCAAGATGATATGTCAAATAGTAGGGAGGTCTGGGTGGGCAGTGACATAGCAGTTGAGAAAAATTATGGATCTAACACAGATGAAGAAAAGAACTTTGAAAAGGGTGTAATTGACACCTGTAAAGATAAACCTAAGCTTTCTAGATTTGTAAATGGGAAGCTGAAACACAGAGAAGGAATATCCAACTGTCATATCCTAGGCTTTGTATTTGAGTTGATACATCAAATCATAACCCAGGATTCAAGTAGTTCCTTCTTATCCACGGCCATCTCTCGGACAATCTCCTCTGCTAGGACGTCTTCTCCCTGGCCTTCAGCTACTCTTCTATCCGCTACTAGTTTTTCTTCCTCCTCATCTTCGTTTTGTGATTTCTTCAGGGTAATGTTTTCAGAGTCTGTGCCGAACAGGGGGCCCAAGTTACTGTCGCTTCGTTCCTCTTCTTCTCGTGCTTTCTTGGCCTGGCTTCTAGTGACGAAGGCCACAGGGTCGGCCATGTCAGCTTCGTCTGTATGTGTATGCGTCTGTCTGGGTATAGGGTCATTTACTGTCTTGAGTCTGACCTGAACTATCTCACCTACATCATTTCCTAGGAGGACATCTATCCCTTTTATTGGGAGCTCTGCTAATCCTACTTCATCACTCGCTGTCTGACCATCTATCTCCAGTAACATTTTAACTATGGGTGCTGACTTTGTCACTCCTCCTGCTAATCCTATGGAGAACTGACCTATGCGTCTATTTTCTAGACCTGGTATCACGTCTGGCCTCACAATAGTGCGAGATGCCCCTGTGTCCCGCAGAGTTTTGACTGCATATTTTCTTTCACTCCCCTCTGCTCCTATTCTGGCATCCTTCACATATGGTAACCACTCTGGGCTGATCCCTATTTTGTTTGTCTCACCTGCCTTGCTTCTACCTAGGCAGCAATTTCTATCTTCCGTCTCGTACACTACCCCTTCTTTCTCTGCCTTGCCGCTATCCTGTCTTTGTCTCTAGTCTTGTGTGTCCCTTCTGTTTTCCTTTTTGGGGCAAGTTTCCATCCCATGACCGAAGGTTCCACAAGAATAGCACCTCCTAGCTTTGTCCGCATGCATTTCACTTTTCTCTACACACATTATTCCTTGCCTATTTCCCATGTCCTGCTTATACGCCTGTTCACTGAGCCTAGCATAGCAATCCTGAGATCTGTGCCCGTACCTCCCACATTTGAGACATTTGAGTGGTTTTCTCCAGCTATCTCCTACTTGTGGTCTTGTATATCTCTGATTCGGAATCATGAACGCGCCTCTGTTCTCACCTCTCTGAGTTTGAATTGTGCTTCTCTTGGTACTTTGATTTTCACTCATTCTTAGTGCAAAGTTTTCAGCAAGACTTGCTGCATCTACTAATGTCTCACATTTCTGCGTGGTCACATACAGCTTGGCTTCATTGCTTAGTAAGTTTAGAAACTGCTCCCTAGCTATCACTTCTAAGATCTCCTCAGCATTTACCGCTCGCATCCATTTCACTAGGTCACTCCTTAAATTCCTAGCCAGATCTATATATCCATGACTGATATCTTTCCTATCTTCCCTGAATTTCTTTCTGAAATACTCGGGGGTAACCTCATATATCTTTAGTATTTCATTCTTAATCTGATCATAATCGTAAATGCCATCTCTATCAAACATTGTGTACACCTTTAAGGCTTTTGGAGTTAGACTAGACCTTATCATCGCTGACCAGATATCTCTCCTCCATCCTAACTGTTTGGCAAGGCCCTCGAATGAGGAGAAGAACAGATCTGGATCCTCTTCAGTAAATTTGGGGATAAGATGATTTGCTTTTATGATGCTATCCATTATATTTCCCTCATTACCCGGTACTCGTCCTCGCTTGTCGGTGTGTAGGCTGTTCTGATCCACACCTAATTGTATCCCTTTTTGTCTGTATCCCCTTTCTACGGTAACACTCACTGCTTAACTCAACTCTAGGGTCCCTACCTATTCTAACTCTGCTCACATCGTCTACTATATCATAATATCTACCCCTTTCCTGCGGGAGTTTTTCATCTTCAATTCTACTTTGTTCCATGACATATCTTCTTCCTATCCTTGGCATCTCTCTATCTTCTTCCCTATAATAATGTCTGCCCCTTATCTGTGGAATTTCTGACCCCTGTCTGTGAGTAAATTCGTTGAGTCTCATCCTGCTTTTAAATGTGCTTTCCATGCCATGTCTATTATCTAGCCTAACTTTACTCTTGTTATCTTCCGCATCATAGTGCCTGAATTGTGGGACTTCCCCAAAATTGTGAACTTCTGTTTCCTGTCTTCCACGTACTTCATCATCTATTCAGCCTTCACTGATACTACTCCTTGCGTTATAATAATACCTGATGCTGGCACTTTCATCCTCCCCCGAATAAAAATATTTGTCTACGATAGAGGAAAACTCTTCATAGAGAAACGATGACCCTTTTATACTACGACTGTCCCTCCGTTATGCTGTCCCCCAACCCCTTGCTGCTGTCCTGTACCATTTCTCTGAGTATTCATTTTCTGCTGTGGGGGAATTCCCTGTGGTGGGGGAAAAGAATACTGCCACCAAGTATTTCCACTTGGATCGTAAGAGGCGAGAAGAAAGGGACGGGGAGTGGGACTAGGCATCCTTCTCCTTGTAGCCCCACAGGGGACATTCCTAAACGAAAAAGTAAAGGCATAAGAGGGTCTGGGAGTTTTCCAACCAGCACCCTAAGGTTTGGGTCTTTTAATGTGCGTGGATGTGGTACAGATGAGAGTAAAAGGGAAGAGATAGGTAGTATGTTTGTGAGAAGAAATATGGATGTGTTGGCTTTGAGTGAAACTAAGTTGAAAGGGAAGGGTGAGTGTAAGTTTGGGAGTGTAAGTGGGAGGTTATCAGGAGTGAAGAGAGGGCGAGGGAGGGAAGGGGTGGCTATTCTAGTAAGTGAAGAGATAGGTAAATGTGTAGTGGAGTGGAAGGAGGTTTCCTCAAGGATAATGTGGATGAAGGTGAAATTGGGAAAGGAGATGTGGGTCTTTGTAAGTGCATATGGGCCTGGCAGTGAGAAGAGTGTAGAAGAAAGGGAGGCCTTTTGGATAGATTTAAATGAGTGCATAGAGGATTTAGGGAGAAATGTCAATGTAATAGTACTGGGAGACCTTAATGCTAGGGTAGGAAATGGTCCAATTGATGGAGTGGTTGGGAAATGTGGAGTTTCAGGAAAGAATCGTAGTGGAGAGTTGATGGTGGAAATGTGTCTAGAAAGAGAGTTGATGATAGCAAATACAGTGTTTCGGAAGAAAGTCAAGCATAAGTACACATGGGAGAGGGTGGTGGATGGAAGGGTGGTAGATAGAGCATTGATGGATTATGTAGTGGTAAATAGTACTATAATAGGAAGAGTTAAGGATGTACATGTGTTAAGGGGAGAGGGTGGGGGAATATCAGATCATTTTTTGGTGGAAGGTAAGTTGAGAGTGGAGGATAGATGGAGAAAGACGAAAGGGACAAAAGGTAGGGACGTGCTTAGAGTGAACTCTAAATGAAAAGGAAAAGTAGAAGGAGTACAAGAAGAAGCTGAGGGAGGAGTGGGAGGGAGTGAAGGATAGAGTAGAGCTAGGTGTGGAGGAGGAATGGGGATGGTTCAAGGAGGGAGTCACAAAGTGTGCAAAGATGGTGTGTGGAACAAGAAGGACAGGAGGAAATAGAAGGGAGGGTAGTGAATGGTGGGATGAGGAAACAAATAAGGTTGTAGAAGAGAAGAAGCGAGCTTTCACAGATTGGTTACAAAATAGGACGAGGGAGTCATATGAGAGGTACAAAGAAAAGAAAAGAGAAGTAAAGCAAAAGGTAAAGGAGGCAAAGAGGAGAGCATATGTGAAGTGGGGTAAGAGTATGACAGAAAATTTTGAAAGTAATAAAAAAAATGTTTTGGAAAGAAATTAAGAGAGGAAAAGGAGGCGAATAAAGTAGAGAAGAAAAGGTAAAAGGTGCAGATGGAGAGATGATAATGGAAGAGAAGGCAGTAAGGGGAAGATGGGCAGAATATTTTAGGGAGTTGCTAAATGTGAAGGAGGATAGGGAGGGAAAGATAGCTGCAGTGGGAAATGCTAAGAAAATGACCGTGATGAGTGAGGAAAATGGAGGAGAAATAAGGAAGGATGAGGTGAAGGCAGTTGTTAAGATGATGAAAGCAGGTAAGGCACCTGGTCTGGATGGATGCCATGCAGAATGTCTAAAAAAAAAGGAGGTACAGTGATGGTGGACTGGCTGGTGAGGTTATTTAAATGTTTGCTGGAGAGAGGGTAGAGTGCCGGAGGACTGGAGCAGTGCCTGTATAGTTCCACTTTACAAGGGAAAAGGGGACAAGTGTGAATGTAGTAGTTTCAGAGGGATTAGCTTGTTAAGTGTAGTTGGGAAGGCTTATGGGAGGATCTTGACTGAGAGGATTAGGAGAGGAACAGAGGGAGTAATTGGTGAGGAACAGTGTTGATTTAGGACGGGTAGAGGTTGTGTAGATCAGATCTTTGTGGTAAGACAGATATGTGAGAAAGCTATAGGAAAGGGGAAGGATGTTTTTTGGGCTTTTATGGATCTGGAAAAGGCTTACGATAGGGTAGACAGAAAGGCACTGTGGGAGGTTATGCAGATATATGGGATAGGAGGAAAGCTTCTAGGAGCTGTCAAGAGTTTTTATGAGAGTATTAGAGCTTGTGTCAGGATTAGAAATGGAGAGAGTGAGTGGTTCGAGGTAAAGGTGGGACTTCGTCAAGGATGCGTTATGTTGCCCTGGCTGTTCAACTTATACATGGATGGGGTAGTGCGAAAGGTAAATGCAAGGGTAGTGGGTCAGGGATTGGAGATGGTTAAAGAAAATGGAGAAAAGTGGGAGGTGAGCCAGCTGTTGTTTGCTGACGACACTGCGCTTGTGGCAGGATCGGAGGAGGGACTGAGGAAGTTGGTGACAGAGTTTGGGAGAGTATGTGATAGAAGAAAGCTAAAGATAAATGTGGGTAAAAGTAAGGTGATGAGATGTACAAGGGGTGAAAGTGGCAGTAGACTGGAAGTGAGCATTAAGGGAGAGCGACTGGAGGAAGGGGATAGTTTTAGATACTTGGGTGCAAATGTGGCAGGAAAAGGTGGAGTGAAGGTGGAGGTAGAATGTAGATTGAGAGAAGCGAGTAAATGCCTTGGTGGATTGAAGAGTGTAATGAGGAATAGACATTTGGGAATGGATGCTAAGAGGAGACTGTATGAAGGAGTGATTGTGCCAACAGCACTATATGGGGCAGAAACATGGAACATAAGACAGGAAGAGAGGAGTTTGAATGTGTTTGAGATGAGGTGTCTGAGAAGTATGGTGGGGGTTACTAGGCTAGATAGAGTGAGAAATGAGGAGGTGAGGAGGAGAACAGGGGTGAAAAAGGAGCTGGGAGATAGGGTTGATGAAAGAATATTAGGATGGTTTGGACACATGGAAAGAATGAGTGAAGAAAGACTAGTAAAAGAGGTATGGAAGGCAGATGTGGAGGGAGTGAACATCCTAGGATGAGGTGGATGGATGGGGTGAAGGGGGCTTTGGGGAAGAGGGGAATGTCTGTTGAGGAAGGACAGGAGAGGACAGAAGACAGGGGTGAATGGAGAATGGTTGTATATGGATGATGTTGTGATGCATGAGGTGGAATGGGCAGGGGGATGGGGGGTGAGGTAGTATGAGCAAAATTTGATGCAGCCCGAAGGGATTTCTCCCTGTCTTCTCCTTTTATGCATGAGGGGACGGAGAGGGGGAGTCGCCGATTTAATGAAGCGGCCTTGCTGTGTCTTGCGACACTGCTTCTGACCCAGGGCAGTGGACAAGGTGCAGGGATGACCCGTCATCCAGGAGGTGCTAAGATAGGAGGGAGGGTGGAGGGGTGTGGAGTGTATTCAGGGATGGAATGGGTGGGAATGATTTTATGCCTTTTCGTTTTTGGCTACCCCCCTTGTAAGGGGGAAAAAGCCTTGGTATATGTATGCTATCTCGTCCAAATTCCGCGTCGTAGGCATAAAGTCTCTCTCTCTCCTGTCGTCCATATTATAATCTCTCTTATCTGTGGGAATCCCTCGAAACTATAGCTACTTTTAGAGCTGCTTGGCTATGCGGGGTCTCACTAAACGCCGACCAAATCAACACAATGATGGTTTTTTATCAAATGCATAATCTATATATATAAAATAGCATATGGTTGCATTATTTGACCTATTTTCTTTAAATTGTGTGATTTCCATGTAAAATCATCAGAGAAAAGTTGTTTTTATCCTCTGCAAAATTACCAACCGGCAACCAACGCCGACCAAACCCAAACAATGACGGCTTTTGCTCAAATGACAAAAACGTATCCTCTTTGATGATTTTACATGGAATTCACACATTTCAAAGAAAATAGGTCAAATAATGCAACCATATGCTATTTTTTATATACAAATTATGCATTTGGGCAAAAACCGTCATTGTGTGGTTTTGGTCGGCTTTGGTCGACTGTTGGTAATTTTGCAGAGGATAAAAACGTAACTTCTCTTTGATCATTTTACATGGAAACCACACATTTTAAAGAAAATAGGTCAAATAATGCAACCATATGCTACTTTTTATCTAAAATTATACATTTGAGCAAAAGCCGTCATTGTTTGGATTTGGTCGGCGTTGGTAATTTTGCAGAGGATAAAAACGTAACTTCTCTTTGATCATTTTACATGGAAATCACACATTTTAAAGAAAATATGTCAAATAATGCAACCATATGCTATTTTATATATATATATTATGCATTTGAGCAAAAACCGTTATTGTGTGGTTTTGGTCGGCGTTTAGTGAGACAGTGGCTATGCGACTCATACGACACAACAAATATCGCGCCACTGGTATGTAAACAATGAAGCCAGACTATTTGTTCCTACGATCGATCACGAGTTTTATTCGCTCGGCAGCCTACATTTCTGCTTTATCTTCCAATTTCCTACTAAGTGCTTTGCACACACCAATCTCTCTATCCAGTGAAGCAAAAAATATCCTGGATAGGAGGGCCCCATTTATATGTCACATCCTAGGCTCTCAATTTGAGTTGATACATCGAATCATATTTCAGGATTGGAGTAGTTCCTGTAATCCAGATTTCTAGGTCAGCAATTAGCCTCCTAAGGATATTTTAACTCCTCTGGGATAAAGAAAGAAGGTGGGGTGCAACCACTAAATTTACTATCTACAATTATATGAGTTAATCTGACTAATTAATCGGTGAGAATAGAGTGCGGGCGCGGTAATAAAGTATAAATGCTCGCCCTTCTTTTTATATTACACCCGTACAACACCGGTGCCACAACACAGGTGCCAACATACATCTAATTAAATTTTTCTATTTACCCAATTCCACACATTTCACTATCATCTTTATTCTTGTGTGAAGAGGGCTTACAATATAGTCACTATTTTATACCTTATCTTAAAAGATAGTATGGAAAGGAAAAGGGGGATTTCTACTTCCTTGCCTGGTTTGATTTACGTGCCCTTTAACCTCTGCTGGCAAAAGGCCCTGATTTCGTACTCCTCCGCGGCCGGCCCATGAGTACCTTCGTGCGTATTACTCATACTCATATGGTCGCCGCGAATAAAGAGTTCATTGTTTCTCCGTACTCCTCCGCTGCCGACTCACGTGTAACTTCATGCGTATTACGCATCCCATAGGATCGCCGCGAATAATGGTTCATTGTTCCTCCGCTGCCAGACCTACATCACCTTATGCTTAGGCCCGCGTCTATGTAGGTCACGGTGAAAGAGATGCGTAGCACGATACCATCATGATCACGGTGTGAACATGACATGGACTTTGAAAATGGTTAAGACAGGGTAGATAGAAAGGCACTGTGGGAGGTTTTACAGATCTGTGGGATTGGAGAAAAGCTGTTAAGGACAGTCAAACATTTTTACAAGAGTAGTAGAGCCTGTGTTAGAATTGGAAATGGAGAGAGTGAGTGGTTAGAGGTAAAGGTGGAACTACAACAGGGATGTGTCATGTTACCATGGCTGTTCAATGTGTACATGGATGGGGTGGTGTGGGAAGTAAATGCAAGGGTAATAGGGGGACTGGCACTGGTTAAAGAAAATGAAGTAAAGTTGGAGGTAAGCCAGTTGTTTGCTGATGACACTGTACTTGTGGGAGGGTCAGAAGAGGGATTAATTAAGGGAGTTAGTGACAGAGTTTGAGAAGGTTTGCAATAGGAGAAGATTGAAGGTAAATGTGGATAAAAGTAAAGTGATGAGATGTACAAGTAGACAGGATGGTAGCAAGTTGGAAATAAGTCTTAAAGGAGAAAGGCTGGAGGAAGTGGATAGCTTTAGGTATTTGGGGTCACATGTGGCAGTGAAGGGAGAAGTGGCTGTGGAAGTAAATAATAAAATGAGAGAAGCAAGTAAATGGCTTGGGGGGGGGATTAAAAGGTGTCATGAGAAATAGGTCTCTGCCTCATACAGTGCAGAGACTTGGAATTTAAGAGAAGCAGAAAGGAAAAGTTTCAATGTGTTTGAGTTGAAATGTCTGAGAAGTATGGTGGGGGTTACAAGGTTAGATAGAGTGAGAAATGAGGAGGAGGGTGGGGTGGAAAAAGAGATGGCAGATAGGGCTGATGAAAGAGTATTGGGATGGTTTGGACATATGGAAAGAATGAATGAAGAAAGATTAGTAAAAGAGGTGTGGATGGCAGAGGTGGAGGAAGTGAACTTGAGGGGATGACCAAGGATGAGATAGATGGATGGGGTGAAAGGGACATTGAGCAAAAGAGTAATGTCTACTGAGCAGGGAAGGGAGAAGGCAGGAGATAGGGATGAATGGAGAATGGCTATCTATGGATGACACCATAATGCAGGGAAAGGGGTGGGGGTTAAGAAGTGGTTGTGTGAATGATATTTTGGTGCAGCATGAAGGGATTTCTCCTAATCTCTTTTTCTGCAGGAGGGGATGGAGACAGGAGGTCACTGGTCACTGATTAAGTGAAGTGGCCTTGCTATGGTTGTGCTGTGTCTTTCTGCATTGCTTCTGATCCAGGGCAGTGGGTGGGATACAGGGATGACCCATCATCCATGAGGAGCTAAGAAAAGAGAGCGGGAGGGAGGTGAATGGGAGTGGTGTGGGTGAGAGTGAAATGGGCGAGAGTGGCTATTGGCCTTTTGACTTGGCTACCTCCCATGTATGGGGGAAAAAGCCTTTGGTATATAGACTTATTGAGTGACATAATTGGATGGTAAAAGTATAAACATAGGAAGTTTAGAAGACCCCCAACTAATAAAAGGTTAAGTTGAATAACTGACAAACCTCATCAAACTTTCTTAGCAAACCAAGATTAATTAGGTTATTTAGGTTTATCTTGTTAGGTACTATTTATTTGCTTAAATTTCTTAGTCTTGGTTGATTTGGTAAGGTCAGATCAGTTAGGTTGGCTAATTTAGGTGGTTTGGTTTTGGTTAGATTGGCTCATTGGTTTGATAAGCTTGTTTGTTAATTAGCTACAATATCTTTAATTATCCTTCTCTACACTTTCACAGTCCAATCATTTACTGCCTTTTCTTTTATTTATGTTTTAACACTTACACAATTTAATAATTTGATAGGTTCTTCTGAATTTTACATTTCTATACTTGATAAGAGTGAATGGAGAATGGTTGTGTATGGATGATGCTGTGATGCACGAGAGGGAGTGGGTGGAGGATGGGGGGTGCAAGAGTACATGTGAAAAAAATAATTTGATGCAGTCCGTAGGGATTTCTCCCTGTTTTCTCTTTTTCTGTACCATGCTTCCACCTAGACATGTTAGACAACGGACTCATGTCTTCACCGTGACATGTCGGCAGCGGAGGAATACGAAATCGGGGCCTCCTGCCAGCAGATGTCAGAGGGCACATAATTCAAATGAAGAATAGAAGTAGGACCCCGACTTCCATGCCCCCATCATTTATATATAGAATAGTAGATAGCTATTAGTGACTATATTGTGAGTCCTCTTCACACAAAAATAAAGATATTGGTAAATTGTGTGGAGCTGGGTAAATAGAAATAGGATAGGTTATATAGACATACATTGGCACCTGTACCATGGCACTGGTGTTGTACGGCTGTAGCATACAAAAGATGCGCGGGCACTTTTGAGCATTCCTGATTACCGCGCTCGCACTCTGTTCACACCGACTAACTAGTACGATTTAGTTGTGATGTAGTTGAAGTGTTAAATTAAGTGATTGCACTCCACCATTTTCCCTTGATCCCAGTGAAGTTAAATTGATCGTAAGAGGCTAAATATCGTTCTAGGATTCTGGACTGCAGGAACTACTCGAGTCACGGTTTATGATTCGATGCATCAACGCAAATACAGGGCCTAGCACGTGACATATAAATGAGGGCCTCTTGTCCTGGATTAATTTTCTTCTTCACTGGATATAGAAATTGGTGTGTGCAAAATACTTGATAGGAAATTAGAAGAAAAAGTAGAAAAGTTAGGTGCGCCGAGCGACTCAAATCGTGATCGATCTTAGAAACAGAGGCGCTTTCGTTACCTTTATTTACATACTTGACGCGCCTTTATTTTTTTAATTCAAAAGTAATTATCCCTCTAATAGAAAGATGTCACGTTCAAACACTTCAAACATCTCTGAAATTAGTCATGACTTCAAGGGATCCTCACAGGTAGGAGAGAGATATTGTAATACAAAAGATGATAGGAGAGAGAGATACTATGACGCGGAATCAGAACGAAATAGGATCGGCAGATATAATGTGGTAAGGGATGACAGAAGTGATAGGTATTATAATGCGAGAAGTAGTATCAGTGAAAGCAGAATAGACGATGAAATCAATCGAAGACAAAGTGCAAAATTTCATAGTCTAGAGGAATTCCCACAGGTAAGGAACAGGCACTATGACACCGAGGATAACAGGAGTGAAGTTAGGTTAGGTGATAGATATTACATGGAGGAGACTCAGAATAGATTCGAAAGTGGGATGAAACAAAACGAAATTACCCGCAGACAGGGGTCAGAATTGCACTACTATGAGAAATTCCCACAGGTAAGGGACAGATGTTACAGTGGGAAGGATGACGGGAAAGAAAACTGGATAGATGAAGGATTGCCAAGGATAAGAGGGAGATGTTTCATGGAGGGTGTTAGAGTTGAAGATGAAAGACTTCCACAGGAAAGAGGTAGATATTATGACATAGTAGATGGTATGAGCAGAGTTAGAATAAATAGGGACCCTAGAGCTGAATCATGCAGTGAGCTTTATCCTAGAAGAGGGACAAAGACCAAAAGGGAAGCGAGTACAGTTGGAGCAGGGCAATCAACAGAGATGAGTAATGAAGGAAGTGTATTAGACATTATCATAAAAGCGAGTCATCTTATTCCCAAATTTACCGAAAACAGTCCAGAATTATTCTTTTCTTCATTTGAGGGCTTCGCCAAACAATTAGGATGGAAAAGAGAGCTCTGGTCAGTGATGATAAGACCTAGCTTAACTCCAAAAGCCTTAGGTGTGTACGCAGCATTTGAAATAGATGGCACGTATGACTATGATGAGATTAAGAGTGAAATACTTAAGGTATATGGTATTACCCCAGAGTATTTTAGAAAGAAATTCAGGGAAGATAGGAGGGATATTGGTCATGGATATGTGGATCTAGCCAGGAATTTAAGGAGTGACCTAGAAAAATGGATGTGGATGGAAGATGCGGTAAATAGCGAGAAAGTCCTGGAGGTGATAGCAATTGAGCAATTTCTCAACTTACTGAGCAGTGAAGCTAGGCTGTATGTAACCATGCAGAACTGTGAGACATTGGTACAAGCAGCGAGTTTTGCCGAAAACTTTGCACTGAGAACAAGCGAAAATAAGAACGGCATGACACAAACTCAGAGGGGCAAGAACAGAAGAACTCAGAGGGGCAAGAACAGAAGAACAGAGGTGCGTTTGTGATTCCGAGTCAGAGATATGTAAGACCACAAGTAGGGGATAGCTGGAGACAACCAATCAAATGTTTCAGATGTAAGAGATTTGGGCATAGAACTCAGGATTGCTACGCTAGGCCTGGTATGGAAACTTGGCCCAAGGGAAAGGGAAACAAAGGAGACATGCAAGGCCGGAAACAAAAAGAGAATAGCAGCAAGGCATAGGAGAAGGGAGTAGTGGACAAGATGGAAGATAGCAACTTCTGTGTAAGTGGAGTTAGGTTAGGCAAGAAGGACAAAACAGGGATCAGCCAAGAGTGGTTACCTTATATAAAAGATGCCAAGATAGGAACAGAGGGGAGTGAAGGGAGATATGCAGTCAAGGCTCTGCGAGGCACAGCGGCACCTCGCACCATTGTGAGGCCAAATGTGATACCAGGTCTAGAAAATAGGCACATAGGTCAGTTTATCATGGGATTAGCCGGAGGAGTGACAATATTAGCACCCATAGTTAAAGTGTTACTTGAGATAGATGATCAGACAACGAGTGTTGAGGTAGGAGTAGCGGAGCTTCCAATAAAAGGGATAGATGTCCTCCTTGGGAATGATGTTTGTGAGATAGTCCAGGTCAGACTCAAGACGGTAGATGACCCCATACCCAGACTGACACATACACACACAGATGAAGCTGTCATGGCCAACTCTGTGGCCGTCATCACCAGATACCAGGCCAAGAAGGCACAAGAAGAGGAATAATGAGTCGATGACAACCTGGACCCCCTGTTCAGCGCAGACACTGAAAACGTGGTCCTGAAGGAGTCACAGCACAAGAGTGGCGAGGATGGAAAGCAGGTAGCAGCTGGAGACAAGGGAGATGACATCCTAGCAGATGAGATGGTCCATGAGATGGCCATAGATAGGAAGGAACTCATCCGACTACAGCAGGAGGATCCAGAGCTGGAGGCGGTACGCCAAGCAGTTGAGGAGGAGCAGGAGGAAGGGAAGTACAGTGAGAGTGAGTTTGTCATGGAGGATGGTGTATTCCTGAGAAAATACAAGGCACCAGAAAATGGTAGATACTGTTACTCAGATAATAGTGCCTCAAGTGATAAGAGTGAAGATTGTGAGGCTAGCTCATGAGACTTTGTGTGCCCACCTTGTGATCACCAAAACAAAGCATACAATATCGGTGCTCTTTTTCTCGCCTCGGTTGTCAGGAAACGTCAGAAGAGTGGTTAGGCAATGTGTTGTGTGTCAGTTGACTGGGAAGCCCAACGACACACCTAAGAAAGTACCCATGTGCCAAGTTCCTGTCATTGAGGAGCCCTTTTCCAAGGTTGTTGTTGATTGTGTGGGCCCTCTCCCAAAGACAAAATTCAGGAAATCATTTCTCCTCACCATAATGTGTCAGGCTACTCAGTATGCTGAAGCGATACCTCTCTCAGACATTAAGGCCATGACAGTCACCAAGGCCCTAATGTCTTATTTTAGTAAGATAGGTATGCCTTGGGAGGTATAAAGTGACAGAGGCACCATCTTTTTAAGTGGGATGTTCAAAGGAGCCCTAGAAGGCTTCAACATAAAACACATGATCGCATCAGCATATCACCCCAAAGTCAGGGAAGTCTCGAGAGGTTCCACGGCACCTTAAAACGCATGATTCGAGCCTTTGTATTAGAATTCGAGAAGGACTGGGATGAAGGCATAGACTTGTTACTATATGCCTCTACAATAACTGTACATGAAGGTCTAGGTTTTTCTCCCTTTTACTTGATGTTTGGTAGAACCCCAAGGGAGACCCTTGCCTCCCTGTACAACCAACTACTGTCAAAAACCCTAGAGAAAAATACCATGTATACCAAGTTAGTGGGTACCAATTTCAAGAAGTTGAGGAAGATCAGACAAAAAGCAAAAAGAAACCTCGAAATAGTGCAGGGTAACTATAAGGATTATTATAATAGAAAATCAGTTAAGAGGGAACTAAAAGTTGGAGAATATGTGCTTGTGCTGTCCCCTCTGAAAACATCATTGCATCCAAAATATGAGGGACCATTCAAAGTGCTTGAGAGAAAAGGGGGTCATAATTATGTTTTGAGAAACCTGATGAGGAGGTCTGGGGTGCAACAAGCACATATTAACCTTCTGAAAGAATTTAAGGGAACAGTAGAGGAAGAAGAGATTGCCATGGTTGAGACAGAGCGAACTGACAGGAGCCTTGATTCAGATATCGGGGATCTAACCTTCTTTTATGATTTAGGCAGATCAGACACCAGTGAGGCATTGGAGGAATCTTTGTCATCACTGGAAGGAGAGATGTGGGAAGAAGTTAGAGCACTTCTCTGCAAGAATGCCCAGATATTTTCCTCATGCCCCACCGTTACTCGAGCAATATATCATGATGTCCTAGAAGAAGGAGCCAAGCCAGTGAAGCAGACACCATACAGATTGTCGCCCCAGAAGAAGTGAATCATGGAGGAGGAAGTAAGGCAACTCATGGACCAAGGGTTAGTGGAACCTAGCACTAGTCCCTGGGCCTTGCCGGCTGTGCTGGTAACAAAACCTGGAGGTGAGTGGAGATTATGTGTTGATTATAGGAAGATCAACGCAGTCACTAAAGCAGGTCCTTACCCTCTCCCCAGAATTGATGACCTCATTGAGGAGGTTGCTGCTGCAAAGTACCTGTCAAAATTGGATTTGATGAAGGGATATCATCAGATCCCCCTTACAAATAGGGCCACTGAAGTATCTGCTTTTGTTACCCCATATGGGCACTTTCAACATAAAGTGACCTCATTTGGGATGAAAAATAGTGGAGCATCCTTCCAGCGCCTCATCAACTGGCTAGTTGAGGGGTTGCCGGGTGTCAGGGTATACTCAGACAATACTGTAGTGTTCTCTGACACATGGAGTGATCACCTACACAGGTTGAGGAATTTATTTGACAGACTGGCACAAGCCTATCTCACCGTGAACCTGAAGAAAAGCGCCTTTGGGAGGAGTACCATTGACTACCTGGGACACTAAGTTGGCCAAAATTGCATCATGCCATTAGAGGCCGGAGTGAAAGACATCATGGACTTCCAGGTCCTGAAGACGAAGAGAGGCATCAGAAGATTCATGGGCATGCTTGGATTCTATCGGAGGTATTGTCCAAACCTTGCAGAGGTAGCTGCTCCTTTAACCCACATGCTCTCCTATAATCATTTCAGGTGGGATGAGGGTGCTGATGCAGCCATTGAAGAGTGCAAGAAGCTTCTATCAGATCGTCCTGTCTTGATAACCCCAGATTATAGTAAGACCTTTTATTTTTTTCGTGATGCCAGCCATGTAGCTGTAGGTGCCATGCTTGCTCAGGAAAAGGATGGTGTCATGAGACCCATCTCCTTTATGTCTCAGCCTTGTATTAGCCTTAAGGAAATTCCATGTATTCCTAGATAAGAAAGTAGTTATCCTAAGCGACCATAACCCATTGAAGTATATCATAGATGGTAAGACAAAAATTGGGAGATTAGCTAGATGGGCATTAGCACTCAAGGGGTATGATCTAAGTATTCAATATATTCCAGGAATATCAAATGTGGTAGCTGACGCCCTGTCGCGTCCTGACACAAAATGTGCAGGCCTTGTTTCACAGGTCTGAACATTTTTCTCCGGTGAAGGGGGATATATGTCACGTTTCCACCATGACATATTACACAACGGATGCGGGCATCGCACACACAGATGACGTGGAAGAGTTGGAAGCCGGCAGCAGAGGAATACGAAATCGGGGCCTCCTGCCAGCAGAGGTCAGAGGGCATATAAATTAAATGAAGAAAAGAAGTAGGACTCCCACTTTCATGCCCCTTCATTTACATATAGTAGATAGCTATTAGTGACTATATTGTGAGCCCTCTTCACACAAAAATAAAGATACTGGTAAATTGTGCGGAGCTGGGTAAATAGAAATAGGATAGGTTACATAGGCATACATTGGCACCTGTGCCATTGCACTGGTGTTGTACGGCTGTAACATGAAAAAGATGCGTGGGCACTTTTGAGCTCTCCTAATTACTGTGCCCATACTCTGTTCACACCGATTAACTAGTAAGATTTAGTTGTAATATAATTCAAGTATTAAATTAAGTAATTGCACTCCACCATTTTTCTTGATCCCAGTGAAGTTAAATTGATTGTAAGAGGCTAAATGTCGTTCTAGGATTCTGGATTGCAGGAATTACTCGAGCCACGGTTTATGATTTGATGTATCAACGCAAATACGGGGCCTAGCATGTGACATCTGCATGTGGGGACAGAGAGGGGGGTCACTGACTTAATGAAGCGGCCTTGCTATGGATGTACTGTGTCTTGCGACACTGCTTCTGACCCCAGCCAATGGGCGAGATGCAGGGATGAGCCATCATCCAGGAGGAGCCAAGATAAGAGGGAGGGAGGAGGGTGAATGGGAGTGGAGTATATAGAGATGGAATGGGTGGGAGTGGATTTTATGCCTTAGTTTTTTGGCTACCTCCCTTGTAAGGGGCCTTTGGTATATGTATGTATACTTGACCCAATTTTTTTCTTCTTCCAAATTTCACGTTTCTTGTATTTTCACAAATGTAGATCTAGAGCTATTTAACATTTAGTATTCTTATACAATGTTCCTTAAACAAAATAGACTAATTCTCTCAATGCCCCCCAAGACTGTAGTAATGAAAGAAGTCTTGTAACTCAAATGGGTCACTTGTGACAGAAAATATTATTACAAATTAATAGAATCAAATAGAACTAAACCATTAAAAAGTAATTGGTATCACCACAAACTTTGGAGAAATGCCAAAAAATTATGTGTCATTTCCCCCCCCTTGAAACCAACATATATAGATGAGCTAAAGAGGAGGTGCAGTAATACAGCAAGCTACACCCATATGCAACTAATTCTCAAGCTACACGAGTACCAAGAACTTAGGGTATGTATCCAGATGGATTGCAAGGGGGATAGACTGTGCACAGATACAGCCTGATCTTAGACCCTTAGTCCAATGATAGTAATCAGAATGATACTCATTTGCTTGTTTACATTTATAAGTGTTGCTTCAAAGCCACAGTGGTCCACCACTGCTGTCCAACCTGGTTTCTCTCTTGTAGAGCCATTTGGTCTGGTATTGTGCTGGAGGTTCTACATTGGACTGTATACCCTAGCACAGGGGGTTCATATGGTACTGTTCTCAGGAACCTGTCTAGTGCAGCTTTGAACATATCTACTGTGCATCCAGACATATCTCTAAATCTCTTTTAAGAGTGAACTGAAGATTTTTGGACCTTCATAATGGAGGCTGGCTATCAGGATGGTTCTGATCTTCTCTCGGGCTGTAGATGCCAACATGCGTCTCTTGCATTGGCCTTTCTCCCTGTCAAACAAGGCTGTAGCTATGTTTTGGACTGCTGGGTCAGGTACCTGTCTCTCTATGGACTTTCCAGATGTAGACAGCTCAATACCTGTCTCTCCTGCGCTGTTGGAAGCATGGGCCCTGTTTTTGCAGTCTGTCCTAGTAACTGTGGTACTTCATGCCCTGAATTTTCTTGGTGAAAGACTTATGTACTGCCTCTAGCAGATGTATGCCTCCTTTCCTGTGGGGTGACATTAACTGGCTGCAATAATCTAGCAGCAGCTGTACCAGGGCCTTCCACAGAGTCAGCAGTGTCTCTGGGTCCCTCCTGGTGAAGGTTCCCAGCACACAGCTAGCCATCATTCTGGCTTTCTTGACTGTCTCTCCTATGTGGTGCTGGAATGAGTAGACCTTGCTGAGGTACACTCCCAGGCATTTGATGTGGGTTGTGGCTGCTATTTCTTGACCCTCCTGCATACAGCACTGTCGTCTCTTTTATTTCATGATTGTGTCCATGTCTCAACATTTCAAAATTTTCTTCATTGAAGTGCATATTGCTCATAGCTGCCCAAGCATACATCAAATCCAGGTATTGTTGGAGGCAGGACACTTCTGTGCTAGTGGTGTAGCAACTCATGTTAATGTCATTGCTGAATGTTGTGAGGAAGGAGTCACCTACTCCTTCATTGATGTCTGTCATGTGCAACAGGCTCAGCAGTGGGCCAAGAACAGATCCCTACAGGACTCGGCTAACCACCTCTGCCTTTTGTGACTTGCATCCATCCACCCCTACTGTTTGGTGTCAATCCGTAAGAAAGTCTTGGATCCAGGTGCCCAGTTTTCCTGATATACCAAGGGCTTTTATCTTATGTAGTAGTATGCCATGATCAACCTTGTCAAAGTCTGGGAACACAACATCAATATTCTTGCCCTCCATCAGGCTATGCAAGACCCAGTCCTGGTGTGTTAAGAGTTTGGACAGACAGGATTTTCCCTTCCTGAAGCCATGTTCATTGTTGCTGTGAAGGAAATGATCTTCCATGTACTTGGTGATCTTGTCTTTAATACATTTTTCATTTTGATTAAATGGGAGGTGAGGGCTACAGGCCTACAATTTTTCAGTAAGCTCCTGTCTCCACCTCTGTTGATGAAGCACACTGTTACTTTCTTAAGTTTCTCCAGAATCATACCCTTATCCACTGAGCATCTCCATCATAAGCAGAGTGGGCATGTCAAGGCCTTGCTGGACTTTTTGAAAAGAATCACTGGCACTCCATCTGGTCCCACTGCAGCATTGGGTTTGATCTCCCTAATGGCTCTTTCCATGTCCTCCTCTGAGATGGTGAGGTCTGTTAGCTGTGGGTGTCTCTGCAGTCTAGACTCAGTGAAGAAGTCTCTGGACTTCTTCACAATTTTTTTTTTACACAGCTCACTAAACACTTGATTTGATTGGTGCATTAGTAGTTGGCACATTGTCTTGGGGTCTTTTGCCAGGGTGCCATCCATGTTTTACAGTGGCCCAATCTGAGACTTAGTTTTTGAAAATCTTGCAGTACCTGAACAAGTAGTTGGGGTTCTTTCTTATGGTTCCTACTCCCCTTGCTTCTTCCCTTATCCATTGCACTATGTGGGACTACTTTACTTTCTCTTCTATTCCTACTACCTTGGCACTCAATGTCATCTTCCTTTCCTTCGTACATGTCCTCCTCATTTTCTTAATTAACAGAATTCTCTTTCTCATCAGTATCTTTCTATCTCTGGTTATATTGGAGTGCCTCTCTGGGATATGGGCCCTACATACATCTATTGATTTGGTAACTAGGGCTTTCAACATATTATTTGGGTTGTCCCCAGTCCTCTTCACTGATACTGTTTTGTACCTCTTCCCATTTTATGCTCACACTTTAAAAATTGTAGGCTGCGAAGGGGGAAACCCCTGGAAGACTTTTTTCTTCTCTCTTTGTTTTGGCCTTCTTCCTATAGGTTGTGTTGATGGTGATAAGGTTGTGGTCAGAGAATACTGTTTTCAGTTCAGTGGGTGCTAAATGCCTTTGGGTTGTTAATAAAGAGGAGGTCAAGGATATTGTTGTGCCTAGTAGGTTGTGTTATCTGTTGGGTTAGGGATATCCTGTCTCCTAATTCTAGTAGTACCCTGGCCTGGACCTTTTCCCCTATTGCCCCCACATAACGTGTGGGAAGTTGAAGTCTCTGTACATGACTATGTCTGGCATAGGCACTAGTAAGTCCTCTAATACCTCCTTTACCCTGTTCATGGCATCTATGAAATTCTCTGTACCATATTGGAGTGGCCAATAGCAATTAATTACTATCATGCCCATGAGATGAGTTTTGAATCATTATTAATTCCACTTGTCCATTTGAAATGGACAGCGTTTCTCTAGTAGCTATTGTGAGGTCATTTCTAACATATCTAATGACACCTCTATGACTTCTTGTTTCTCTGTCCACTCTGAATGGTATGTAGTCATCTAATTGTATTTCTGCTTCTTTTACTTCTCAGGGTGTCTTTGTAAGGGCAATGAACATGGGGTCCTCTCCCTCTACTAGTTCTTTCAGGAAAGGAACTTTATTCTGGTTTGTCTTTGGACAGAGGCCCTGAATGTTACCCATCATGACAGTTTCAAGTGTTGGTTAGGCAAGCCTGGCCAAGGGATGGTCTGATTGGTTGTTGTGGGGTAACCTGCCATCCCATTTTGCTGCTGCCACTGTTGCCCCTCATGAAATTGGTCAGGAGCATTGTTTGTACCTCAATGGCTCTGACAAGGTTCCCCATGTCTGCTCATAACCCTGTCACTTCCCCTTAAAAAAATTTGCCCCCTCCCAAGTAACCCCCAGGAGTAGGTCTTGGCTCTGTGCAGTATTTTGTCTGGTGTCTGGTGAGGAGGTGACTTGGGCATTTTTCAGTTTTCCTGGGGTTGATTTGTTCTCCTGGTTCCCTTACTATACAGGAATTTATAGGGCAACTCTGGTCACCACACAAACGCGGAGACATCCAGATGCTTGAAGCTGTCCAACGGAACTACACCAGGCGCATCAAAGGGATGCAAGATCTCAACTATTGGGATCGCCTGGGAGCACTAGGCCTATACTCTCAACAGAGGAGGAGAGAAAGATACAGGGCCATTTACACATGGAAAATCCTTGAGGGACTTGTTCCGGACCCCACGCCCTCTACAATCAAGCCATACCACAGTATAAGGCATGGGCGCAAATGTGAGAGACAAACTCTCCCATCAAGAGCCCCGGAAAGGATTAAGACCCTACTGGCAACCAGCCTAGGCCATGAGGGTCCAAAAATCTTCAACGCCCTCCCAAAGGAGGTGAGAGAGAAAACTAAATGCTCGGTGGACAGCTTCAAACATGCACTGGACAGGTTCCTGCGGAAGGTGCCAGACGAGCCTCCAGTGCCAGGCTACACTGCCATCAGTAGGTTCTCTCTAAACACACTACCAGACCAACTGACCCTCGCAAGGAAGGACAACAGGACTGGCAGCAGCGGTAGTCCACTACGGCTGTGAGGATCGACCTCAGAACTTCACTAAGTAAAGTAAGTAAGGGCTGCTCTAGACATTCTTCCTTCCTGATAGAATTCCAACACATTCTATGATTCTTGGGTGAAACATGGTGCACTTATCCCCATGTTTGCAACCGCTCTCTCCTTTAACTCCATGGTTCAGGAGCTTACGTCATGGTTTTGTGCACTTATACCTACTCCCTTTTCCGATGGGGCCATGCTTGGAGTAGCCCCTGCAGTAGTGGTGGCTGATAAGCATCTCTACTTGGTTCTTGGTAGTAATGGTGAGCTTGCTGGTCTTTTGTGGGTTGGGTCTTTGCAGGTGTTTCTGATCCTTCCCCGTTCTTATGATCATTTTCCATAGGTAAGGGGCTGGGATCTAGGTTTACTGGACTTGACTTATGTTATGGGTGAGAGGCTGATGCAGTATTTTTACTAGTGAAGCTGTCGTTTTTTTACATTTCAATTTTGATTCATCTCATTACATGGAATCATGATATATTTACGAAAACATACACTCTTACCTTAAAGTTCAAAGATGAAGTATGATATGGTGAGCTACACAATCACACTCCTTTCCCTTGACATGTTTGAATTGTTTACTTCTATCGGAATGTCATTATTGTGAAAATGAGCCTACTTCAGCCTGTAAGCACATCTAGTCTTATAGGACAAATCTATCAAGCTCTAGTGGCCTGCAAATATTAAAATATGGACCACTTGTAAAATTACAACTCATTCTAATTCACAATGTTTATTCTGATATATTTTCATCGTATATTTTATTTGTTTATTTGGAATAAGGCTTATTATATGACATAATATTAAAGGGAGGCCTGAAGAAGCAAAATTAATGACACAAGCTTATATTGCATTTCGAAAGTTTTTCTGAAAAAATATAATGTTCCTCAGATTGTGTTTTAATAATATTAGAATAATTAATTCTAAATAACATATATGATATTAAACTTTGAAATCACCATCCGAACATATTATATATTGTTATGATTCTCTTGGTATAGAATCGTCTGCTTGTCAGCTGAGTTAACTTGCATCGTTCGAATGCGATATATGGAATAAGGGTGGAATTAAAAGACTAAAACCACGGAAAGTGGCACCATGGAGTTGCAAGTGTGGGAAGGTGATACAAAATATGGTGTACCATCCATGGATTTATCCAGCCTTCAAATGTTGGTAAGTATGTCAGTTTATGTGCCATGCGACAAGGGTGCCGGGCGAAGGTAAAACATTTTATTCAGACATACGGTTTATGCCCAGTCCTACATTTACATGTTAGCAACATTCTGTATGAGAATCCATGCATATCAACAGTCTATAGAATGTTGGCTATGAAATGTATCAAGTAATTTATCATTCATTATTCATTTACATTTATAAATCGCCAATTAGGGGGCGCAGCAACTGTTTTCTAGACTAAATTTAATCAACAAAATAACCTATCTCATCTGTCTGTTGGACATTACCTGAGGATATTCAGCTTTAGATCAAGTCATTTCACAATAATCTTAGTCCTTACTTTAGGTTGCAATTCTTGCTTGTTGGATCAAAATAATGGTAGGTACGCTTTGAAGTATAGGCTACTGGTCATATCAAATAATCAAGTAACACGGTTTGCTCCCCCACCGATCTTTTGCTAAACATGGCAGATTAGCACTCAATCTGTTGCCCCAGGTCTCTCATGGAGGAAATCCACGGCTCCCAGGTAATTATCAGTGGCAGAATATTTGATTTGAATTGATTTATTTCAGTATAAAATAAGTTGGTATTATTTGAGTTGTGCACACCTATACAATATAGCATTAGAAAAGTAAATATTAATTCTGTAAATTATAATACTTGAACATAATGTGATTTTCTTGATAGAAATAAAAAAAAAAAAAAATTGCTACATGCAAACTTACTAACGAATGAAGCCATTAGGATACAGTCCAGATGCCATGTTATCGTCTGTCCAGTCCAGTCACTGTCAATTAGATGATGGCTTTCACATTATGGACCGGGTGTTCTCCAACTCCAGGTGACGTTAATAAGTGCTGTTACAAAGATAATAAGGTTTCCTTGGACTTTTTGAGAGAACACGCGGTTCTGCCGTCGTCTGTTAATTGCCCAAGGTACAATGATAATCAGGTTGTCAGCATCGATGACAATGACCCAGATAAATTTTAGAATTTGAGGTACCGAATTACTAAATATAGGTTAGGTTAAAATAGACGAATTTATCATCCTTTCATTTCTTCGACCTCAGCATCTATAAAAACAAACATGGCGTATCATTCAGCCACTGTGACTTTGTTTGTTAAGAAATCCGTTTTAGGAACTTTTTTGTTATTGATTTCCAACATGAAAATCACTTATTACATTGATGTATTATAATTTACAAAATAATAAATTTCCTATTGCTATATCACATAGGTGTGCACTTCTAAATATTTATCAATAAGTTTACAAGCAATTTAAGCCATTACCAATACAAATGTAAAGAATATAGACTGAGTCACAGTTAAGATTATAATAATATACTAAGGATAGCTCAAAAGAGAAAAACAAAACAATAAAGGGCTTATTGCTATTGAGGTAACAAAAGTATACAAAAATGCAAATAAGAAATAAGACTGTGATACATGTAGTAGTTTGACACAAATATAGACTAAATTGCAAGACAACAAAAGTTGCCTAGAGAATAATATTATGTATAAATATAATTGCTATGACTGCTAGACAAGCATCTAAATAGATTACCAGAAACCTGTTTTATTGGCTGTAAAAGTATGTGTTGGTAATTTAATTAGTTATAGTTAGAATGGGAGAGGTGGAGAAGCAGGCAATCCTGGAGTAAAGGCCATTGGCATCATTTAGCAACACATACTATAAGCCAAATTGCTTTCAACTGTCCTCTTTTTTTGTTCCATAACACTTATGTTTTATTGGTATTTTCTTTATTTAGAAGTGCACACCCACATGATATAGCATTAGAAAATTAAGAAAATTGTAAATAATACATGAATGTAATATACTTTTTTCCTGGCAGAAATCAGTAACAGAAAACATTGCTAAAAGTTATACATGAATGAATGAAGTCGCGTCAACTCCTTTAGACATCTTTGTTTTGATAGATTCGGAGGTTGAAGACGACAACAACCCTGATTACCACTAGAATTACAGATACCACATTACTAAATACAGGTTAGGTTAGGTTAGAATAGATGACTTTATCATACTTTAATTTCTTTGACCTTCACATCTACCAAAACAAAGCTGGCATCTCAAGTAGCCAAGGCAGCTATGTTAGTGTATGTATCGCTTTTAGCACATTTTTCTATTTTCTATTGCTATATAACAAAGGTGTGCATTTCTAAAAAATTACCATTTTATTTATTAGAAATTCACCCAGGAACATGGTAGAAATTCTTTATAGTGTAATTCACATTGGATTTGATATTAATTTCTACTGCAAATCACTCTCTTTCAATTTTTCCATGGGGGACACCCCTACCTTGACAGAGTTGGTAGGAAAAGGAGTGAATTTTGGTAGAAATAACACCAGAATTGCATGAATAAATATATATAAAAACTCAACCCAAACTAACATAATCTAACCAAATTTAGTCCAGCCTAGGTAAATATTGAAAATATTGTAGAAAGTATCCCTACAATTTCTTCAAGAGTATATGACAGTCATCTTTCTTGTCTTTCTGCCATCATTGTTTATGTGTAAGGTGACAGAAGGAGTAAAATTTCAGAATCATACAAACAGGTATTAAATATGAAATTGTCCAGTAGCTTCTAACCTAATCAAAGCTAACTTAACCTCTTTAATATGACTCAAATCCTTGTGTGCTTATTAGGTTGCCTGATGTACAATTAGGAATCACAATACACGAATTATAAGATATAAAGTTACCAATTTTATTCTCATTCTCTTTCACCTTGAGTAAATATAACCACAGAAAATGCGATCAAGCCTGTTCCTAGAAGCCAGGGGTCAGTCAGCTATAACTACAAAATAGATATAATCAGGAGGCCAATGCCGACATCCTTGTTTACCCAATTGTGGTTCATGATGCTTATGTAGGCGTCGTCATATTCTAGATCTTTCAAATGTAAAATAGAAAGAGAGTAAAAAATGTGTTTGTGTGATACTGGAATAGAACCCAAAGGGGAATGCGCATGCCTTATGTGGCCAAAGAAAATTTATATCTCAAAAACTATACATTTGTGGAAAATCTTCATTGAGGAAAAGTTGGTATAATTGATGAGGCAAATTGATCTAAAATAGAAAAAATACAACTTGTTGGACCCCTGGAAAAGATAATACTGTACCAAGAATGTCAGTAATACGATGTAATAGTATGATTTTATTAATGTTGTACTCACTGCCTAAGTCAGCACTAGGACTGAGTTTGATGCAATGTAATACAAATGAATTGATATTAGAAATATATCCTATAGTTAGACTAAGAACAGCCACACATATACTAAAAGTTTTTTTTCCCCATTATAGATAGGTTGACCTAGGCAAAGCATATTCTCATCTTTCATCCATCTTTGTTAAATTCCTAGTTAAGAACACAATTGAAATAGTATGATTTTATTCCTATTGTAATAAATATATATTAGAAATGTACCCAGGCAGTGTGGGTGGTGGGGTTGGGGTCAGGAAATGTCCTTCATCAACAAGGAGCTAAGTTAGAAGGGAAAGTTCTTAGGTACAGTAAGTGGTTAAGTTGTAACCTAACATTAAATTAGTCAGACCTAATAAAGGTGTTAGGTTACTCATTATGGTTACATACTGCAAGGGCACATAGGTTAAGTTTATATAGATTTGATGATGTAGTGGTTTGACTGTAAACCAAAGTAATAATTTCTTATATATTTTCATTTCCTTTTGTTCTTATAGGCATATGTGAAGTTTGCTGGAGCACCTGTGTCTGTGGTGAAAAAGACAAATCCATTTCGAACACCAAAAGGGCAGTTGCCTGTATTTTGTTGTACTGATGGCCCTTTGACAAACTTCAGTGAGGTAACATCATTCCTTAGGAAACAGGTAAGTAGGGCTAAGCTTGGAAAGTAGAAATATGTTTTTTTGATCAAATATGTATTTACTTTGTCAGTATAGTGAAAGACACCCACCCTCCACAGTCTCTTTATATAACTGATAATTACTGATAAGAAGTTACATGATATACATAGATATGAGCTGAATTGATTGTTAAAAACATTTTGTGTGTGAGTATGTGCACTGTTGTTATTTTACCATAATTTGCTGTACAGCTTCATATTATATATGCATTTTAACCCCATTGCCTTAATATTTTCACAGATTTTGTTATGTGTAACACCAGATAATTTATTTAGTTCAGAGCAGAGCCCCCATGATATAAGGGTTATTTTTTAAAGAATTTGACTCATTTTTAGTTGAGCTAGTCATGATATACTTATCATTCTGTCATCATGTGCATTTTTAAGAATTTGCCTGATTTTTAGTTGAGCTAGTCATTATATACTTACCATTCTATCATCATGTGTACTTTTAATATGTCTTTTTTGCTTTTGCAGAACTATAGCTGTGACTATGAATTATCTCCTAAGCAATGCTCTGAGGTTGTTGCATATGAACACCTCCTTAAAGAAAAGCTTTACCCTGCAATTATGTATTTGTGGTAAGAGTATGTTTTGAGTTTGGCAATATAAACCCAAATCATATCACAATCTTTATATTTACATATACACACACACTTACACTCATACCTATACATATTTATAAAATACATATAACAGTTTGTATAAAATTATCAGTAATGCAAAGGTTAATTATTTTTCAGGTGGGTAGAACCAAAAAGTTACTATGATGTTATCCATGGCTGGTTCTTCCAAAATATTCCATTCCCATTCAAACTCTGGTACCCAGGATCATTCCATAAGAAAAATGTAGATCTCATCAACAGCTTGTTTGATGAATCAGATAACATGGAACTTGTTGAGACTGAGGTGAGTGTGATTTAGTTTTGTTGCACAGGGCCAGAACAAAAAAGTACTTATTGTTTGGGAATATAGAAAGAAATTAAAGTGAGCAACTTCTGGGCTGAACTGGAGACCATGGTTGGTTCCTTAGGGGCTGTGGGTCTCCTGCAAGAAAGTACTGAGGCAATGGATTGACTGACTGAATATGAAAGTGAAAAATCAGTGTATAAATGTAGATTACAAATTGGTTGAAATGTATATGAAGATAGTGTGCCACCTCCCATGTAAGGGGAAAAGGGCCTCTACATGTATGTGTGTTTGTGTGCATGATTCCAACTTTCTCTGTCTTCCATGTACAATTTTCTCTTGGTAGCTATGGCCAGATTCTTCAGGGTTGTAGATCACCACCACTTTGTTGATCCCGCTAGGTTCAACCATTTCCAAGGAAGTTGATGATGTGTGTGAGGCAAAAGCTGAGACTGGTGGTATACTTAGTCACTGCCAAAACTTTCCTCCAACTATTTAACAATGACACTATGGTTCTCATTAACAACCCAGGGGAACTAGGACTTCCTCAAAAGAAAGGACCAACTGCTGCCTCACTACCACCTTTTGGTGTCCTATGGGCTGAGAAGTTGATGCCAAGTTTGAGGCTGTAACTGAGAATGACTGTATGCTTAGTCACTTTGAAAGCTTTCCTCCAACTACCACTCAGTCCTGTCTGGGCAATGTCCTCTTAAGTTGTGGTACTCCTGGGCATTGTACTGTGGTTGCAAAAGAGGGCAGGGTGCCTTAGGGGGAAAAATTGGTGGCAGTCACACTAACATTGCAATGTGTATTTCACTTATCATGGCTGACAGTGAGTCTCTACAGCATGATAGAGGCGATATTATTTCAGTAAATTGACTACAAGTATGCATAATGTGTGCCTTAACTTCA
The DNA here is from genome assembly GCF_046742065.1 of Oratosquilla oratoria. Taxonomy (NCBI): domain Eukaryota; kingdom Metazoa; phylum Arthropoda; class Malacostraca; order Stomatopoda; family Squillidae; genus Oratosquilla; species Oratosquilla oratoria. Next base: position 32,470,238 of record NC_134805.1, read on the forward strand.
AACACTACTCAGGACCTTCAAAAATAGTGATATAATTTGTACATAATCTTAAGGTACATACCATCTTGTGCCTTGAATGTATGGGCAGACTTTAGGTTAGATAACAGCAGTACCCCTATCATCCCTCTACACTTTTCTACAGGGGACAGGGCTCCTTTCATTACCCCACAGTGTATAAACCTCTTAATTTGACTCACTAGTACTCCCATAGTTTAAGAATATACATTCATATATACCCACCTACAAACAAAACTAATACCATAAACCTAAAACATCTATTGGTGATGGTGCAACATTGTACATAAAGATTAAAGCACTGATGAAGTCTCTTTTACCATCTCTATAACAAGTGTTGTCCCCAAGGAGAAAAACACTGGTTATTGCCAACAAAATACTAAAGACATGTTGTACCTATTTCTGAAATAGCAAAGCAACTCCTTTTGTATTAAGATATGATTTTTTTGTAGTTTTATTCTGAAACTTGAATATATTTTGCATGTGTGATTAATATTTTACTTATATTTGGATATTATGAGTATAACTTATATGACCATATAATTCAGGTAGTTAGATATTTAAGGCCCTCTTAAATCTATGTGTCTTTTTCTCCTTCACAGGCAGTATGAAAAAAATAGATAAGATAAAAATTGGCAAGGAAAAAAATTGAGACTACTAATTCCAAAATTGGAAGGAAGTATATAGAGATGGTAGTAAAAGTTTAGATTTCTTTAAAGATACATTAAAAGAGAGGCTATGAAGTAGATTTAGAATATCATTAAAGAAAATTGTATATGATTCAGTTTAATGTCACAAACTTCCTTCTCAGAGAGGGCTGTTTGGTGCATCCTTGCAGAGGATATTTGCTCAATGAATTTAATGTAGTATGCCCTTGTTGCAAACTTGCTTGCTGCTAGGCAGGACTTAAACTGCCTCTACTTCTGACTTCCAACCAAAGTAGCTCCACTCTAACCCACTCGGCCAACGAGCATCCCAAAATTATATATAATAGATGACACTAGGTTTGATAGAAAAGGGTATTTATAAATTCAAGGCATATGTTGACGGGAATTGTAGCTCACCACACTAGGCATTTTGGGCCGAGTTTACTGTGTAAGTACTCTATTGACTAGGCAACCATTTGCACTTATGCATGTTTGTATTACTGTAGTTTTAGCTCAGGTTATTGTGATCCTTTCCTTTTGTCATAATTTCTTGCTGTGTCTGGCTAGGAAACAAATTGGTGCCATAGCTACTGATGCTCTCTTGTTCTACCATTTTATTCATTATCCAAATAGTGGTCAGGATGTTTATAAGGGTTGTTTTTGTATAATTACAGTTGCACAAGCAGGCCCAGGAATGTTTGACAGCTTTGTCAAACAGACTTGGTGACAAGGAATACTTTTTTGGGAAGACACCATCTACTTTGGATGCCTTGGTTTTTTCTTATCTTATTCTCTTGTTGAAGGTAATAATTGTTCTAATTTCAAGTTTTGTTGTTGTTTTTTGTCAAAACTAATTTTTTTTTTTTTTTTTTTTTTTAATAATGTTAAGTAACAAAAATTAGTGCATTTTATTTATTTATTATTATCATTATTGATTGATTTATTTATTGTTATCATTATTTTTTCCAGGTTGATGTTAAAGTTCCAGTTCTGCAGAACCACATTAAAGCTTGTCCCAACTTATCACGATATGTGTCAAAAATTTTACAAAGATATTTCCCTGGAGGTAGGTTACGATTAAAACCATATTGAAACTAAAAGATCCATATGTATTAACTTAGGAGTAAGGGAGATCAAGAGTAATTTTATGAACTCTGATAAAAGTGTTTCCACATGAGGAGACAAAGAGGGATGGTTGCTGTGTAAGTGAAGTAGCCTTGCTGTGGATGTGCTGTGTCTTTCTGCATTGCTTCAGACCCAGGCAGTGGGCAGGAGATAGGGATGACCCTTCATCCATGAGAAGCTAAGATGAGAGGGAAACGAGGGTGGTGGATGAGAGTGGAGCGGGTGAGTGCCTCTGATTTGATTACCGACGGCTTTTTCCCCCTTACATGGGGAGGTAGCCAAAAAGAAAAAGGCATAGACACCATTCCCACCCATTCCATTCCCTACATATTCCATTCCCCTCCACCCTCCTCCCTCCCTCTTATCTTGGCACCTCCTGGATGATGGGTCATCCCTGCATCCTGTCCACTGCCCTGGGTCAGAAGTAGTGTCGCAAGACACAGCACATCCACAGCAAGTAAATAATCTGATTTACTTATTAATTACATTATGTGTAACAAAAATCTCTCCCCCTTATAATAAAGGGAGAGTGGCCAAGTCATAGCATATGTACAACCTATGCCCATTCAAAAATCATTCATTGCTCATCCACTCTTAGCTTCTTGTGAATGAAAGGTTATCCCTGTCTCCCACCGCACTTTGGGTCTGAGGCAATGTAGCAAGCAAGAGTACCACCCCATTACTTCATTACATGGTGACCTCCCTTTCCCCCTTCATCCACTCTTGAATAATATAGAGTAAAAAAGAAGAAATCTCTTTGAGCCATGGCAATTTTTCATCCATCTATAACCACTCTCCAGACACCAGTCTTTTCCCTTTGTTGCTCAACAAACATACCTCATGCATCTGGTGCTCTCTCTCTCTCTCTCTCTCTCTCTCTCTCTCTCTCTCTCTCTCTCTCTCTCTCTCTCTCTCTCTCTCTCTCTCTCTCTCTCTCTCTCTCTCTCTCTCTCTCTCTCTCTCTCTCTCTCTCTCTCTCTCTCTCTCTCTCTCTCTCTCTCTCTCTCTCTCGAAGTTAGCTGGGAGACCTATCCACTCCCCAGTTCACTACTTTCTGGATGGATATGTTACAAGGTTATTACATTTTACGTCAGCCACAGCTTCCTTATTTAGCACTCATGCACTAAACATGTTGTAATGAATAAAAATGTCATAGGTACTGTAATTGAACAGTAAAACTTTTATTAAGAATTTTTGCTCACATGATGTCATGGTAATTAATTTTCTTCTTATAACAAGACTTACATGCAGCACAGAAGAGAAAGTTAAAGTGTGAGTTCTTTTCTTTGTTCACAGTAAAAATGAATAGTATTATTAGCAAAAAGTTCAGCTCTAACACTACCACATACACCATTAGAATGTGTAATTTACATAACACTCAGGAATAAATATGTACCATGACACTATTCCAAATCTTGGGTGGTAAAACCTCTATCATCCCTTCACAACTTCCCACAAAATATAAGACTCCTAACCAAAAAACTATAAACATATTTACATATACCAAAGGCTTTTTCCCCCTTATAAGGGAGATAGCCAAAAAACTATAAACACCCTTGACTAAATAGACCAATACATGAAGGATAAGATAACATACAAAGATGGCACAAGATTGTCCACAAAGATAGAAATGCTAGTAAATGACAGACCATAACAACCAACCAGACTGCAGTAAAGAGTATGCATAAATGTTAGATAGAATTAGTTTGTATGATGTACATTCAAGGTGTTGGATAGCCAGAAAACAATATATGACTAAAATGTTTAGTTTATATACAATCTTCATTGGCATTATGCTTTGGCAGATGAAAATTTTCATTTGACAACTGGGAAAACTCAAGTATGAAGACTAGGAGAATGAATGTAAATGTACATTAACCCCAAATGAGTAAGAATATAATTTTCCAGCTAATCTAGGAGCAAGCAAAGAAGGAGTTGTTGCTCAAACAAAAGATGGTGAATTTGCTAATAAAGGGAGGAACTTTCTGCTCTCGGGTCTGGTTGCAATGACTGCAATGTTTGGATATGCGTTGGCAGCAGGTTTAGTGCAGGTAGAGTTCTTGTCTTTTCTTGAAATTGCACAACAGTGAAAAAAATTCTCTTTTTCTTTCTCAGATATCTTAAAAATAAATATGGTTTATTTTCTAGGTTGACTTAGGTGAGAACCAACCCTTAGAAGAAGATTATGATTACGACTATGATGATTATGGTGACGCCGGACCATCAGGAGAATAATAGTATCATTCTTTTAGTTGCACAAACACTAAAGGTTCACTTTGTCAACATTGGGGTGACAGCAGTAGGTAAAATACATTTGTAATCAATGTAAATATTGCTCTTGGGCCTTATAGTGTGTAAGGCCCTTGTAAGTTGATGGCAGGAAACCAATGTAAGTTAGTTTGACAATCCTTCATTTGGCGGTGAAGGGTTGTGACAAGATTTTTTTTTTTTTTTGTATTCAAGCAGCCATGTTCTTGAATGCAGTCCTTTTTTATCATTATTTTTATACAAATAAATGAAAAATGCTTTTTATTGTATATAACTTCTCCAATGGCAGCTTTGAGACCTAAAATGATTGATTCAGTAGTTAATACCAAATTATTTTTTCACCCTTATAAGGGGCTGATATATGTATGTATATATATATATATATTTTATATATATATATATTTTATATATATATATATATTATATATATATATATATTTTATATATATATATATATTATATATATATATATAAACATAATTTTTTTTTTTTTAAGTGAAGGAAAGTAAGTTTTATGTAGTTAGGGTGTGAAGTATGCCCATGGAAATGATTTAATCCTTTATAATTTTAAAGAAAGTAAACAAAGGTCATAGCATTGATGTATTCTTATACTTTTCAAGGTTAAGGAAGAGGCAAGTTACTTACCCAGGTTGACAGGTAGAGCCTTCATGTCTTCCTGTAACTTCACCAGATACCAGACACTATACATTAGATGTGATCTCTACTTGCTGGTTTCAGAGGAAACCTGCATCCTACTCATCATCTTGTCATATATTTGCTCAGTTATTTATGCCTAAAGCCTGTGATGGGTCACTGTAGCATTCCATAATATATGCACACTGCCCATAAGCTTTCATTTTCCTGTGTCTCTTAAAATGGATCTACAACATTCTATTGTATGTGCATGTTGGGGAGTCAGGCTGCCCTTAGAGGATGGTTAACAACTACCTCACCACCTCATGGTGCCCCTGGGATCAACTCCCATCAGGAAGGTGATACTAAATGCAAGGTAGCGGCTGAATGAGTAACAGAATATTCAGTCACATTATTTCTTTATTCTGTCTAACAATTACATAATTTTTCCTTTTACTAAGAAAAGTCCACTAGCAATAGTGTGTAATGGTGGAAGAAAGAAACAGTGATCATTGGAGGCCTCTAGTCAGAAGTGGTGGAAACCCAGTGGTTGCTTGGTTCTGGGGTTTGGGCTGCAGCACAACCAGCAGCCCTTTTCAGGATCCATGTTACTCATCCCATATTGGAAGAGGATAGAAAGGGTGCCCCAAGCATAGCCTGCCTTTCCTTCATCTTGCTGGGGAGGCACCCCCACCAAGATTATCCAATCTGTGACCATAACACAAAAACAACGGAAGATGAGAGGGGGCAGAACTCCTCCTAGACCCAATAACCCCCTGCTATCAACAAGGAAACAAGCCCCCCCCCACACACACACACATCACTCAAAACCAGTTTGACCTAATACCACAATAACGGTTAATTGCACCCCCCCCTTCCAACAATTGGAACAATCACTGCCACTGTTGCAACAGAAGTCACTGAACCATGTGTGCATGGCAACTTCAGAAGGATTAGTCATTCCTAATGAGTCTTTATCCTCATTTATCAACTGCATGACTGGTTTCTTTTTGCCCTGGAAATCCAAGCACATAGGGCAAAGGTCATAGTTAAGCTACTCTGGTATGACCTTCTACTACTACACTGGATGCCTGAAAGTCCATGTCACTTAGGCTTTATTTTTGTGGTAAACAAACAAATGCACAGCTGTGAAGCAGAACTTCACTTTCATTGATTACCATTGAAATCAGTTATTATTTTGTTACCTATCTACCTATGTCTCAGCAGACTTCTCACCTTCTACAGCCTGCCTTCCTGAAGCATGGTTCAAACAAGCAATGTTTCATCACCAAGTTCCCGCTCTGCTCATGTGAATCACGGTTCACACAGGCAAAGTGGAAAAAAATGCTGAAAAAAGGGAGAACTTGGTGCTGAAACATTGCTTGTATGAACCACGCTTAACTGTGCATATTCAATCAAGTTATGAAAGTTTGCATACACTGTAGGATTGACGGCTTATCCCTAAGAAGAAAATATCTGAATCTCATAATAATGACTAAATATGTTTGGTAAACAGGTGTATGAGTTAATTTCATTGAACTACTGTAAACTTTTAATTATGTGTTGACTCAGAACACAGTGAGATTATTTCTGTAAACAAAACCCAGGAAATACAATTTTCATGCCCTTGAAAGCTTTCAAGACACCTTGTGATAGGTCACTGTAGAAGTCGGAAAATATAACTCAAATGTAATGTGTTGAAATAGGCATGTGTCTGTAGAGGAGATTTTTTTTTTTTTTTCCCATTAAAGATTTTGCCGTAATTCATGAAATAACACTTTACCCGTCTTTTCTGTTACACATAAAATACCTATTGTGGTGTCCAACACAGAATGGAGAATGAAATTAAATATATTAAAAAAAAAAAAAAAACTCGATTCAAACAATACTGGAGAACCACAAACCAACTGATAAGCAAGAGGGGCGAACAAGATTTTGGCCAAGTTCAACTAATTGACAATAGCAGAGAAAGAATGAAAGAGGAAGGGGAAGGAGCGGGAAATACAAGAGATGAGAGATTTGTATTTCATTAATGATAAGCAACACTTGTAACCTTTAGGGCAATATCGTGTCGAAGAGGTGTAATCGGAATCGGTGGGATGGGGTTAATGGGAGATTAAAAAGGGCAGCAGTAAGGAAGGACAGAAGTTAAAAGTGACCAGTATTCTTGAGGGGAGAGTTACCAGTCATCTGTCCTGTAGGAGTGCTGCTAATGTCCCTAACATGTTAGGGAAAGGAAGTGAGGAAGACAAGAGAGAGGGCCCACCATGGGTCGCATGTAGTTTGTGTGTCTGGTAACCGCATGATGGGCAGGTGTTCAAATCCTGGCCATAGCGCAGAGGTTAAGAAGGGCAACTACTGTGTGCCATGCCCTGCAACCACCACTCAACTCTGACCCTTCTGAGGTGACCTCACCTTCCTCCAGGGTATTGCCAGTACTGTGGCATACTGTAGACATCTGTGTTCAGGTATGAACTGTTTCGGATGTACCTGCAAGGTTGAGTTCTGGGCTGGTGCCAACCCCTCAAACCACAACAAAAAAAGACAGGAAAAATGAGATAAAGGTAGAGAGGGGGAGATATGAAGGAGTGTGAGTCAGAGGAAGAGTGAGATGGAGTGATAGAGTAAGAGAGGGACAGAGAAAGTGAGAGAGTGAGACAGGAAGAGAAAGCGAGAGAGAGTGAAACCATGAGCACGAGATATTGTGTGAGATCAAGAGACAGTGTAGCGTCATTCATACAAATCAACAGAACTGATGTACGGTATATGAAATTATATTAAGACGAGACATGGCAACTGCGTAGGGGGGAGGGGGCAGCAGCATTCACTGCAGTTGGACTTCTCACCCAGTCCCAGTTTGTGGCGTAATCACGCGCTGACTTCGCTAACAGAATGTGTATACTGTGCCTCTAGACAACCTCATGGTGCAGTGCCTCGCCTGCTACTATGGTGGTCCAGGTTTGAATCCCACCTAGGGCTGAAATAATTTCAGTATCACTGCACTGCAGGTTGTTACTCCAACTCTTGTGGGTAGGGAGTTTGGGATGTGTGTACATGTAAGGTCACAGTATTACCCACAGATTGGTCATATGAGCTCTGAGCTCTTATCCGGGAGGTTAGTAACTGTCAATCATGATCCAAGACAATGGTGAATCACACACACGCAGTAAGGACAGCCTCATATAAACTGCATATTGCATATGCTCAGGTCACTAGGGACGCCAGTGGAAGAGCTATGTGGAGTCTACACCCATGCTCATCTACATTTACCCATTGTGATCCTTCTCGCTCACTCTAACACAAAAACAACAACCGGAGAGAATACAGATGAGGACATACAAAATTATCCTGGCCCTACATGAGAAGGCTGTGCCCATTTTCATATGAAGTATATCATGCAGCCTGGTGGTTCTCACATTGATACATGCACCCCCCAGGGAGGCATATGAATGCAACTTTTAGATAGGGGGTGGGTTATGTCGGCTGAAAGACTTCTTGCTCACAAGGTATATACTTGAAATATTAAAACCTGTCATTTGAGTAATTCATATTGCACAAGTCATGACCAGGTGGCACAATCTTAAATATACATACATTTACCAAAGGCTTTTTTCCCCCTTACAAGGAGGGTTGTCAAAAAACAAGGCATTCCCACCCATTCCATCACTAATACACTCCACTCCCCTCTACCCTCCCTCCTATCTTGGCACCAGGATGACGGGTCATCCCTGCATCCTGTCCACTGCCCTGGGTCAGAAGCAGTGTCGTAAAACACAGCACATCCACAGCAAGGCTGTTTCATAAAATCGGCAACCCCCTCTCTCCGTCCCCCCATGCAGAAAAAGAGAAGACGGGGAGAAATCCCTTCGGGCTGCTCTCCCCATCTTTTCTGCATGGGGGGGTCGCCGATTTAGCTTAAATATAGTCAACTTTTACATGTGTGCAACAGGAGGTCAGGCTATGATGATGTATTAGTTTCTTGTTTCAAGAATGAAGTGACTGAATATCATTGTTTTGGATATCACAATCATTCATCTGTTACTGTTCCAATTCTTCTTCCAACAAATTGGCATGAATAGGATACATAAAACTAAAAGTAAACAAATTGTGAAATACAGTCTTAGGACCTGAGTCACCTCAACTTTTCTTCATGTTGTGTTATATAATTCTATGGCAATTGCCAGATTTCAGTCATTTTTAATCAAAATTCAAAGGAACAGCTTTAAAAGTTCAAATGACGCAGGAGTAAACCAGCATAGGCTGTCAGGCGCTGCTGTGGAGGTTGTGTTTCTTGATGCATTACTTCTGACCCAAGCAGAGGGTGGTAGACAGGGGTGACACATCATCCAAAAGGAAATAGATTTAATTTGAAAGTGGCTAGGAGCAACTTCGCCAACCGTGTAATTAATGAATGGAATAAACTTCCTGTAAAGGCAGTGGAATGTAATTCAGTTCGAAGCTTTAAAGATTCGTTTAAACACCTAAGCAAGATGTAATGCCTACCATTTGTTTTATATATATATACATATTTATTTTTATTTGACTTTGTTTACTATTTGATTGATTATTATATGTCAAATTATATTTATTTACTATTTACCTGTTTGTTTATTAATTTTACCTATTTATTCTATTTATTATTATTTATAATGTTATAATCTTTATTTATTGATTATTATAATTTTTTCGCATCCGACCTAGTTATGGACCAAAAGGTCTTTGTCGGCATGCTCCTTTGTAATCCTTTGTAAGGGACAACAACCGGGCGTTGGGTGGATGATGAAGGTATATAGAATGAGTCAGGGATAGGTGTATACCCCTGAATAAATTTACTCATTCGGTGAAAACTTCATACAAGCCGACACAGAATAGAGAATTTAATGAAATGTATTAACAAGAAAAAAATTAAATCGTGAAAAACGTAATTCAACAATACTGGAGAACTACAAACCAAGGGAAAGCAGCATGGGTGAACATGATTTCGGCCAAGTTTAGATGAAATGACTAGCAGAGAGAGAGAAGGTGGTGGGAGAGGAGGAGGGAGATATAGGAAATGAAAGGTTCGTATTTCGTCACCGATAAGCAGTACTTTTATCTTTGGGGGACAATGTCGCCCCGAAGAGGTGGAATCAGAGGGAGATCAAGGAGAGATTGAAGAGGGCAGCGGCAAGGAAGGACAGAAGTCAAAAGCGATCAGTATTCTTGAGGGGGGAGTTTCCAAAGTGATATATACATCTGGTCCGTTTGGGTGCTGCTAAAGTCCCTTATGTTTTTGGAGAAGGAAGTGAGGGAGACAGAGGAAATGAGAAAGAGAATGAGCGAGTGTTACTTCACTCATACAAATCTGAACCGACCAGCAGAAATCGAAATATCTGGATAAATGTAAAAATGACGAGATATGGCAACTGCGTGGTGAAGGCACACCAGCTCTCGTTGGAGCTGGACACATACCCAGTTCGAAGCCGCAGTCGTGCACCGACTTCGCCCACAAAACGACAAAACATCGCCCAGGAAGGTTCTCCAAGGTTCATACGCAGCACTAGTAAGCCCAGAGATGTGTTATATGTTATAGATATTACTTTATCCCTCCTCCCATCTCTACACCTTTACTGTGATGAAACACTTCTAAAATATTACAAAGATATATGGAAAAAAAAAGAGAGACAAATGGAACCTTTCGGTCAAAAATGAATTCGAATGATGCGATTAAAAAAAAAATCAAATGAACGAATAAAGTGTGAATACATATTATATATATATATAATCATGCGAATGTATAAATAAAAAAGTTTGGCGCGACAAGACATGGATGTCAATAATGTTGACCCTAACTACAACTTACCAGACACGCTCTGCCACATGCATAATACCACTCAAATAATCGTTTTTCATGGAACTTCCATGGGCGACTCGGTTAATATACACACACACACTACCGAAATGATTTTAGCATCACTGCGGTACCCCAACTCTCGTGTGTGTGTGTGCGTGTAAGGTCACAACATTAACCTTAGAACGGTCATATATGAGTTCTGAACTCTCTTCCGGTAGGGTAATAGCTGTTGATCACGAGTCCAACACGTAATCCAAGACCATGGTGAATCACAGACACACGCGCATCGACACATACACACTGACCACTAGCAAAACTTGAGCTACAGACATTAGAGCAAAGGAGAGAGAGGAGACTTGATAACTATTTTTAGAATCATGAAAGGCATAGAAACTATTGATAGAAAGGATCTAATAAAATGGAATAGTAGAGATACAAGAGGACACGGAAAGAAAATCAAGAAAAAAAGTTATGGAAGAGACCTGAAAAAGAACAGCTTTCCCCACAGGGTAATAGACGTTTGGAACAAGTTAGATGAAAACGTGGTGTGTGCAAAAACGATACGCGAATTTAAAAGCAGTCTGGATAAAAAGAGACATGAAGACGGGACACCACGAGCATAGCTCCCCTTCCCGTAAAATACAACTAGGTAAATACACACAAACATAAACACACATATGCGCACGCACACCCACAGATATGAGCTCAGCTCTCTTGTGGAAGTGTGGTACCTGTCCATCACGAGTCCAACACGTGATCCAAGACCATGGTGAATCTCACAGAAAATACAGAGACGTAGCATTCTTCGGAGCATTATCCATAGATCGGGCCATTGACTGTTGTGAATCACAGACACAATACATGAATTTAAAAATAGTTTAGATAAAATGAGATACGAAAACGGGACACTACGAGCATAGTTCCCCTTCCCGTAAAATACAACTAGGTAAATACACACACGCGACAATCGAAGTGACAGCGAAGACTGGACTCCAGAAAAAAAAATACAGTTTTCGTGGATCTCAATGACGAGGGGGTACCTGTGTTGTATTAGTAGGGAAGGGGAAAGCTCGTGGTGCAGTGGGAAGGTGAAGAAAAAGGAGAAGGGGAGGGATTACTGAGGAAGATGGAAGGAAATGAGGAAGGGGATGAACGGGCCCCGGAAGTCAGAAGGAATGTCAACAAGAGATGCACAGACGACAGAGGTGGTCGAAGTGATTTGTAAAAATTTGAAAATTAGAAATACAGATAAGAACAACACAATGGAAGGTGGAGATGATTATTTCCATGGGTTTAATGAGGGAGGAGATGACAACCTCCCCCGATTAGCAAGTCTAGAGGAAAAACTAGCAAAAATGAACGAACAGTGGGAGGTTAGGTTCAGTCAACTTACACAGATTATACAAAGAGTTGATAAATTGGAAGAACTAAAGAAGGAGAACCAAAACCTAACTAAAGAAATAGAAGAATTATAAAGACAGTTAAAAGAACTAAAGGATGAGAATGAGGAATTAGAGAATAATGAAAAATCCATAGCAAAAGAGGTACAGGGTTGGAGAAAAGTCCAAGAGAACAACAACATTGAATTTAGAGATATAATAAAACAACAGATGAGAGAAAAAACTAAACACACAGTAAAGTGATGAGGGAGAAGGAACATATATTAAGAGACTTAGCGGATAAAAATAAATATATAATTAAATTAGGGATGGAAGAGAAGCATAATTCAAATAGGACTACAAGAGTAAAGGAGAAGGAAAAGTAAACAAGGTATTAGAAGTAGTTCAAGAAGATGAACATGAAACAGGGAAAGAAATTGAAGAAATATATAAACTAGTGAAATACAATACAGATAAGACCAGACCAATTAAGGTTAAATTCAGGTCACAAACGACAGCAGATAATATCTTAGCAAAAACAGGGAAACTAGCAAAAAGTGATCTATACAAACAGGTATGGATAAAAAGAGAGATGAATAAAGAGGTAAGAGAGGATGAGAAAACAAAAATACTAGAAGCTAAGGGGAAAACGAGAACAGAACAGAGTCAGACAAAGAGAAATTCTATTAGAGAGTAGTGGATATGAAAGTGAGGAAATGGTTCATATTAGAGAAAAACGGAAGGGAAGCAGAAAACAGGATGGAAGTAGCAGAAAATTAAAAGTGTCTTATACAAATATAGATGGTCTAATAACAGACTTGAATAAACTGAATGATTACCTGGAGGAAAAAGAACCGGACATAATGGAAATTGTAGAGACAAAATTGAAAGGTTTACTACCACCCAACAGTGTAGGACATGGTGCACATAATTATTGGATTAGAAACAGAGAGAAAACAAGGGGGTGGAGATATGTTCCTGAATAAGAGGGATATAAATGTGAGGAATGTCACATATGGAAAGAATAGAGTAGAGATGATTATGATGGAAATGGAGGACAGGGATGGGAAGACCAGGAAGTTTGTGGTAAATTATGTGCCTCCTAAAACAGCTTCATGGGAAGAAAGAGAAGAGAAAAATATGTTAGAAGATACAAGGATAACACTAAATAAGATAACGGAAGATGGAGGGAGAATAGTTATAATGGGTAACTTTAATTGTAAAGAAATCTGCTAGGAAGAGATGACAGTGAAGGGTGGAGACGACCTATGGGGAAATGTACTACTTGATATAATCATAGAACATACAATGATGCAATGGATACAAGAAAATACTAGGTATGGAAATAAGGAAGAACCATTGAGACTAGACCTAATAATCACACCAGGACCTGAAATAGTGGACAAGATTGAATATAAGACACTAGTAAGTAAAAGTGACCACATATTGGTTGAACTGGAACTGAATGAGGAAGAATACATGAAAAAAAACGAGCAATATAGAAAGGGAAGATTGATGTATGGAAAAAAAGATAAATTAAGAGAATTCTTTCAAAAAGCAAATTGGGAAGGGATACACAAGGAGGAAACAACAGTAGAAGAGAAATGGAATATTTTGACAAAAATTATAAAGGAGTGGATAAGTGTGTTCCAAGACAAAAACAAGAAAAAGATTATGTAAACTGCTGGTACAACAAAAGATGTAGGGAGTTAAAAGACAAACGGGATAAAGCTTGGATAAAATGGAAGACAAAATATATGAAAAATGGAAAATATATACTAGTTATAGAAAGCAATATGTACAAGTGTGCAGAGAAGAAAAGAGAAATCACGAAAAAGATGTCATAGAAAAATGTAAAGATCAACCAAAACTATTTTACAGATTTGTAAACAACAAACTGAAAAACAAAGAAAAATTAGTGAAACTTCAAGGAGTTGAATACACAGAGGAAATAGAAATGGCAGAAATTATGAACAAGTATTTCAAATCGGTGTTTACGAGGGAGAACATACAACTTAGAGATGTCAAGTGGGAGGAGAAAGTCCCCCCTATGGAAGAGATAGAAGTAACAAAGAAAAAAAAAATGAATCACTTGAGTAATCTCGATGTCAGAAAATCGCATGGACCAGATGAAATGGCAAACTGGATTTTGAGAGAATGTATAGTCTAATAAACAGTTCATTGAAAGAAGGAAAAGTTCCAGAAGATTGGAATAGAGAAAATATAGTACCAATATATAAAGGGGGAAACAAGGAAGACCCTACTAACTATAGACCGGTCTCTCTTACAATTACGATAGCTAAAATTTGTGAAAGAATGATCAAAATTAGATGGGTAGGCATTTGAAAAAAAAAAAACCGTACTAATTCCAAGGCAGTTTGGATTGAGACAAGGACGATCATGCGTCACAAACTTAATGCGTTTCTATTCAAGGCTAATAAATGTAATACAAGAAGGAGATGGATGGGCTGATTGTGCTTATCTAGACCTGAAAAAAAACTTTTTATAAGGTGCCACACAAGAAATTCAGACGAAATTAGAAACTGCAGGAGGAATACAGGGCAAATTGCTGAAGTGGATGGAGGACTTTTTGCATGAAAGAAAAATTGAGAGTGGTGATAAGAGACAAACATTCTAATTGGGATGAAGTGATTAGTGGAATTCCACAAGGAACAGTACAGGCCCCAATAATGTTTGCTATATATATTAATGATATGGATAAATGGATTGAAAGTTATATGAACTTCTTTGCGGACGATGCAAAATTGTTGAAAAAAGTTAACACTGTAGAAGATTGTGAGTCGCTGCAGAGTGACCTCAATAAAGTATGGGAATGGATTAGAAACTGGGAGATGGAATTCAATATTAAGAAGTGTAGTATAATGGAATTTGGAAGCAGCAAAAAAAAAAAAAAAAAAAAAAAATAGTGGGATCATATACATTGGGAGAGGAAGAAATTGAAAAATAGAAAATGAGAAGGACCTCGGAGTCATTACTATGAATAATATGTCCCCTCAGAAACATATAAAAAAAAATTCTTGGAGAAACTTATAATTTAATAAGAACAATCAAAGTGGCATTTACATACCAGGACGAAGAAATGGTTAAGAAAATACTAATCACTTTGATAGGACCAAGATTGGAGTATGCAGTGACGACGTGGTCATTAAGTACAAAAAATATATGACAAAACTTGAAAGAATACAAAGAACAATTACGAAATTGGCACCAACACACTCAGAACTATCATATGAAGAGAGACTAGCAAAACTTGAGCTACAGACAGCAAAGAAGAGAGAGAGGAGACTTGATAACTATTTATCGAATCATGAAAGGCATAGAAACTACTGATAGAAAGGATCTAATAAAATGGAGCAGTAGAGATACAAGAAGACACGGAAAGAAAATCAAGAAAGCTATAGAAGAGACTTGAAAAAGAACAGCTTTCCCCACAGGGTAATAGACGTTTGGAACAAGTAAGATGTAAATGTGGTGTGTGCAAAAACGATACACGAATTTAAAAACAGTCTAGATAAAACGAGATATGAGGACGGGACACCACGAGCATAGCTCCCCTTCCCGTAAAATACAACTAGGTAAACACACACACACAATTATATATATATATATATATATATATATATATATATATATATATATATACATATATATATATATACTTATATATATATATATATATATATATATATATATATACTCTTGCATACATACAATCACACACACATACACACGCGCGCACACATACATATACAGACGCACAAATACATAAACATGTTCAGACACGCACAGCACACACACATGCATTTGTACACATACATATATATGCTCGACAGAGGAGTTGTGCCGTTCATAACAACTATCCCAGCGGTCCGAGTTCGATTCCCGCCCAGGGCTGAAACGATTTCGGCAATGCTACAATGCGAGCCGGCACTCAACTCTCGTGGGCAAGGAGATGTATGTGTGTATTTACCTAGTTGTATTTACCTAGTTGCATTTTACGGGAAGGGGAGCTATGCTCGTGGTGTCCCGTCTTCATATCTCATTTTATCTAAACTATTTTTAAATTCATGTATTGTTTTTGCACACATTACTTTCTCATCTAACTTTTTCCAAATGTCTATTACTCTGTGAGGAAAGCTGTTCTTTTTCGGATCTCTTCTATAGTTGTCTTTCTTGATTTTCTTTCCGTGTCCTCTTGTATTTCTATCATCCCATTTTATTAGATCCTCTCTATCAATAATTTCTATGCCTTTCATGATTCTGTAAATAGCTATCAAATCTCCTCTCTCTCTTCTTTGCTCTAGTGTCTGTAGCTCAAGTTTTGCTAGTCTTTCTTCATATGACAGTTTTGAGAGTGTTGGTGCCAGTTTTGTAATTGCTCTTTGTATTCTTTCAAGTTTTTTTATACATTTTTTTTTTTTTTTTGGTACTTGGTGACCACATCGTTGCTGCATATTCCAATCTTGGTCTTATCAGAGTGATTAGTATTTTTTTCACCATTTCTTCATCCAGGTATGTAAATGCCACTTTGATTGTTCTTATTGAATTATAAGTTTCACCAAAAATCTTATTTATTTGTTTCTCAGATAACATACTATTCATAACAATGACTCCCAGGTCCTTCTCATTTTTAACTTTTTTATATTCTTTCTTCTCCCAATTTATATGATCCTGTTATTCTGTTTTTGCTTTTTCCAAATTCCATTATACTACACTTTTTAGTATTGAACTCCATCTCCCACTTCCTACTCCATTCCCAGACTTTATTTAGATCACTCTGTAGTAGTGATTCACAATCTTCTTCCGTGTTCACTCTTTTTAATAGTTTTGGATCATCTGCAAAGAAGCTCATATAACTTTCAATTTCTTCATCCATATCATTAATATATATATAGCAAACATTATTGGGGCCAGAACTGTTCCTTGTGGAACACCACTTATTACTTCATCCCAATTTGAGTGTTTGTCTCTTATCACTACTCTCATTTTTCTTTGTTGTAAAAAGTCTTCCATCCATTTAAGCAGTTTGCCCTGTATTCCTCCTTCGGTTTCTAATTTCTTAAGCAACTTCTTATGTGGTACTTTGTCAAAAGCTTTTTTTAGATCTAGAAATGCACAATCAGCCCATCCATCTCTTTCTTGTATTATATCTATTAGCCTTGAATAGAAACATATTAAATTGGTGACGCATGATCGTCCTTGTCTGAATCCAAATTGCCTTGGATTTAGTACGTTTTTTTCCTAAATATTTTACCCATCTACTTTTGACAATTCTTTCACTAATTTTTGCTATTGTACTTGTTAGAGAGACTGGTCTATAGTTGGTAGGGTCTTCTTTATTTCCCCCTTTATATATGATAATATATTTGCTTTTTTCAATCTTCTGGAACTTTTCCTTCTTTCAAGGAACTGTTTATTATGCTATGTATTTTGTCTGCCAGTTCATTCCGGCATTCTTTCAGAATCCAGTTTGCTATTTCATCTGGTCCTTGCGATTTTCTGACATCAAGATTACTTAAGTGTTTCATTGTTTCATTCTTTGTTACCTCTATTTCTTTCATAGAGGGGACTTTCTCTTTCCATTCGATCTCTTCAGGTTGTATGTTCTCCCTTGTAAACACTAATTTAAAATGCTTGTTCATAATTTCCGCCATTTTTACTTCCTCTGTGTATTCAACTTCTCCTTGTCTTAATTTCTCCAAATCTTGTTTGTTTTTCAGTTTGTTGTTTACAAATCTGTAAAATAGTTTTGGTTGATCTTTACATTTTTCTATGACATCTTTTTCATATTTTCTCTTTTCCTCTCTGCACACTTGTACATATTCATTTCTATAACAAGTATATATTTTCCATTTTTCTGGTCTTTTGTTTTTCTTCAATTTTGGTCCAAGCTTTATCTCTTTTGTCTTTTAACTCCCTACAACTTTTGTTGTACCAGCACTTTACATATTCTTTTTCTTGTTTTTGTCTTGGGACATACTTTTCCATTCCTTTTTTTTTTTTTTTTTTTATAAAATTTAGTCAAAATATTCCATTTCTCTTCCACTGTTGTTTCTTCTTTGTATATTCCTTCCCAATTTTCTTTTTGAAAGAATTCTCTTATTTTATCAAAGTTTGTTTTTTCATACATCATTCTTCCTTTTCTGTATTAATTTCTTTTCATGCATTTTTCCTCATTTAGTTCCAGTTCAATCAATATGTGGTCACTTTTACTTATTGGTGTTTTATATTCAATCTTGTCCACTATTCTAGGTTCAGATGTGATTATTAGGTCTAGTCTCGATGGTTCTTCTTCATTTTTATACCTAGTGTTCTTCTGTATCCACTGTGTCATTGTATGGTCAATAATCATCTCGAGTAGAACATTTGCCCATGAACCGTCTCCACCCTTTACTGTCATCTCTTCCCATCAGACTTCTTTGCAATTAAAGTCGCCCATCATAACTACTCTTCCTCCATCTTCCATTATCTTATTTAATGTTATCCTTGTGTCTTCTAACATACTTTTATGTTCACTTTCTTCCCACGAGGCTGTTTTTTGAGGCACATAATTTATCACAAACTTTCTGCTTTTCTTATCTCTGTCTTCCACTTCGATCATAATCATCTCTACTGTATTCTTTCCATATGTGACACACCTCACGTTTATATCCTTCTTAGTCAGGAACATAACTCCACCCCCTTGTTTTGTCTCTGTTTCTAATCCAATAATTATATGCATCATGTCCTACACTGTTGGGTGGTAGTGGACCTTTTAATTTCGTTTCTACAATTCCCATTATGCCCGGTTCTTTTTCCTTCAGATAATCATTCAGCTCATTCAATCCTGTTATTAATCCATCTATATTTGTGTAAGACATTCTTAGTTTTCTGCCACTTCCATTGTATTCTGTTTCACTTTTGTTTTTCTTTCGTATGTCGTATTTCCTTACTTTCATATTCACTACTCTCCAATAGAATTTATCTTTTTCTGACTCTCTTCTCTTCTCGTTTTTTTCCTTAGCTTCATGTCTTTTCATTTTTTCCTCCTCTCTTTCTTTATTCATTTCTCTTTTTATCCATACCTTTTTATATTGTTCACTTGCTGCTTGTTTCCCTGTTTTTGCTAAGATATTCTCTGCCGTCGTTTGTGACCTGAATTTAATCTTAATTGGTCTGGTCTTTTCTGTACTATACTTTCCGAGCCTAAACTTCTCTTCAATTTGTTTAATTATTTCAGGTTCATCTTCCTGAACTAATTCTAGTAAACTGCTAACTTTTTCTTTTTCCTCATTGATTCTTGTGGTTCTATTTAGGTTATGCTTCTCTTCCATTCCTAATATAATTATACATTTCTTTTTGTCTGCTAAGTCTCTTACTATATTCTCCTTCTGTCTCGTCACTTTAATAACTGAGTCTTCAGTTTGTTCTTTCATTTGCTGTTTAATTATGTCAGTAAAAGCAACTATACTGTTTTCTTCGATTTTTTTCTAACCCTGTGCTTCTTTTGCTATGGACTCTATATTGTCTTTATTATTCCTCTTTAATTCTTCATTCTCCTCTTTAACTTCTTTTAACTGTCTTTTTAATTCTTCTATTTCTTTAGTTAAGTTTTTGTCCACCTTCTCTAGTTCTTCCAATTTTTCAACTCTCTGCGCAATATTTGCTATGTTACCAAACCTATTCTCCCAATGTTCGGTCATTTGTTCAAGTTTTTCCTCTAGTCTTGCTAATCGGGGGAGGTTGGTATCCGCCCCCTCCCCCTCATTAAATCCCTGGAAATTATTATTCTCACCTTCCATTGTGCTGCTCTTACCTATATTTCTAATCTTTACATTTTTGTTAATCTCTTCACTAAAATCATCGGTCCTTCTCTTGTTTACAAGACGTCTGGCCTCCTGGACCAAGTCCTCCTCTTCCTCATTTCCTTCCATTTCCCTCAGTAATCCCTCCCCTTCTCCTTTTCCCTCACTTCCCACTACACCACGAGCTTTCCCCTTCCCTGTAAATACAATAAGGTACTTCCTTTGCGTTGAGATCCACGAAAATTTCACTTTTTCTTCAGAACTCCAATCTTCGCCGTCCATCCGACGAAAGTGTGTGTGTGTGTGTGTGTAAGGTCACAGTATTGTCCATAGATCGGGCACATATGAGTTCTGAGGTCTCATACGGGAGGGCAATAGTTGTCGATCACAAGTACAACACGTGATCCAAGACCTTGTTGAATCTCCCTCTCTTCCTTTCTCTCTACGATCTTGAAAGCCTTAAAACACTGCAATGACGGTTTAATGCCATACATGGAGAAATTAATTCGAGACAGAGCCTAGCCATGCTAAAGGGCCATTTACACGGTCTAACAGTTTGACAAACTCAGTTTGTCAAACAAGTGCTTGAAGTGATGTTTGACCGTGTGAATAGGGTATTTGGTTGTAAAACACGTTCGACAAACATGTTTGACGACCAAATACCCCATCCACACGGTCAAACATCACTTCAAACACTTGTCTGACAAACCGGGTTTGTCAAACTGTTAGACCGTGTAAATGGCCCTTAAGAAAAGACCAGACCGGCCATATGATACTGTGGAAAATAGACTTGCCTTCCCACAACTTCGGCTTTGTTTCCCCTCTATTTTAGTCCTCGACACTCCAACTAACGCTTCAGTTGAAAGTTGAAATAACAGTCAATACGTTGAATGTCAATCTTGGCCCCAGAGACATCGTCTTCTAACAATTAAACCTTTGGAAATGAGCCGCTTGTCGTCATCGTTACTCTTTTCGTATAAACATTTCACTGCGTTTGTCCGCAACTTGGTAGTTTGCTCAACTGCATACGGAGAGCGTGGTAACTGTGACGTCAACATTTCGGTTTGCTATCCCAAGAATAGGAGACAATGGTGTTAAGGTGAGTGAAATCGTCTGGCGTCAAAAATAAACATTTTGAAAAGTTAAACAAGTCTATTCTGGCTGACGTCAGACGATTTTATTCAATTGAAAAGATGGGGAACCCTGTATGACGTCAAAGGTTTAATTTTTTTTTTTTTTCGTATTACGCCTAGTGATCTTATTCAGTTGAGATTCCTCATGATGTGAAAGGATTGTGTCTGTTAAGAGGTCGTTGATGTTTACATATTCTGGTCTAGACACTATCGTAATGATGATCAGTCAAATCTAATCAGAAAAGACTTGTAGATAAGATTGTATTCCTTCTACTTCATGTTTTACAAGCCATTATCCAATTTAGTGGTGTATATCTGGTAAAAAAAAATACACATATATATATATATATTATATATATATATATATATATATGAATATATATATATATATATATCTGTATATATATATATATATATATATATATTATATATACATACATACATACATAGTTATATATGTGTGTGTATATATATATATATATATATATATATATATATATATATGTATGTATATATATATATACTTGAGGATTTTTTCCCCCCACCCAGAGATTGACCTAGCTGATCTGCAGAGGACGCAATGCACGTCGCCCCTCTCCTGCTGGGGGCAACACTGGCACTCCTGACGGGGGGTACGGTCGCTTCCAAGATCCTCTTCCTGGCTCCCATCGCTGGCAAGAGCCACGCAGGCTACTATTCCTCCGTCGTTACGACGCTGGCCAGACATGGTCACGAGGTAGGCGTCTCAAAAGCTGTCGAAGTGCAAGAGTGAAGGAGAGTAAGAGAGAGAGTGAGAGTGAATGAATGCGAGAGAGAGAGAAAGTATGTGCGTGTGTATGATTCACCATGGGTTTGAATCACGTGTTGGACTCGTGATTGACAGCCATTTCCCTCCCGGGAGAGTGGGATGTGTCTGTGTGTATTTACTTAGTTGTATTTACCTAGTTGTATTATATGGGAAAGGAGCTATGCTCGTAGTGACCCGTCTTTGTATCTTTCAGCACTCTGTGTCGGAAGTTATTCTTTTTCAGATCTCTTCTATAATCATCCTTTTTAGTTTCTTTTCATGTCCTCTTGTTTTTCTATTGTCCCATTTTAATATATAATCTCTATCTAGGATTTCAATTCCTTTCATGATTATATAAATAGTCAGTAGATCTCCTCTTTCTCTTCTTTGTTTTAGAGTTGGTAGTTCCAATTTGGACAATCTTTGTTCGTATGCCAATTATGAGTGTTGGTGCCAACTTAGTCGTTGCTCTTTGTATTCTAATCTATTTATATTCTTTTTAGTACTGGGTGCCCATAGTGTTGCAGCATACTCCAAATTTGGTCTTATCAGTGTAACTAATATTTTCTTGACCATTTCCTCATCCAAATAGTCAAATACTACTTTCATCGACCTTAGTAGGTTGAAGATTTCTCCAACTATTTTATTAATATGTTTGTCCGATGACATGTCTTTGCTAATTATTACTCCTAGGTCACTTTCTTTACTTCACCAATTTTATAATTTTTACTTTTTCCAAACTCTATCATACTACACTTCATGATGTTAAAGTTCACTTCTCACTTTTGACTCCATTTCCAGATTTTATCTAGGTCTATCTATAGTGATTCACAATCTTCCTCTTTACTTACCTTCTTTAGTATTTTTGCGTCATCTGCGAAGAAGTTCATATAACATTTCATACCTTCATCCATGTCATTTATATATATGGCAAACATGATTGGAGCCAATACCGAACCTTGCGGGGCACCATTTATAATTTCTTCCCAGTTCGAGTATTTGTCTCGGATTACTACCCTCATTTTCCTCCCAGTCAATAAGTCTTCCATCCATTCCAATAGTTCTCCTTTAATGACACCTATTGATTGCATTTTTCTTATTTAGTTTTTATGTGATACTCTATCAAATGCTTTTTGTAGATCTAGAAAAGCACAGTCCGCCCACCCATCCCTTTTTTTGTATCATTTCTATTAGTCTCGAGTAGAAGCAGATCAAGTTTGTTGTACATGATCTTCCTTGTCTAAATCCAAATTGTTTTGGATTCAGTATATTTTTTCTTCCAGATGTTACATATACTTTTGATAACCTTTTC
Organism: Oratosquilla oratoria; assembly: GCF_046742065.1. Taxonomy (NCBI): domain Eukaryota; kingdom Metazoa; phylum Arthropoda; class Malacostraca; order Stomatopoda; family Squillidae; genus Oratosquilla; species Oratosquilla oratoria. The sequence goes on from NC_134805.1 coordinate 32,493,175, forward strand.
ACATATTTTTGCTATTGTGCTTGTAAGGGAGACCGGTCTGTAGTTAGTTGGATTTTCCTTGTTCCCTCCTTTATATATTAGTAAAATATTTGCATTTTTCCAGTCCTGTGGTACCTTTCTTTGAGTGAGTATTCATTTATCTTGTATATTTTGTCCGTCAACTCATATATGCATTCTTTTAATATCCAATTTGCAATTCCATCCGGACCGTGCGATTTTATGACAATTTTTTTTTATTTGGTCTCTGACTTCCCTCTGTCACATTTATTTCCTTCACTTGGAGACATCTCTCTCTATTTCCTCACATTTTTGTGAACTTTCAATTGTGAATACCGATTTGAAATATTTGTTCATAGTTTCAGCCATTTCTAATTCTTTATATTCGTAATTCCCTTGGCGCAGTCTTACTATTTTTTTTTCTTTTATTTAGTTTACCATTTACAGACCTTTAAAATAGCTTAGGTTGTTCCTTGCATTTTTCTATTATGTCTCTTTCATAGTTTCTCTTTTCATCTCTGCGTATTTTTACATAATCATATCTTAGTTTGATATATGTTTGCCACTTACTCGTTTTTTTTTTTTCCCTCCAAGATTTGTCTCTTTTATCCTTAGCCTCACTACATTTTTTGTTGTACCAGCTTTTTATGTATACTCTTTCTTGTTTCTGTTGTGGTACATATTTGTTCACTCCCTCATTGTAAATTTCTTTTAGTATACTCCATTTCTCTTCCATTTTTGTTTCTTCATATAAGAAGTTTTCCAAATTTGCGTTTTGAAAGAATTTTCTGAGTTTCTCAAAATCCGTTTTGTTGTACATTAGTCTTCTTTTTCTATGTTTCTCATTTCTTCTCAAATCCATTTGTTCTTTTATTTCGAATTCTATTAGTACGTGGTCACTCTTCCCAACTGGGGTTTTGTAATCAATTCTGTCCACAATTTCAAGCTCTGACGTAAGTGTTAAATCTAGTCTCGATGGTTCCTCATTGTTTCTGTATCTGGTAATTTCCTTTACCCATTGAGTCATTGTGTATTCAATGGTCATATCCAGTAGTATGTTTCCCCAGAGGTCTTCACCCTTCACTGTCATTTCTTCACAACATATTTCTTTTGAGTTCAAATCACCCATGATTACCGTATTTTCCGGCGTATAGTGCGCGACTTTTTTCCTTTGGAAGGGCCTAAAAATAGGGGGTGCGCGTTATCCAGTGGTGCGCATTATCTACGGCCTACGATAAAAATTCTGCGGCTGTGTAATTTTTTTTCACAACAACGTGACGATGTTGGCCGTCACAAAGTCGGGATGGCACACTTCTCCGTGACGTTCCGTGAGAACAAGAAGAACAGCCATGGTGACATGAAAGAATACGCCAGCATGGGCTATATAGATATTTGGTATAGGTAGGTATCTATCGAATCTTATTTTTCATGTTTAAATAGGCCTAAACACCATGAAACATGATCAATATTCATGATATTTGCCCATGTTCACAGCATCCTAGTTTGAATTTTTATGTTGGCTTTGTTGCTTCACTTTAGGTATGGTACAAATTCCGTTGCGGCCGTTCATAAACTTGTGTCAAACACCTGACTACAACACCCTCTTTCGGGAGTTATATTAACTAAACGTCACCTCGATGAGAGACTGTCCTACTTCACCACTGTCATTGCAGGTTCAAAGCTAAAACGAAACAGTCTGTAGTTTGTTTCAGTATTAAATAAAAAAAAATGGTAAAGACGAATTATTTCCTCGAGATATAAAATGAACATTTTCTGTAAAAATCCCGAAATTTTTCTGTATATTTTACTTTCAATCAACTTTTTTTAGATCATATTTCCTACAAACTATTTAAGCTACAAAGTAATAATGGACCAACGCACAACATGAGTCGTATACCGGTACATGTAGTTCCGACTTTTTCTTAGCTGTGTCCTGATTGATGCCTAAACTGACACTTAATTTAGTGACAAATCAACAGATTTCCCAGCGGTGGCTCTAGCCAATGAAAAATACTTCTCCATGTAACCTCGTTCACATGATACAAAGTAATTAATCGCCGTTATTTCATTGGTTTATTTTTTACTAATATTAATTATCGTAGTCTATGCAAATATTTGGGATCCGTAAAACAGTACTGGTACCAACATCATGAACGTTGGCCGTTTTAGCTCACCCGGAATATGCTAGATCAGGGCCAAGATTGACAGTTCTATTGCCAATATAGCCTACACTAAACACCCTCTTGCAAGAGTTTGTTAAACTAAACGTCGCTTCAGTAAAGAGACTTATGAACCGAAACATAGTTTGTTGCTGCATGGCGATAAAAACTTGTACACGGTGATAAAAACTTGTAAGATGAATTATTCCCTCAGGATAGTAAGTTACAAATTTTCTGTAAAAATTCGAATTTTTTCATGTACATTTTGTATCCAATAAACTTTTCATGGCTCAAATTTCCCACAAAACAATGGACCAACGCAAGCAGGAGTCGCATACATGCAGTTCACGAGCTTTAGCCACCAGTGACTTTTCCTGGCATGCGCGTTATACGTCGGTGCGCGCTATCTGTGTACTGAGATAACGAAGTGCATGGGTGCGCATTATAACCCGATGCGCATTTTAAGCCGAAAAATACGGTACTATATTTCCTCCTTCTTTCAGTAAATCAGTTACTTCATTCTTTGTGTCTTTCAACAGTTTGGAATCGATCAATCTCTGTCCAAGACTTTTTTTTTTTTTTTTTTTGGGGGGGGGGGGCATAGAATACTAAAAAAATTCTACTTTTCATGTCACTGTTTTCAACTTTTATCATAATCAATTCCACATTGGTTTTTCTTTCTGTTATCTTGGTCATATGCCTTTCTTAGTAAAAATTTTTACTCCGCCCTGTTTTTCTTTTCTATTTTTCATCCAATGATTATATAGACCTTGTCCCACAGTGTTTGGTGGTAGAGGACTTTTTAATTTCGTTTCTACAACTCCCATTACGTCTGGTTTTTCTAATATCAGATAGTCATTTAATTCGTTCAGTCCTGAAATCATGCCGTCTATGTCGATATAAGCTATTTTCATTTTTTTCCCTTTCTCATCCCTTTCTGTCTATTTCGTTTCCTTTCTGTATGTGTATTTACCTAGTTGTATTTTACGGGAAGGGGAGCTATGCTCGTCGTGTCCCATCTTCATATATCTTTTTATCTAGACGGTTTTTAAATTCGTGTATCATTTTTGCACACACCACATTTCCATCTAACTTGTTCCAAACGTCTATTACCCTGTGGGGAAAGCTGTTCTTTTTCAGGTCTCCTCTATAATTGTCTTTTTTTTTTTTTTTCTTTCCGTGTCCTCTTGTATCTCTACTATCCCATTTTATTAGATCCTCTCTATCAATAATTTCTATGCCTTTCATGATTTTATAAATAGTTATCAAGCCTCCTCTCTCTCTTCTTTGCTCTAATGTTTGCAGCTCAACTTTTGCCAATCTCTCCTCATATGGTAGGTCTGAGAGTGTTGGTGCCAATTTTGTAATTGCTCTTTGTATTCTTTCAAGTTTTGTTATACATTTTTTTTGTACTTGGTGACCACGTCGTCGCTGCATACTCCAGTTTTGGTCTTATCAAAGTGACTAGTATTTTCTTCACCATTTCTTCGTCCAGGTATATAAATGCCACTTTGATTGTTCTTATTAAATTATAAGTTTCTCCAAAAATTTTGTTTATATGTTTCTCAGGGAACACATTATTCTTAATAATGACTCCCAGGTCCTTCTCATCTTCCACTGTTTTAACTTTCTTCTTCCAAATTCCATTGTACTACACTTCTTAATATTGAATTCCATCTCTCACTTCCTACTCTATTCTCATACTTTATTGAGACCACTCTGCAGAGACTCACAATCTTCTACAGTTTTCATTTTTTCAGCAGTTTTGCATCGTCCGCAAAGAAGCTCATATAACTTTCAATTCCTTCATCCATATAATTAATATATGTATATAGCAACAATATTGTGGCCAGAACTGTTCCTTGTGGAACTCCACTAATCACTTCATCCCAATTAGAATGTTTGTCTCCTATCACCACTTTTATTTTCTTTCATGCAAGAAGTCTTCCATTCACTTCAGTAGTTTACGCTGTATTCCTCCTGCAGTTTCTAATTTCTTTAGCAATTTCTTATGTGGCACCTTATCAAAAGCTTTTTTCAGGTCTAGAAATGCACAATCAGCCCATCCATTTCTTTCTCGTATCATATCTATTAGTCTTGAATAGAAACACATAAAGTTTGTGACACATAATCTTCCTTGTCTAAACCCAAATTGCCTTAGATTTTTTTTTTTCAAATGCCTTACCCATCTAATTTTTATCATTTTTCACAAATTTTAGCTACCGTACTTGTAAGAGAGACCGGTCTATAGTTAGTAGGGTCTTCCTTGTTTCCCCCTTTATATATTGGTATTATATTTGCTCTTTTCCAATTTTCTGGAACTTTTCCTTATTTCAGTGAACTGCTCATTAGACTATGTATTGTGTCTGTTAGTTCGTTCCTGCATTCTCTTAAAATCCAGTTTCCCTTTTCATCTGGACAATGCGATGTTCTGACATCGAGATTACTCAAGTTATTCATTATTATTATTATTTTTTTTTTTACTTCTATCTCTTTCATAGGGGGGACTTTCTCCTCCCACTCGACATCTCTAAGTTGTATGTTCTCCCTCGTAAACACTGATTTAAAATGCTTGTTCATAATTTCTGCCATTTCTATTTTCTCTGTGTATTCAACTCCTCCTTGTCCTAGTTTCAATAGTTCTTGTTTGTTTTTCGGTTTGGTATTTACAAATCTATAAAATAGTTTTGGTTGGTCTTTACATTTTTCTATGACATCCTTTTCGTATTTTCTCTTTTCTTCTCTGCGCACTTGTACATATTGCTTTCTATAACTAGTATATATTTTTCATTTTTCATATATTTTGCCTTTCTTCCATTTTATCCAAGCTTTATCCCTTTTGCCTTTTTATTCGCTACATCTTTTGTTGTACGAACACTTTACATATACTTTTTCTTGTTTTTGTCTTGGAACATACTTTTCCACTCCTTTATAAATTTTTGTCAAAATATTCCATTTTTCTTCTACTGTTGTTTCCTCCTTGCATATCCTTTCTTAGTCTGTTTTTTTTTTTTTTAAGTTCTCTTATTTTATATATACTTTTTTCCATACATCAATCTTCCCTTTCTATATTGTTTATTTTTTCCATGTACTTTCCTCATTTAGTTCCAGTTCAACTAATATGTGGTCATTCTTACTTATTAGTGTCTTATATTCCATCTTGTCCACTATTTCAGGTTCTGGTGTGATTATTAGGTCCAGTCTAGATGGTTCTTCCTCATTTCTATACCTAGTATTGTCTTGTATCCATTGCGTCATTGTATGTTCTATAATCATATCAGGTAGTACAATTCTCCATAGGTCGTCTCCCCCTTTTGCTACCATCTCTTCCCAGCAGATTTCTTTGCAATGAAAGTCACCTATCATAACTTTTTTTCCTCCATCTTCCCTTATCTTTAGTGTTATCCTTGTGTCTTGTAAAATATTTTTGTGTTCTCTCTCTTCCCACGAGGCCGTTTTAGCAGGCACATAATTTACCACAAACTTCCTGCTCTTCTTGTCCCTATCCTCTATTTCCATCATAATCATCTCTACTCTATTCTTTCCGTATGCAACAATCCTCACATCTATACCCTTCTTAGTCAGGAACATAACTCCACCCCCTTGTTTTACCTCTCTGTTTCTAATCCAATAATTATATGCACCATGTCCTACACTGCTGGGTGGTAGTGGACCTTTCAATTTTGTCTCTACAATTCCCATTATGTCCGGTTCTTTTTCCTTCAGGTAATCATTCGTTTCATTCAGTCCTACTATTAAGCCATCTATATTTGTGTAAGACACTTTTATTTTCCTGTTACCTCCATCCTGTTTTCTGTTTCCCTTCCGTTTTCTCTGCTATGAACCATTTCCTCACTTTCATATCCACTACTCTCCAATAGAATTTCTCTTTGAGTCTGCTCTGTTCTTGTTTTTTTCCTTAGCTTCTATTATTTTTTTCTCTTTATTCATTTCTTTTATCCATGCCTGTTTATACTGATATTTTGTAGCTAGTTTCCCTGTTTTTGCTAAGATATTCTCTGCTGTTGTTTGTGACCTGAATTTAACCTTAATTGGTCTGGTCTTGTCTATATTGTATTTCTTCAATATATATATTTCTTTAATATCTTTCTCTATTTCTTGTTCATCTTCTTGAACTACTTCTAATACCTTGTTTACTTTTTCTTTCTCCTCTTTTACTCCTATGGTCCTATTTGTATTATGCTTCTCTTCCATTCCTAATATAATTATACATTTCTTTTTATCTGCTAAGTCTCCTACTATATCTTCCTTCTCTCTCGTCACTTAAATAACTGTGTTCTTAGTTTGTTCTTTCGTCTGTTTTACTATATCTCTAAATTCTATTTTGTTGTTCTCTTGGACTTTTCTCCACCCACTTACCTCTTTTGCTATGGACTCTTTATTCTCTTTGTTATTTTTCTTTAATTCCTCATTCTCATCCTTTACTTCTTTTAACTGTTTTTAATTCTTCTATTTCTTGATCTAGGTTTTCATTCTTCTTCTTTAGTTCTTCCAGTTTATCAACTCTTTGAGTAACTAGTGCTAATTGGGAGGTTATCATCTCCTCCCTCATTAAATCCATAGAAGTAATTATCTCCTTTTTCCATTAAGCTGCTATTATCTATATTTTTACTTTCAATACTTCTGCTTACCTGTTCGACCTCGTCTGTGAGATCTGCGCACCTTTTGTTTACACCCCTTCTGACGTCCGGGGCCTGTTCTTCCCCTTTCTCATTTTCTTCCATTTAACTTAATAACCCCTCCCCTTCTCCTTTTTCTTCACTTTCCTACTACACCACGAGCTTTCCCCTTCCCTACTAATACAACACAGGTACTCCCTCGTCATTGAAATCCACAAAAATTGCGTTTCTTTTTTTTCGGAGTTCTAATCTTCGCCGTGAATCCGACGATTGTGTGTGCGTGCGTGTATGTAGTTATGTGCGTGTGTTTATGTATGTGTGTGTGTTTACCTAACTGCAATATACTAGAAGGGGTCCTGCCTTTCTCTTTCTCTAACCGCCACAACTTATTTTCAAATTCACGTATGGTTTGAGCTTGTGCTATTCCAGGTATGGTCAATTAATATTTCTCACATCCTTCAGGTACTTACTCAACATATATTATTACTTGTTTTGAACTCAAGTGTGGTTCTAGCAAGTGCTATATTAGCTCCTGGGCTATTTCAGGAGTCTACACATTTGTGTGGAAAACTGAAATTGTTCATATCTTCCAAACATGTTTCTTTTTTCTAACTTGTGTCCATGACCTCACAAAGTCCTCATTTCCCAAACAACGAGATCTTCAGTCAAATTTGGGCACTTCCTTTGAGGATATGAACACCACAATAGTGTACCTTCCCTCCATCCCTCTCTCTTCAATATTTCAACAAGGACAGAGCCAGTGGTTCCATTCTGTCCTCATACAACTTATCTAATCAAGCATGAAACTACAAGTCAAAGTGATGTTACAGTGAGTCAACAAATGTCACTAGCTAATGATCTTTTCAGATTACCTATGTCACGCCTTTTCCTTCGAAAAAGGAAACTGCTAACATCCGAATGATTGTCTTACCAGACCTGGACTTTTCCCCGTACATACCCAACATGTTCAAGGGTACAGTTGTACCATTGTTAAAGGTACTGACCTCCTCTTTTGTGCTTTTATATAATCATGAACTTGATTCACACTATGCCTCAAGTGACAGTTGAAGCTACACCTGCTTTCTTCCCTTCTACAGCTACTACCCCTAGCTGCAACCCTTTGTGCTGATGGTCTTGAAGATCCTAAGGTAACACAGCTATTGAATGAGACCTTTGATTTGATCATAATGCCATCCGGAGGAACAGAATGTTTCCTCTCATTTGTACATCATTTCAAGGTAGAGTTGATATTTTTTTCCTCAAGTATCATGTCTTTATGGAAGAAGTATCCCATCATCTCTTTCAGTACTACAGGTATCTTAGTAGTGTTCAGTAATTGAATGCCAGCAACTTTTGTATGACAACCATTTTTGTTTATATTTCTTCTGTCTTGTCCTATAACTATTAATTTGAAAACAAGTGTTTTGCTTATGATTGTTTATATTTAAGATAATTCTACACAATGTATACTTGTATTTTTGTTGAATATGAATTGATAAAATCTACTAAATGTGAGTTTTGATGAAGAAAGAAAGAGAAAGAATGTAATAAACCATAGTTATTAACAAGTGATTATAGCAGTATAGTTGTTAGAAACTATATCTCTTTGTAGGAATAATACAACTCCAGCTCTCTTACAGGTTCCTTTTGTGATGGTGATCCCTGTTGGCCTGGCATCCTCAGTTGATGGTCTTGTTGGTAATCCCAGCTTTCCATCCTATGAAGTCAACCTTCTCCATGATGCTCAGCCTCCACTGCCTTTCATGAAGCGTGCAATCAACCTTGGCCTGGATTTCTTCATGCGCATATTGACTTATTTCTTCACTGTACCTTTGTATGGGCAAATGCACAAATAAGATGATTAATACATATATGTCAATGAAATATAGGTTATATATACATATACACATACACTAAACTCCCTCTGTACCCTCATAAGGGTGTGGCTGAATCAAAGCACACTCATACATAATGCACAACCAAATTATACACGATCACCACTCCCAACTTAGCACTCTGGGGAGTAAGGGTCAGCTTGTCCTCTCACACTGTTTGGATCAAAGACAGTGCAGCAAAGCACACCTCATCCAAAGCAAGGCCCAGCAACTAGACTTTGTTTACTTGAACTGCTTCATTATATGACAACATAAGAACATAAGAATGAAGGAGACTGCAAGAGACCATAAGGCCTACACTAGGCAGCTCCATATCCATCACCACCTGTCATCCCCATCTATAAAGTTGTCTAATTGTTTCATAAAACAACTGATAATTTCAGCGCTTACTACATGGTTACTAAGTTTATTCCATTTGTCGACCATCCCATTAGTAAACCAATTCTTGCCTATTTCCTTTTTAAATCTAAATTTGTCCAGTTTATAACCATTACTGTGAATCCTGACCTGTTGTTTTAATATGATGACCTTGTTTGCATCATCCTTGTTAAAGCCTTTGATCCACTTGAACACCTCTATTAGATCACCACACACTCTGTGTCTTTCCAGAGAGTGTAAGTTAAGATCCCTAAGCCTCTCTTCGTAAGGCAAATTTCTGAGTCCACGTATCATTTTGATCATTCTTCTCTGTACTGATTTCTGAGTTCATGTATAATTTTAGTCATTTTTTTTTGTACTGATCATCCACTCAAAATTATTTATGATCAGTCAATCAATCCATTTCCCCTGGTCTTTCTTCCAGAAGACCTGTGGTCTTCAGGTAATTGGCAACAGCCTCTGCTATTATGATTTATGATGTTTTGATTTTTTTTTTTTATCAAGGAACTTTTGTGACCAATAGGTATTCTGACAGGTAGAAACAATGTAAGTTCATACATACATACATATACCTAAGGCTTTTTCTCCTTTACAAGGGAGGTAACCAAAAAACAAAGGTATAGAAACCACTCCCACCCATTCCATCCCCTACATACTCCACCCCCCCTCTACCCTCCCATTTATCTTGGCACCTCCTGGATGATGGGTTATCTCTGCATATTGTCCACTGCCCTGGGTCAGAAGCAGTGTAGCAAGACACAGCACATTCACAGCAAAGCCACTTCATTAGATTGCCCCCCCCCCCACGTCCCCCTCATACAGAAAAGGAGACGGGGAGAAATTCCTTCAGGCTGCGTCAATTTCTTTCTCATACATACTCCCTCACCCCCCTATCCCCCACCCACTCCCTCTCATGCATCACAACATCATCCATACACAAGTATTCTCCATTCACCCCTATCTTCTGTCCTCTCCCATCCTTCCTCAACAGGCATTCCCCTCTTTCCCAGTGCCCCTTTTACCCCATCCATCCATCTTATCCTCAGTTGCCCCCTCATGTTCACTCCTTACACATCTGCCTTCCACACCTCTTTTACTAATCTTTCTTCACTCCTTTACATGTGTCCAAGCCATCCCAATACTCTTTCATCAACCCTATCTCCCAACTCCCTTTCCACCCCTGTTCTCTTCCTCACTCTATCCAGCCTAGTAATCCCTGTCATACTTCTCAGGCACCTCATCTCACAACACATTCAAACTCCTTCTCTCTTCCTCCTTTATGTTCCATACTCCTGCCCCGCACAGTGCTGTTGGCACAATCACTCCTTCATGCAATCTCCTCTTAGCATCTACTCCCAGATATCTATTTCTCATTACACTTTTTAATCCCCCAAGGCATTTACTTGCTTCTCTTGATCTACATTCTACCTCCACCCCCACTCCTCCCTTTCCTGCCACATTTGCATCCAATTATCTAAAACTATCCACTTCCTCCAATCTCTATCCCTTAATACTCACTTCCAGTCTGCTGCCACTCTCTCCCCTTGTACATCTCATCACTTTACTTTTACTCACATTTATCTTCAACTTTTCTTCTTTCGCACACCTTCCTAAACTCTGTCACCAACTTCCTCAATCCCTCCTCTGAACCTGCCACAAGCACAGTGTCGTCAGAAAACAAATGGCTTATCTCCCATTTTTCTCCATTTTCTTTAACCATCTCCAATCCCTGACCCATTATCCTTGCATTTACTTCTCGCACCACCCCATCCATGTATAAATTGAACAGCCAGGGCGACATAACGCATCCCTGATGAAGTCCCACCTTTACCTCAAATCACCCACTCTCCATTTCTAATCCTAACACAAACTCCACTACTCTCGTAAAAACTTCTGACTGTTCTTAAAAGCTTTCCTCCTATCCCGTATATCTGTAATACTTCCCACAGTGCCTTCCTGTCTACCCTGTCATATGCTTTTTTCAGATCCATAAAAGTCCAAAATACATCCTTACCTTTTCCTTTAGCTTTCTCACATATCTGCCTTACCACAAAAATCTGATCTATGCAACCCCTACCTGTCCTAAACCCATACTGTTCCTCACCAATTACTCCCTCTGTTCCTCTCCTAATTTTCTCAATCAAGACCCTCCCATAAGCCTTCCCAACTACACTTAACATACTGATCCCTCTCAAATTGCTACACTCACACTTGTCCCCTTTTCCTCTCTAAAGTGGAAATATACAGGCACTCCTCCAGTCCTCCGGCACTCTACCCTCTCTTAAACAAACATTAGATAACCTCACCAGCCAGTCCACCATCACTGTACCTCCTTTTTTCAGACATTCTGTATGGCATCCATCCAACCCAGGTGCCTTACCTGCTCTCATCATCTTAACAGCTGCCTTCACTTCATCTTTCTTTATTTCTCCTCCATTTTGCTCACCAATCTCAGTCATTTTCTTAGCACTTCCCACTGCAACTACCTTTCCCTCCCTATCCTCTTTCACATTTAGCAACTCCCTAAAATACTCTGCCCACCTTCCTCTCACTGCCTTCTCTTCCATTATCATCTCTCCATCTGCACCTTTTACCTTTTCTTCTCTACTTGATTTGCCTCCTCTTCCTCTCTTAATTTCCTTCCAAAACATCTTTTGATTACTTTAAAAAAATTCTGTCATACTCTTACCCCATTTCACATCAGCTTTCCTCTTTGCCTCCTTTATCTTATGCTCTACATCTTTCTTTGCTTCCTCATCCCACCATTCCACTCACTACCCTTCCTTCTATTTCCTCCCATCCTCCTTGTTCCACACACCATCTTTGCACACTTTATGACTCCCTCCTTGAACCATCCCCATTCCTCCTCCACTCCTAGTTCTACTCTATCCTTCACTCCCTACCACTCCTCTCTCAGCTTCTTATTATACTCCTTCTTTTCTTTCTCATTTAAGCAGTTCACTCTAAGTACCTCCCTACCTTCTGCCCTTTTCCTCTTTCTCCACCTATCCTCCACCCTCAACTTACCTTCCCCCAAAAAGTTATCTGATATTCCCCCACTCTCTCCCCTTAGCACATGTACACCCTTAACTCTTCCTAGTATACTCCTGGTTACCACTATATAGTCCATTAACACTCTATCTACCACCCTCCCCATGTGTACTTATGTTTGACTTTCTTCCTAAACACTATTTACTATCATCAACTCTTTCGAGACACATCTCCACCATCAACTCTCCAGTAGGATTTTTTCCTGGAACTCCACACTTCCCAATCACTCTGCCTATTGGTTCAGATGAAATTTCAATATAGAATAAATAGATAAATGAAATAAACACATTTCCTTAATGAATGCACCCTAAGTACTCACTTTTCTTTCAGAGCATTAGTATTTTCACTCCTCCTCTGGTTACAGAGCTGAAAAGGAGAGTCGAGCACGTGGCCTCCTTCCAGACGACATGCCATCACTTCAAGAGATGCGCGAGAAAGTCAGTTTGATCCTCCTGAACAGGTCAGTAGCTGGCAAATGAGATACTAGGGCCATCTTATTATGCCATCATGAAAACTTTTTAAGACTTCAGAGTACTGTATTGACTTAGAGCGCTAGAGCATTAAACCTTGAGGTCTGTATTTACCTACCTAGTTGTATCTTACAGGAAGGGGAGCCATGCTCATGGTGTCCCGTCTTTGTATCTCTCAGTGTCTAGTTTGGTTTTAAATTCATGTACAGTATAGTTTTTGCACACACTATTGTTTTATCCAGTTTGTTCCAGATATCCACCACTCTGTGTGGAATTCTTTTTTATCAGGTTTCTTCTATAACTATCCTTTTTGAGTTTCTGTCCCCTTGTATTTCTATTATCCCAATCTAGTAAGTCAAGGACTCCTGTGCCTTTCATGATTCTGTAAATGGTCAGCAGGTTGCCTCTTTCTCTTCTTTGTGCCAAAGTCAGTAATTTCAATTTAGCCAGTCTTTCCTCATATGACAGGTTTGAAAGTGTTGGGGCCATTTTTGTGGCTGCTCTCTAGATTTGCTAAATTTTCTTTATATTCTTTTTGGTACTGGGTGATCATACTGTCATAGCATACTCTAGTCTAGGCCTTATTAGTGTGACTAGTATTTTTTTAACCATTTCTTCATGTAAATAGGTAAAAGCCACCTTTATTAATCTTAGCAAGTTGTAAGATTCTCTGACAACTTTGTTTATCTGTTTACCAGGGGACATGTCATTTGAGATAATTACTCCCAGGTCTTTTTCAGACCCCACTTTCTTTACTTCCTTTGTTCCAATTTTATGTTGTCCTGATACTATTATATATATATATATATATATATATATGTGTGTATATATATATATATATATATATATATTTTTTTTTTTTTTACTTTTTCCTAACTCCATTATGCTACATTTCTTTATGTTGAGGTCTACTTCCCATTTTTGGCTCCTTTTCCAAATCTTGTTTAGGTCTCTCTGTAGTGATTCACAATCCGCTTCAGTATTCACTTTCCTTGGCAATTTAGCATCATCTGCAAAGAAGCTCTTGTAACATTCCACATTTTCATTTATGTCATTCACATAAATAGCTAACATTATTGGAGCCAATTCCAATCCCTGTGGAACTCCACTAATCACCTCCTCCCAAGCTGAACTCTTTTTCTTTGAGCACTACTCTCATTTTTCTGCTGTGCAAGAAATCCCAATCCAGTTTATTAATTTACCTTATATCCCTCCTATGTTTTCATTTTTTTTTTTTTTTTTATAATTTTCTTATGTGGTATTTTCTTGAAGGCTTTTTGTAAGTCTAGGAAAGCACAGTCAGCCCATCCATTCCTTTCTTGTATTATATGTATCAGTCTTGAGTAGAAACAGATTAAGTTTGTGGCACATGATCTTCCCTGTCTGAATCCAAATTGTCTCGAATTTATTATGTTGTTTCCTTCCAGGTGTTTTATCCATCTATTATTGATATTTTTTTCACAAATTTTGGCTACAGTATAAGGGAGACCTTTCTGTAATTTGTTGGTTCTTCTTTGTTTCCTCCTTTATATATTGGTACAATATTGACATTTTTCCAGTCCTTTGGTATTTTTCCTTCTTTGAGTGAGCAACTTATTATTACATATTTTGTCCATTAGTTCTTATTACATTCTTTTAGTATCCAATTTGCAATTTCGTCAGGGCCATGTGATTTCCTGACATCAAGGTTTGTTAGATGATCCATTATTTCTTTTTGTGTTATTGTTATTTCCCTCATGGGGGATGATCGCACTTCAATTCCTTCCTCCCAATGCTGTACTTTTTCTTTAGTGAAAATCGACTTCAGCCATTTCTCAATCTTTTGTATATTCTATATTTCCATGACATAGTTTCTCCATTTCCTGTTCATTTTTAAGTTTACCATTCACAAATCTATAGAATAATTTGGGTTGATCTTTTTCATAGTTTCATTTTTCCTCTCTGCACACTTTTATATATCAATTTCTGTGGTTGATATATATTTATCACTTTCCATTTTTTAAATATTTTTTCCATCTATATCTCTTCTATCTTTCACCTCACTGTATCTTCTGTTGAACCAGCACTTAATGTACACCTTTTCATGTATCTGTCTTGGTACATATTTATTCACTCCTTCATTATAGATTTCCATCAAAATCATCCATTTCTCTTCCACTTGTGTCTCTTCTTTGAAAAAGTTCTCCCAATTTAGATTTTGAAAGAATTTCTTAAGTTTTACAAAGTCCATTATGTTGTACATCAGTCTTCCTTTTCTGTATTTCTCAGTTCTCTCTCTCTCTCTATATATATATATACATATATAATTTCTTCCTTTAGTTCAGCTAACGTTACTCCTATATTCAAAAAAGGTGACAAAAAGAAACCAAATAACTATAGGCCTATAAGTTTGACTTCAATCATAGGAAAAATAATGGAAACTATCATCAGAGATGCTATCGAACATCATTTAGAAAGTAACCGTTTGATAAATGATAGCCAGCATGGTTTCACAGAAATGTTCTTGCATGACTAACTTACTCAAATTCTACAACACAGTTATCTCGAATTATGACAAAAGAAACAATATAGATTTAATATATCTAGACTTTGCAAAAGCTTTTGATACCATCCCACATGAAAGACTACTTACTAAATTAGCTTTGCACGCAATAAGTGGTAGCCTATTAAGTTGGACTAGTACGAGTAATTGGTTGAATGGTCGAAAACAGAGAGTTGTTTTACATGGAAAAACTTCTAGATGGACAAATTTTACAAGTGGAGTTCCTCAGGGTTCCGTTCTTGGGCCACTTCTATTCATAGTATAAATAAATGATATAGACCATGGACTAAAATCTACTATTTCCAAATTTGTTGATGATACAAAACTGAGCGGAATGGCAAATGATCACTTAAATCAATTAGATATTCAAGAAGATTTAGATAAATTACAGCAATGGTCTGAAAAGTGGCTAATGAAATTTAACACAAGTAAATGCCAGGTAATGCACATAGGTAAAAATAACAGTAAGTACAATTACAAGTTATTTGGAAATTCATTAACAAAAGTGGATAGTGAAAAAGATTTCGGGGTAATTATCAGTAACAATCTCAAATCATCCAAGCAGCGTATTTCAGCCTCTGAGAAAGCAAATAAGATTCTAGGACTAATTGCGTGATCTTTTGATTTCAAAAGTCCATCACTCATTAACATGCTATATAAATCGTTAGTTCGTCCACATTTGGAATATGCTGTTTCCATATGGTCACCGAATCTCATTAAAGACATTGACAGACTGGAAAATGTACAACGGCGAGCCACAAAACTGATTCCAATTATCAAAAATAAAACATACGAAAATCAACTAAAACATATGAATCTGTTTTCTCTAAAAAAGCGTAGACTCAGAGGTGACTTGATACAGGTCTTTAAAATTCTAAAGGGAATTGACATCAAAAGTGACAAAATTTTCACACTGAATGAGAATCAGACAAGAAACAATGGTCTCAAACTGTCCGGAAATAGATTAAATTTGGAAGTAGGTAGAAACAACTTTGCCAACCATATAGTTAATGAATGGAATAAACTTCCTGCACAGGTAGTGCAATGTAGTTCAGTTCGAAGCTTTAAGAATCATTTAGATAAACACCTAAGCAAGATGCTGTAATGATTATAATTTATTTCATATTATTTGTTTTTGTTTTGTTATCATTTGTCTGTTTTGATTTTCATTTATTGTGTCAATTCATTATTGTTTGCTATTTGCCTGTTTGTTTATTATCTAACTATACCTATGCATTTATTTATATATTTTATTTGTTATTTACATTATTATAGTTTTCATTTATTATTTTTTTATTATTATGATTTTTTTTCACATCCAACCTAGATATGGACCAAAAGGTGTACTGTCGGCACGCTCCACCTTTGTAATCCTTTATTAGTATATGGTCACTCTTTTGAAATGCTGTCTTGTATTCAATTTTATCCACAATTTCAGGTTCCATTGTAAATATCTTTTCTCAACGGTTCTTCACTACTTCTATATCTGATATTTTCTTTTACCCATGTATCATTAAACTTCTAGTAATATTGGATTTAATAGTCAAAAATATATATATAACTTGCACTACTATTTATCTTAGCACTGACCAGGGGTGCAGTGTCAGTTCTATAGGTACCAGATCTCTGGAGGGCCTGACAATAAGAAAATTTTTAATATTATCAATGTAATACTAATATTTTCCTGCCGCCACAAACTATCACATTCAAGCCATCATCCCTCATCCTCTCACCCTTCCCCCACTAAACCAGCCACCACCCACTTGCAGAGGTGCTGGAGTGGTGCTCTGGTGAGCTCTGGTAGCACTGCACTCCTGGCATTGACAATCACTTTCTTGCAATGATGGTCTTTTCCTGGAGACCCACAGCCTCCATTTCAACCAATAAATTACTCAATGATGAGATTTTCTGTGGCATTACGTAAGAGTTGAGTGGAGGGGAGTAGTGCAACGTGCTGTCTTCTGTGTCATGATTGCATCTGGGGCAACTGGAGTTTATGCCATTACTAATTCTATGTTGGTACTGATTTAATGCCTTTTTCTTTTGGCTACCTCCCATGTAAGGGGGGAAAAAAAACTTTTGGTTTATGTATGTATGATTACCTGAATGTAGATGTGCCAGTGCAGTTCTTAATAGTCTTGTGAATGTTTTGTGTGGTTGATTTCTGGGGGGGGACTGATGAAGTATAGAACTTGGTGGTCTATCATAAAGTACAAAGCCAATACAGGGGGATCTTGAATCCAATCCAAAACCACTTGGCAGCCCCCTGGGGCTCCCCCTCCAAATGAAAATGAGAAAATTCACTAAGTTTGATGATGGATGACAAGATGACTCCTTCTGATGTCTTTCTTGTTTAACCACCTCATACAGGTATTAATCATCTATCCTGTAACAAATAAAACACACTAATGTATCCCTGTTCTCATGAAAAGAAGTGAATTAGGTGTCAGTATTAGACGGCTGTATTCACCTAGTTGTATTTTACGGGAAGACGAGTGAAGAGCATATAAAGCAAGTGATTTATTTCAGCTTATTTTGATCTTTTTCTATTAAGTGGTGACACTGATTTCTTGCATGTTTGTGCCTCTATTATTCTATTCACTTGCCCACTAAACTGTGAATAAATAAAGTTTCTTTCCTTTGTGGTGAAAATGGATGCTAACACCACCACAGCTATCGTGGTATGGAGATCCCCAGACCATATGTGCCCACTGTTATCCATGCTGGAGGACTCCATATCCATCCTCCAAAACCTCTTCCTCAGGTATGACCATTCTTTATTACACTTTTTCTTACTCTTTATGAATGTCCAACACTTTTACTGTTGAGGTGTCTTAATCATATTCTAGTCACTGTTCGGTGGATATATTCATCTTAGGGCATCAGTTGTCACTTATCACTGACTGGAAACCTACAGCTCCACAAATGTTGGCAATGTTTCTCAGGCTCCCCCATACATCCTCTGGGAAGAAATGTTGGACATTTGTCTGTACTGTATTAGTGTAGTACCATTTCTGTAGCACCAGATTATAGAAAAAGTGGGAGGGAAACAATCATTGGATGTCAATCCTTCTTACCTGAAGTGATGGAAAAAATACTGTTGAAAATTATAAAGATCTTGGGGCCATTCTAGAAATTGAATGTCAGCCCCTGAGGACTGTACCTCCAGATAGAGGTAAGGGTGCTCATGGGATTTACAGATGAACAGAAGGGAGGTTATTATTATATAGGAGATAAAACACAGAATCAGTTCATCTGTCAAAGTATTATCTTACTCTAAAGAAAATATCAAAACATTCCCTGAGGGTTTTTGCATAAACTAATGTAGTGCCTGTAATGGTATGACGATTACCTATTTATTTGCTTAAAGAATGGGCATGATGTAGTTCCCCCTTTATAAGAACAAAACTATGTCTGGCCCCAACTACCACAGATAAAATAGGATTATTTCAACATATACATATATATATATATATATAGAGTGATAGTTGGGAAATTCTACATTAATCAAGATTGTTCTGCTTAGTGTTCATAAGGTGTTTGTTCATGTTTTTGCTGCCACTATCCCAGTTACAAGGGTTATTGTTAGAACATGTAGTAATTTGTGGACACCACACTGTTTTATTCCATTCCCCCCCTTCCCTTTTTTTTTTTTAGGTTGTTTAGGGGTTATGTTGCTTTTGCGGGATCAAGAGTGAAGGGAAACATAAAATTCAAGTCTAAATCAATTTTGTTTTACTGTTCTATGAGAAAATTATATTTGATTTTCACAACACTTATGACATGTAACTCCTTCATAATCCATACTCAACATAATATATTTATAGACCAGTAATGTGTGGTTTCTACTCATAGAAGATACTGGGTTGGGGGTATGAATGCCTCCCCATAGGATGCATATACTTCCCTTTAACCTTAACTCCTTTTATTCTATCACATTTTGACACTGATAGTTTGTACTTATGAACCACTATATATATGTATATCAAAGTTTGCCAAAATCTTACATTGGATTACAATACAGTAATAATCTATGAACACAGAAGTAGCATGGGGGGGGGTAATTATTTAACGCTTTCGATGGTGTGAGTGAAACATGTGAGATTTACGTCACTAAACCTTCCAGCCACCTTTTAATTATCATTCTACACATAATAATCTAACCTAATATCCACTAATTTATTGTTGTGAGAAGGCAACTCTCGGCCACAATCCTGGGATTGTGGCCGAGAGAATCATATATATCCAGCAGTAGAAACCAATAAAAACCGTTATGAAGAAATGGCCATTTCTTCATAACGGTTTTTATTGGTTTCTACTGCTAGATACATATGATTCTTATGATCATAATGTTCCTCGATTCTAATGTAATTGTGTGTATGTTAGAAGTTCCCTATCCCATTTTTGTTTCTGCCAATGGGGCTTGCCTTTGAATCTCTATATAAATTGGCTAACTTCTATATGCAATATATCCATAATTTCCAATGCTTTACCAAGCTACTTGAACCTACCTGCCAATGGGGCTTGCCTTTGAATGCCTACCCCTTGTGTTATACCCTCCGGGTGCTTAGGATTGTGTTTGTATCCTTGTTGAAGGCCCCGCCTACCACTTCATAATTTAAGGTGGTGGAATATTCATGTGCCCTAAAATCCTAGAAATGCTGAACTGGAAGGTGGGAATTTTTCTCCTTCGCCAAAATTTAAGGTTCCTAATCGATTCATACATACAAAAATGTCCTCATGACATAATGGAGGGGTGGAGTGAGAGACATAATTTCCCCAGAATGTCACATACAACTCCAAAAAAATAATATCCAATTAAATCCTTGACCTTAAACTAATATTCTATATTCTAACATGATCAGGTAATATTCCTCTTTAACCCATTCAACTCCGATGACAAGATGTCTTGTCATTTGGTCAAATAAAACAAAAAATCATAAAACACCAAAATGTTTGATCAAACACCAGAAAAATATGACGTCAGTCCTCGCTTCGCTCGCAGCGAAGCGAGGACTGACGTCATATTTTTCTGGTGTTTGATCAAACATTTTGGTGTTTTATGATTTTTTGTTTTATTTGACCAAATGACAAGACATCTTGTCATCGGAGTTGAATGGGTTAAAGATCTTGTTTCTTACTACCATATTGAAATTAGCACACTGCCCAGCTCTCTTATTAAAGTTCTCACTCCAACTATCTTAATGCATTTCATAAGCCATAATCACATATTCAATATTTAATTTTCCTCAGCTCCTTGGTTATATACTTATAGCAAATTTTCATTTACAGGACCTGGAAGACTGGGTACAAGGAGCTGGGGATGATGGAGTTATCTACTTCAGTCTTGGTTCAGTGGCTAACACCTCAGATATGCCTGAAAAGTATATATATATTTTTTCTTCAAATATTTAAATATTTTACAGGATTGCTGTCATTAAAACCTGTTTTATATTTGGCCCCCTTTAGTTCTAAATGTATTTCATTGTCCAAAATTAAAGTATTTCCAAAAGTACTTAATATCTTTGACTATTTTTTTCTTGGAAGAAATTATTGTACTATTACTCCTTTATCCTGGTGACAGCATGCCTATATTTTGTTCTGGCTTCATTTCTTTATAATTCATCTGGAAAATTAAGGTTCCAAAAAAGTCTATTTTATTGTAATCTAGTCTTTAGCTGAATAAAGTTGCCTAGCATCTGCCAAAATAAATTCTGTAAGGGATGTCAGTTGGCTGAAGACTATGCTTAGGTCCTTAACTTGAGGAAGACTTGTCATAGAAACCTAAAACATTATAGATTATAAGTTCAGATTCCTGTGGTTCACATTGTTACTCTTGGTTGCAGCTACCGTTTGGCTTTTGTACGTGGGTTGGGTCGTCTGAAACAGAGAGTACTCTGGAAGTGGAACAGTGGATACATGGAGGACCTGCCACCCAATGTACATATATCAAAATGGCTTCCCCAGCAGGATATCTTAGGTGAGCAAGTGAAGATTTCTTCTCCAATTTGTTATTAGTGGTCCACTTGTCTGTTCTGTGGGGCTTCCCATCAAGATGTGCAAGATTTCTTCAGTATGATATCTGTTATATCTTAGGTTTTTCCGTGTGTGTCAATTAGTTTCTTTATCAATATCCTTAAATTAGGAAGGATAAATCAAATGCATGCTTGCCACAACACCATATACTGTATATTACACTGTTTCTGTTTATATCATGATGCCCAAAGCATGCAAAAACATCAACAAAACAAAAGCAAAAGGCACTTATCGCCATGAACCTAAACATTGTTTTAATCTGAATACACTACAGATTCCTCCCCTCTTATTTTTGGGTTTATACAGAACATAAAAACATTACATTCAGTTAATCTATAAAGAGGTTTCACTGACCTA
The DNA here is from genome assembly GCF_046742065.1 of Oratosquilla oratoria. Classification (NCBI taxonomy): domain Eukaryota; kingdom Metazoa; phylum Arthropoda; class Malacostraca; order Stomatopoda; family Squillidae; genus Oratosquilla; species Oratosquilla oratoria. The sequence goes on from NC_134805.1 coordinate 32,514,700, forward strand.
TTTGACCTTCTCAATACTGGCTCAGTAGGAACATAAGGTTCATTAATGGGTTTGTCAAAATTATTTTTATTATGAAGCACCTCAGTGGCAACTGCAGGTTGTGAAATGGTACCACTGGTAACACAGTCATTTACACTTTCACCATTTCCACCATTAATGTTAGTATTTGGTTTAACAAATGAATGTTCAATTTGACAATCAGAGAAGATGAAGAAACTGGTGATTTTTCATTTTCAATAGTATTATACCTAGCTTTCAATTGATCAGATTGTCTACGCCAAATTAAATTTCTACTTTCGGTTAACACTTTTACATAATTTCTGGCACCTGTAGCCTCAATAATAATGCCGGGTAACCAAGTTTCACCTCTAGAATATATATATATATTTTTTTTTTTTTGCAAAAACTGCTTGTCCAACTTCAAATCTGCTTTCTACACAATCAAGAGCATTTTGCTTATTAACTAACATGTTCTCTTTCTCCTTTATTTTAGTTATTTTACATATGTTCAGAGGAGATTTAAATTTTGTGTAAAATATCACTTCAGCAGGGCTTTCTTTTGTACCTGAATGAATGGTTCTCCTGTTATACAGAAACCTACTAACTTTTGTGTTAATTGATCCACGTTGATATTTTAGCATTCCCTGTTTAAAACTTTTAACATATCTCTCAGCTAATCCATTGGATGCAGGATGAAAGGGAGCTGGATTGATCAGTTTTATTCCATTCCTTTCATAAAACTCTTTGATATAAGCAGAAACAAAATAAGCAACATATCGGAAACAATGACATCAGGAATACAAAAATTAGCAAAGATTTTCCTTAACAAATCCATAGTATTAGCACTAACCATGCTTGAAGTATATTGAATATCAATAAACTTAGAATAAGAATCTACTACTTGTACCAAAAAAAAAAAAAAAAAAAAAAAAAGTGGTCCACAATAATCAATGTGAATCCTACTCCAAGGCTTACTAGCAAAATTCCACATCACTTTACTTGAAGAAGCTTGGTTATTTCTAACACAACATTCATTACAACTTTTTGCAAGCTCTTCAATATCATCAGAAAGCCTGGGCCACCAAATGTTTTCCTAAGCCTCAGCTTTCATTGCAACAATTCCATTATGACTGGAATGCAGTAGCTGTAACACTTTAGTTCTTAAGGCAGATGGAACAATAACTCTATTTTTTAACAGAACAACACTATTATGAATGGATAAATAATTTTCAACATGAGAATATTCTCTACAAACATCTGAACTGTTATTCCATCCAAATTTTTCAAGAGAAATTAATTTACTCAGTACATGATCTTCTTTTGTCAGTTTCTGTACAATTTCAAAAGAAAAGGTAAAAGCATTGAAAATTTATACAAGTTTCACATATTCAGCTGGTGTACCTGAATTCATACAATTATCAATAGGTAACCTACTCAAAGCATCAGCAACTATGTTGGTTTTACAACTTTTATGAACAAGATTATAGCTATATTGTGACAACAAAACAGACCATCTGATTAATCTTGCATATCAATTTATCGGAATTGTTTTTTTCTGAACAATCCAAGAAATGATTCATGATCTGTTCTCAACTCAAAATTCCTACCTAATAGATAGTATTTAAATTTCGTGACATCAAACACTAGTGCTAGCCCTTCCTGGTCAGTCTGTGAGTAATCTTTCTCTGCAGAAGTAGGCTTTTTACTAGCAAATGCAATAGGTTTCTCAACATTATTTTCAACCTGTATCAATACACAACCTACACCTATACTGGAGAAGCAACACATTCTAGAATCAATTTTGACTTTCCAGTAAAGCATGATAAAACATCAGATGTACATAAAGTTTCCATGACTTTATAAGCTACTTGGCATTGTTTTGACTTCACAAACTTGACATTGTTTTTTGTTAAATAATAGTGGTGACACATTTCGGAAAACTTATGGATGAATCTACTGTAATGAGTGACTAATCCAAGAAATGACTGAAGCTCATGCAATCTTTTTTTGTACTGGAGCATCAAGGATAGCTTTAACTTTATTCTCCAGAAATCACATAACCAAGGGAATCAAATACAGTCTTATTAAACTCACATTTTTCCAGATTCAACTTGACATTAGCTTCAGCCAATTTATTCAAAACAAGTACTGTATATATAAATGATATAGACCGCAGACTAAAATCTATTGTCTCCAATTTTGCTGATGATACAAAACTGTGCAGAATGGCAAATAATCACTTAAATCAATTAGATATTCAAGAAGATTTAGATAAATTACAACAATGGTCTGAAAAGTGGCTAATGAAATTTAACACAAATAATGCAAGGTTATGCACATAGGTAAAAATAACAGTAAGTATGATTACAAGTTATTTGGAAATTTGTTAACAAAAATGGATAGGGAAAAAGATCTTGGCGTAATTATCAGTAATGATCTCAAATCATCTAAGCAGTGTATTTCAACCTCTAAGAAAGTAAATAAGATTCTAGGACTGATTGTGTGATCTTTTGACTTCAAAAGTACATCTCTCATTAAAAAGCTATATAAATCGTTAGTTCATCCACATTTGGAATATGCTGTTTCTGTATGGTCATCAAATCTCCTTAAAGACATTAACAGATTGGAAAAAGTACAACAGAGAGCCACAAAACCGATTCCAAATATAAAAACAAAGCATACAAAAATCGACTAAAACATATGAATCTGTTTTCCCATAAAAGTACTGAAGATCATCACTGAAACACATCATCTAGGCTGTCGGAATCTTCATTGTCATCTAGACGTAATGGTGTTGGTGACGTTAGCAACACTCCTGGGTTGCTAGACGTAGAAGGCACTGCTTTTTCGCTAGACACGTCTGCTGTAGATGACATGTCTGCTGAATGTTTTTTAGCAATTTTGTTTAATATATCTTGCAAACTTTGTTGCTTCATATACTTAGGCCTTTCTTTGATAAATTTATCCTGCAACATGTAAATATTCATTATTTCTTGCTCAGTTATAAAACTCCGCTGCTCTAAACCTTTCAGCAGTTCACCTGTCAACTGAATTAAATGTTCAATAGAAATTCTTTCTGTTACTTTTTCCTCATTTTCATCACTACTTTCTCCTTCACTGGTTTGTTTTTCTGGGCTTATAACCATTTCTACAATTTCTGAGTCAGTATAATGATGAACAACAGGGGCACTGGCATCAACATCCATCCGCTTGTCACTTCCTTTATTCACTGGAGCCATGGTAGGGGATAGAACTCTTTTTTTTTTACCAAAGTGTAAAAATCACGAGAGGAAAAGATTGCTGGATGCTGATGTTTATAATTCCTGCTCAAATTTGTTTTTGTAGGACACAGCGCCACCAAATGCTAGTGGCCAGTAGCGAAAATAATCCCGGATAATTGATTGTTCCAGATTAATGATTGCCGGATGAGTGATGGTCGACCTGTACAAGCATGTGCAGGTGGTGCTAAGTTGCAAGATAATAGGTTAAGGACATATGTTTGCAGCAAAGTATATTCTTAAACCTATTAGGTTGCACCGAACTAAAAACTAACTTACAGTTTTATTCTGACAATCAGTGTATTTGAAAAATGACTGAAAAATACAAATATATGAACTTGAGAGCTTGTGAGGGGCTACTGAATTTTTTTTGGGGGCTAAGCCCCTCCATAGCCCTCCTGTGGCTATGGGCCTGAGGAGAGACCCAGTATTCTCTTTCATTCATCTTACAAGACTACTTCATACAGGATCCAGTCATCAACCCCTGTGATAACAAATGCTGTTTTTCATATTATTGATCACATTTTCAATGTACTTGCCATTTTCAATTATAATTCTCTGTAAAACTTGCATATTTGTACATAGAACTCTTTATTCTTGGCAGCCCATCCAAATGTGCGTCTCTTCATCAGCCATGGTGGTATCCACAGTGTGCAAGAATCTGTTTACCATGGAGTGCCAATTGTTGGTATGCCCATATTCTCAGACCAGTATCACAACTTGGGACAAGGAGCTCGTGAGGGATGGGTGCATCTCTTAAAGTGGGAAAACCTAACAGAAGACACTTTAGTAGCAACTGTGAAAGCTGCTTTAAATGATCCAAGGTATTGTACATGATTGTGATAAGGTGTTTAGATATGATACATGCAGCTATTTTAAGTGGCAAGAGTGAACAGTGAGAACACAAGCTAATAGGTGTGACAGTGACCCATACATATATACAAACCTTGAATGTCAGAGTAATTAGTTTGTGATCACAGTAGACCTATGACCTTGAGGTATTTGGAGACAAATGTTGTCATATCTTTCCAAAGAATCTTTAAAAAACATTAAGGTGAATGGATGGAATGAAAAGAGTTTTGCATGCATGTGGAATGTATCAAGCAGGAAAGAATACAGAAAGTATTAGTGAATAAATCACCAATAGAGCTGTACTTCATGAATCATTTTGAGTGGATGAGGAAAGGGAAGGGGTCACCATATGAAGCAGTGGGGGAGCAGCTCTAGCTGTTGGGACCCATGAAACTATAATTTACTGGATTGTTCTTGGCACAAGCTGTGATGAAGTGCAGTCATACCCTTTGTCCAAAAGGTGCCAAGATAGATGAGTTAAGTAGATTAAATTGCATAAGAAGCATATCAATTCAGATACCACTTTGGTTTAGTCTATTGATCTGTTGTGCTTGGTCTCCTAGAAATAGTGTCCTTGTCTGGGTAAGGCAAAGCAATATGAGGTGTTCAGAATCTTCTTTGTGGTAATTGCATGTGTGGCTAGTTCTGCTATGTAATACCATCATTCTAAAGCTGGCTGATGGCCAGAATGTAGACATTTAGTGTAGTTCTTGTCATGAGAGGGATTTCCCAGTAGGGCTGATGTCAGAGTTCCATGCTAACTCTTAGAGTGTTTGTTTTGCAATTCTTTTTTTAGATTAGACTCATTATGTATTGCTAATATACGAGTTGTATGCTGCCAGTATTTTTTGTTACAGTTAGAGCTTGTTTTATGTAATGGGATGGGTGTGTGGGACCAAGCTTTTGCACAAAATTATTTGCTCATTTTCATGGTGTTATTTGTGAATGGCAATGAATTTATGGCCCCCTTGTAAGTGGGATAAGGCATTTGGTGTATGGATAAGTAAATATATCTAAATGACCCTAAAGCCAAATATCTAATGGAAATTACTCAACTAGACTTCAGGAGAGTATGAAGAGGAAGAGTATGATCATAAAGGACCAGCCCATGAGTCCTGAAGAGACCGTTGTCTACTGGATTGAATACGTCATTCGCCATGGTGGAACAGAACACCTACGATGTCCTGCAGCAGATATGAATTGGTAAAGAAACATATTCTACTCTTTATATAATCATAAACCAGTTATCACAAACAATACTTATTTGATGAAAACTCAAGTGTAACCAAGACTGAGAACAGATTGATAAAATTTTATGGCCTGCAGAAGCCTGCAATTGAACAATTAAGATGGACAACAGATTCCACATCTTGAGATAAATTGACATTCATTCGATCTTTTCAGGTTCTTCCTATACAATTATGATGTGTGGATCACCTTCTTCATCACAATCTGCCTCCTGTTTTACCTCAGTTTTGCTATGCTGCTGTGTACCCTGAGATTCTGCCTCAAACGATGTAGTTACTCTGATGTGAAAAAAAAGACTGAATAGACTTAGCAATAGCATTCCTCAGTGCCATAAAGAAATTGATGGTGGTGTCTAAATATGACACTTTTATATGAAGAGTACCAGTTTATGTAAAATTACCATATATCAGTCATTGGACACTTAACCTCTTGCAGGTTCATATGTTCATATATACATAAAAGATATCATCAATGTGTTGTGATAACATAAACATTGCTTGGCTCCTTGTTTGAAATATTAGGGGGGGTTCAGCTCTTGTTGATAACCATGAAGCCATACCCAATTCTTATTAAAAGGGTGTAAACAATGAATTCTACTTGGTAACCTTTATTTGCACACCAACAATTGTAAGAATTAAAACAGGGTTTTCAATAAAGAAATTTAGATTAAAATTGTCAGTGGCACAGGGATGCAGTGCCTGACTGTTGCAAAGAGCACATATGAGAAGGATGTACCCCTTTTCATATAAAGTATATCATGCAGCCTGATGGTTCTTACATTGGTACATGCACCCCATGGGGATGCTTATGAATACAACTTTTAGGTGGGGGATGGGTTATGTCAACTGAAAGACTTCTTGCTCACTAGGTATATAGTTGAAATGTTAAAACCTGTCATCCAAGGAAATTATCATATTAAAAGTCATGACCAAGTGGTATATACATCCATACATACATATACCAATGACTATTTCCCCCTTACAAGGGAGGTGAAAAAAAGGCATAAAATCCACTTCCACTCATTCCATCCACACATATTCCACTCCCATTCACCCCCCTCCCTCCCTCTTATCTTGGTTCCTCCTGGATGATGGGTCGTTCCTGCATCTTGCCTACTGCCCTGGGTCAGAAGCAGTGTAGCAAGACACAGCACATCCACAGCAAGGCCGTTTCATTTCATCGGTGACCCCCACCCCTCTCTATCCCCTCGTGCAGAAAAGGAGAAGACAGGGAGAAATCCTTTCAGGCTGCATCAAAATATCATTCACACATACAGTACTCCCTCACCCCATTCACAACCCACGCCCTTCCATGCATCACAGCATTATCCATACACAACCATTCTCCATTCACCCCTATCTTCTGTCTTCTCCCTTCATTCCTCAACAGACATTCCCCTCTTTCTCTTTCCCAATGCCCCTTTTACCCCATCCATCAATCTTATCCTTGGTCACCCCCTCATGTTCACTCCTTTCACATCTGCTTTCCAAATCTCTTTCGTTAGTTTTTCTTTACCCATTCTTTCCATGTGTCCAAACCATCCCAATTTTCTTTCATCAGTTCTATCTCCCAAGTCCCTTTCCACCCCCACTCTCCTCCTCATTTCTCACTCTATCCAGCCTAGTAACCCCTATCATACTTCTCAGGCACCTCATCTCAAAAACATTCAAACTCCCCCTCTCTTCCTGTCTTATGTTCCATGTTTCTGCCCCATACAGTGCTGTCAGCACAATCACTCCTCCATACAAGCTCCTCTTAACATCCATTCCCAAATATCTATTGCTCATTATGCTTTTTAATCCCTCAAGGCATTTACTTGCTTCTCTCAATCTACATTCAACCTCTGCATCCACTCCTCCCTTTCCTGCCACATTTGCACCCAAGTATCTAAAACTGTCCACTTTCTCCAATCTCTATCCCTTAATACACACCTCCAATTTGCTGCCACATTCTCCCCTTGTGCATCTCATCACCTTACTTTTACTCATATTTATCTTCAACTTCCTTCTTTCACACACCTTCCCAAACTCCCTCACTAACTTCCTTAATCACTCCTCTGACCCTGCCACAAACACAGTGTTGTCAGTGAACAACAACTGGCTTATCTCCCACTTTTCTCCATTTTCTTTAACCATCTCCAACCCCTGGCCCATTATCCTTGCATTTACCTCTTGCATCACCCTATACATATATAAATTGAACAGCCAATGCAACATAACACATCCCTGTCAAAGTCCCACCCTTACCTCAAACTACTCACTCTCTCATTTCTGGTTCTAACACAAGCTCTACTATTCTTGTAAAAACTCTTGACTGCTTTTAATAGCTTTTCTCCTATCCCATATATCTATAATACCTCCCATAGTGCCTTCCTGTCTACCCTGTCATAAGCGTTTTCCAAATTGATAAAGGCCCAAAAACATCCTTACCTTTTGCTAAAGCTTTCTCACATATCTGCCTTACCACAAAAAATTGATCCGTGCAACCCCTACCTGTCCTAAATCCACACTGTTCCTCACTAATTACTCCCTCTGTTCCTCTCCTAATCCTCTCAATCAAAACTCCCCCATTAGTTTTACCAACTACACTCAACATACTGATCCCTCTGAAACTACTGCACTCACACTTGTCCCCTTTTCCCTTCTAAAGTGGAACTATACATGTACTCCTCTAGTCCTCCAGCACTCTACCCTCTTTTAGACAAACATTTAGCAATCTCACCAGCCAGTCCACCTTCACTGTACCTCCCTTTTTTAGACACTCTGCATGACACCCATCTAACCCAGGTACCTTACCTGCTCTCATCATTTTGACAACTGGTTTCACCTCATCTTTCCTTATTTCTCCTCATTTTTCTCACTCATCACTCATTTTCTTAGCACTCCCCATTGCAACTACCTTTCCCTCCCTATCCTCCTTCACATTTTGCAACTCCCTAAAATACTCTGCCCATCTTCCTTTTACTGTCGTTTCTTCTATTATCATCTCTCCATCTGCACCTTTTACCTTTTCTTCTCTACTTGATTTGCCTCTTCTTTTTCTCTTTATTCATTTCCAAAACATCTTTTGATTACTTTCCAAATTTTCTGTCATACTCTTACCCTATTCCATATCTGCTCTCCTCTTTGCCTCCCTTATTGCTTTACTTCTTTTCTCTTCTCTTTGTACCTCTCATCTTATTTTGTAACCAATCTATGAATGCTAGTTTCTTCTCTTCTACAACCTTCTTTGCTTCCTCATCCAACCACTCACTACCCTTCCTACTATTTCCTCCCATCCTCCTTGTACCAAGTGGCACAATCTTAAAAGGTCCAAGTGCCACCAATATAGCTTATTATTACGGTCTCTTGCAATTGAACTCACCTTTTCTACGGCACATGGGCCGTGATCCGGAAATCACGAGTGATGGAAGAATCTTACATGCAATGGGACCTTTCGCAGTGAGCAAATTGATACCAGACATCGCCAGATTTTGTAATTCTTGCCGGAAAATAAATACTTTTTTGGGCAAGTCGTATAAGCTTACAGAGGTGTATCGTTGTACATTATTATGTCTGAAATTTAAGTCAATTAATTTCATGATTGCAAACGGCATATAGCATTGTTTGACCCTCTATTTATAATCACAGATGATATTCGTAAAACAGCCTATAATTGTATCAAGCCAAGCAATTTGTCATTTTCTACCGACTTCAATGGACATATACTGATATATACTTTCATTTGAATGCACCAAGCAATAGGCAAATCCATGTAATGTATCGAAAATATAATTTTGCATCGAAGACTTAATTTTTTCAGTATGATAAGCTTTGTCTTCCTCTTGTTTTTTCTTGAATCTGACATGCAGTTTGCCACGGCACACGTAAAATTAGTCATATTTGTTTGAAAATAGCTCCCAGCAGATCTAAGAGGCTATTCTTTACAAAAATGTCGTTAACTTCGTACATCTGCCACCACTGTTGTTATTTTTTATCTCACTGATTATCTTCATATACAGGACGTGACAGTGATATCCATTATTTTTCAACACTCAGATAAACTGCACAAATCGAAATCAACATCCTCTAATTTTTACTGCTCATAGTTACTTCAGTAAAAATAATTACCTATTTTTAGTTTTACCTTATAATTAAATTAACAAAGCCTTATCACACACCAGTAAGTAAAAATTATAACATTATGAGTCATGTTTTTAATTTTAAATACATTTATGCAGCAATTTATGGCGTATCTTTTTTTTTAAATATCGGTTTCCAAATTAGCTAAGTCACCCCTTTGCCTCGTGAAATCCGAGACAATTGAAAATTCTAGCGCTAATAGGAATCTACGAGCCTGACTGCGAAAGGTCCCATTGTCCTGGTCAGGAAAAGGCAGGAGTGTCACTTTCTTTTGACTAACGAATAGGAGGATTGACACTCATGCTTAACACTGGGTCTAAGCTTGCACTGAGTATGGTAGCTATCCGGGGTATGGCGGGTGACGCCGGGACCCCCCTTGCGTCCCCCCACGCATACCCTCGCTACATACCCCTTGGTTACTCTCCAAATCACGCATCAATCACACGTTACAAATCACGTCACGTCCATACTAACCATCCAGGCGCACTATGCAACATATATTCATGCTCTTTTGCCACATTATTTTTACAAATGTTTGCATATGTGCAACAGGTCAGGCTTTTATGCACTAGGTTCTTGTTCCATGAATGAAGAGTCTGATTATTATTATTATTATTGTTGTTTTGGATATCACAATCATTCAGCTGTTAATGTTCCAATTCTTCTTCCAACAATCTGGCATGGAAAGAATACATGAAACTAAAATGACTAATATGAAATACATTATGAAATAGTCTTTGGATCCGAAGCACCTTAACTTTTTTTTTAATGTTGCATTACATAATTCTATGGCAATGCCAGATTTCATTAACTTTTAATAGAAGCTCAAAGGAACAACTTGAAAGTTGAAATGAAGCCATAGGTGTAAACCAGCTTTAGCTACCAGGCCCTGCTGTGGAGATTGTGTTTCTTGATGCATTACTTCTGACCCAAGCAGAGGGTGGGAGACATGGTTGATCCTTCATCCATAAGGAGTTAAAATAGAAGTGACAAAGACAGGGTGTTGGATGGATGATGAAAGAGTGTAGAATGAGTGAAGGGTAGGTGTATCCCTGACTTAAAATCAATCTACTTTTTTTTTTTTCTTTTTTTTTTTTTGGGGGGGGGGGACTCCATACAGGCACAATTGAAATATTTCTAGATTTATGCATGGACACAATGATCTCTACCAACCAGTATGGGGCTTGGGGTTTCCAGTCAAATGTATGGTAGCAACTGTTACATTCAACTACCAGGATTTGTAGAAGTTAAATCTAAAAATGTTGCAAGATGATTGAAGGGACTATTCAATCCTTTTGATGTCTTGCGTGCACATGCGCGCACGCACGCACTTGGTGCAGGATGGAACGTCCGTCTTCAGAAAACTCCCATTGTTGTCGGACCTGACAGTGGTCATAAGGACCAGGTGCATCTGAACTCACCCGGACATCTGGGCCGAGTGACCGGGACATTTGCGTCCAACATTGCCAAACTGCAAGAACAGCATACGTCAATATTATATTTCTTTATTTACTCCCTTTGTAAATATGGACCCATGCATGAATACTGAGTGTCCATACTCAGTCCATGCATTGTACATTGTATGAATGAAAGTGTGCATTGTAGAAATAGGAGGAAATAAATGATTATAGTTAAGTGTAGTGGCAACAGCCACTTTGTGCCTATAAATAGAATTTGGCAACTCCCCGAATTCTGCTCGTTGTTTATCTGAGAATGTAGAGCACTCTAGACGAAGACATTAAAGCCAACAAACCATCATCTCGTTTGTTTCACCAAACTCAATGTAGATCACAAACAACAACCATATATACATACATATATATACCCCCGTCTCGACGCTGGCGTGCTTTCTTGGGAGATAAGGGTGAAAATGAGCTCGATGAAGGGCAGCTACTCGAATCTAAGGAAGCCTAAACCTAGATTTCCCGTGAAAAGTACCTGCCTTCCAGAGATGGGCGCGTTTCTCGATGCGTTCCGCTTTAGTTTAGCCGCGGTTAGCGCTCCCAAACTATTAAAGCTTAAGAGACAGGTTCACACCGAAATAAAAGGTCCCATATTATACCAAAGAAAAATTTTGTAGGCTACATACTATACTGGCACCTATATTGCTTTAATAGTTTGGGAGCGCAAACCACGACCAAATTAAAGCAGAACACGCCCAGTTTTGCTGTTCATATATGTTGCATGAACATATAATTATAACACATCGTGGTCTTAGGGGCACTTGGTGATTTTCTTTGTCTCTTAATTTCTGACTGATGAATGTGTAACGCACCGGGTTAGTGCGTAGTAGGAATGGGAGGAGGACAGCGGCGGCGTCAGGAATTTTTAGTTGGGGAGGCTAAGAGGGTGCTGAGCAAATTTTTGGGGGGGCTAATAGTAATATAATTTCCGAAAGGCGTAGTCCAAGGTCCAGCATGGGGTCAAAGGGGCCGGCCTAGGGTCCTTGTTAGGGTCCAGGGGCACCGCCCTGACGGGAGCTCTGCTAGGATTATTTGTTGGGGGCTGAGGAGGGACTTGACATGTTGACGAGGGGGTGGTCTCAGAAAATAAACTCAGATGATCATTCACGAACATCTGAACATGGGAGGCATACCATGCTGTTTTGGTCCCGGTAAAAAGTTTATTTTCTTTGAGAACCCCTGGTCCATATACTTTGAGAACCCCTGGTCCGTATACTTTGGGAATACTACTGTCACCTGGCCACACCCTGATTCGTTGCATAGCCTATCTCAGATAGGCTATGCATATATATGTCACACATTACAGATAGGCTATCTGTAATGTGTGACATTTCTACAATGGGTTACAGGTGATTTGAGGCGTGGGTTATATATAATGAAAACAGTTGAACTTGCATAATGCCATAATAATACACATATATTATCCTCATTTTAGAAGGGGAGGGGGTTAATGGTAGGGCTAGCACTGATGGCTAACAAATCTTTAGCCCTGGCCATTAAAAATTCCACTTAATAATAAAATTATTTCAATGAGTGTTTTAAATTTTCAATTTGCTCACTTCAGTTGGGGGGGCTGACCACTTTTTTTTTGGGGGGGGGGGGCTACAGTCCCCCCAAGCGCCCCCTTGGTGCCGCCACTGGAGGAGGTGGGGATAACAGGTAGATGGTAAAGGGAATAAATGCACTCATGGAGTTGGTCCTGTTGTTTGAGAAGCATACATCCTGCCTATTCTCAAATTTACACAATACAATATCGTTTGTATGAGACATGTGGTTAGGACTTATATGAATTCCCCGAGTCACAGTCACAGATGCTTCTAACCAGGTTTAAGTCATGACTTGAACTGCGTAACACCGTCCATGGCACGCACACACAAACACATATGAGGACGGTAGACTATTGCTAAAAGACTCAGACACTATTTTTGCGTGGAGCCAAGAATGGGAAATAAAGTTCAATACCAATAAATGCAAAGTACTGGAAACGGGTAATAGTAGCAAAAGACCATGCTTAAAATATTCCTTGGGAAGTAAGCCTATCACAAAAACAAAAGAGGAGAAATATTTGGAAGTATTGGTAAAAAAACAACAACAACCTGTCACCTGAGAGACATATCAGCAGGGTTGTGGGAGACACTGTAACAATTACAAAAGATCAAAGTGACGTTTCAATGTATGGGTGAAGAGATGAAGAAAAGCTCATGGAAACACTGATCCGTTCAAGATTAGAATATGCGTCAATAGTATGGTCCCCACACATAGTGAAGGACATAAACAATATAGAGAGAATACAAATGGGTTTTCGAGCGTTTGAAAGATGTGCGCCAAGACTTTTTAATGAGCTACCACTAAATGTCAAAATGAGTAGAAACTGTGCCATTTTCAAGAAAAATTTGAAAACACATTTGTTCACCGAGTGTTATGACATGGATGATTTGTGTATTAGAAGTGACTATAGTGTTTGATAACATCAATGGAGGCCCTGCAGAGCACCGATGCTGGTGGAGCGGGGCCTAGAACTCCCAAATAACAAGTAAACAAGTAACAAGTAACAAAGGGCAGCAACCAAAGTGGTCCCCAGCCTGGCAGATAAACCAGATGAGGAAAGACTAATATCACACTGGGTCTACCAATTTTGAAAGATCGAAGAGAAAGAGGCGATATGATTACAGGGTTCAGGTCACTTGAGGGGATAGTGTAGTGGTTTGGTTCGAACAAGCCAGGGAAAATGAAATTCACTTTGGTCTCTTATTCTAATCTCTTTGGTAAAACCACAAGTAATAGCCACTGGTTAGTGGATCTGATCAGTCGTAGCTGGACGGTGAGCCTAACGTCAGAGGCGGTGGCGGCTGATGACGGCGAGGCTCGATGGAACTGCTACAAGACTGGACGAGATGTTGTTGCTGCTGCCGTGGCTATTACCATTCTGTCCTGACTAGCCGCCGCTGCCCTATTTAAGGGTCGCTTGCGGCTCAGCGTAGTTGGCAAGAGAGGTCGCTAGCCGCTCGAGAACCATTTGCTGGCTCCTGATTGGCTAGCTCATATTCACCTCTTGCCAACTATGGGAAGTGTGTGACCGCCTGTGGCTGCGTCACTACACCACTCCCCCTCTCTTCGAGAGCGGGCGTCGAGGGAGATAGGGAGCGACGCGCGCGACGTGGTTGAATCGGTGTGGCCTTCGTATCACTCGCCCAAAACGTGTGGTCATTCCATCAGGGGGCATGTCTGGCGAGGAGGGCCTTGATGGAGGGGGGCTCGAATGCAGGGTGGTGTAGTCGAAGTCAGATGCCTGGCGAGGTGGGGTCGGTTGAGTATGGAGCTGTGGAGACATAAGGTTGGGTGAGAATTGTTGCATTGCATGGTAGAGTGGGGGCGTAGGGTGGGGAGGATCTTGCGGGGTGCCGGGAACAGTTGTAGAAGGATGTGGTTGCGGGGTGGGAGAAGGAGAAGGGTTCGCTGTCGTGTGCGTGTGATCTGTGTATGGTGAAGAGTCAGGGGCAGGAGGGGAGTGTTGGTTTGGAAGGGAGAGTGTTTCGGGGGGTGAGGAATGACTTGGTTCGGTGGTGAGGATGGGGTTAGGACCATGTTGTAAGATGTATTGTAGTGGCCCTGGAGGGGAGTGTTGGTTTGGAAGGGAGAGTGTTTCGGGGGGTGAGGAATGACTTGGTTCGGTGGTGAGGATGGGGTTAGGACCATGCTGTAAGAGGTATTGTAGTGGCCCTGGAGGTTTGGTAGGGGGATTGATGGGGAGATGGGCCGGCTTGAGCCTGTCGATGGAGACGCTATCCGGTTTGGCACCTCGGTTGATCACGAAGTACTTTGGTGATCTGCTGAGGACTCGGAAGGGGCCGTCGTATGGGCGCTGAAGAGGAGCTCGTGTGGAGTCTTTCCTGACGAAGACGTAGTCACTTGTAGACAGGGCCGGGGGAAGGTGCTCCGGCTGTGGTTGTGGTGGACGAGGGGGTGTTGGACGGGTGTTGGCGAATGTGTCCTTGATGAGTTGGAGGAGGGCGTGACGATCCGGATCGCCGACGGCAGGCGTGGCAATTTCCCCAGGGAGGCGAAGGTTCTCAGCGTAAAGTAGCTGCGATGGGGAAATGTCATTGTCGACCTTAGGTGTGACGCGGATCGTGAGAAGCACCAGGGGAAGGGCGTCGACCCAGTCGCATGAGGGTTGTGCCTTCAGCGACTCCTTCAGTTGGCGGTGGAACCGTTCCACGAGTCCATTGGCTTGGGGGTGGTAAGCGGTGGTCCGGTTACGTTTGGTGCCAAGGAACTTGAGGAGGCTGGACCATAGGTCAGATTCGAACTGGGAGCCCCTATCGGTGACAATGATGTGAGGTGCGCCGAATCTGGATACCCATCCAGAGAGGAAAGCACGGGCGGTCGTCTCGGCGGATATATCCGGAAGGGGGATCGCTTCTGGCCACCTGGTGTACCTGTCGATACACGTAAGGAGGTAACGCATGCCGCGAGAAGGCGGAAGGGGGCCCACAATGTCCACATGAACTGACTGGAAACGTGCCGTTGGTGCAGGAAAACGCTGGAGTGGTGCGTGGACGTGGCGCGTAACCTTGGCCGTCTGGCAGGGGAGGCAGGTCCGGGTCCATTGTCTGACATCCTTGTTGATGCCTGGCCAGACGACTCGATCCGTGATGAGGCGTTGTGTCGCGCGGATGCCCGGATGACTGTGGTCATGGAAGGAGGAGAAGACGTCCTTACGGTGACAGGAGGGGATGTACGGACGGGGTTTGCCTGTGGAGATGTCACACCACAATGGTACGGGGTTGTTGGGAAGCTGTCTTAGCTGTAGGGACGAGGTGTCGTGCATACGTAGGAGGCGGAGTTCACCGTCGTTGTTCTGAGATGCGGCGATGCGTGCGTAGTCTATGTTGTGGTTAGGGAGGATGCTGGAGGTGATTCTAGACAAGGCATCGGCTACCTGGTTATCCTCTCCCTTGATGTATTCAATGCGAGTATCAAATTGGGAGAGGAAGGACAGCTGCCGGGAGACTCTTGGGGAGTGATGGTCGGAGACTCTGTCTAGGGCATGGGCGAGTGGCTTGTGGTCTGTAAGGATAACGAAAGGCCGGCCTTCCAGGAAGTAAAGGAAGTGCTTGACAGCCGAGACTATGGCTAGCAGTTCCCTGTCAAAGGCGCTGTAGCGAATTTGAGGAGGGTCCAGACGTTTGGAGAAAAAGGCGATAGGCTGGAGCTGGCCGTTGATCTTCTGTTGGAGGACGGCGCCAATTGCTGTGGAGGAGGCATCAGTGGTAAGGAATGTGGGTGCGTGAGCTACTGGGTAGGACAAGCGGGCGGCTTCAGCGATTGCCGCCTTGGCTTGTTCGAATGCCTGGGTCGCTTCGGAAGACCATCTCACAGGTTTGACCGACCGCTTGGAATGGTTCTTGGTGAGGTCGTTCAAGGGAGCGAGTTTTGCAGCTGCGTTGGGGATGAATCTGTGGTAATAATTGACGATTCCTAGGAATCGTCGGAGCATCTTGATGGTTGTTGGCTGTGGGAAATCTTGGATTGTGTCTACTTTCTGAGGGAGAGGATACAGACCTGCTGTTGAGATGCGGTGTCCGAGGAAGTCGAGAGATGAAACTCCGAGGAGACACTTGGACGGATGTACCCGGAGGCCATAATCTTGGAGGCGGCGGAAGAGGAGGCGGAGGTGTTGGCGGTGTTGGTCGTGGGTATCGGAGGCTACGAGGATGTCGTCGATGTAAACGGTGATGAAGTCGAAGTCTCTGAGGGCATGGTCTATGAACCTCTGGAACGTCTGGGCGGCATTCCGGAGGCCAAAGGCCATCATCTTCCACTCGAAGAGGCCGAACGGAGTGGCTATGGCTGTCTTCTGGACGTCTTCCGGCGCTACAGGGATTTGATGAAACGCCCTGACCAGGTCAATTTTGGAGAAGACCTGCTTCCCGTGAAGCTTGAAGTGGAAGTCTTGAGCGTGAGGGATGGGGTAGCGGTCGGGCTTCGTGATGCGGTTAAGTTGACGGTAGTCACCGCAAGCCCGCTATTCATTCTTCTTTAGGCTTCTAATCTGAGG
>NC_134805.1:32536722-32544222 GCF_046742065.1 Oratosquilla oratoria
GCTCTTTGTATTCTTTCAAGTTTTTTTATACATTTTTTTGTACTTGGTGACCATATCGTTGCTGCATATTCCAATCTTGGTCTTATCAGGGTGATTAGGATTTTCCTCACCATTTCTTCATCCAGGTATGTAAATGCCACTTTGATTGTTCTTATTAAATTATAAGTTTCTCCAAAAATCTTATTTATATGTTTCTCAGGTGACATATTATTCATAACAATGACTCCCAGGTCCTTCTCATTTTCTACTTTTTTTATTCCTTCTTCTCCCAAATTATATGATCCTGTTATTCTGTTTTTGCTTTTTCCAAATTCCATTATACTACACTTTTTTGTATTGAACTCCATCTCCCACTTCCTACTCCATTCTTGTACTTTATTTAGATCTCTCTGTAGTGATTCACAATCTTCTTCAGTTTTCACTCTTTTCAGTAATTTTGCATCATCTGCAAAGAAGCTCATATAGCTTTCAATTCCTTCATCCATATCATTAATATATATAGCAAACATTATTGGGGCCAGAACTGTTCCCTGCGGGACACCGCTTATTACTTCATTCCATTTTGAGTGCTGATCTCTTATCACTACTCTCATTTTTCTTTCTTGCAAAAAGTCTTCCATCCAATTTAGCAATTTACCTTGTATTCCTCCTTCATATTCTAATTTCTTAAGCAACTTCTTATGTGGTACTTTGTCAAAAGCTTTTTTTAGGTCTAGAAATGCACAATCAGCCCATCCATCTCTTTCTTGTATTATATCTATTAGCCTTGAATAGAAACATATTAAATTGGTGACGCATGATCGTCCTTGTCTGAATCCAAATTGCCTTGGATTTAGTACGTTGTTTTTTTCCAAGTATTTTACCCATCTACTTTTGATAATTCTTTCACATATTTTTGCTATTGTACTTGTTAGAGAGACTGGTCTATAGTTGGTAGGTTCTTCTTTATTTCCTCCTTTATATATAGGTACTATATTTGCTTTTTTCCAATCTTCTGGAACTTTTCCTTCTTTTAAGGAACTGCTTATTATGCTATGTATTTTGTCTGCCAGTTCATTCCTGCATTCTTTCAGAATCCAGTTTGCTATTTCATCTGGCCCATGCGATTTTCTGACATCAAAATTACCCAAGTGTGTCAATATTTCATTCTTTGTTACTTCTATTTCTTCCATAGGGGGGACTTTTTCCTTCCACTCAATCTCTTCAGGTTGTATATTTTCCCTTGTAAACACTGATTTAAAATGTTTGTTCATAATTTCTGCCATTTCCATTTCCTCAGTGTATTCAACTCCTCCTTGTCTTAATTTCTCTAAGTCTTGTTTGTTTTTCAGTTTATTGTTTACAAATCTGTAGAATAGTTTTGGTTGATCTTTACACTTTTCTATAACATCTTTTTCATATTTTCTTTTTTCTCTCTGCACTTTTGTACATATTCATTTCTATAACCAGTATATATTTTCAATTTTTCAGGTCTTCTGTCTTTTTTCCATCTGTTCCAGGCTTTGTCTCTTTTGTCCTTTAACTCCCTACAACTTTTGTTGTACCAGCATTTTACATATTCTTTTTCTTGTTTTTGTCTTGGGACATACTTTTCCACTCCTTTTTTGTAAATTTTTGTCAAAATATTCCATTTCTCTTCCACTGTTGTTTCTTCTTTGTATATTTCTTCCCAGTTTTCTTGTTGGAAGAATTCTCTTATTTTATCAAAGTTTGTTTTTTCATACATCATTCTTCCTTTTCTATATTGTTCATTTCTTTTCATATATTTTTCTTCATTAAGTTCCAGTTCAATCAATATGTGGTCACTTTTACCTATTGGTGTTTTATATTCAATCTTGTCCACTATTCTAGGTTCAGATGTAATTATTAAGTCTAGCCTCGATGGTTCTTCTTCATTTCTATACCTAGTGTTCTCTTGTATCCATTGTGTCATTGAATGGTCAGTAATCATCTCAAGTAGAGCATTTCCCCATGAGTCATCACCACTCTTTACTGTCATTTCTTCCCAGTAGATTTCTTTGCAATTAAAGTCGCCCATCATAACTATTCTTCCTCCGTCTTCCATTATTTTAGTTAATGCTATCTTTGTGTCCTCTAACATACTTTTATGTTCACTCTCCTCCCATGAGGCTGTTTTCGGAGGCACATAATTGATCACAAATTTTCTGCTCTTCTTATCTCGGTCTTCCACTTCTATCATAATCATCTCTACTGTATTCTTTCCATATATGACACCTTTCACGTTTATATCCTTCTTAGTCAGGAACATAACTCCACCCCCTTGTTTTTTCTCTCTGTTTCTAATCCAATAATTGTATGTATCATGTCCTACACTGTTGGGTGGTAGTGGGCCTTTTAATTTTGTTTCTACAATTCCCATTATGTCCGGTTCTTTTTCTTTCAAATAATCATTCAGTTCATTCAATCCTGTTATCAATCCATCTATATTTGTGTAAGACACTCTTAGTTTTCTGCCACTTCCATTGTATTCTCTGTTTCCCTTATGTTTTTCTTTAGTATGTCGAACTGCTTTATTTTCATGTTCACTACTCTCCAATAGAATCTCTCTTTCTCTGACTCCGTTCTTTCCTCGTTTTTTGCCTTAGCTTCAATTCTTTTCTGCTTTTCTGCCTCTCTTTCCTCCTTATTCATTTCTCTTTTTATCCATACCTTTTTATATTGATCATTTGTTGCTAGTTTCCCTGTCTTGGATAGAATTTTCTCTGCTGTTGTTTGTGACCTGAATTTAATCTTAATTGGTCTGGTCTTATCTGTACTATATTTTCCGAGTCTGAATTTTTCCTCAATTTCCTTTATAATTTCTGGTTCATCTTCCTGGACTAATTTTAATAAACTGCTTACTCTTTCATTTTCCTCCTTGATTCTTGCAGTTCTATCTGGGTTATGTTTCTCTTCCATTCCTAATATAATTATACATTTCTTTTTGTCAGCTAATTCTCTTACTATATTCTCCTTCTGTCTCATCACTTTAATAACTGAGTCTTCATTATGTTCTTTCAATTGCTGTTTGACTATGTCAGTGAATGAAACCTTATTCCCTTCTTGAGTTATTCTCCAATTTTTAGCTTCTGTAGCTAGTTTCTCTCTGTTTTCATTACTATTCTTCTTCAATTTCTCATTCTCCTCCTTTACATTTCCTAACTGTCTTTTTAGGTCCTCTATTTCTTCAGTTAAGTTTCTGTTAGCCTTCTCTAGTTGTTCCAACCTTTCAATTCTTTGAAAAATGGAGTCTACGTTACCTAACTTACGCTCCAAGTCCTCGATCACCTTATCAACTCTCTCCTCTAGTCTTATCAGTCGGGGGGGGGGTTGTGTCCCCCCCACCCTCTTTAAATCCCTGGAACATATTCTCGTCACTTTCTTCTGTATTGCTCCTCTCTATACTTCTAATCTTTACATTTTTATTAGACATTTGATCCTCGCTAAGTCTTTTGTTTACCTTCCGCTTGTCTGGCTGGTCAAAGTCTACTCCCTCCTCATTTCCTTCCATTTCCCTCAGTAATCCCTCCCCTTTTCCTCTTTCCCTACGTTCCCACTACTCCACGAGCAATTTCCCCCCCACCCTGCAAAAACACTAGGCACTTCTCTTTGCGTTGGGATCCACAGACTTCACTTTTCTTCAGAACGTCTTCTAAGCCGTCCATTCGTTGAAGTGTGTATTTACCTAGTTGTATTTACCTAGTTGTATTTTACGGGAAGGGGAGCTATGCTCGTGAGGTCCCGTCTTCATATCTCATTTTATCTAAACTATTTTTAAATTCATGTATTGTTTTTGCACACACCACTTTCTCATCTAACTTGTTCCAACTGTCTATTGCTCTGTGAGGAAAGCTGTTCTTTTTCAAATCTCTTCTATAGTTGTCTTTTTTTATTTTCTTTCCGTGTCCTCTTGTATTTCTGTCATCCCATTTTATCAGATTATCTCTATCAGTAATTTCTATGCCTTTCATGATTCTGTAAATAGCTATCAAATCTCCTCTCTCTCTTCTTTGCTCTAGTGTCTGTAGTTTAAGTTTTTGTAGTCTCTCTTCATATGATAGTTTTGAGAGTGTTGGTGCCAGTTTTGTAATTGCTCTTTGTATTCTTTCAAGTTTTTTTATACATTTTTTTGTACTTGGTGACCATATCGTTGCTGCATATTCTAATCTTGGTCTTATCAGGGTGATTAGGATTTTCCTCACCATTTCTTCATCCAGGTATGTAAATGCCACTTTGATTGTTCTTATTAAATTATAAGTTTCTCCAAAAATCTTATTTATATGTTTCTCAGGTGACATATTATTCATAACAATGACTCCCAGGTCCCTCTCATTTTCTACTCTTTTTATTCCTTCTTCTCCCAAATTATATGATCCTGTTATTCTGTTTTTGCTTTTTCCAAATTCCATTATACTACACTTTTTTGTATTGAACTCCATCTCCCACTTCCTACTCCATTCTTGTACTTTATTTAGATCTCTCTGTAGTGATTCACAATCTTCTTCAGTTTTCACTCTTTTCAGTAATTTTGCATCATCTGCAAAGAAGCTCATATAGCTTTCAATTCCTTCATCCATATCATTAATATATATAGCAAACATTATTGGGGCCAGAACTGTTCCCTGCGGGACACCGCTTATTACTTCATTCCATTTTGAGTGCTGATCTCTTATCACTACTCTCATTTTTCTTTCTTGCAAGAAGTCTTCCATCCAATTTAGCAATTTACCTTGTATTCCTCCTTCATATTCTAATTTCTTAAGCAACTTCTTATGTGGTACTTTGTCAAAAGCTTTTTTTAGGTCTAGAAATGCACAATCAGCCCATCCATCTCTTTCTTGTATTATATCTATTAGCCTTGAATAGAAACATATTAAATTGGTGACGCATGATCGTCCTTGTCTGAATCCAAATTGCCTTGGATTTAGTACGTTGTTTTTTTCCAAGTATTTTACCCATCTACTTTTGATAATTCTTTCACATATTTTTGCTATTGTACTTGTTAGAGAGACTGGTCTATAGTTGGTAGGTTCTTCTTTATTTCCTCCTTTATATATAGGTACTATATTTGCTTTTTTCCAATCTTCTGGAACTTTTCCTTCTTTTAAGGAACTGCTTATTATGCTATGTATTTTGTCTGCCAGTTCATTCCTGCATTCTTTCAGAATCCAGTTTGCTATTTCATCTGGCCCATGCGATTTTCTGACATCAAAATTACCCAAGTGTGTCAATATTTCATTCTTTGTTACTTCTATTTCTTCCATAGGGGGGACTTTTTCCTTCCACTCAATCTCTTCAGGTTGTATATTTTCCCTTGTAAACACTGATTTAAAATGTTTGTTCATAATTTCTGCCATTTCCATTTCCTCAGTGTATTCAACTCCTCCTTGTCTTAATTTCTCCAAGTCTTGTTTGTTTTTCAGTTTATTGTTTACAAATCTGTAGAATAGTTTTGGTTGATCTTTACACTTTTCTATAACATCTTTTTCATATTTTCTTTTTTCCTCTCTGCACTTTTGTACATATTCATTTCTATAACCAGTATATATTTTCCATTTTTCAGGTCTTCTGTCTTTTTTCCATCCGGTCCAGGCTTTGTCTCTTTTGTCTTTTAACTCCCTACAACTTTTGTTGTACCAGCATTTTACATATTCTTTTTCTTGTTTTTGTCTTGGGACATACTTTTCCACTCCTTCTTTGTAAATTTTTGTCAAAATATTCCATTTCTCTTCCACTGATGTTTCTTCTTTGTATATTTCTTCCCAGTTTTCTTGTTGGAAGAATTCTCTTATTTTATCAAAGTTTGTTTTTTCATACATCAATCTTCCTTTTCTATATTGTTCATTTCTTTTCATATATTTTTCTTCATTAAGTTCCAGTTCAATCAATATGTGGTCACTTTTACCTATTGGTGTTTTATATTCAATCTTGTCCACTATTCTAGGTTCAGATGTAATTATTAAGTCTAGCATCGATGGTTCTTCTTCATTTCTATACCTAGTGTTCTCTTGTATCCATTGTGTCATTGAATGGTCAGTAATCATCTCAAGTAGAGCATTTCCCCATGAGTCATCACCACTCTTTACTGTCATTTCTTCCCAGCAGATTTCTTTGCAATTAAAGTCGCCCATCATAACTATTCTTCCTCCGTCTTCCATTATTTTAGTTAATGCTATCTTTGTGTCCTCTAACATACTTTTATGTTCACTCTCCTCCCATGAGGCTGTTTTCGGAGGCACATAATTGATCACAAATTTTCTGCTCTTCTTATCTCGGTCTTCCACTTCTATCGTAATCATCTCTACTGTATTCTTTCCATATATGACACCTTTCACGTTTATATCCTTCTTAGTCAGGAACATAACTCCACCCCCTTGTTTTTTCTCTCTGTTTCTAATCCAATAATTGTATGTATCATGTCCTACACTGTTGGGTGGTAGTGGGCCTTTTAATTTTGTTTCTACAATTCCCATTATGTCCGGTTCTTTTTCTTTCAAATAATCATTCAGTTCATTCAATCCTGTTATCAATCCATCTATATTTGTGTAAGACACTCTTAGTTTTCTGCCACTTCCATTGTATTCTCTGTTTCCCTTATGTTTTTCTTTAGTATGTCGAACTGCTTTATTTTCATGTTCACTACTCTCCAATAGAATCTCTCTTTCTCTGACTCCGTTCTTTCCTCGTTTTTTGCCTTAGCTTCAATTCTTTTCTGCTTTTCTGCCTCTCTTTCCTCCTTATTCATTTCTCTTTTTATCCATACCTTTTTATATTGATCATTTGTTGCTAGTTTCCCTGTCTTGGATAGAATTTTCTCTGCCGTTGTTTGTGACCTGAATTTAATCTTAATTGGTCTGGTCTTATCTGTACTATATTTTCCGAGTCTGAATTTTTCCTCAATTTCCTTTATAATTTCTGGTTCATCTTCCTGGACTAATTTTAATAAACTGCTTACCCTTTCATTTTCCTCCTTGATTCTTGCGGTTCTATCTGGGTTATGTTTCTCTTCCATTCCTAATATAATTATACATTTCTTTTTGTCAGCTAATTCTCTTACTATATTCTCCTTCTGTCTCATCACTTTAATAACTGAGTCTTCATTATGTTCTTTCAATTGCTGTTTGACTATGTCAGTGAATGAAACCTTATTCCCTTCTTGAGTTATTCTCCAATTTTTAGCTTCTGTAGCTATTTTCTCACTGTTTTCATTACTATTCTTCTTCAATTTCTCATTCTCCTCCTTTACATTTCCTAACTGTCTTTTTAGGTCCTCTACTTCTTCAGTTAAGTTTCTGTTAGCCTTCTCTAGTTGTTCCAACCTTCCAATTCTTTGGAAAATGGAGTCTACATTACCTAACTTACGTTCCAAGTCCTCGATCACCTTATCAACTCTCTCTTCTAGTCTTATCAGTCGGGGGGGGGGTTGTGTCCCCCCCACCCTCTTTAAATCCCTGGAACATATTCTCGTCACTTTCTACTGTATTGCTCCTCTCTATACTT
>NC_134805.1:32556722-32591722 GCF_046742065.1 Oratosquilla oratoria
AGCTACATGCACCGTTTACATGCAACGTAATATGCAATTATCAAAAAAATGTACAACGTTCATCCATGCCGCACCGAGGAATCCTGGTGTTTCAGGGTTTTTGCCACTGCCGTTTTTCATACTTCATCATGTGCAACGTTCGTCCTTCAGGAAGTGACGGACAAAAGGGAATGGGGGAGGGGGGTCCCTTGACGAAGAAAAACACCGCCATCAGTAGAAGGACATTAAGAACTCAAAAGCCACATTTGGACTTATGTCTGACATCCCTACTTTTAGCCATATTGCATTTTTAATCCACACACGCACATGCACAGACGCACGCACGCGTATGCTCACATATAGAGAAACATGCAAACACGCGCACGTACGCACACGCATGTGCACGCACACGCCGATGGGACTAACCGAAGTAGTAGGGTAAGATGGGGGAACACCGAGCTATTAGTAGAAAAACTGCAAAAAATTTCCATTTTGTTCCTGAGAGAGTACACACTGTGCCCCAAAACAAAATACACAACATGGCCCACCTATGTAGGGGAACACCAACCCATATTTTTTTGCCTGAAATCAGTATATATGATAATCCTAGCCACCCCCATCATTATCAAGTGATGAAATGAGATATAAGCACATGAAAATTAACATTTATTTGACAAAACAAACTTAACTCTGGCAGAAAAAACACACAATAAACACATCTTCAACAAAATAAATTTGATGAATTATTAACAACAATTTGAACCAGAGAGGGAAGTTATAACACCTTAAAGTATATTTGAGCAACTTATAGCCTAATTATATATAAATAGAGGGAGTTCAAGAAATAAAATTATATACAAAGAAATATCTTAGCCTGTAGGCTACTGCGGGCTCAGAAATGCATATTGAAGGCAGAGTCGGGTATACCTTAATCAGGTCGGCCTGCCTCTTGGTAGCATCTTGGTGGTTACCAGGACACTCTTACACTGTCCTGGCTCGACAGAAACTTTACAAAAAAAAAAAAAAAAAAAAAAAAAAAAAAAAAGTTCCACTTTATTTAAATGCAGTTCACCACCACCATTTATTTGTGTGCTAATATACATAACCAGTCGCTTTTTTGTTATGTTTTTCAAAGTATTTAAAAATATTCGAAATATTCAAAATTTCACACGTTGGTGTTCCCCCATATGTTAGCGGTCGATGTTCCCCCGCACCACAATTTTTTTTTTCACAACGATACCATGGCAGCCACTTCGAAGGGACGCAAGTCATTTCACTTGATAACATGTCAATATGTCTACATGTCGTAATGAAACTTAACTCAAAACAGTCACGCCATATTCACCGACGTGTGACACTATATGAGAACCATAAAAAGTAACAACAGCCTTTCGAAAAATGAATTTTCTTACCTGGTAAACACAGACGTCATGATGGTGGAAACTTGTTGCTCGCGTGTTGTTCACTGAGGATGGGTGCTGTGTTGGTGGTGAGTGGCGGCGCGCAATTTGAAATAGTTATCGTAACAGAACATTCGGTCGGTGTTCCCCCTCGGTCGGTATTCCCCCTCCTCACCCTACATACCAATTCTGATTGCAAGTGTGGGTGAACGATGTGCGTGTGTGTGTGTGTGTATGTATATATGTGTGTGTGCGTGTGTGTGTGTGTGTATGAGCGTTCGTGCCCGCGTGTGTATTTACCTAACAGTAGTATACAGGTAAGATGCAACTCTCATTGAGTCTCATTTTTTACTCTCCAATTCATCATGCTTGCCCACAAATTATATTGTGTGTGTGTGTGTGTGTGTGTGTGTGTGTGTGTGTGTGTGTGCGTGTGCGCGTGTGTGTGTGTGCGTGCGTGTGTATATATATGTGTGTGTATGTGTGTGTGTGTATTTACCTAATTGTAGTATACAGGAAAGTTGCAACGCTCGTTGGGTCCCGTCTCCTACTCTTCAATTTATTATACCTAGCTTCAAATTAAAATGTGTGTGTTTGTGCGTGGATAAGTGTGTGTATGTTTGTGTGTGTGTGTGTGTGTGTGTGTGTGTGTGCGCGCACCACTAACATCTCCATCTACCGCACTTGCAGGTATGGGTGCTGGTGCTGGTGGCCATGGTGGCCACCTGGTTGACCTTCACCCTGTCACTCAACGTCGAGAACCTCGTCGTCGAGATCGAGGAGCGTGTCAAGTCGGCCTCGACGTTGGCGCTCTGGGTCTTCAAGACCCTCACTCAGGAAGGTGAGGACCTGTGGTAACTAACGCCCTTATGCAACTTGGGCATAAGGGTGATAAGTGACATAAGATTTTCGAACTCTGGTCTTCAGTTCGAGAGAGTTTCTTCAGTTCGAGATTGTGACCTCTTGAGGATCGAAGGGGCCAACTTGGATGGAGACCCAGAGATGGAACCCTACGAGGATAGTTCTACTCCTTGAGTGCGCGGTTAGAATGCATAACTTCCTCAATTTTCTTCTGATTATTATAATTACTATTATTATTATTAATATCATTATCATTATTACTCACTCTATCCAGCCTAGTAACCCCTATCATGCTTCTCAGGCACCTCATCTCAAACACATTCAAACTCCTCCTCTCTTCCTCCCTTATGTTCCATGTTTCTGCTCCATACAGTGCTGTCAGCACACTGACTCCTTCATACAAACTCCTCTTAGCATCCATTCCCAAATGTCTATTTCTCAGTACACTTTTTAATCCCCCAATCTACATTCTACCTCCACCCCCACTCCTCCCTTTCCTGCCATATTCGCACCCAAGTGTCTAAAACTATCCACTTCCTCCAGCCTCTCTCCTTTAATACTCATTTCCAATTTGCTGCCACTTTTTCCCCTTGTACATCTCATCACCTTACTTTTACCCACATTTATCTTCAGCTTCCTTCTTTCGCACACCTTCCCGAACTCTGACACTATCTTCCTCAATCCTTCCTCTGATCCTACCACAAGCGTAGTGTCGTCAGCAAACAACTGGCTTATCTCCTACTTTTCTCCATTTTCTTTAATCATCTCCAATCGCTGACCCACTACCCTTGCATTTACCTCTCGCACCACCCCATCCATGTATAAATTGAACAGCCAGGGTGACATAACACATCCCTGACGAAGTCCCACCGTTACCTCAAACCACTCACTCTCTGTATTTCTAATCCTAAAACACGCTCTACTACTCTCGTAAACACTCCTGACTGCTCTTAACAGCTTTCATTCTATCCCGTATATCTGCAGTACCTCCCACTTTCCCTTCCTGTCTACCCTGTCATAAGCCTTTTCTAGATCCATAAAAGCTCAAAATACATCCTTACCTTTTCCTATAGCTTTCTCACATATCTGTCTTACCACAAAAATCTGATCTACGCAACCTCTACCTGTCATAACCCCACACTATTCTTCACCAATTACTCCCTCTGTTCCTCTTCTAATCGTCTCAATCAAAACTCTCCCATAAGCCTTCCCAACTACGCTTAACAAACTGATCTCTCTGAAACTACCACACTCACACTTGTCCCCTTTTCCCTTGTAAAGTGGAACTATACAGGCACTCTTCCAGTCCTCCGGCACTCTACCCTCTCTTAAACTAACATTAGATAACCTCACCAGCCAGTCCACCATCACTGTACCTCCTTTTTTCAGACATTCTGCATGACATCCACCCAACTCAGGTGCCTTACCTACTCTCATCATCTTAACAGCTGCCTTCACTTCATCTTTATTTCTCCATTTTCCTCACTCATCACGGTCATTTTCTTTGCGCTTCCCACTGCAACTACCTTTCCCTCCCTATCCTCCTTCACATTTAGCAACTCCCTACAATACTCTGCCCACCTTCCCCCCACTGCTTTCTCTTCCATTATCAACTCTCCATCTGCACCTTTTACCTTTTTTTCTCTATTTGATTCGCCTCCTCTTCCTCTCTTAATTTCCTTTCAATCTTTTTTAATTACTTTAAAAAAATTCTGTTATTACTGTGATCATCATTAATATTATACTTATTATCCTTTTATCTATCTAGATACCAAGGGCTTTTTCCCCCTTACAAGGGGGGTGGTCTAGTGAAAAGCCAAGTACCCAATCCCACCCCTTCCACTCCCATCCACCACCCTTTCCTCCCTATCATCTTAGCTCCTCATAGATGACGGGTCATCCCTGTATCCTACCCACTGCCCTGGGTCAGAACCAATGCAACAAGACACAGCAGACCCACAGCAAGGCCGCTTCACTTAATCGGCGACCCTACTCGGCGCCTCCTCATGCGAAGAGATCCCCTCGGGCCGCGTCAAAATATCATTCATGCATAACCATTCCTCCCCCCTTCCCACCCTCTCCCTTCCTTATTACTGTTACTATTATCATTATCATTATCATTATCATTATCATTATCATTATCATTATCATTATCATCATTACTACTATCATATTTTTAACATATTTGATATCTGTATTTACTGATCACGTGTAATACAGGTCGAAGATTTGGTTTTCGTTGCTGAGGGTGTGAGGGTGGTGGTGGGTTCCTTCAGCTGAATAAAATTGCCTGGTGAGAGCTAGGAGAGGCGCTGAAAAAGCAAAACGCGACGAAATGGTCAATATATACTCAAACGTTTGAGTGAGGCATTTGTGCATTTTAATTATTCATTCAGATTCGTAGATTAATAGACCTCACATGAACATACTTCTCTATTATAAATAATCAAAATACATTAACAACAGCAGGGAGGATATATTCAGGCCTGTAGTAAATAAAATAAAATAAGATAAAATAAAATAAAATGAAATGAAATGAAATGAAATGAAATGAAATGAAATGAAATGAAATAAAACAAAATAAAATAAAATAGAATAAAATAAAATAAAATAAAACAAATCAATAAAAATTCTAACAAAGAAAATAATATTTAGAAAGTATCTGTAACAACATCTTACTAGTATTATACTTTATAATGCCATACTTTTTATTATGAAACTTAGTTCATTACATATTCACACAAGACAATAGCATTGACTTTTACAAAGGTAATAAGGGATGCTCGTTAGCCCAGCGGGTTAGAGCGCCTCTACTTGCGTCGGAGGTCGAGGAGACGGCAATTCACACCCTGTCGCCAGCGAGTTGGACCAATGGCATGGTTCATCAAATTCCGTGCTACAAAGTCCTTTGTAAAGGGCACCGTTCTAGCCTTTTGATAGGGGGAGTTCGTAACGTTAAACGAAATCAATCATCATCACAAATGTCTCGATCCTTCGTGTCTTGCCCTCCGCCAGCTTCTACATGGCTCCCGTCTACAAACGCGAGCCGTCTAGTGGTGGTCACCTGGCTCCTCTCTTCGATGGTCTTTATGTCCGTCTACAGCGGCATCCTGACAGCGATGTTGACCGTTCCTAGGGTCACCATCCCGATCGATTCTCAGGAAGACTTGGTAGCTCAGAGTCAGCTCCCATGGCGACTTGAGACGGGGTCCATGATGTTTCAATATTATCAGGTGAGTCAAGAAAGCTGGCGGATGTCGACAAATTTTTTTTTTTTTTTTTTTCCCTGGGTAAATTGAACTCAGATCCTCTTATTTTGATGACGTCATGCACAGTTTTTGTTTTTCTTTCCGAAATGAACTGAAATTACGTTCTTTTGATTTTGATGACGTCATATCGAAAACCTTTTCTTTCTTTCCGAAGTGAGTCGAACTCACGTTCTTCTGATTTTGATGACGCCATGTCGACATTTTTTTCCGAAGTAAATCGAACTCACGTCCTTTTTATTTTGAAGACGTCATATCACCAGCTTTTATTTATTTTTAATGAAGTAAATCGAACTCACGTTCTTCTGATTTTAATTATCATTTTGTTATTATTCATCTTTATGTACTCTATTTAATCCTTACTACCTAGTCCTAGTATACATTATCCTCTCCACCCCTACACATACCATTAGGTATAGCCAAGATTTTTTTTCTTTATCCATTAGTAGCATACATTAATTAATCAGTTGCCAGATGTCTTTTATCTCTGTAATATTTTTTCTATATGACCTCTGAGAATTAATCCTGGATATAACCTTAACAGATTTCCAGATCCACAAAATAATGATAATAAAGATGAGTAAATAAAACAAATAAATATAACATAATCAAATAAAATAATACAGAAAACAAACCAAAAAAGAAAATAAAGATATGGACAAATGAAATTGTAAGAAAATAAATAGATAAATAAAATAATTAAATAAGATAAAGAAATAGATACGATAATTGCTTGAAATAAAGAAATAGATAAGATAATTGCTTGAAATAAAGAAATAGACAAGATAATTGCTTGAAATAAAGAAATAGATAGAATACTAAAATAAGATAAATTACATCCCCTGCACCTCCCTGACTTCGCCCTCCCCTTCTGCAGGAGGCGAAGGACGGGATCAGGCGACGCGTCTTCGAGGGGCACTCTGGCACCTTCCCCGACTGCTACGCCTCCCGGAAGGAGATCGCCAACGGCGAGTTCGCTGGTATCTGCGACAAGACCACCATGAAGAAGGCCATGTCCTGGGACTTTAGGTGAATCTTCCTCGGCAGGAAGGTCACCCCCTAAAGGGGTCATCACACTGGGATAATTTTCCTTCAACCTCCGATTCATCTTTGGTGCCGTCCACCCCCAGAACTTTATCCACCGTAAAATCACTGTGGCAAACTATTTTGATTTCTCGATATTTTACATAGAATGCCATTTGATATGCTGGAGGGAAATTATTTTCCTCCAGCATATTACATTCCTTTACCGAAAACTGCGAGCTGCAGATTTGCTCCAACAATTGGAGGAAAAATAGCTCAGTGTGGTAACGCCTTTAGGGTGTTTTGTTCAGCCGAGGAGGACCTCTGGGCCTTGAAGGGGCAGCCTTGTACTCTAAACCAGTGGTCCTCAATCTTTTTCACTCCCCCCCCTCCCCCCTTCGTGAATTTTCAAAATTCGTGTAGGTACCCTTCACTTTATTTATTTATTTATTTATTTTTTCTCCCAGATCCCTCCCCACCAAATAAGGTAAAACAAAGATAATAATAATGATAATAATAATAACGGTAGAAAAAATGATACTAATATGTTGATAAAGAGAAACCCTTTGCTTTATTACAAAGCTGATAATCATAATTATCTTATATATTTTTTCTACCAGGACATAGTGATGGATTTTTGTTGTTGCAATATTAGATTTTCTCAGATTATATAGAAATATATATTTTGTAAGAGCAGGGCATGGCCACCCTAAATTCTTGTCATGGTTCCCTTGGGGGGTCTTCCATGGCCACCAAGCTGAGAAAAACTATTCTAAATCTTATTGGGAATTGGCGTGTCAAGTGAATGATGGTTCGAGAACCGCTGGAAATCAACGCGTAACGGCAGTAAAAACGTCGGGGCTCAAATCGCCGAGCTACGACAGGAGTGTCTATGACT
This sequence comes from Oratosquilla oratoria, assembly GCF_046742065.1. Taxonomy (NCBI): domain Eukaryota; kingdom Metazoa; phylum Arthropoda; class Malacostraca; order Stomatopoda; family Squillidae; genus Oratosquilla; species Oratosquilla oratoria. The sequence goes on from NC_134805.1 coordinate 32,564,150, forward strand.
CAGTGGTTCTTAACCTGAGGTACCTGTACCCCCAAGGGATACGAAACCTTAAACCTTGGGGTACGAGGCATGATAGCCAGTGGAATGGTACTGTTTATTCATCATGAGAAAGCAAAGCAAGGTTTGTATCACTAATCCTTTTCATATGTTTGCATTATTGCATGGTGGGTACGAGAATATTTTTATATGTCAACACGTACGGGGACTGAACAAGGTTAAGAACCGCTGGTCATGTCTAACCACCCCACAGGAGCAGTGGCCGAACAAAAATGTCAGTTTTTTTTTTTTTTTTTTTTCAGTATTTCACTGTGATTTAGATCTTATTTTTACTGAGAAATAGATGACAATGTTCTCTTCTCCTTTTTTATCCATTTAACGTTTGCGTGCGCCAGGTTTCGGCAATATTTGATTTTCGATTTGCATTTGAATTTTAATGAAACTATATTTGGATTCCAACTAAACTTTAGATTTTTTCATAAATTAGAACTGATTCTGAAGCTGAATTGAAAATTGGATCTGAATATAGATGAATATCTACTGTTTTTTTTTTATCTGAATAATCAGATATATATTCTAAAATCAAATTTGATTATTATTCTAAGGTTTATTTGTTCAAGTAATGAACCTGAGATCAGAATATATATCAGAAATTCATTTTGATTTTGAATTTGGCCTTGAATTTTGAAAGCTGACTTGTTCTTCTTGGCCAAGCAGCACCTCTGGGAAATGTCACCTGTATATGTCGCGCGAAGTCGTCTATAGCAACGCCATCTTAGCTATGGCCTTCAGGACCAACTCCAGTTTCCTCCGACCCGTTAACAGAATGTAAGTCTATTTATCTTTATATCTATTTACTAGTCTAATTTATTTACCTATGTTTTATTTTGTATCTTATTTCTTGTTTATTCATTCACTGGGTTACTATTTGAATTATCTAAATATTTCCCAGTATCTGTTTATTTCTTTTGCGCAGACTTCGTCGACTCAAGGAAGCGGGTTTCATAGACAAGTGGCTCGGGGCAGAGCTTACAAACACGACGCAATGTCTTCGCCCGCCCAGTGCTGACGGTACCTCGGAGGGGATAAGGCCCCTCGATCTAGCCAGCTTCCTAGGAGTGCTCCTTGTCTTTGGAGCAGGTGAGTGACCCAAAGAATAGTGCCACGACTTGAAACGAAGCCTTTGTTTATGTAGCACTATTGTCAAACTTTGTGGAGACCATATAAAATCGTCTGACACCCACCTGACATCCACTTTAGTTCCATGCCATCACGATCGAGACTGACAAGGAGCTCGACGGTTTTATTCATCGTTATATATATATATATATATATATATATATATATATATATATGTATATATATATATATATATATATATATATATATATATATATATATATATATATATATATATTGTATCCGGCCTAGTTATGGACCAAAAGGTCTCCTTCAGCATGCTCCTTTGTAATCCTTTGTAATCTGTATCTGACCTCTGGTGACCCTGATAGCTCACTCACATCAGCATAGCTTATTTGTTTGTTTGTTGTTGCCCCATCGGTCTTTATTACAATCACACAATATTGCTATTTTTGTCCAAATGAGATGCATAGCTCCACCATAAAGTTTTTGTGTTTATTTTCAGTTGTAAAGGTAATTTTAAAACTGCCTCACTCAAATTTAAACATGTCTAATGTTTAAATTTGGTATTGCTTCATGAAAATCTTAAAATTGTGGGTAAAATAAATTAGTTTTTTTTTTTTTTTCTTTTTTTTAACGTTTCAGGATAACCTCTCTGCATGCCTCAAATATCTGGTGGTGAAAAGCCTATAAAATACTACTCGAAGACATTTGGATACCCTCTGTTCTTACCTTCTCTGCTTTTTGGTGTCTACTTATTTCTTTGTCAACAACAAAAAAAAACTCGTACTTACTTGTTGATCCTGTCCAGCCCTCTACATCGAAACATCCCAAGCCAAATTGCACCACTAGCTGGGAATATTGTTTACATGATTTCTGTGCAATATATGTATAATAAGAATGGAAATATACAACATAATTTATGTGAATGACTATTATGCATGAGGTAAGTGAAAACAATATCTTTTACAGCCTGAATTTGATCACCTTCTCCCTAGTCCCAGAACTCAAATCTGATATGTCCCCACGTCTGTAAATATACCTCATGGTTTATTGAAACAGTATAGAAGTTTTCATGATTTATCCATGAAATACACAGGTACCTTGAATTTACAAGTTTATCTGCCCCACTAATAAGGGAAACTAGGCTCACATATTTTCATTATAACATTGTGTAGAATATTGTTTTTACTTCAAACAAGAATTCTTCAGAAAATCTGCAATTTATGTACACCCAGGGCTCTTAATCCAACACTTACCAACCGCCACTTGTGCGGACGTTTAGACCCAGGACAAAAACTCACTTCGGGAATTGGTGGTGTTTTATGTCCTGGACCAATTTCCAAAATGGGTTTATGCCCTGGGCTCAAACGTTCACACAAGTGGCGGTTGGTGAATGTTGGATTAAGAGACTTAGGTATACAAGATATTACATTTATATTCAAATACCACAAATTTAATCTACACTAGAGATAAATATTTCAGCTTATGGGTTGTTCAGTTGTAATTGGTGTAGGAATGATATTTTGACATTTTGTGAGAATGGCGTAGAGGCTGATCTAGCCAGTGGCTCCAGTGGACATATTATCACCATTAGTTCTCACATAACACATCTGGCATGCACCACAATGCGAGAAAAGACGAAAGAATATTGAAAGCTTTCTAACACAGTTTATTTTATTCATTAATTTATGTATTTGTTTGTTTATGTAATCATTATATCATTATATTCCCCTGACAGGCCATCTCCTTGCGTTTGTGGTCTTCTTGGTCGAGGTGCTTCTCTCCATGCTGACAAATTCAAGTCCATAGTTCGCCCATAGATGTCGTCGTCAATCTACACATCGACATTTCTTGTATAATTTGAAAAAATAAAAATGTCTACTATTATTATCACTATTATTACTGTTGTTATTATTATCATTATTATTATAATTGCCATTTACATATTTAGATAATATGGCGGCTACGCCTTTGATAAATTGATTTCCACATTTTTACGAATGTGAGTAAAGCTTTCTTTCTAACTCCATTAGAAATTGAGACTAAGTGGGTCAAGGTCACCGAAATATAATAAAGTCTGATTTATTCAGAACCAAAATCAAAAGTATCTATTATTCAATTTTTCATTTGAAATCTCATTCATCATTGTGAATACTACTACTACTACTACTACTACTACTACTACTACTACTACTACTACTACTACTACTACTACTACTACTACTACTTCTACTAATGATAATAATAATAATAATAATGATAATAATAATGATAATAATAATAATAATAATAATAATAATAATAATAATAATAATAATAATAATAATAATAATAATAATAATAATGATAATAATAATAATAATAATAATAATAATAATAATATTACCATTAATTATGATAATAATAATAATAATAATAATAATGATATTAATAATAATAATAATAACAATATTAATAATAATAATGATATTATTATTAATAATAATAATAATAATAATAATAATAATAAAATAATAATAGTGATATTATTGAATAATAATAATAATAATAATGATAATAATAATAATAATAATAATAATAATAATGATAATAATAATAATAATAATAATAATAATAATAATAATAATAATAATAATAATAATAATAATAATAATAATAATAATAATAATAATAATAATAATAATAATAATGATAATAATAACAATGATAATAATAATAACAACAACAATGATAATAATAATAATGATAATAATAACAATAATAATAATAACACTGGTCAACAAAAATTATTAAAATACTGTTCCATAAGCAAAACATGAACTTGATGGATTTTTTTCTGCTGATTTCAAATATGTTTTCAGAATTTTTCTATCAGGCATAGTTTTCCTGTGATAGCATGTTAAATCTTAAACAAATATAACTAATAAATGAGGCTGATATTTCAATGAAACTTACCTTTAAAATGTATAAATGTATGATTTTCGAATGTATTTTTCTTCTGGGAGATCCCTTTTTAGAGGGGGGTCAAGGAGAGAGTAAAGAGGGCGACGGCAAGGAAGGACAGAAGTTAAAAGCGATCAGTATTCTTGAGGGGGAGTTTCCAGTCATCAAAGTGATGTATGCCTCTGGTCCGTAGGGGTGCTGCAAAAGTCTCTAATGTATTTGGAGAAGGAAGTGAGGGAGACAGAGGAAGAGCGAAACGGAGAAGTACACAGGAAGAGAGACAGAGGAAATGAGAGACGGATGGAAATAGACAGAGGAAATGAGAGAGAGAGAGAGAGAGAGAGAGAGAGAGAGAGAGAGAGAGAGAGAGAGAGAGAGAGAGAGAGAGAGAGAGAGAGAGAGAGAGAGAGAGAGAGAGAGGGGGGGAGGGAGGGAAGGGAGGGAGCAATAGTTAGTTATACGTCACTCATGCAAATCTGAACCGACTAGCAGAACTCGACATATCTGGATAAAAGTAAAAAGGACGAGACATGGCAACTGCGTGGTGAGGGCACACCAGCCCTCACTGGAGCTGGACACCTCACACCCAGTTCGTAGCGGCAGTCACGCGCTGACTTCGCCCAGAGAACGACTGACCATCCCCCCAGGAAGGTCCTCCAAGGTCTCCTCATAGACGCAGTACTAGTAAGCCCAGAGATGTGTTCTTGTGTTATACGTTATAGATATTACATTATCCTTCCCTCCCTCTACACTTTCACTATGATGAAACACTTCTAACATATTGAGAAGATGGGGAACCCTGGAGGACGTCAAAATATAATTCGTGTGATCTTATTTATCTGATATTCCTCTTGATGTGAAAGAATTGGGCCTGTTAAGAGGAATTTGATGTTTATATATTCTGGTCGTAAGATACTATCATGACGAAGATCCGAGTCAAATCTAATCAGAAAATATTTGTAGATAAGATAGTATTCCTCCTTTGTGTCTTACAAGCAATTATCCATTTCAGTGGTGTACGTCTGGTAGGGTAAAAAAAAAAAAAAAAAAAATAAATAAAAAAAAAATTATATATATATATATATATATATGTATATATATATATATATATACACATATATATATATATATATGTATATATATATGTATATATATATATACAGACATGGCAGAATTAAATAAACATAAAGAGAAATTGTTTAGTTTGTTAAACAAGCAATTGATACATTTAAAGTGTTTATAAATGGTCATAATGTGAATAACTAATACTTGGTTGACACCCCCTTTGCTTTTTTCAATGCAAGGACCCTTCTAGGCGTGCTAGTGATTAGTTCACGAATATCATCTTGAGAAATTTCTTGCCATGTTTCCCGTAGTAATCCTAAGATTTCGGGCTTTGAAAATGGCTTCCTGTTTGTGAAGTTGTCAATCTAATATGCCCCAGAGGTGTCCAATAGGGTTCATATCCGGGGACTGAATTGGCCATGGAAGTTTCCTGATCCCATTTTGGCTCAACCAATTTTGTGGTGCTTGAGCAGTGTGACAAGGAGCTCCATCTTCCATAAATAGGAAGACATTTTTATTCATTATACCACTGGAGAATTGGAATGAGTCCTTCCATTAATATAGAAACATATTTGCCTGAATTGATGTTTCCTTGACACTCCACAAGCTCTGATCGACCATTACTCCAAATTGCACCCCACACCATTATTGAAATGCCCCCATGTTTCACATTTGGCTGCAGTCTTTTGAGGTCAAACTCTTGACTACAGAGTCTCCAGACCCACACTCTTCTACTGTCAGAAAATAATGCGAATCGTGACTCATCAGAGAAAATGACAGTGCTCCAAATGGCCACAGGTCTCTCCACCATCTCAACAGCCCAGTCCTTTCTGTGCTTGATATTGGCTGGACGAAGGAGTGTGTAAGAGGCTGGTAGATGAAGGTAGACAAGTAGGTAGATAGAGGGGTAGGTGGCAAGAAATTCATTTTTACGAGTTAAATGTTTTGAAAACAATAGCCGCGAAGGAGTTGCGGAGTTGCATAATCTTGCTCACCGTCTAAAGTTTGTAAACAGAGCTAGGGTACCGATATTTGCGCTGATGTGACGAAATGTAAACACTAAGCATTTCCACTTCTATTGCTTGCATAAGCAGTATTGCTTGAGACGGTGTAACAGTCTTTCTGATTGGAGAAGGGTGGAGGAGGAGAAAAAATTATTGGTGCATTGGGTGAAAAGCCACGCCTTAAGGGGAGGCACTTATTTGTAACGGTCATAATTATTGGATGAATTAAATAGTGACGTCGGAACAGAGATAGCTTAGTGACTGGATTGGGGATCCCAGGCGGGAGTCCCTTGGTGTTAATAAACATGTCAAGTGTAATATTATTCGGAAGAAACGAAGAAGAAAATTTACGTTTAATTCATCCCCATTGAGAAATATTACTTGCTTACTAAAGAAAGATATGATGAAAGACATACTTACTTAAGTGAAGGAAAGTTGAAAGTGAATGAAGAAATATAATGCCATAGAAGGAACAGTTAACATAATTAAATCAGTAATTACAGAGAGAAGGGAAATGAAGTGAAGGGGTCAACAGAGTGGTTTCCTTCTTGCAGCTCTGCCATAGTAACCCAGCTTGTGTAGATACCTGACAGCTGTTCTGGGACTGACATCAGCTTGTGCTGCTATGTCAGAGGCCTTGCGACGTGGATCCTCTTCGACATTTCTTTTGACAATACGCAAGGTTCTTTCTGAGGGCCCGGGACGACCTGAATGAGGTTTTGTGTCCTTCTTGCCCTCTCTGGTGAATTGTATAATCACTCTATTAACAGGAGAAAGGGGTATTGACAGATTTTCAGATATTTTCCGTTGACTAAATCCACCTTCATGTTGACCCACAATACGACCTCGCTGAAATTCAGATAGGTCTACTGCTCCTTTGGTTCGTGGCATGCTTGATTAATCTTGTATGTAATCTGAAACATAAATCTAGGGAAATATAACATATTACGTAAATTTGAATAAAATTAAGCATTAAAGAAGAGCAGAAATGCAGTTTTCTTGGTGTCTATTCAATTCAGTCATGTCTGTGTATATATAGATATATATGTATATTTATATAAACTTGAGAATTTTTCCCCCACCCGCAGGGTGACCTAGGTGATCTGCAGAGGACACAATGCACGTCGCTCCCCTCCTGCTGGGGGCAGCACTGGCACTCCTGACGGGGGGCACGGCCGCTTCCAAGATCCTCTTCCTGGCTCCCATCGCTGTCAAGAGTCACGCGGGCTACTTTGCCTCCATCGTTACGACGCTGGCCAGACATGGTCACGAGGTAGGTGTCTCAAAAGCTGTAGAAGTGCACGAGTGAGGGAGAGTGTGTAAAAGAGTGAGAGTGAATGAAAGCGAGAAAGAAAGAATATGTGCGTGTGATTCATCATGGCCTTGGATCACGTGTTGGACTCGTAACCGACTGTTATTTCCCTCTCGGAAGAGAGCGATGTGTGTGTGTGCGCTCGCGCGTGCCTGTGTGTGTGCGCGTGCGTGTATGTAGTTATGTGCGTGTGTTTATGTATGTGTGTGTGTTTACCTAACTGCAACATACTAGAAGGGGTCTTGCCTCGCTCTTTCTCTAACCGCCATAACTTATTTTCAAATTCACGTATGTTTCGAGCTTGTGCTATTCTAGGTATAGTCAACTGAAATTTCTCACATCCTTTAGGTACTTACTCAACAAATATCATTACATGTTTTGAACTCAAGTGTGGTTCTAGCATGTGCTATATTAACTCCAGGGCTATTCCAGAAGTCTACACATTAGTGTGGGAAACTGAAATTGTTCATATCTTCCAAAAATGTTTATTTTTTCTAGCTTGTCCATGACCTCACAAAGTCCTCATTTCCCAAACCACGAGATCTTCAGTTAACTTTGTCCATTTCATTCGAGGATATGAACTCCGCAATAGAGTACCTTCCCTCCATCCCTCTCTCTTCAATATTTCAACAAGGACAGAGCCAGTGGTTCCATTCTGTCCTCATACAACTTATCTAATCAAATATGAAACTACAAGTGAATTGGATGTTACAGTGAGTCAACAAATGTCACTAGCTAATGATCTTTTCAGATGACCTATGTCACGCCTTTTGCTTCGAACAAGGAAACTGCTAACATCCGAATGATTGTCTTACCAAACCTGGACTTTTCCCCGTACATACCCACCATGTTTAAGGGTACAGTTGCATCAGGGTTAAAGGTACCGACCTCCACTTTTGTGTTTTTACATAATCATGAACTTGATTCACACTGTGCCTCAAGTGACAGTTGAAGCTTCACCTGTCTTCTTCCCTTCTACAGCTAGGTGCAACCTTTTGTGCTGATGGTCTTGAAGATCCCAAGGTGACACAGCTATTGAATGAGACCTTTGATTTGATCATAATGCCCTCCGGAGGAGTAGACTGCTTCCTCTCATTTGTACATCATTTCAAGGTAGAGTTAATATATATTTTTAAGTATTATGTCTTTATGGAAGAAGTATCCCATGATCTCTTTCAGTACTACAAGTATCTTAGTAGTGTTCAGTACTTGAATACCAGCAACTTTCCTATGACGTCCACTTATGTTCATAATATATTTCTTCTGTCTTGTCTAGTTTCCCCGTTAACTACTGATTTGAAAACAAGTGTTTTGCTTATGATTTTTTATATTTTTGATAATTCTACACAATGTACACTTGTATTTCTGTTGAATATGAATTGATAAAATCTACTAAATGTGACTTTTGATGAAGAAATAAAGAGAAAGAATCTAATGAACCATAGTTATTAACAAGTGATTATAGCAGTGTAGTTGTTAGAAATTATATCTCTTTGTAGGAATGATACAACTCCAGCTCTTTAACAGGTTCCTTTTGTGATGGTGATCCCTGTTGGCCTGGCGTTCGCAGTCGATGATCTTGTTGGTAATCCCAGCTTTCCATCCTATGAAGTCAACCTTTTCTATGATGCTCAGCCTCCACTGTCTTTCATGATGCGTGCAATCAACATCGGTCTGGATTCCTTCCAGCGCATATTGACTTATTTCTTCATTATACCTTTGTATGGGCAAATGCACAAATAAGATGATTAAAACATATATTTCAATGAAATATAGGTTATATATACATATACACATACACTAAACTTCCTCTTTGCCCTTATAAGGGTGTGGCTGAGTCAAATCACACTGTCACATAATGCACAACCAAATTATACACGATCACCACTCCCAACTTAGCACTCTGGGGATGAAGGGTCAACTTATCCTCTCTCACACTGTTTGGATCAAAGGCAGTGCAACAAAGCACAACTCTCCCAAAGCAAGGCCCAGCAACTGGACTTTGTTTACTTGAACTGCTTCATTATATGACAACACCTCTGACCATCCACCCAAAATAATTCATGCTCAATCAATCAATCCATTTCCACCGGTCTCTCTTCCAGAAGACCTGTGGTCTTCAGGTAATTGGCAACAGTCTCTGCTTTTATGATTTATGATGTTTTGAATTTTTTCATCAAGGAACTTTTGTGACCAAAAGGTATTCTGACATGTAGAAAAAAATGAAAGTTCAATATAGAATAAGTAGACAAATTAAATACATACATTTCCTTAATGAATGCACCCTGAATATTCACTTTTCACCCCTCCTCTGGTTACAGGGCTGAGAAGGAGAGTCAAGCACGTGGCCTCCTTCCAGACGACATGCCATCACTTCATGAGATGCGCAAGAAAGTCAGTTTGATCCTCCTGAACAGGTCAGTAACTGGCAAATGAGATACTAGGACCATCTTATTATGACATCATGACAACTTTTTAAGACTTCAGAGTACTGTAATGACTCAGAACGCTCTAGTATGAAACCTTGAGCTCTGTATTTACCTTGTATCTTACTGGAAGGGGAGCTATGCTCGCGTTGTCCGTCTTTGTATCTCGCATTGTCTAGTTTGCTTTTAAATTCGTGTATAGTTTTTTGCACACACTATTGTTTGATCTAGTTTGTTCCAGATATCCACCACTCTGTGTGAAAAGCTGTTTTTTCAGGTTTCTTCTATAACTATCCTTTTTGAGTTTCTGTCCCCTTGTATTTCTCTTATCCCAATAGTAAGTCCTCTGAAAACTGACTTGAAGTGGTTGTTCATGACTTCAGCCATTTCTAAATCTTCTGTAGGTTCTATATTTCCGTGACATAGTTTTACAATTTCCTGTTTATTTTTAAGTTTACCATTCACATATCTATAGAATAGTTTGGGTTGATTTTTTTTCATAGTTTCTGTTTTCCTCTCTACGCATTTTTACATATCCATTTCTATGGTTGATATATATTTGCCTCTTTCCATTTTTTTCCATCTTTATCTCTTCAATCTTTCGCTTCACTGTATCTTCTGTTGAACCAGCACTTAGTATACACCTTTTCCTGTTTCCGTCTTGGTACATATTTATTCACTCCTTCATTATAGATTTTCATCAAAATCATCCATTTCTCTTTAACTTGTGTCTATTTTTTGAAAAAGTTTTCCCAGTTTGCATTATGAAAGAATTTCTTTAGTTTCCCAAAGTCCGTTTTGTTGTACATCAGTGTTGTTTTCTGTGAGTAAAGGCAGCAATGACTGCAACAGCTCTGTAGGGAAGAGGCCAAACGCAGAGTATGGGAGTCCAATATATTTTACGTTTCGCCCAGCAGGGCTTCTTCAGAAATAACATCGATGAAAAACATTTTACTCCTTATATAGCCCGAGCCTTGCGGGGAGAAACAAACATTAAAATGGTGTACTCACAATTTGCGCAAATTGCTTGTTACTTGTAATTAAAATTGCCAATGGTTTGTTAATTGTAAAAAATCCACTATTCTGATTTATATTTTCTATGAGGGATATAAACGCCGATTCTAAACATCTACGTTTCATTGTATCGTTTTCAATGAAACGTAGATGTTTAGAATCGGCGTTTATATCCCTCATAGAAAATATAAATCAGAATAGTGGATTTTTTACAATTAACAAACCATTGGCAATTTTAATTACAAGTAACAAGCAATTTGCGCAAATTGTGAGTACACCATTTTAATGTTTGTTTCTCCCCGCAAGGCTCGGGCTATATAAGGAGTAAAATGTTTTTCATCGATGTTATTTCTGAAGAAGCCCTGCTGGGCGAAACGTAAAATATATTGGACTCCCATACTCTGCGTTTGGCCTCTTCCCTACAGTTCTTTTCTGTATTTCTCATTTCTCACTATATTTCCTCCTTTAGTTCAACCTTTATTAGTATGTGGTCACTCTTCCCAAATGGTGTCTTGCATTCAATTTTATCCACAATTTCAGGTTCTGCTGTATATATTAAATCTAGTCTTGATCATTGTATGTTCTATATTCATGTCAAGTAATACATTTCCCATAGATCCTCTCTGCCTTTCATTGTTATCTCTTCTCAATAGATTTCTTTGCAGTTAAAATCTCCCATAAGTACCAGGTTGCCTCCATCCTTCAGCATTTCATTTAATGAATGGCTTATATATTCTAACATTTTTGAATGCTTGCCCTCAATCCAAGAGCCCGTTTTTGGGGGTACATATATCACCACAAACTTTCTACCTTTCATGTCGCTGTCTTCAACTTTTATCATGATAATTTCCACACTGTTTTTACTCTCTGTAACCTTTGTCACATTTAATTTCTTCTTGGCCAAAAACATGATTTCTCCTCCCTGTTTCTCGTTTCTGTTTTTAATCCAACAATTATAACCCATGTCCAACACTATTTGGTGGTAGTGGGGCCCTTAATTTCGTCTCCACATTTCCCATTATATCTGGTTTTTCTTCTGACAGGTAATCATTAAGTTCACTCAATCCTGAGATTAATCCATCTATATCAGTATAGGCTATTTTTATTTTTTTCTTCTCCATCCTATTTTCTATTCCTTTCGTTTTGCTTACCTTGGTGTACCATTTTCTCAGTCTCATGTCTAAGGCACTCCAATAGAACTACTTGCTTTTGGTCTCAGTTCTTTTCGCTTTTTTTTTTTTTTTTTAAGCTTCATTTCTTAGTGTCTTCTCTCCTTCTCTTTCCTCAACATTTATTTCTCTTTTTATCCATATATTGTTGTAATGTTCACTCTTTGCTAACTTACCTGATTTTGCCAATCTGTCTTCTACTACCACTTGTGATCTTAGTTTTACCTTTAGGGGTCAATTTCTTTCTTTAAAATATTGTGCCATTCTATATACTTCTATTTCTTTTACTATTTCTTTGTCATCGTCTTGTACTTCTTTTAGAATTATTTTTGCCATTTCTTTTTCTGCTTTTCTCTCAAGTACCTAACTAAACCATGTTTTTCCTTTAGTCCATATACTACATTACACTTTTTCTATCCACTGTATTTACTTTTTCTTTGATTACTTGAATAATTGTGTCTTTTGCATTTTCCTGCATCTATTGCTTTACTGTTTCATTAAAACCCATTTCCTCGTTTTCTCTGTTTTTATTACATTTCTTAATCTGCAAAATTTTCTCACCTAAGTTTTCTTTAATTCTTTTAGACATTCCCTGTATTTTGTGATTTACCTGATTTTTTTTTCTTGATTGGTGACACTGATTTCTTGCATGTTTGTGCCCCTATTATTCTATTCATTTGTGAAGGTACCCCATGCCCACTAAACTGTGTATAAATAAAGTTTCTTTCCTTTGTGGTGAAAATGGATGCTAACACCACCACAGTTATCGTGCTATGGAGATCCCAAGACCTTATGTGCCCACTGTTATCCATGCTGGAGGACTCCATATCCATCCTCCAAAACCTCTTCCTCAGGTATGACCATTCTTCATTACACCTTTCCTTACTCTTTATGAATGTTCATCACTTTTATTGTTGAGGTGTCTTGATCATATTCTGGTCACTGGTGGGTGGATATATTCATCTTAGGGCATCAGTTGTCACTTTTTACTGACTGGAAACCTACAGCTCCACAAATGTTGGCAATGTTGCTCAGGCTCCCCCAAAGATCCTCTAGGAAGAAATGTTGGACATTTGTCTGTATCGTATTAGTGTAGTACCATTTCTATAGCACCAGGTTATAGAAAAAATGGGAAGAAAACAATCATTGGATGTCAATCCTTCTTACCTGAAATAATGGAAAAAATACTGTTGAAAATTATAAAGATCTTGGGGCCAGTCTAGAGGTCGAATGTCAGCCCCTTAGGACTGTACCTCCAGACAGAGGTAAGGGTGCTCATGGGATTTAAAGATGATCAGAGGGGAGGTTATTCCTATATAGAAGATAAAACAAAGAATCAGTTCATCTGCCAAAGTATTATTTTACTCTAAAGAGAATATCAAAACATCCCCTGAAGGTTTTTGGCCAAACTAATATTTTACATATTCTAACATGATCAGGTAAAATTCCTCTTTAAAAATCTTGTTTCTTAATATCATTTTGAAATTACTACACTGACCAGCTCTTTTATTAATGTTTTATTAATGTTCTCTCTTCTACTATCTTAATGCATTTCATAAACTATAATCAAATATTCAAGAATATTTAATGGTCCTTAGCTCCTTGGTTATCTATTTACTTATAGCAAATTTTCACTTACAGGACCTGGAAGACTGGGTACAAGGAGCTGGGGATGATGGAGTTATCTACTTCAGTCTTGGTTCATTGGCTAATACCTCAGATATGCCTGAAAAGTATATATTTATTTTTTCTTCAAAGACTTAGATCTTTCACAGGATTGCTGCCATTAAAACCTGTTTTGGATTTGCCTCACTTTAGTTCTAAATATTGTGCAAAATTAGAATATTTCCAAAAGTGCTTGACATCTTTGAAAAAAAATTCTTGGAAGGAAAATTATTTTACTATTACTCCTTTATCCTGGTGACAGCATTCCTATATTTTGTTCTGGCTTTATTTATTTATAATTTAACTGAAAAAGTAGGGTCCCAAAAAAGTCCATTTTATTGTAATCTAGTCTTTAGCTGAATAAAGTTGTCTAGCATTTACCAAATTAATTCTGTAAGGGACGTCAATTGGCTGAAGGCCCTTAACCTGAGGAAGACTTGTCATAGAAATCTAAAACATTATAAATGTTGACAAGTTCAGATTCCTGTGGTTCACACTATTACTCTTGGTTGCAGCTACCGTTTGGCTTTTGTACGTGGGTTGGGTCGTCTGAAACAGAGAGTACTCTGGAAGTGGAACAGTGGATACGTGGAGGACCTGCCACCCAATGTGTATGTATCAAAGTGGCTTCCCCAGCAGGATATCTTAGGTGAGCAAGTTAAGATTTCAACACCCATTTGTTATTAGTGGTCCACTTGTCTTTCTCAAGTGTGAAATCATTAATGAGCAAACAAAAATTCAATGAAACATATTATTATTCTTTTTAATTTGGTTTTGCTAGTTGCTGCAAAATGGGACAAAAGCACATGTGGGAACATTATGAAAAAAGTAAGAAATATGCTGATCATTTCTTAAATAGAATAAACCTCCACGCATGGAATTGAATACTACAGTTTGAAGTTCAATGTATTGGGATCTAACATAACACTTAAATGAAATGGTACAAAGCTATATCTGCTCCAGTCACTCTCTTCATTTGTAAACTGACTTGGCTTTACTATGGACAAATAGGTATGTCCAGCATCATGGGTCAAGGACTTTAACAAGCTCATCCTTGACCAACTCTCCTGCAGCTCGCAATCTATCTCTCTGGAAAACTGTTAGGATGGATGGAGAACTCTGTTGCCAAGTATAATGAATTCCTTGTAATGCCACAGATATGCTTGCTAATGGACTCATGAAAAGTGGAAACTTGGTCTTCAGTTCTTTTGTGAGCCCTTTTCCTAGATCTACCCTAGATATCATGCCATGGGTGACCACATGTCCTATCCCAGGTACCTGCACTAACTCTGCTCTGTACACTTTTTTCATATATTTCTACTGCCTTTCCCATTCTCATTACTGGTCTATCCTATTCACCTAATGCACAGGAACATAGAAGGCATTGCTACTAAATGGCACAATATGCTTCTGCCTCAAAGTACATGTGTCCTACGGAAAAGAAGGATCATAATATGCGTGTGACATGGGTACTCGATCCCGGTATAATGAACTCCAGAGAGCAGGAGTCATATCATTGTTGAATAAAGTCTTTTAACCATGTGTGTGGCCGTGATTGGCTGTGTAGGCGACTTGGGCGTTGGCCATGGGGGTCGGTTGAGGGTGTGCTGCGTGATGTCGGTGGTGATGGGGATAGCCCCTCGGGTGTCGTGATCATGGTTCTCATGTGGCGACAATTCCTTATGGATACTCGACAACTGCCATCCAGCCTGACGGTATCCTGCCGGTGTGGGAGTGCCTCGACAACTGTGCCGGTCCTGTCCCAGACATTTGAAGCCTGGTTCTGCACTCACACGCAGGCATCAGGGAGGAGGGGTGGCAGGGTTCTTGCTGGGCCGCTGTTGACTAGGATTTCGCTGATGTCGACAATCTGTTTCTCCCGCTGGCGAAGCGCTCTGCCTCAGTGTTGGGTGACTTGGAAGTGTCGGCCGGCGGTGGGCACCCCGTCCCGTAATTGTCTCCCCATACCTAGCTGCGCGGGCGACTTGTCGATTCCCCGAATCGGTGTATTTAGGTACTGGAGTTGGGCCATTGAGGCTGTATCTGTGTCGAGGCTGCTACCGCCTTCGGTGTTGACCATAATGAAGCGCTTCGCAACCTTGACTGCGGCCTCTACCCTGCCAGATTGGGAATAATGGGTGGATGAAAGTCTTACCGAGACGCCCCATTTCTTGAAGAACTCAGCCATTTTTTCACTGGCCAGATTCGTTCCGCCGTCCGTCGATATTTGTTGTGGGGCTCCCCAGCGGGTAAAGTACCTTCACAATTGCGTTTTGATTCGATAGGATGAGGTGCCATTGGGAAAGTGGGCCAGTTCCAGCCAGCCTATCAGCCTGTCCGCGCACGTCATGTACATGTAGCCCTGGTGCTGGAACATGTCTGCCACAGTGCATGGGAACAGGCATTCAGGGGGAGGGGTTATGGTGTATGTTTCAGCCGGTAAGGATATGCCAAAATGCGTCCTCGATGCCGCTGTCGTACAACAGGGTGTTATCCATACATTTGTGCTCCCTTACTATCCCTTGTATGGCGTCGTCGAACCGCTTCGTGTATATGCATCACCAGCAGATCAGTAGCCCATAGGGGTGCGGCGATACCTGTACCTACCCCATGGCGTGATGGACGAGGTGATGTTGCGGCTGTCCGGGTGGAGCTCCTCCTGGTGATATCCCCAGTGTGCATCCACTACCGACTTGTAGGAGTGCTTGGGAATGTCAGACACCATGTCGAAGGATGTGGGGGCATGGTGAGTCTCCCGTAGGCATGCTGTGTTGAGCCGCTGAAATCCGGCGGGTTGACCAGACTTCTTGGCCACCACCATCATTCGGGCGCACCATTCGATGGGCAGTCCAGCCGGAACAGGTTCAATGACCCCGCACCTCACATCTTCGTCGAGTTGTGCTTTGACGTCTGCTTCCCAGTGTTTCGGCACCGATGCCGGCGTGTGACACGCGTAGGGTGTGGCTCTGGGGGCCAGGTGGATTCGATGTGGTGGTCCGTCCATTACCGGCAGCGGTACTCTTGAGGTGTTGATTGTGGATGCTGAAAAGTGTCGTAGTAGCTACTCCTCGAGCCTGGCTGGATTCTCCTCGAGCGGGGGGAGAGGCACTGTGGATGGTTTGGGTGGTGGCTAGGTGAGTGGGCTCGTCTCTGGTGTGGGCCGGGCATGTGCTACTTTGGGGGAAATGTGTGGGAAGCTCCCGGGTACCAGATGTAGCGCCTTGCAGGCATCGAGAGATGGGAAGAGATCCTTGGCTGATTGCCTAAACTAACGTACATCCCACAGCTATAATGTATGGGTCATACAGTACAAGCACGTGCAGGCGGTGCCAAGTTGTAAGATAATAGATTAAGGACATATGTTTGCATGTTGTTTGAGGAGAGGCCCTAGTTTTCTCTTATATCCATCTTACAAGACTATTTCATACAGGATCCAGTTATGAACCACTGTGATAACAAATGCTGTTTTTCATTATATCGATCACAGTTTCCATGTACTTGCTATTTTCAATTATAATTCTCTGTAAAACTTGCATATTTGTATATAGAACTCTTTATTCTTGGCAGCCCATCCAAATGTGCGTCTCTTCATCAGCCATGGTGGTATCCACAGTGTGCAAGAATCTGTTTACCACGGAGTGCCAATTGTTGGCATGCCCATGTTCTCAGACCAGTATCACAACTTGGGACAAGGAGCTCGTGAGGGATGGGTGCATCTCTTAAAATGGGAGAACCTAACAGAAGACACTTTAGTAGCAACTGTGAAAGCTGCTTTAAATGATCCAAGGTATTGTACATGATTATGGTAAGGTGTTTAGATATGATACATGCAGATATTTTCAGTGGCAAGAGTGAACAATGAGAACACAAACTAATAGGTATGACAGTGACCCATACATATATACAAACCTTGAATGTCAGAGTAGTTAGTTTGTGATCACAGTAGACCTATGACCTTGAGGTATTTGGAGACAAGTTTTGTCACATCTCTCCAAAGAATCTGTAAAAAAAGCATCAAGGAGAATGGATGGAGCGAAGAGGGCTTTGCATGTATGTGGAATGAATCAAGCAGGAAAGAATACAGAAGATATGAGTAAATGAATGACCAATATAGCTCTATTTCATAAATCATTTTGAGTGGATGAGGAAAGGGGAGGGGTCACCATATGAAGCAGTGGGGGAGCAGTTCTAGCCTAGCTGTTGGGACCCATGAAACTATGCCTTACTGGATTCCTTTTGACACAAGCTCTGATGAAGTGCAGGCATACCCTTTATCCATGAGGTGCCAAGATAGATGAGTTAAGTAGGTTAAATTGCATAAGAAGCATGTTAATTCAGATACCACCTTGCTTCATTCTATTGATCTGTTGTGATTTGCAGTGGCGGCGCCAGAGGGGGGGGGGCTTGGCCCCCCAAAAAAGTGGCCAGCCCCCCCATTAGCCCCCCCAACTGAAATGAGCAAATTGAAAATTTAAAACACTCATTGAAATAATTTTATTAAGTGGAATTTTTAATTGCCAGGGCTAAAGATTTGTCAGCCATCAGTGCTAGCCCTACCATTAACCCCCTCCCCTTCTGAAATGAGGATAATATATGTGTATTATCATATTACTATTAGCCCCCCCAAAAATTTGCTCAGACCCCCCTTAGCCTCCCCAACTAAAAATTCCTGGCTCCGCCACTGGTGATTTGTCTCCTAGAAACAGTGTTCTTGTCTGGGTAAGGCAGTGCAATATGAGGTGCTCAGCATCTTCTGTGTGGTAATTGCATGTGGGGCTAGTCCTATTATGTAATACCATCATTCTAAAGCTGGCTGATGGCCAGAATGCAGACATTTAGAGTAGTTCTTGTGATGAGAGGGATTTCTCAGTAGGGCTTATGTCAGAGGGTTTGATGGAGTAGGGAGTTTCATGCTAACTCTTAGAGTGTTTTGCAATTCTTTTTTTTACATTGGGCTCATAATGTATTGCTGATATACGAGTTGTATGCTGCCAGTATTTTTTGTTACAGTTGGAGCTTGCTTTATGTAATGGGATGGGTGTGTGAAACCGAGCTTTTGTACAAAACTATTTGCTCATTTTCATGGTGTCATTTGTGAATGGCAATAAACTTATGGCCCCCTTGTAAGTGGGATAGAACATTTGGTGTATGCATAAGTAAATATATGTAAATGACCCTAAAGCCAAATATTTAATGGAAATTGCTCAACTAGACTTCAGGAGAGTATGAAGAGGAAGAGTATGATCATAAAGGACCAGCCCATGAGTCCTGAAGAGACCGTTGTCTACTGGATTGAATATGTCATTCGCCATGGTGGAACAGAACACCTACGATGTCCTGCAGCAGATATGAATTGGTAGAGAAACATGTTCTACTCTTTATATAATCATAAACCAGTTATTGCAAGCAATACTTATTTGATGAAAACTTAGTGTAACCAAGATTGAGAACAGGTTGATAAAATTTTATGGCCTGCAGAAACCTGCAATTAAACAATTAAGATGGATGACAGATTCCACATCTTGAGATGTATTGACATTAATTCCATCTTTTCAGGTTCTTCCTTTACAATTATGATGTGTGGATCACCATCTTCATCACAATGTGCCTCCTGTTTTACCTCAGTTTTGCTATGCTGCGGTGTACCCTGAGATTCTGCCTCAAACGATGTAGTCACTCTGATGTGAAAAACAAGACTGAATAGACTTAGCAATAGCATTTCTCAGTGCCATAAAGAAATTGATGGTAGTGGTGGTGTTAAATACGACACTTCTATATGAAGAGTACCAGTTTATGTAAAATTACCATATATCAGTCTTGAAGGTTCATATGTTCATATATACATAAAAGATAGCATTACTGTGCTGTGATATCTTAAATGACGCTTGGTTCCTTATTTGAAATATCAGGGGGTTCCATTTCTTGTTTATGTCCATGAAGATTTGCTCAGTTTTTATTAAAAAGGTATTAATAATGAATTCTATTTGGTAATGTTTATCTGCACACCAACAATTGTAAGATTTGAAACAAAGCATTTTCAATAAAGAAAATTAGATAAAAAATCCCAGTGGCACAGGGATGCAGTGCCTGACTGTTGCAAACAACATATATGAGAAGGCTGTGCCCATTTTCATATGAAGTATACCATGCAGCCTGGTGGTTCCCACATAGATACATGCACCCCCATGGAGGATTATGAATACAACTTTTAGGTGTGTGTGTGTGTGGGGGGTTATGTCGGCTGAAAGACTTCTTGTTCACAAGGTATATACTCGATATGTTAAAACCTGTCATCCAAAGAAATTATCATATTAAAAGTCATGACCAAGTGGTACATACATACATACATATATTAATGTCTATTTCCCCCTCACAAAGGAAGTAGCCAAAAAACAAAGACACAAAAAACATTCCCACCCATTCCATCCCAACATATTCCATTCCCATTCACCCCACTTCCTCCCTCTTATTTTCGCATTTCCTGGATGACGGGTCATCTCTACATCTTGCCAACTGCTCTGGGTTAGAAGCAGTGTAGCAAGACACAGCACATCCACAGCAAGGCCGTTTCATTTAATCGGGGACCCCCACCCTTCTCCATCACATCATGCAGAAAAAGAGAAGACAGGGAGAAATCCTTTCAGGCTACATCAAAATATCATTCACACATACTCCCTCACCCCATTTCCATCCCACTCCCTTCCATGCATCACAACATTATCCATACACAACCATTCCCCATTTACTCCTATCTTCTGTCTTCTCCCTTCATTCCTCAACAGACATTCCCCTCCTTTTCTTTCCTAATACCGCTTTTACCCCATCCATCAATCTCATCCTTGGTCCCCTCATGTTCACTCCTTCCACCTCTGCCTTCCACACCTCTTGCACTGATCTTTCTTCACCCATTCTTTCCATGTGTCCAAACCATCCCAATACTTTTTCATCAATTCTATCTCCCAACTGCCTTTCCACCCCCACTCTCCTCCTCACCTCCTCGTTTCTCACTCTATCTAGCCTAGTAACCTCTATCATACTTCTCAGCACCTCATCTCAAACACTTTCAGACTCCTCCTCTCTTCCTCTCTTATGCTCTATATTTCTGCCCCATACAGTGCTGTCAGCAGAATCACTCCTCCATACAATCTCCTCTTAGCATCCATTCCCAAATGTCTATTTCTCATTACACTTTTTAATCCCCAAGGCATTTACTTGCTTCTCTCAATCTATATTCTACCTCTACCTCCACTCCACCCTTTCCTGCCACATTCACACCCAATTATCTAAAACTATCCACTTCCTCCAGTCTCTCTCCCTTAATACACATCTCCAATTTGCTGCCACAATCTCCCATTGTACATCCCATCGCCTTACGTTTACCCACATTTATCTTCAACTTCCTTCTTTCGCACACCTTCCCAAACTGCATCACTAACTTCCTCAATCCCTCTGATCCTGCCACAAGCACAGTGTTGTCAGTAAACAACAACTGGCTTATCTCCCACTTTTCTTCATTTTCTTTAACCATCTCCAATCTCTGGTCCATTACCCTTACATTTACCTCTCGCACCACCCTATACATAGGCTCTACTATTCTCTTAAACTGACGAAGGCGATGGAAACAAAGACAAGGTTTGCACAGAGTGAAGGATATAAGGAATAAAGAGAAAATACAAAGGGCAGGAACCAAACAGGTCCCCAGCCTGGCAGATAAACCAGATGAGGAAGGTGACGAATGTGTGTATCAAGTCGTGTCCCAGGACGATCTGCTTGCGGGGAAGGGGGGAGGAAATGAGAAAGCAAGGAGACCTCGAGCCAGGTTCACAGTATGATACTCCGAGGCAATCTGAATCTTCGGCGTTCCTCTGGTCTTTATATGCATGTGCTGGAGGCCCGTTTCAGGATGGGCAAAGGCGGGTTGGTTTTACCAGTTTAATAATTAGTCCTGATATAATACAAAAACTGCTGGCAAGTCCAGAGGAAAACTCCTGAGGTTGCCAGACATCCCTAACTTAACCTACAAAATATATAAAGGGGCGAGCCCCGCGAGGGGGTTGCCAGAAATATTATGTATGAAAAGGTGGCATTATTCAGTGTTGCCAGCAAGAAAAATACATATAAATGTGAAGATCGTTGGGCCCAGTCCCAGGGCGTGAAATTTCCCAACCGTGTACGCAACAGGGCGTCTAGGTGTGTTGACATGCGATACTCCACAGTGTATTGGGCCTGTCCATCCCTTCCTGACGAATGGTCAATAGCTGACTAACGACCCATGTCCCTGAGTGTCTGGCTGAAGGGCCTTTTGAGAGTTGTCCATTCATGTACGAAGTGAAAGAAACCTCCTGGTATCAATCACAGGGCTCGGTCAGCTACCATCACCGTCCTCGGTGAGTCTGTACTTATAGAAATGTGTGTGTGTGTATTTACCTAGTTGTATTTACCCAGTTATATTTTAGGGGAAGGGGAGCTATGCTCGTGGTGTCCCGTCTTCATATCTCATTTTATCTAAACTATTTTTAAATTCATGTATTGTTTTTGCACACACCACTTTCTCATCTAACTTGTTCCAACTGTCTATTACTCTGTGAGGAAAGCTGTTCTTTTTTTAGATCTCTTCTATAGCTGTCTTTCTTGATTTTCTTTCCGTGTCCTCTTGTATTTCTATCATCCCATTTTATCAGATTCTCTCTATCAGTAATTTCTATGCCTTTCATGATTCTGTAAATAGCTATCAAATCTCCTCTCTTTCTTCTTTACTCTAGTGTCTGTAGCTCAAGTTTTGCCAGTCTCTCTTCATATGATAGTTTTGAGAGTGTTGGTGCCAATTTTGTAATTGCTCTTTGTATTCTTTTAATTTTCTTATATATTTGTTTGTACTTGGTGACCATATCGTTGCTGCATATTCCAATCTTGGTCTTATCAGGGTGATTAGAAATTTCTTCACCATTTCTTCATCCAGGTATGTAAATGCAACTTTGATTGTTCTTATTAAATTATAAGTTTCTCCAAAAATCTTATTTATATGTTTCTCAGGTGACATATTATTCATAACAATGACTCCCAGGTCCTTCTCATTTTCTACTTTTTTATACTTTCTTCTCCCAATTTATATGATCCTGTTATTCTGTTTTTGCTTTTTCCAAATTCCATTATACTACACTATTTTGTATTGAACTCCATCTCCCACTTCCTACTCCATTCCTGTACTTTATTTAGATCACTCTGTAGTGATTCACAATCTTCTTCCGTGTTCACTTTTTTCAGTAGTTTTGCATCATCTGCAAAGAAGCTCATATAGCTTTCAATTCCTTCATCCATATCATTAATATATATAGCAAACATTATTGGGGCCAGAACTGTTCTTTGTGGAACACCGCTTATTACTTCATCCCATTTTGAGTGTTTGTCTCTTATCACTACTCTCATTTTTCTTTCTTGGAAAAAGTCTTCCATCCAATTAAGCAGTTTGCCCTGTATTCCTCCTTCGGTTTCTAATTTCTTAAGCAACTTTTTATGTGGTAATTTGTTAAAAGTTTTTTTTAGGTCTAGAAATGCACAATCAGCCCATCCATCTCTTTCTTGTATTATATCTATTAGCCTTGAATAGAAACATATTAAATTGGTGACGCATGACCGTCCTTGTCTGAATCCAAATTGCCTTGGATTTAGCACGTTGTTTTTTTTTTCTAGATATTTTACCCATCTACTTTTGACAAATCTTTCACAAGTTTTTGCTATTGTACTTGTTAGAGAGACTGGTCTATAGTTGGTAGGGTCTTCTTTATTTCCCCCTTTATATATAGGTACTATATTTGCTTTTTACCAATCTTCTGGAACTTTTCCTTCTTTCAAGGAACTGTTTATTATGCTATGTATTTTGTCTGCCAGTTCATTCCTGCATTCTTTCAAAATCCAGTTTGCTATTTCATCTGGTCCACGCGATTTTCTGACATCAAGATTACTCAAGTGTTTCAATATTCTATTCTTTGTTACTTCTATTTCTTTCATAGAGGGGACTTTCTCTTTCCATTCGATCTCTTCAGGTTGTATGTTCTCCCTTGTAAACACTGATTTAAAATGTTTGTTCATAATTTCCACCATTTCAATTTCCTCTGTGTATTCAACTCCTCCTTGTCTTAATTTCTCCAAATCTTGTTTGTTTTTCAGTTTGTTGTTTACAAATCTGTAAAATAGTTTTGGTTGATCTTTACATTTTTTTTATGATATCTTTTTAATATTTTCTCTTTTCCTCTCTGCACGTTTGTACATATTCATTTCTATAACATGTATATATTTTCCATTTTTCAGGCCTTCTGTCTTTTTTTCATCTGGTCCAAGCATTGTCTCTTTTGTCTTTTAACTCCCTACAACTTTTGTTGTACCAGCACTTTACATATTCTTTTTCTTGTTTCTGTCTTAGGACATACTTTTCCATTCCTTTTTTATAAATTTTTGTCAAAATATTCCATTTCTCTTCCACTGTTGTTTCTTCTTTGTATATTCCTTCTCAGTTTTCTTTTTGAAAGAATTCTCTTATTTTATCAAAGTTTGTTTTTTCATACACCATTCTTCCTTTTCTATATTGTTCATTTCTTTTCATGTATTTTTCCTCATTTAGTTCCAGTTCAATCAATATGTAGTCACTTTTACTTATTGGTGTTTTATATTCAATCTTTTTCACTATTCTATGTTCAGATGTAATTATTAGGTCTAGTCTCGATGGTTCTTCTTCCTTTTCTATATTGTTCATTTCTTTTCATGTATTTTTCCTCATTTAGTTCCAGTTCAATCAATATGTAGTCACTTTTACTTATTGGTGTTTTATATTCAATGTTTTCCACTATTCTAGGTTCAGATGTAATTATTAGGCCTGGTCTCGATGGTTCTTCCTCATTTCTATACCTAGTGTTCTCCTGTATCCACTGTGTCATTGTATGGTCGGTAATCATCTCAAGTAGAGCGTTTCCCCATGAGCCGTCTCCACCCTTTATTGTCATCTCTTCCCAGCAGATTTCTTTGCAATTAAAGTCGCCCATCATAACTATTCTTCCTCCATCTTCCATTATCTTATTTAATGTTATCTTTGTGTCCTCTAACATACTTTTATGTTCACTCTCTTCCCATGAGGCTGTTTTCGGAGGCACATAATTTATCACAAACTTTCTGCTCTTCTTATCTCTGTCTTCCACTTCGATCATAATCATCTCTACTGTATTCTTTCCATATGTGACACACCTCACGTTTATATCCTTCTTAGTCAGGAACATAACTCCACCCCCTTGTTTTGTCTCTCTGTTTCTAATCCAATAGTTATATGCATCATGTCCTACACTGTTGGGTGGTAGTGGACCTTTTAATTCCGTTTCTACAATTCCCATTATGTCCGGTTCTTTTTCCTTCAAATAATCATTCAGCTCATTCAATCCTGTTATTAATCCATCTATATTTGTGTAAGACACTCTTAGTTTTCTGCCACTTCCATTGTGTTCTCTGTTTCCCTTTTGTTTTTCTCTAGTATGTCGAATTTCCTTAGTTTCATATTCACTTCTCTCCAATATAATCTCTCTTTTTCTGGCTCTGTTCTGGTCTCGTTTTTTCCTTAGCTTCAAGTCTTTTCTTTTTTTCTTCCTCTCTCAAAACAAAAACAAGGGGGTGGAGCTATGTTCCTGACTAAGAAGGATATAAACGTGAGGTGTGTCACATATGGAAAGAATACAGTGGATATGATTATGATCGAAGTGGAAGACAGAGATAAGAAGAGCAGAAAGTTTGTGATAAATTATGTGCCTCCGAAAACAGCCTCGTGGGAAGAGAGTGAACATAAAAGTATGTTAGAGGACACAAAGATAACATTAAATAAGATAATGGAAGATGGAGGGAGAATAGTTATGATGGGCGACTTTAATTGCAAAGAAATCTGCTGGGAAGAGATGACAATAAGGGATGGAGACGGCTCATGGGGAAACGCTCTACTTGAGATGATTACTGACCATACAATGACACAGTGGATACAGGAGAACACTAGGTATAGAAATGAAGAAGAACCATCGAGACTAGACCTGATAATTACATCTGAACCTAGAATAGTGGACAAGATTGAATATAAAACACCAATAAGTAAAAGTGACCACATATTGATTGAACTGGAACTAAATGAAGAAAAATACATGAAAAGAAATGAACAATATAGAAAAGGAAGAATGATGTATGAAAAAACAAACTTTGATCAAATAAGAGAATTCTTTCAAAAAGAAAACTGGGAAGAAATATACAAAGAAGAAACAACAGTGGAAGAGAAATGGAATATTTTGACAAACTTTTATAAAAAAAGGAGTGAAAAAGTATGTCCCAAGACAAAAACAAGAAAAACAATATGTAAAATGCTGGTACAACAAAAGTTGTAGGGAGTTAAAAGACAACAGAGATAAAGCTTGGACCAGATGGAGAAAAGACAGAAGGCCTGAAAAATGGAAAATATATACATGTTATAGAAATGAATATGTACAAGTGTGCAGAGAGGAAAAGAGAAAATATTAAAAAGATATCATAGAAAAATGTAAAGACCAATCAAAACTATTTTACAGATTTGTAAACAACAAACTGAAAAACAAACAAGATTTGGAGAAATTAAGACAAGGAGGAGTTGAATACACAGAGGAAATTGAAATGGCGGAAATTATGAACAAACATTTTAAATCAGTGTTTACAAGGGAGAACATACAACCTGAAGAGATCGAATGGAAAGAGAAAGTCCCCTCTATGAAAGAAATAGAAGTAACAAAGAATAGAATATTGAAACACTTGAGTAATCTTGATGTCAGAAAATCGCACGGACCAGATGAAATAGCAAACTGGATTTTGAAAGAATGCAGGAATGAACTGACAGACAAAATACATAGCATAATAAACAGTTCCTTGAAAGAAGGAAAAGTTCCAGAAGATTGGTAAAAAGCAAATATAGTACCTATATATAAAGGGGGAAATAAAGAAGACCCTACCAACTATAGACCAGTCTCTCTAACAAGTACAATAGCAAAAATTTGTGAAAGAATTGTCAAAAGTAGATGGGTAAAATATTTAGAAAAAAAAAACAACGTGCTAAATCCAAGGCAATTTGGATTCAGACAAGGACGATCATGCGTCACCAATTTAATATGTTTCTATTCAAGGCTAATAGATATAATACAAGAAAGAGATGGATGGGCTGATTGTGCATTTCTAGACCTAAAAAAAACTTTTAACAAATTACCACATAAGAAGTTGCTTAAGAAATTAGAAACCGAAGGAGGAATACAGGGCAAACTGCTTAATTGGATGGAAGACTTTTTCCAAGAAAGAAAAATGAGAGTAGCGATAAGAGACAAACACTCAAAATGGGATGAAGTAATAAGCGGTGTTCCACAAGGAACAGTTCTGGCCCCAATAATGTTTGCTATATATATTAATGATATGGATGAAGGAATTGAAAGCTATATGAGCTTCTTTGCAGATGATGGAAAACTATTGAAAAAAGTGAACACGGAAGAAGATTGTGAATCACAACAGAGTGATCTAGATACAGTACAGGAATGGAGTAGGAAGTGGGAGATAGAGTTCAATACAAAAAAGTGTAGTATAATGGAATTTGGAAAAATCAAAAACAGAATAACAGGACCATATCAATTGGGAGAAGAAGGAATGAAAAAAAGTAGAAAATGAGAAGGACCTGGGAGTCATTGTTATGAATAATATGTCACCTGAGAAACATATAGATATGATTTTTGGTGAAACTTATAATTTAATAAGAACAATCAAAGTTGCATTTACTTACCTGGATGAAGAAATGGTGAAGAAAT
>NC_134805.1:32596722-32601722 GCF_046742065.1 Oratosquilla oratoria
GGTGAGAGCGTGGTCATAACCACTGTACTCCACGCCCAGGATGCTCCTGCACGCTCTCTTTTGTACCCTCTCCAACTTTTGTCTCTGTGTGAGGTGTGAGTGAGCTGGACCAGGCTGGTGAGGCATACATGAGGGTGGGGATAATGAAGGTTTTGTAGACCTCCTGTAGCTCAGATGTAGGTGTTCCTAATGATTTTAACCTGCTGAGCATGTATAGTTTGTAAGACGCTGTCCTGACTATGCTGGTGACATGTTGGTTCCAATTTAACTGATTGTCGAGTGTGATGCCCAAGATCTTGGTGGATTGGACCAGTTGAAGGGGGTGGGGGCCCAATGAAAGTTGTGGAGGAGCCACCGCTTGTGTGGAGGTACAAAAGTGCATCACTACGGTCTTGTTGGTGTTGATTGTGACGTTGTTGTCTTCCGTCCACGTCATGAGCTTGTTCAGGGTGTCTTGTAATGGTGCGTAATCAGGCCGCCTGGTGTTGATGGAGATGCCTACGGTGCTTTCATCCACATATTTCCATCTATGAGGAGTGTCCTTGAGGGCGTCATTAATAAGGATGAGGAAGCATAGGGGGGCCATCTTGGTACCCTGGGGGACCCCACAGGTCAGGGGGGGGAGGGAGGAAGTTGACCCCTGGTACCTGACCGCCTGCTGTCGTCCGGTGAGGAAATCTGCCAGCCATGCTATTAAGTGGGGCTGGATCCCCAGTTGGATGGCTTTGGAAAGAACAACATTGTGGTCAACAAGATCAAAGGCCTTCTTAAAGTCTACAAAGGTAACAGCTAGAGATGCGTTACGCTTGTCTAGGTTGCTGTGAAGGAAGTTGAGTAAGTCAATGAGGCAGTGAGTGGTAGAGGAGGATTTCGTGTTGCCAAATTGTTGGGCATCTATTGAATCTTTTATGTTGCTGTAAACTTAGTTAAAAACCAAGTCTTCACATATAAGGCTTGGGATAGGGGTGATGGCGATGGGCCTAAGGTCACTTAGTGATTGTGGGCTGAGGGTTTTGGGGATGGGAGTGACATATGAGATTTTCCAGTCGCTGAGGCAGGTGTTTTGACTTAAAGAGGCATTAATTATGGAGGAAAGTGGGAGGGCAAGTTCAGGGGCAAATTCCTTGTAGATTTTGATAGGAAGGTCAGAGGGGGTTGTTGATCTATTATGTTTCAGTTTACCCAATTTAGTAGCTACGTTGGCAACTTGAACATGAATGGGGGGTGAGGGGGAAGGGAGGTAGGCAGGTAGGCGGGAGGGGTCGAGAGGGGGTAAAGTCTGACAGATAGAGGCGAAGTGGGAGTTGATCTCCTGGGCTGCTAGGTCAGGTGAGAGGTGCAAGGGAGGTCTTGTTACCCTGCAGGCCACAAAGAGCCTTGATTTTACTCAACCACTGACTGTTGTTTCTTTGTTGTTTGAGATGTGTGTGTGTGTGTGTGTGTGTGTGTGTGTGTGTGTGTGTGTGTGTGTGTGTGTGTTTATGTGTATGCTATGTTCCTGAGTTTGTTCTGTATGTTCCCAGCAACCGAGTGTGTTCTCTAAAGCTGAATAAAATAATATCACGTTTAAACACACACACACACACACACACACACACACACACACACACACACACACACACACACACACACACACACACACACACACACACACACACACACACACACACACACACACACACACACACAAACACACACACACTTCAACGAACGGACGACATAGACGACGTTCTGAAGATAAAGTGAAATTTCGTGGATCCCGAAGCAAAGGAAGTACCTATTGTATTTGCAGGGTGGGGGGGGAATTGCTCGTGGTGTAGGGGATAGTGAGGAAAAAGGAGAAGGGGAGGGATTACTGAGGGAAATGGAAGGAAATGAGGAAGGAGAGGACTTGGCCCAGACAGACAGACGCCATGTAAACAAAAGAGGTCCCGACCAATTTAGTGACGATGAAATGTCTAACAAAAATGTAAAGATTAGAAATTTAGATAAGAACAATTCAATGGAAGGTGAGGATAACAATTTCCAAGGATTTAAAGAGGGGGAGGCGGATACAAACCGCCCCCGACTAGCAAAACTGGAAGAAAGGCTTGAACAAATGACTGAACATTGGGAGGTTAGGTTCGGTAAAATGTCAAAACTTACAGAAAAGTTTGAAAGATTGGAAGAACTAGAGAAGGCGAACAAAAACTTAATGGAGGAAATAGAAGAACTAAAAAGACATTTAAGAGAAGTAAAAGAGGAGAATAAAAATTAAAAAGGAACAATAAAGACAATAAAGAAACAATAGCAAAAGAGGCACAGGGGTGGAGAAAGATACAGGAAAATAGTAAAGTTGCATTTACTGATATAATTAAACAGCAAATGAAAGAACAAACTGAAGACTCAGTTATCAAAGTGATGAGACAGAAGGAGAATATGGTAAGAGACTTAGCAGACAAAAAGAAATGTATAATTATATTAGGAATGGAAGAGAAACATAACCCAGATAGAACCTCAAGAATCAAAGAGGAAAATGAAAAAGTAAGCAGTTTACTACAATTAGTTCAGGAAGATGAACCAGAAATAATGAAACAAATCGAAGAAAAGTTTAGGCTCGGAAAGTATAGTACAGATAAGACCAGACCAATTAAGATTAAATTCAGGTCACAAACAATGGCAGAGAATATCTTAGCAAAAACAGGGAAACTAGCAACAAGTGAACAATATAAAAAGGTATGGATAAAAAGGGCAATGAATAAAGAAGAAAGAGAGGAAGAAAAAAAGAAAAGACTTGAAGCTAAGGAAAAAAAACGAGAACAGAACAGAGTCAGAAAAAGAGAGATTCTATTGGAGAGTAGTGAATATGAAACTAAGGAAATTCGACACACAAGAGAAAAACAAAAGGGAAACAGAGAACACAATGGAAGTGGCAGAAAACTAAGAGTGTCTTACACAAATATAGATGGATCAATAGCAGGATTGAATGAGCTGAATGATTATTTGAAGGAAAAAGAACCGGACATAATGGGAATTGTAGAAACGAAATTAAAAGGTCCACTACCACCCAACAGTGTAGGCAATGATGCATGTAATTATTGGATTAGAAACAGAGAGACAAAACAAGGGGGTGGAGTTATGTTCCTGACTAAGAAGGATATAAACGTGAGGTGTGTCACATATGGAAAGAATACAGTAGAGATGATTATGATCGAAGTGGAAGACAGAGATAAGAAGAGCAGAAAGTTTGTGATAAATTATGTGCCTCCGAAAACAGCCTCATGGGAAGAGAGTGAACATAAAAGTATGTTAGAGGACACAAAGATAACATTAAATAAGATAATGGAAGATGGAGGAAGAATAGTTATGATGGGCGACTTTAATTGCAAAGAAATATGCTGGGAAGAGATGACAGTAAAGGGTGGAGACGGCTCATGGGGAAACGCTCTACTTGAGATGATTATTGACCATACAATGACACAGTGGATACAGGAGAACACTCGGTATAGAAATGAGGAAGAACCATCGAGACTAGACCTAATAATTACATCTGAACCTAGAATAGTGGACAAGATTGAATATAAAACACCAATAAGTAAAAGTGACCACATATTGATTGAACTGGAACTGAATGAAGAAAAATCATTGAAAAGAAATGAACAATATAGAAAAGGAAGAATGATGTATGAAAAAACAAACTTTGATCATATAAGAGAGTTCTTTCAAAAAGAAAACTGGGAAGAAATATACAAAGAAGAAACAACAGTGGAAGAGAAATGGAATATTTTGACAAAAATTTACAAAAAAGGAGTGGAAAAGTATGTCCCAAGACAAAAACAAGAAAAAGAATATGTAAAATGCTGGTACAATAGAAGTTGTAGAGAGTTAAAAGACAAAAGAGACAAAGCTTGGATCAGATGGAAAAAAGACAGAAGGCCTGAAAAATGGAAAATATATACTTGTTATAGAAATGAATATGTACAAGCATGTAGAGAGGAAAAGAGAAAATATGAAAAAGATGTCATAGAAAAGTGTAAAGATCAACCAAAACTATTTTACAGATTTGTAAACAACAAATTGAAAAACAAACAAGACTTGGAGAAATTAAGACAAGGAGGAGTTGAATACACAGAGGAAATTGAAATGGCGGAAATTATGAACAAACATTTTAAATCAGTGTTTACAAGGGAGAACATACAACCTGAAGAGATCAAATGGAAAGAGAAAGTCCCCTCTATGAAAGAAATAGAAGTAACAAAGAACGAAATATTGAAACACTTGAGTAATCTTTATGTCAGAAAATCGCATGGACCAGATGAAATAGCAAACTGGATTTTGAAAGAATGCAGGAATGAACTGGCAGACAAAATACATAGCATAATAAATAGTTCCTTGAAAGAAGGAAAAGTTCCAGAAGATTGGAAAAAAGCAAATATAGTACCTATATATAAAGGAGGAAATAAAGAAGAACCTAACAACTATAGACCAGTCTCCCTAACAAGTACAATAGCAAAAATTTGTGAAAGAATTGTCAAAAGTAGATGGGTAAAATATTTAGAAAAAAACAACGTGTTAAATCCAAGGCAATTTGGATTCAGACAAGGACGATCATGCGTCACCAATTTAATATGTTTCTATTCAAGGCTAATAGATATAATACAAGAAAGAGATGGATGGGCTGATTGTGCATTTCTAGACCTAAAAAAAGCTTTTGACAAAGTACCACATAAAAAGTTGCTTAAGAAATTAGAAACCGAAGGAGGAATACAGGGCAAACTGCTTAATTGAATGGAAGATTTTTTGCAAGAAAGGAAAATGAGACTAGTGATAAGAGACAAACACTCAAAATGGGATGAAGTAATAAGCGGTGTTCCACAAGGAACAGTTCTGGTCCCAATAATGTTTGCTATATATATTAATGATATGGATGAAGGAATTGAAAGCTATATGAGCTTCTTTGCAGATGATGCAAAACTACTGAAAAGAGTGAACACGGAAGAAGATTGTGAATTACTACAGAG
>NC_134805.1:32606722-32611722 GCF_046742065.1 Oratosquilla oratoria
ATAAGTGCACGTAAACAAAGTGGTTGATGACTTTGTTCCCTTCTGACCCTCCTCCTCCTCCACCACCTTCGTCGTCTTCTGCAGGAGGTCGAATTCGCGTTGGGCCCCTTCGCCAGGACCCAGTCGAGGGAGACGGTGAGCGATTTCGCCCTCCCGGTCTGCGTCGATAACATCGCCATCTTGATGGTCCGGCCGGGAATCGAGAGTGACATCGCTGGATTTGTCAAGCCTTTCACCTTTCAGGTCAGACCAGGTCAATGCGAGGTCACGTGAGGTCAAGGTTACAGTGTCCCATCTCGGTTAGTCTTGATAATATCCATTCTCAGTGAGGTCTGAGTGATTTCTTTTTATTGATTCACAACATGGCAGGTATATATATACGAACACAAAAAGAGCTCATCTCTAAACAGAATTGTTCAAAATACTCAGATTTAAAACTTAAAACTCAGACAAAAACATCAAATAAGTTAAGAGAACATAAGACAAAGAACAAAGCTTTGAAAAGAAGTGTTAATCAAGATGTGTGACAGGTGCGAAGTCTGGTATGAAGTGAGGTATGAAAAAGACCAGTGAGGTGTGAGAGAGGATTAACGGTTTTAAATTTTGAGTTCATTTTTCTAATCTATGGGTGTGAACCACAATTTTTTTTTTTGAAATACTAACATTATGTTTCTCAATAAATATTTAACTCAATGTATAAGAAAAGTAGTAAAATAATTTTTTGAAATACTATCATCTAATATCATGTTTCTCAATAAATATTTAACTAAATGTATAGGACAAGTAGTAAAATATTTTTTTTTTAATATTTGTGATCATTTGTCTCTTTTTACATTAAGGGTGTGAGCATATGTCTTGTTAGCATTTGTCTTGTGAGCATGTCTTGTGAGGATAGGACTTGTGACCATAATTATGTTTTATGAGGATTTGTCTTGTGAGCATTTGTCATGGAATCGTGCCAATAAAAATCACGTGACGCGGACCTATAACCCCCAGTGAAATGTCGACTTACGGACTGGGTTTATGACTCGGTGGGTGCTCAGGACGAACTTAGGCTTAAGAAGGAAATATGCAGGAACTGGTTTACTAATAGGGTGGATAACAAATGGAATAAACTTAGTAACCATATAGTGAGCGCTGAAACAATTGACTGTTTTGAGAGATGATTAGACAACATTATGGATAGTGATGACAAATGCTAATGAACATGAAACTACCTAGTGTAGGCATTATGGTCTCATGTAGTCTCCTCCATTCTTGTGTTATGTTAAAATAGAATATCCAGGTCTAAGATGAATTCTAGGGCGCTGTCCAAACTGAACACGTTTCTCTACATCTCTTGTACTAAGTTGTAGTGTTTGGTTACTACAAAGTGGTGAAGGTACACTTTGGTGAGAGAATGGAATTATTTAAACATCTAATTTTCTCTGAATTGTTATGTGAGGTATACACAAATAAGTCCGCTGACTTGGCGATGGAACAATAAGAAGGGCATATGTAACATCTTATAGCACCACAAATAAATAGGCTTACATAATACAATTTGAAAATTATAGAATGATAGTACTAATATTCATAGTTTTTACATACATATACGAGGCATAATGATATTAATAATTGTTATATTTCTATATTTCTGTAATCTAAGTTCTAGCGAAATGACAACATTAACAAAGAAAAAGAATATGGTCCGAGTATTCTAGAAGGAACGAAGCTTCAAGGCATGACCTCGCTACAATATAGGACGCCTAATTAGGTCAGGAGAACACGCCGGGGTTTTGCAGTAAGATCTTAACAAATTATTCACATGGTCGGTGAAATGGCAAGTGGAATTCAATATATCAAAGTGCAGCGTGCTAAACGCAGGGCTACACAACCCCAAAACCAGATATAGCTTAGATAAGGTGTTTTTAGAGAAAACTCAGTGCTAGAGAGACTTAGAGCTCAAGGGAGTCCTAACCTTAAATCCAGGAAACAGGGGATTAGCGGCAGGAATAAAGCTAATAGAGCATTAGGTTTCATTGCTAGGACGGTTACGAATGGAAATGCAGAGGTAATGATCAAACTCTATCTAGCGTTAGTTAGACCCATCTTTGACTATGAGGCACAGTTTTGGTCTTTCTCTAAAAGAATGGACACCAATTCACTAGAATCAATACAGAGGAGAATGATCAAAATTATACATGGGCTCAAAAATTTACCTTACGAGGAGAGGCTCAGGCATGTTAACTTAAACTCTCGAAAGACGCAGAGTGCGGGGTGATCTAATAGAGGTGTTCAAATGGATCAAAGGATTTAACAAGGGTGACGCAAACAAGGTCATCATATAAAGGCAACAAGGCAGGACTCGCAGTAATGGATTTAAATAGGGCAAATTTAGATTTAAGAAGGAAATAGGCAAGAACTTGTTTACTAATATGATGATCAACGAATGGAATAGACTTGGTAGCCATGCAGCGAGCGCTGAAACTATCGGTTGTTTAAGAAACGGTTAGGCAACTTTATGAATGAGGATGATAGGTGGGAATGGACATGGAACTGCCTAGTGTAGGCCTTATGGTCTCTTGCAGTCTCCTTCATTCTTATGTAGCTGCCTCGATACTCTTTAATGACGATTTTTTCTTTCAAAATTTCTTTCCTTCTCCCACCCTCTCACCATCCCGCTTTTACATGACTCCACCAACTGCTGGGAATCCCAGTTCCGTGGCAAATCACTACATAGTGTACCGTTCACGTGCAACGTAATGTGCAATTATTCATATATGTACAACGTTCATACATTCCACACCGAGAAGTCCTGGTGTTTCAGGGTTTTTGTCCTCTCTATCAATAATTTCTATGCCTTTCATGATTCTGTAAATAACTATCAAATCTCCTCTCTCTCTTCTTTGCTCTAGTGTCTGTAGCTCAAGTTTTGCTAGTCTCTCTTCATATGATAGTTTTGAGAGTGTTGGTGCCAATTTTGTAATTGCTCTTTGTATTCTTTCAAGTTTTTTAATATTTTTTTTTTGTGCTTGGTGACCACACCCTTGCTGCATATTCCAATCCTGGTCTTATCAGAGTGATTAGTATTTTCTTCACCATTTCTTCATCCAGGTATGTAAATGCCACTTTGATTGTTCTTATCAAGTTATAAGTTTCACCAAAAATCTTATTTATATGTTTCTCAGGTGACATATTATTCATAACGATGACTCCCAGGTCCTTCTCATTTTCTACTTTTTTATACTTTCTTCTCCCAATTTATAGGATCCTGTTATTCTGTTTTTGCTTTTTCCAAGTTCCATTATACTACACTTTTTAGTATTGAACTCTACCTCCCACTTCCTACTTCAATCCCAGACTTTATTTAGATCACTCTGTAGTGATTCACAATCTTCTTCCGTGTTCATTTTTTTTTTATATTTTTGCATCATCTGCAAAGAAGCTCATATAACTTTCAATTTCTTCATCCATATCATTAATATATATAGCAAACATTATTGGGGCCAGAACTGTTCCTTGTGGAACACCACTTATTACTTCATCCCATTTTGAGTGTTTGTCTCTTATCACTACTCTCATTTTTCTTTCTTGCAAAAACTCTTCCATCTATTTATGCAGTTTGCCCTGTATTCCTCCTTCGGTTTCTAATTTCTTAAGCCACTTCTTATGTGGTACTTTGTCAAAAGCTTTTTTTATGTCTAGAAATGCACAATCAGCCCATCCATCTCTTTCTTGTATTATATCTATTAGCCTTAAATAGAAACATATTAAATTGGTGACGCATGATCGTCCTTGTCTGAATCCAAATTGCCTTGGATTTAGCACGTTGTTGTTTTTTTCTAAATATTTTACCCATCTACTTTTGACAATTCTTTCACAAATTTTTGCTATTGTACTTGTTAGAGAGACTGGTCTATAATTGTTAGGGTCTTCTTTATTTCCCCCTTTATATATAGGTACTATATTTGCCTTTTTCCAATCTTTTGGAACTTTTTCTTCTTCCAAGGAACTGTTTATTATGCTATGTATTTTGTCTGCCAGTTCGTTCCTGCATTCTTTCAAAATCCAGTTTGCTATTTCATCTGGTCCATGCGATTTTCTGACATCAAGATTACTCAAGTGTTTCATTATTTCATTCTTTGTTACTTCTATTTCTTTCATAGGGGGGACTTTCTCTTTCCATTCGATCTCTTCAGGTTGTATGTTCTCCCTTGTAAACACTGATTCAAAATGTTTGTTCATAATTTCCGCCATTTCTATTTCTTCTGTGTATTCAACTCCTCCTTGTCTTAATTTCTCCAAATCTTGTTTGTTTTTCAGTTTTGTTGTTTACAAATCTGTAAAATAGTTTTGGTTGGACTTTCGCTTTCCATTCGATCTCTTCAGGTTGTATGTTCTCCCTTGTAAACACTGATTCAAAATGTTTGTTCATAATTTCCGCCATTTCTATTTCTTCTGTGTATTCAACTCCTCCTTGTCTTAATTTCTCCAAATCTTGTTTGTTTTTCAGTTTTGTTGTTTACAAATCTGTAAAATAGTTTTGGTTGGTCTTTACATTTTTCTATGACATCTTTTTAATATTTTCTCTTTTCCTCTCTGCACGTTTGTACATATTCATTTCTATAACATGTAAATATTTTCCATTTTTCAGGCCTTTTATTTTTCTTCCATTTTGTCCAAGCTTGATCTATTTTGTCTTTTAACTCTCTACAGCTTTTGTTGTACAGGCACTTTACATATTCTTTTTCTTGTTTTTGTCTTGGGACATACTTTTCCACTCCTTTTTTTTTATAATTTTTTGTCAAAACATTCCATTTCTCTTCCACTGTTATTTCTTCTTTGTATATTCCTTCCCAGTTTTCTTTTTGAAAGAATTCTCTTATTTGATCAAAGTTTGTTTTTTCATACATCATTCTTCCTTTTCTATATTGTTCATTTCTTTTCATGTATTTTTCCTCATTTAGTTCCAGTTCAATCAATATGTGGTCACTTTTACTTATTGGTGTTTTATATTC
>NC_134805.1:32616722-32624222 GCF_046742065.1 Oratosquilla oratoria
ATTTGTACATGAATATATATATATATGTGTGTGTGTGTGTGTGTGTATACACACACACACACACACACACACACACACACACACACACACACACACACACACACACACACACACACACACACACACACACACACACACACACACACACACACACACACACACACATACTCTTTCGTCGGATTCACGGCGTGGATTGGAACTCCGGGAAAAAAACCCCGCATTTTTCGTGGATCTTAACTACGAGGAAGTACCTACTGTATTTTGTAGGGAAGGGGATAACTCGTGGTGTAGTAAAAAGGTAATGAAAGGGGAGAAGGGGAGGGATTACTGAGGGAAATGGAAGAAAATGAGGAGGGAGATGAACGGACTCCCCCTGACAGTAGGAAAAGTATAAACAAAATATCAGCAGATCGATACTGGGGAAATTGAAAATACCAGTAAAAGCATTAACATTAGTAATATTGATAGGAGCAGCACAATGGAAAGTATAGATAATAATTTCCAAGGATTTAATGGGGGGGGGGGAGGATACCAACCTCCCCAGATTGGCAAGACTAGAGGAGAAACTTGAAAAAATGACCGAACACTGGGAAAATAGGTTCGGTAATGTAGCAAAGATTGCGCAGAGAGTTGAAAAATGGGAAGAACTAGAGAAGGTGAATAAAAACTTAACTAAAGAAATAGAAGATTTAAAAAGACAGTTAAAAGAAGTAAAGGAGGAGAATGAGGAGTTAAAGACGAATAATAAAAACAATAAAGAAGCCATAGAAAAAGAAGCAAAGGGTTGGAAGAAAATCCAAGAGTACAGTAGAATTGCATTTACTGACATAATTAAACAGCAAATGAAAGAACAAACCGAAGACTCAGTTATCAAAGTGATGAGACAGAAGGAGAATATAGTAAGAGACTTAGTAGATAAAAAGAAATGTATAATCATATTAGGAATGGAAGAGAAGTATAACCTAAATATAACCACAAGAAAAAAAAAAAGTAAACAGCCTACTAGAATTAGTTCAGGAAGATGAATCTGAGATCATGAAACAGATTGAAGAAATGCATAGACTCGGAAAGTATAGTACAGACAAGACCAGACCAATTAAGATTAAATTCAGGTCACAAACAACGGCAGAGAATATCTTAGCAAAAACAGGGAAACTAGCAACAAGTGAACAATATAAAAGGTATGGATTAAAAGAGAAAAGAATAAAGAGGAAAGATACGAGGAAAAAAAAAGACATGAAGCTAAGGAAAAAAAACGAGAGCAGAACAGAGTCAGAAAAAGAGAAATTCTATTGGAGAGTAGTGAATATGAAAGTAAGGAAATACGACATACTAGAGAAAAACAAAGGGGAAACAGAGAATACAATGGAAGTGGCAGAAAACTAAAAGTGTCTTACACAAATATAGATGCATTAATAACAGGACTGAATGAACTAAATGATTATTTGAAGGAAAAAGAACCGGACATAATGGGAATTGTAGAAACGAAACTAAAAGGTCCACTACCACCCAGCAGTGTAGACAATAATGCATATAATTATTGGATTAGAAACAGAGAGACAAAACAAGGTGGTGGAGTTATGTTCCTGACTAAGAAGGATATAAACGTGAGGTGTGTCACATATGGAAAGAATACAGTAGAGATGATTATGATCGAAGTGGAAGATAGAGATAAGAAGAGCAGAAAGTTCGTGATAAATTATGTGCCTCCAAAAACAGCCTCATGGGAAGAGAGTGAACATAAAAGTATGTTAGAAGACACAAGGATAACATTAAATAAGATAATGGAAGATGGAGTAAGAGTAGTTATGATGGTTGACTTTAATTGCAAAGAAGTCTGCTGGGAAGAGATGACAGTAAAGGGTGGAGACGACTTATGGGGAAATGTTTTACTCGAGATGATTATTGACCATACAATGACACAGTGGATGCAGGAGAACACTAGGTAGAGAAATGAGGAAGAACCATCAAGACTAGACCTAATAATCACATCTGAACCTAGAATAGTGGAAAAGGTTGAATATAAAACACCAATAAGTAAAAGTGACAAACATATTGATTGAATTGGAACTAAATGAGGAAAAATACATGAAAAGAAATGAACAATATAGAAAAGGAAGAATGATGTATGAAAAAACAAACTTTGATAAAATAAGAGAATTCTTTCAAAAAGAAAACTGGGAAGGAATATACAAAGAAGAAACAACAGTAGAAGAGAAATGGAATATTTTGACAAAAAATTATAAAAAAGGAGTGGAAAAGTATGTCCCAAGACAAAAAACAAGAAAAAGAATATGTAAAGTGCTGGTACAGCATAAGTTGTAGAGAGTTAAAAGACAAAAGAGATAAAGCTTGGACCAAATGGAAGAAAAACAAAATACCTGAAAATGGAAAATATATACTTGTTATAGAAATTAATATGTACAAGTGTGCAGAGAGGAAAAGAGAAAATATGAAAAAGATGTCATAGAAAAATGTAAAGATCAACCAAAACTATTTTACAGATTTGTAAACAACAAACTGAATAACAAACAAGATTTGGAGAAATTAAGACAAGGAGGAGTTGAATACACAGAGGAAATAGAAATGGCGGAAATTATGAACAAACATTTTAAATCAGTGTTCACAAGGGAGAGCCTGAAGAGATCGAATGGAATGAGAAAATCCCCCTTATGAAAGAAATAGAAGTAACAAAGAATGAAATAATGAAACACTTGAGTAATCTTGATGTCAGAAAATCGCGTGGACCAGATGAAATAGCAAACTGGATTTTGAAAGAATGCAGGAACGAACTGGCAGACAAAATATATAGCATAATAAACAGTTCCTTGAAAGAAGAAAAAGTTCCAAAAGATTGGAAAAAGCAAATATAGTACCTATATATAAAGGAGGAAATAAAGAAGACCCTAACAACTATAGACCAGTCTCTCTAACAAGTACAATAGCAAAAATTTGTGAAAGAATTGTCAAAAATATGTGGGTAAAATATTTAGAAGAAAAAAAAAACGTGCTAAATCCAAGGCAATTTGGCTTCAGACAAGGACGATCATGCGTCACCAATTTAATATGTTTCTATTTAAGGCTAATAGATATAATACAAGAAAGAGATGGATGGGCTGATTGTGCATTTCTAGACCTAAAAAAAGCTTTTGACAAAGTACCACATAAGAAGTTGCTCAAGAAATTAGAAACTGAAGGAGGAATACAGGGCAAACTGCTCAAATGGATGGAAGACTTTTTGCAAGAAAGAAAAATGAGACTAGTGATAAGAGACAAACACTCAAAATGGGATGAAGTAATAAGTGGTGTTCCACAAGGAACAGTTCTGGCCCCAATAATGTTTGCTATATATATTAATGATATGGATGAAGAAATTGAAAGTTATATTAGCTTCTTTGCAGATGATGCAAAACTATTAAAAAAAGTGAACACGGATGAAGATTGTGAATCACTACAGAGTGATCTAAATAAAGTCTGGGAATGGAGTAGGAAGTGGGAGATGGATTTCAATACTAAAAAGTGTAGTATAATGGAATTTGGAAAAAGCAAAAACAGAATAACAGGATCATATAAATTGGGAGAAGAAAGTATAAAAAAGTAGAAAATGAGAAGGACCTGGGAGTCATTGTTATGAATAATATGTCACCTGAGAAACAAATAAATAAGATTTTTGGTGAAACTTATTACCAAATAAGAACAATCAAAGTGGCATTCACATACCTGGATGAAGAAATGGTGAAGAAAATACTAATCACTCTGATAAGACCAAGATTGGAATATGCAGCAACGATATGGTCACCAAGCACAAAAAAATGTATAAAAAAAACTTGAAAGAATACAAAGAGCAATTACAAAATTGGCACCAACACTCTCAAAACTATCATATGAAGAGAGACTAGCAAAACTTGAGCTACAGACACTAGAGCAAAGAAGAGAGAGAGGAGATTTGATAACTATTTACAGAATCATGAAAGGCATAGAAATTATTGATAGGGAGGATCCAAAAAAATGGGATGATAGAAATACAAGAGGACATGGAAAGAAAATAAAAAAAGACAGCCATAGAAGAGATCTGAAAAAGAACAGCTTTCCTCACAGAGTAATAGACAGTTGGAACAAGTTAGATGAGAAAGTAGTGTGTGCAAAAACAATACATGAGTTTAAAAATAGTTTAGATAAAATGAGATATGAAGACGGGACACCACGAGCATAGCTCCCCTTCCCGTAAAATGCAACTAGGTAAATACAACTAGGTAAATACACACACACACACACACACACACACACACACACACACACACACACACACACACACACACACACACACACACACACACACACACACACACACACACACACACACACACACACACACACACACACACACACACACACACACACACACACACACACACACACACACACACACACACACACACACACACACACACACACATATATATATATATATATATATATATATATATATAT
Organism: Oratosquilla oratoria; assembly: GCF_046742065.1. Lineage (NCBI taxonomy): Eukaryota > Metazoa > Arthropoda > Malacostraca > Stomatopoda > Squillidae > Oratosquilla > Oratosquilla oratoria. The sequence continues at coordinate 32,621,214 of NC_134805.1, forward strand.
ATATACATATATATATATATATGCATACATATACCAAAGGCTTTTTCCCCTTTACATGGGAGGTCGTTAAAAGACAAAGGCATAGAAACCACTCCCACCCATTCCATCCCCTACATACTCCACTTCCATCTACCCTCTTTCCTCCCTCTTATCTTGGCACCTCCTGGATGACGGGTCATCCCTGCATTTTGTCCACTGCCCTGGGTCAGAAGCAGTGTCGCAAGACACAGCACATCCACAGCAAGGCCGCTTCATTAATTCAGCGACCCCACCCCTCTCCGTCCCTTCATGCAGAAAAGAAGATGGGGAGAAATCCCTTCGGGCTGCGTCAATTTATTTCTCATACATACTCCCTCACCCCCCATTCCCCACCCACTACACCTTATGCATCACAGCATCATCCATACAAAAGTATTCTCCATTCACCCCTATCTTCTGTCCTCTCCCGTCCTTCCTCAACAGACATTCCCTTATTTCCCTATGCCCCTTTTACCCCATCCAAACATCTCATCTTAAGTTGACCCCTCATGTTCACTTCTTCCACCTCTGCCTTCCACACCTCTTTTACTAATCTTTCTTCACTCCTTTACATGTGTGCAAACCATCCCAATACTCTTTCATCAACCCTATCTCCCAAGTCCCTTTCCACCCCTGTTCTCTTCCTCACCTCATTTCTCACTCTATCTAGCCTAATAACCTCTATCATATTTCTCAGGCATTTCATTTCAAACACATTCAAACTCCTTCTCTCTTCCTCTCTTATGTTCCACGTTTCTGCCTCGTACAGTGCTGTCTGCACAATTACTACTTCATATATACTCCCCTTAGCATCCATTCCCAAATGTCTTTCTCTCATCACATTTTTTAATCCCCCAAGGCATTTACTCGCTTCTCTCAATCTACATTCTACCTCCACCTCTACTCCTCCCTTTCCTGTCACATTCGCATCCAAGTATCTAAAATTGTCCACTTCCTCGTGTCTCTATTCCTTAATACTCACTTCCAGTCTGCTTTCACTTTCTCCCCTTGTACATCTCATCACCTTACTTTAACTCACATTTACCTTCGACTTCCTTCTTTCGCATACCTTCCCACACTCTGTCACTAACTTCCTCAATCCCTCCTCTGATCCTGCTACGAGCGCAGTGTCATCAGCAAACAACAACTGGCTTATCTCCCACTTTTCTCAATTTTCTTTAACCATCTCCAATCCCCGACCCACTACCCTTGCATTTACCTCTCGCACCACCCCATCCATGTATAAATTGAACAGCCAGGGCGACATAACGCATCCTTGACGAAGTCCCACCTTTACCTCAAACCACTCACTCTCTCCATTTCTAATCCTAACACAAACTCTATTACTATCGTAAAAACTCTTGACTGCTTTTTATAGCTTTCTTTCTATTCCATATATCTGCAAAACCTCCCACAGTGCCTTCCTGGCTATCCTGTCATAATCCATTTCAAGATCCATAAAAGCCCAGAAAACATCCTTACCTTTCTCTTTAGCTTTCTCACATATCTGTCTTACCACAAAGATCTGATCTACACAACCCCTACCTGTCCTAAACTCACTCTGTTCCTCACCAATTACTCCCTCTGTTCCTTTCCTAATCCGCTCAATCAAGATCCTCCCATAAGCCTTCCCAACTACACTTAACAAGATGATCCCTCTGAAACTAATACACTCACACTTGTCCCCTTTTCCCTTGTAAAGTGGAACTATACAGGCGCTCCTCCATCTCTCCGGCACTCTACTCTCTCTTAAACAAACATTAATAACCTCACCAGCCAGTCCACCATTACTGTACCTCCTTTTTTCAGGCATTCTGCGTGGCATCCATCCAACCCAGGTGCCTTAACTGCTCTCATCATCTTAACAGCTGCCTTCACTTCATCTTTCTTTATTTCTCCTTCATTTTCCTCAATCATCACGGTCATTTTCTGTGCGCTTCCCACTGCAACTACCTTCCCCTCCCTATCCTTCTTTACATTTAGCAACTCCCTAAAATACTCTGCCCACCTTCCTCTCACTGTCTTCTCTTCCATTATCATCTCTCCATCTACACCTTTTACCTTTTCTACTCTACTTGATTCGCCTCCTCTTCCTCTCTTAAACAAAACAATTAAATAAGATAAAGGAATACATAAGATAATTGCTTGAAATAAATAGAATACTAAAGTAAGATAAGATTCATCCCCTGGACCTCCCTGACTTCGCCCGGATCCGGGACATAATCCCTCCCGGACAAAATACCTCCGGACAATATCCCTCCTGGACAGAATCCCTCCACAAAAGTGAGCGGGCTGGACAAAATCCCCCCCACATTATTCAGATTAGCAGCTCTCCCATTATATATAATCACATGCAAAGCAATTAACATTTTACCTTACCTTACCGAGGTGCTAATGAATACAGTACAGACATTTATATACTTGTTTGAATAAATCATTTATGAAAAAAGTTTTTTGCTTCACTACTACACCTTATATATGTGAAAATATTTTCTATATTAAAATACATAAATAATCATATACCCACATATACAGTCAAATATTATGAGAATATATATTAAAATACATTAATATATAAATACATTAATATATCAAAATACATAAATAAACATATACTCTAGGAGGGATTCTGCCCAGGGGGATATTATCTTGGGGGATTCTGTCCAGGAGGGATATTGCCAGGAGGAATTTTGTCCGGGGGGATTATGTCCAGGAGGGATTAAGTCTGGACACCCTTCGCCCTCTCCCTCTGCAGGAGGCGAAGGACGGGATCAGGCGACGCGTCTTCGAGGGGCACTCTGGCATCTTCCCCGACTGCTACGCCTCCCGGAAAGAGATCGCCAACGGCGAGTTCGCTGCCATCTGCGACAGAACCACCATGAAGATGGCCATGTCCTGGGACTTCAGGTGAATCTTCCTCGGAAGGAAGATCACCCACTATAGGGGTCATCACACTGGGCTATTTTTCCTTCAATCTCCAATTCATCGGTG
>NC_134805.1:32629222-32649222 GCF_046742065.1 Oratosquilla oratoria
TTTAAAATGTATAAATGTATGATTTTCGAATGTATTTTTCTTCTGGGAGATCACTTTTTAGAGGGGGGTCAAGGAGATATTAAAGAGGGCGGCGGCAAGGAAGGACAGAAGTTAAAAGCGATCAGTATTCTTGAGGGGCAGTTTCCAGTCATCAAAGTGATGTATGCCTCTGGTCCGTAGGGGTGCTGCAAAAGTCTCTAATGTATTTGGAGAAGGAAGTGAGGGAGACAGAGGAAGAGCGAAACGGAGAAGTACACAGGAAGAGAGACAGAGGAAATGAGAGACGGATGGAAATAGACAGAGGAAATGAGAGAGAGAGAGAGAGAGAGGGAGAGGGAGGGAGGGAGGGAGGGAGCAATAGATAATTATACGTCACTCATGCAAATCTGAACCGACCAGCAGAACTCAACATATCTGGATAAAAGTAAAAAGGACGAGACATGGCAACTGCGTGGTGAGGGCACACAAGCCCTCACTGGAGCTGGACAGCTCACACCCAGTTCGTAGCGGCAGTCGCGCGCTGACTTCGCCCAGAGAACGACTGACCATCCCCCCAGGAAGGTCCTCCAAGGTCTCCTCATAGACGCAGTACTAGTAAGCCCAGAGATGTGTTCTTGTGTTATACTTTATAGATATTACATTATCCTTCCCTCCCTCTACACTTTCACTATGATGAAACACTTCTAACATATTCGAGAAGATGGGGAACCCTGGAAGACGTCAAAATATAATTCGTGTGATCTTATTTATCTGATATTACTCTTGATGTGAAATGATTGGGTATGTTAAGAGGACTTTGATGTTTGCATATTCTGGTCGTAAGACACTATCATGACGAAGATCCGAGTCAAATCTAATCAGAAAAGATTTGTAGATAAGATAGTATTCCTCCTTTGTGTCTTACAAACAATTATCCATTTCAGTGGTGTACGTCTGGTAGAGAAAAAAAAAAAAAAAAAAAAAAAAAAAAAAAAAAAAAAAAAATATATATATTTATATATATATATATATATATATATATATATATATATATATATATATATATATATATATATATATATATACAGACATGGCAGAATTAAATAAACATCAAGAGAAATCGTTTAGTTTGTTAAACAAGCAATTGATACATTTAAAGTGTTTATAAATGGTCATAATGTGAATAACTAATACTTGGTTGACACCCCCTTTGCTTTTTTCAATGCAAGGACCCTCCTAGGCGTGCTAGTGATTAGTTCACGAATATCATCTTGAGAAATTTCTTGCCATGTTTCCCGTAGTAATCCTAAGATTTCGGGCTTTGAAAATGGCTTCCTGTTCTCTTTTGTGAAGTTGTCAATCTAATATGCCCCAGAGGTGTCCAATAGGGTTCATATCCGGGGACTGAATTGGCCATGGAAGTTTCCTGATCCCATTTTCGCTCAACCAATTTTGTGATGCTTGAGCAGTGTGACAAGGAGCTCCATCTTCCATAAATAGGAAGACATTTTTATTCATTATACCACTGGAGAATTGGAATGAGTCCTTCCATTAATATAGAAACATATTTGCCTGAATTGATGTTTCCTTGACACTCCACAAGCTCTGACCGACCATTACTCCAAATTGCACCCCACACCTTTATTGAAATGCCCCCATGTTTTACATTTGGCTGCAGTCTTTTGAGGTCAAACTCTTGACTACAGAGTCTCCAGACCCACACTCTTCTACTGTCAGAAAATAATGCGAATCGTGACTCATCAGAGAAAATGACAGTGCTCCAAATGGCCACAGGTCTCTCCACCATCTCAACAGCCCAATCCTTTCTGTGCTTGATATTGGCTGGACGAAGGAGTGTGTAAGAGGCTGGTAGATGAAGGTAGACAAGTAGGTAGATAGAGGGGTAGGTGGCAAGAAATTCATTTTTACGAGTTAAATGTTTTGAAAACAATAGCCGCGAAGGAGTTGCGGAGTTGCATAATCTTGCTCACCGTCTAAAGTTTGTAAACAGAGCTAGGGTACCGATATTTGCGCTGATGTGACGAAATGTAAACACTAAGCATTTCCACTTCTATTGCTTGCATAAGCAGTATTGCTTGAGACGGTGTAACAGTCTTTCTGATTGGAGAAGGGTGGAGGGGGAGAAAAAATTATTGGTCCATTGGGTGAAAAGCCACGCCTTAAGGGGAGGCACTTATTTGTAACGGTCATAATTATTGGATGAATTAAATAGTGACGTCGGAACAGAGATAGCTTAGTGACTGGATTGGGGATCCCAGGCGGGAGTCCCTTGGTGTTAATAAACATGTCAAGTGTAATATTATTCGGAAGAAACGAAGAAGAAAATTTACGTTTAATTCATCCCCATTGAGAAATATTACTTGCTTACTAAAGAAAGATATGATGAAAGACATACTTACTTAAGTGAAGGAAAGTTGAAAGTGAATGAAGAAATATAATGCCATAGAAGGAACAGTTAACATAATTAAATCAGTAATTACAGAGAGAAGGGAAATGAAGTGAAGGGGTCAACAGAGTGGTTTCCTTCTTGCAGCTCTGCCATAGTAACCCAGCTTGTGTAGATACCTGACAGCTGTTCTGGGACTGACATCAGCTTGTGCTGCTATGTCAGAGGCCTTGCGACGTGGATCCTCTTCGACATTTCTTTGGACAATACGCAAGGTTCTTTCTGAGGGCCCGGGACGACCTGAATGAGGTTTTGTGTCCTTCTTGCCCTCTCTGGTGAATTGTATAATCACTCTATTAACAGGAGAAAGGGGTATTGACAGATTTTCAGATATTTTCCGTTGACTAAATCCACCTTCATGTTGACCCACAATACGACCTCGCTGAAATTCAGATAGGTCTACTGCTCCTTTGGTTCGTGGCATGCTTGATTAATCTTGTATGTAATCTGAAACATAAATCTAGGGAAATATAACATATTACGTAAATTTGAATAAAATTAAGCATTAAAGAAGAGCAGAAATGCAGTTTTCTTGGTGTCTATTCAATTCAGTCATGTCTGTGTATATATAGATATATATGTATATTTATATAAACTTGAGAATTTTTCCCCCACCCGCAGGGTGACCTAGGTGATCTGCAGAGGACACAATGCACGTCGCTCCCCTCCTGCTGGGGGCAGCACTGGCACTCCTGACGGGGGGCACGGCCGCTTCCAAGATCCTCTTCCTGGCTCCCATCGCTGTCAAGAGTCACGCGGGCTACTTTGCCTCCATCGTTACGACGCTGGCCAGACATGGTCACGAGGTAGGTGTCTCAAAAGCTGTAGAAGTGCAAGAGTGAGGGAGAGTGTGGGGGAGAGTGTGTAAAAGAGTGAGAGTGAATGAAAGCGAGAAAGAAAGAATATGTGTGTGTGATTCATCATGGCCTTGGATCACGTGTTGGACTCGTAACCGACTGTTATTTCCCTCTCGGAAGAGAGCGATGTGTGTGTGTGCGCTCGCGCGTGCCTGTGTGTGTGCGCGTGCGTGTATGTAGTTATGTGCGTGTGTTTATGTATGTGTGTGTGTTTACCTAACTGCAACATACTAGAAGGGGTCTTGCCTCGCTCTTTCTATAACCACCATAACTTATTTTCAAGTTCACGTATGGTTCGAGCTTGTGCTATTCCAGGTATGGTCAACTAAAATTTCTCACGTCCTTCAGGTACTTACTCAACAAATATCATTACATGTTTTGAACTCAAGTGTGGTTCTAGCATGTGCTATATTAACTCCTGGGCTATTCCAGAAGTCTACACATTAGTGTGGGAAACTGAAATTGTTCATATCTTCCAATTTTTTTTTCTAGCTTGTCCATGACCTCACAAAGTCCTCATTTCCCAAACCACGAGATCTTCAGTTAACTTTGTCCATTTCCTTCGAGGATATGAACTCCGCAATAGAGTACCTTCCCTCCATCCCTCTCTCTTCAATATTTCAACAAGGACAGAGCCAGTGGTTCCATTCTGTCCTCATACAACTTATCTAATCAAATATGAAACTACAAGTGAATTGGATGTTACAGTGAGTCAACAAATGTCACTAGCTAATGATCTTTTCAGATGACCTATGTCACGCCTTTTGCTTCGAACAAGGAAACTGCTAACATCCGAATGATTGTCTTACCAAACCTGGACTTTTCCCCGTACATACCCACCATGTTTAAGGGTACAGTTGCATCAGGGTTAAAGGTACTGACCTCCTTTCTTGTGTTTTTACATAATCATGAACTTGATTCACACTGTGCCTCAAGTGACAGTTGAAGCTTCACCTGTCTTCTTCCCTTCTACAGCTAGGTGCAACCTTTTGTGCTGATGGTCTTGAAGATCCCAAGGTGACACAGCTATTGAATGAGACCTTTGATTTGATCATAATGCCCTCCGGAGGAGTAGACTGCTTCCTCTCATTTGTACATCATTTCAAGGTAGAGTTAATATATATTTTTTAAGTATCATGTCTTCATGGAATAAGTATCCCATGATCTCTTTCAGTACTACAAGTATCTTAGTAGTGTTCAGTACCTGAATACCAGCAACTTTCCTATGACAACCACTTTTACTCATAATATATTTCTTCTGTCTTGTCTAGTTTCCCCTTTAACTACTGATTTGAAAACAAGTGTTTTGCTTATGATTTTTTATATTTTTGATAATTCTACACAATGTACACTTGTATTTCTGTTGAATATGAATTGATACAATCTACTAAATGTGACTTTTGATGAAGAAATAAAGAGAAAGAAAGTCATGAACCATAGTTATTAACAAGTGATTATAGCAGTATAGTTGTTAGAAATTATATATCTTTGTAGGAATGATACAACTCCAGCTCTCTAACAGGTTCCTTTTGTGATGGTGATCCCTGTTGGCCTGGCGTTCGCAGTCGATGATCTTGTTGGTAATCCCAGCTTTCCATCCTATGAAGTCAACCTTTTCTATGACGCTCAGCCTCCACTGTCTTTCATGATGCGTGCAATCAACATCGGTCTGGATTCCTTCCAGCGCATATTGACTTATTTCTTCATTATACCTTTGTATGGGCAAATGCACAAATAAGATGATTAAAACATATATTTCAATGAAATATAGGGTATATATACATATACACATACACTAAACTTCCTCTTTGCCCTTATAAGGGTGTGGCTGAGTCAAATCACACTGTCACATAATGCACAACCAAATTATACACGATCACCACTCCCAACTTAGCACTCCGGGGATGAAGGGTCAACTTATCCTCTCTCACACTGTTTGGATCAAAGGCAGTGCAACAAAGCACACCTCATCCAAAGCAAGGCCCAGCAACTGGACTTTGTTTACTTGAACTGCTTCATTATATGACAACACCCCTGACCATCCACCCAAAATAATTCATGCTCAATCAATCAATCCATTTCCACCGGTCTCTCTTCCAGAAGACCTGTGGTGTTCAGGTAATTGGCAACAGCCTCTGCTTTTATGATTTATGATGTTTTGAATTTTTTCATCAAGGAACTTTTGTGACCAAAAGGTATTCTGACATGTAGAAAAAAATGAAAGTTCAATATAGAATAAGTAGACAAATGAAATACATACATTTCCTTTATGAATGCACCCTGAATATTCACTTTTCACCCCTCCTCTGGTTACAGGGCTGAGAAGGAGAGTCAAGCACGTGGCCTCCTTCCAGACGACATGCCATCACTTCATGAGATGCGCAAGAAAGTCAGTTTGATCCTCCTGAACAGGTCAGTAGCTGGCAAATGAGATACTAGGGCCATCTTATTATGCCATCATGACAACTTTTTAAGACTTCAGAGTACTGTAATGACTCAGAACGCTCCAGTATGAAACCTTGAGCTCTGTATTTACCTAGTTGTATCTTACTGGAAGGGGAGCTATGCTCGCGTTGTCCGTCTTTGTATCTCGCATTGTCTAGTTTGCTTTTAGATTCGTGTATAGTTTTTGCACACACTATTGTTTTATCCAGTTTATTCCAGATAGCCACCACTCTTTGTGGAAACTGTTTTTTCAGGTTTCTTCTATAACTATCCTTTTTGAGTTTCTGTCCCCTTGTATTTCTCTTATCCCAATAGTAAGTCCTCTGAAAACTGACTTGAAGTGGTTGTTCATTACTTCAGCCATTTCTAAATCTTCTGTAGGTTCTATATTTCCGTGACATAGTTTTACCATTTCCTGTTTATTTTTAAGTTTACCATTCACATATCTATAGAATAGTTTGGGTTGATTTTTTTCATAGTTTCTGTTTTCCTCTCTACGCATTTTTACATATCCATTTCTATGGTTGATATATATTTGCCTCTTTCCATTTTTTCCCATCTTTATCTCTTCAATCTTTCGCTTCACTGTATCTTCTGTTGAACCAGCACTTAGTATACACCTTTTCCTGTTTCCGTCTTGGTACATATTTATTCATTCCTTCATTATAGATTTTCATCAAAATCATCCATTTCTCTTTAACTTGTGTCTATTTTTTGAAAAAGTTTTCCCAGTTTGCATTATGAAAGAATTTCTTTAGTTTCCCAAAGTCCGTTTTGTTGTACATCAGTGTTCTTTTCTGTATTTCTCATTTCTCTATATATATTCCTCCTTTAGTTTAACCTTTATTAGTATGTGGTCACTCTTTCCAAATGGTGTCTTGTATTCAATTTTATCCACAATTTCAGGTTCTGTTGTAAATATTAAATCTATTCTTGACGGTTCTTCATTACTTCTGTATCTGGTATTTTCTTTTATCCATTGTGTCATTGTATGTTCTATAGTCATGTCAAGTAATATATTTCCCCATAGATCCTCTCTGTCTTTCATTGTCATCTCTTCCCAATAGATTTCTTTGCAGTTAAAGCTCCCATAAGTACCAGGTTGCCTCCATCCTTCAGCATCTCATTTAATGAATGCCTTATATCTTCTAACATATTTGAATGCTCGCCCTCTTTCAAAAGAACCCATTTTTGGTATCACATATATCACCACAAACTTTCTACTTTTCATGTCGCTGTCTTCAACCTTTATCATGATCATTTCCACACTGTTTTTACCCTCTGTAACCTTTGTCACACTTAAGTTTTTCTTGGCCAAAAACATGATTCCTCCTCCGTGTCTCGTTTCTGTTTTTAATCCAATAATCATATAAACCATGTCCAACACTGTTTGGTGGTAGTGGGCCCCTTAATTTCGCCTCCACATATCCCATTATATCTGGTTTTTCTTCTGACAGGTAATCATTAAGTTAACTTAATCCTGAGATTAATCTGTCTCTATTAGTATAGGCTACTTTTATTTTTTTTTTCTCCATCCCGTTTTCTGTTCCATTCGTTTCGCTTACCTTGATGTACCATTTTCTCAGCCTCATATCTAAGGCATTCCAATAGAACTACTTGCTTTTGGTCTCAGTTCTTTTGGCGTTTTTTTTTTTTTTTTTTTTTTTTTTAGCTTCATTTCTTAGTGTCCTCTCTTTTTCTCTTTCCTCAACATTTATTTCTCTTTTTATCCATATATTGTTGTAATGTTCACTCTTTGCAAACTTATCTGATTTTGCCAGTATGTCTTCTACTACCATTTGTGATCTTAGTTATATCTTTAGGGGTCAATTTCTTTGCGTAGGATATTGTCCTATTCTATATACTTCTATTTATTTTTCTACTTCTTTGTCATCGTCTTGTACTTTTAGAATTATTTTTGCTATTTCTTTTTCTGCATTTTTCTGAAGTACCTAAGCAAACCATGTTTTCCTTTAATCCATATACTACAATACATATTTTTATCCACTGTATCTCTGCCTTAATTTACTTTTTCTTTAATTACTTGAATAATTGTGTCTTTTGCATTTTCCTGCATCTATTGTTGTACTATTTCTTTAAAACCTATTTCCTCGTTTTTTCTGTTTTTATTACATTTCATAATCTGCAAAACTTTCTCACCTAAGTTTTCTTCAATTCTTTTAGACATTGCCTGTACTTTGTGATTTACCTGATTTTTTTCTTGAATGGTGACACTGATTTCTTGCATGTTTGTGCCCCTATTATTCTATTCATTTGTGAAGGTACCCCATGCCCACTAAACTGTGTATAAATAAAGTTTCTTTCCTTTGTGGTGAAAATGGATGCTAACACCACCACAGCTATCGTGGTATGGAGATCCCCAGACCATATGTGCCCACTGTTATCCATGCTGGAGGACTCCATATCCATCCTCCAAAACCTCTTCCTCAGGTATGACCATTCTTCATTACACCTTTTCTTACTCTCTATGAATGTTCATCACTTTTACTGTTGAGGTGTCTTGATCATATTCTGGTCACTGTTGGGTGGATATATTCATCTTAGGGCATCAGTTGTCATTTTTTACTGACTGGAAACCTACAGCTCTACAAATGTTGGCAATGTTGCTCAGGCTCCCCCATAGATCCTCTGGGAAGAAATGTTGGACATTTTTAGTGTAGTACCATTTTTATAGCACCAGGTTATAGAAAAAATGGGAGGGAAATAATCATTGGATGTCAATCCTTCTTACCTGAAGTAATGGAAAAAATACTGTTGAAAATGATAAAGATCTTGGGGCCAGTCTAGAGGTCGAATGTCAGCCCCTTAGGACAGTACCTCCAGATAGAGGTAAAGGTGCTCATGGGATTTAAAGATGAACAGAGGTGGAGGTTATTCCTATATAGAAGATGAAACAAAGAATCAGTTCATCTGCCAAAGTATTGTTTTACTCTAAAGAAAATATCAAAACATCCCCGGAAGGTTTTTGAACAAACTAATATTTTACATATTCTAACATGATCAGGTAAAATTCCTCTTTAAAAATCTTGTTTCTTAATTCCATTTTGAAATTACCACACTACCCAGCTCTTTTATCAATGTTTTATAAATGTTCTCTCTTCTACTATTTTGATGTATTTCATAGACTATAATCAAATATTCAAGAATATCTAATGGTCCTTAGCTCTTGGTTATCTATTTACTTATAGCAAAGTTTCACTTACAGGACCTGGAAGACTGGGTACAAGGAGCTGGGGATGATGGAGTTATCTACTTCAGTCTTGGTTCATTGGCTAATACCTCAGATATGCCTGAAAAGTATATATTTATTTTTTTTCTTCAAAGATTTAGATCTTTCACAGGATTGCTGCCATTAAAACCTGTTTTAGATTTGTCTCCCTTTAGTTCTAAATATTGTGCAAAATTAGAATATTTCCAAAAGTGCTTGACATCTTTGACAATTTTTTCTTGGAAGAAAAATTATTTTACTATTACTCCTTTATCCTGGTGACAGCATTCCTATATTTTGTTCTGGCTTTATTTCTTTATAATTTAACTGAAAAAATAGGGTCCCAAAAAGTCCATGTTATTGTAATCTAGTCTTTAGCTGAATAAAGTTGTCTAGCATTTACCAAATTAATTCTGTAGGGGATGTCAATTGGCTGAAGACTAATCTTAGGTCCTTAACCTGAGGAAGACTTGTCATAGAAATCTAAAACATTATAAATGTTGACAAGTTCAGATTCCTGTGGTTCACACTATTACTCTTGTTTGCAGCTACCGTTTGGCTTTTATACGTGGGTTGGGTCGTCTGAAACAGAGAGTACTCTGGAAATGGAACAGTGGATACGTGGAGGACCTGCCACCCAATGTGTATGTATCAAAGTGGCTTCCCCAGCAGGATATCTTAGGTGAGCAAGTGAAGATTTCAACACCCATTTGTTATTAGTGGTCTACTTGTCTGCTCTGTGGGATTTCCTATGAAGATGTGAAAGATTTCTCCAGTGTGAAATCATTAATGAGCAAACAAAAATTCAATGAAGCATATTATTATTCTTTTTAAGTTGGTTTTGCTAGTTGCTGCAAAATGGGACAAAAGCACATGTGGGAACATTATGAAAAAGTAAGAAATATGCTGATCATTTCTTAAATAGAATAAACCTCCATGCATGGAATTGAATACTACAGTTTGAAGTTCAATATATTGGGATCTAACATAACACTTAAATGAAGTGGTGCTAAACTATCCTTGTTCCAGTCATTCTTTTCATTTGTAAACTGACTTAGCTTTACTATGGACAAATAGGTATGTCCAGAATCATGGATCAAGGACTTCAACAAGCTCATCCTTGACCAACTCTCCTGCAGCTCACAATCTATCTCTCTGGAAAACTGTTAGGATGGATGGAGAACTCTGTTGCCAAGTATAATGAATTCCTTGTAATACCACATATATGCTTGCTAATGAACTCATGAAAAGTGGAAACCTGATCATCAGTTCTTTTGTGAGCCCTGTTCCTAGATCTACCCTAAATATTATGCCATGGGTGACCACGTGTCCTATCCCAGGTACCTACACTAACTCTGCTCTGTACACTTTTTTCGCATATTTCTACTGCCTTTCCCATTCTCATTACTGGTCTATCCTATTCACCTAATGCACAGGAACATAGAAGGCATTGCTACCAAATGGTACAATGTGTTTCTGCCTCAAAGTACATGTGTCCTATGGAAAAGAAGAATCACAATTCTTGTGTTCCATTTGGCCTCTCTTTTTAGGAATGCACAAGGTTATGAATCTTGTCTACTAGTTGATCCTTGCACTCCATTTCCAACTTGGGATGTAATCAGGCCGTGAAATTTTTAACCTTTTCAATACTTACTCTTATTCTGTTAGTTGTCAGGCTGGAGGGCCCTTCGCCACTTTCACTATGTCTCTCCAGATGGTTCTATCCTCTGTCAATTATTTCCAGTCTTCTCTTGGTCCTACCCTTTCCATGTTCTTCTCTACTCCATCCATCCATCTGAACCTGGGTCTCCCTAATGATTGTTTGCACTGTACTCCTCCTTCCATCACCTTCCTTGATAGTCTGTCTGCCTCCAGTCGGAGGCAGTGTGCAACCCCATACTTCATCCTGAATGTACGGTTGTCCAGTCTGATCTCTAATTTCCTTGTTATGTCTTTGTCTCCATCTCCCTTCTTCATCATATTCTGGACCGAGGATTCTTCTCAGGATATTGTTTTAAAAAAATTCCAGTCTCTTCTCCCATTGTTTTGTCAGTGTCCATGTCTCACATCTGTACAGGACTGTTGGTTTTATTACAGTGTTATATGTTCTTATCTTAGTTCTTCTGCTGATGGTCCAACTCTTCATTACAGATGTCAGGGCATGGTAACATCTGTTTCCTACAGCTATTCGTTCATTTATTTCTATGTCCAGTTCCTTTTCGTCACTGACAATGGACCCCAGGTACTTGAACTTATTCACTTCCTTCACACTTAGTGATCCAACTTGCTTTTCTCCTGGTGTATAATTGCCATTTCTACTTAGTTTTATAATTTCTGTTTTCTGCTCATTGCATTTTAGGCCTATCTTCCCTGCTGTTCTCTTCAACACGAGTCAAATATTCGCACACACATTATCTGCCTGATGTATGATGATGCATCACAATATGTGCATTATGAAATATAAAGTTACAGCTGTTATACTTATTCTCTTTCACCCAGAATGTAACATGTTTATAACTACAGAAAATGTGATCAAGACTATTCACAGAATACAAGGATCACTCAGCTACAACTACAAAATAGATATAATCAGGATGCTGACGGTGGCATCTTCATATACTCACTCACACCTCATAACGCTTACGTAGGTGTCATTGTATTTTAGGGGTTAACGTCCAACATCTTCACTAGTTTGAAAAATTCTTTCAATTCCTAATTCATGTCATCCAACCCAACAATACTGTTCTACAAAGGATCTGTTTCTATATCACTGGCTCATGGGAAAAGAGAGAGCATTCACTGATTATTAGTATCAGCCAGCTCCTTCGGACACTTAAAAATAACAAGTAGGAGAGAGGCCTGTAGCCAGAACTTATGATTTAGGGGGCTGAGCGTAATAAAAATAGCTAATCTTGTATAGCACTTATGGAAACAGTAACACAACAGTGTTGTAACCCCACTGCTGAGCCATCAGACACTAACTGACTATGATCATGAGTCAGAGACAACAGTGCATTGGATATTGTTTGAAGTGAATGAAACACCGTTGTGCTTCGGCATACACTATTCTTTTGTGCTTGATTGCTTGCATGCAGGTAGATATTGGCAGCGCTTGGCTGCCTAAACTGTCGTACCTCTTACATCTCCCTCCGAGATAAACCATGATAATTGTCATGGGTCAACTAATACTATAATACAGAACAGCATGAACATAACATGAATTTCTGACAATAGTGAACTTAGACAAAGGTATACAATATGCCTGTGACATGGGTACGCGACCCCGGTATAATGAACTCCAGAGAGTAGGGGTCACATCATTGTTGAATAAAGTCTTTTAACCATGCGGGTAGCCGTGATTAGCCGTGTAGGCGACTTGGGCGTTGGCTCTTGGGGGCGGGCGAGGGTGTGCTGTGTGATGTCAGGGATAGCCCGTCGGGTGTCGTGATCATGGTTCTCATGTGGCGACAATTCCTTTTGGATACTCAACAACTGCCGTCCAGCCTGACGGTATCCTGCCGGTGTGGGAGTGCCTCGACAACAGTGCCGGTCCTGTCCCAGACATTTGAAGCCTGGTTCTGCACTCACAAGCAGGAACCGGGGAGGAGGGGTGGCAGGGTTCTTGCTGGGCCGCTGTTGACCAGGATTTCGCTGATGTCGACAATCTGTTTCTCCCGCTGGCGAAGCGCTCTGCCCCATTGTTGGGTGACTTGGAAGTGTCGGCCTGTGGTGGGTACCCCGTCCCGTAATTGTCTCCCCATACCCAACTGCGCGGGCGACTTGTCGATTCCCCGAATTGGTGTGTTTAGGTACTGGAGTAGGGCCATTGAGGCTGTATCTGTGTCGAGGCTGCCTCCGCCGTCGGTGTTGGCCATAATAAGACGCTTCACAACCTTGACTGCGGCTTCTACCCTGCCAGATTGGGGATAATGGGTGGATGAAAGTCTTACCGAGACGCCCCATTTCTTGAAGAACTCATCCATTTTTTCACTGGCCAGATTCGTTCCGCCGTCCGTCGATATTTGCTGTGGGGCTCCCCAGCGGGTAAAGTACCTTCGCAATTGCGTTTTGATTAGATAGGATGAGGTGCCATTGGGAAAGTGGGCCAGTTCCAGCCAGCCTGTCAGCCTGTCCGCGCACGCCATGTACATGTAGCCTTGGTGGTGGGACTTTCTGCCACAGTACATTGGAACAGGTATTCAGGGGGAGGGGTTACGATGTATGTTTCAGCCGGTAAGGACATGCCAAAATGCGTCCTCGATGCCGCTGTCGTACAACAGGGTGTTATCCACACATTTGTGCTCCCTTACTATCCCTTGTATGGCGTCGTCGAACTGCTTCGTATGTATGTATCACCAGCAGAGCAGTGGCCCATAGGGGTGCGGTGATACCTGTACCTACCCCATGGCGTGATGAACGATGTGAGGTTGCGGCGGTCCGGGTGGAACTCCTACTGGTGATATCCCCAGTGTGCATCCGCTACCGACTTATAGGAGTGCTTGGGAATGTCAGACACCATGTCGAAATATGTGGGTGTGTGGTGAGTCTCCCGTAGGCATGCTGTGTTGAGCCGCTGAAAGCCGGCGGGGTTGACCAGACTTCTTGGCCACCACCATCATTCGGGCGCACCATTCGATGGGCAGTCCAGCCGGAACAGGTTCAATGACCCCGCACCTCATGTCTTCGTCGAGTTGTGCTTTGACGTCTGCTTCCCAGTGTTTCGGCACCGATGCCGGCGTGTGACACGCGTAGGGTGTGACTCTGGGGGCCAGGTGGATTCGATGTGGTGGTTCGTCCATTACCGGCAGCGGTACTCTTGAGGTGTTGATTGTGGGTGCTGAAAAGTGCCGTAGTAGTCACTCCTCTAGCCTGGCTGCATTCTCCTCGAGCGGGGGGAGAGGCACTGTGGATGGTCTGGGTAGTGGCTAGGTGAGTGGGCTCGTCTCTGGTGTGGGCTGGGCATGTGCTACTTTGGGGGAAATGTGTGGGAAGCTCCCGGGTACCAGATGTAGCCCCTTGCAGGCATCGAGAGATGGGAAGAGATCCTTGTCTGATTGCCTATACCAACGTGCATCCCACAGCTATAATGTATGGGTCATACAGTACAAGCACGTGCAGCTGGTGCCAAGTTGTAAGATAATAGATTAAGGACATATGTTTGCATGTTGTTTGAGGAGAGGCCCTAGTTTTCTCTTACATTCATCTTGCAAGACTATTTCTTACAGGATCCAGGTATGAACCACTGTGATAACAAATGCTGTTTTTCATTATATTTATCACAGTTTCAATGTACTTGCCATTTTCAATTATAATTCTCTGTAAAACTTGCATATTTGTACATAGAACTCTTTATTCTTGGCAGCCCATCCAAATGTGCGTCTCTTCATCAGCCATGGTGGTATCCACAGTGTGCAAGAATCTGTTTACCACGGAGTGCCAATTGTTGGCATGCCCATGTTCTCAGACCAGTATCACAACTTGGGACAAGGAGCTCGTGAGGGATGGGTGCATCTCTTAAAGTGGGAAAACCTAACAGAAGACACTTTAGTAGCAACTGTGAAAGCTGCTTTAAATGATCCAAGGTATTGTACATGATTGTGGTAAGGCGTTTAGATATGATACATACAGATATTTTCAATGGCAAGAGTGAACAGTGAGAACACAAACTAATATGTATGACAGTGGCCCATACATATATACAAACCTTGAATGTCAGAGTAGTCAATTTGTGATCACAGTAGACCTATGACCTTAAGGTATTTGGAGACAAGTTTTGTCATATCTCTCCAAAGAATCTGTAAAAAACATCAAGGAGAATGGATGGAGTGAAGAGGGCTTTGCATGCATATGGAATGAATCAAGCAGGAAAGAATACAGAAGATATGAGTGAATGAATGACCAATATAGCTCTATTTCATAAATTATTTTGAGTGGATGAGGAAAGGGGAGGGGTCACCATATGAAGCAGTGGGGGAGCAGTTCTAGCCCAGCTGTTGGTACCCATGAAACTATGCCTTACTGGATTCCTTTTGACGCAAGCTGTGATAAAGTGCAGGCATACCCTTTCTCCAAGAGGTGCCAAGATAGATGAGTTAAGTAGGTTAAATTGCATAAGAAGCATGTCAGTTCAGATACCACCTTGCTTCATTCTATTGATCTGTTGTGCTTGGTCTCCTAGAAACAGTGTTCATGTCTGGGTAAGGCAATGCAATATGAGGTGCTCAGCATCTTCTTTCTGGCAATTGCATATGTGGCTAGTTCTGTTATATAATACCATCATTCTAAAGCTGGCTGATGGCCAGAATGCAGAGATTTAGTATAGTTATTGTCATGAGAGGGATTTCTCAGTAGGGCTGATGTCAGAGGGTTTGGTGGAGTAGGGAGTTCTGTGCTAAATTAGAGTCTTTTTTTTTTCTTTTTTTTTTGTATGGGGCTCATAATGTATTGCTGACATGCGAGTTGTACACTGCCAGTATCTTTTATTACAGTTGGAGCTTGTTTTATGTAATGGGATGGGTGTGTGGGACCAAGCTTTTGCACAAAACTATTTGCCCATTTTCATTGTGTTATTTGTGAATGGCAATAAACTTGTGGCCCCTTTGTAAGTGGGATAGAACATTTGGCGTATGCATAAGTAAATATATCTAAATGACCCTAAAGCCAAATATTTAATGGAAATTTCTCAACTAGACTTCAGGAGAGTATGAAGAGGAAGAGTATGATCATAAAGGACCAGCCCATGAGTCCTGAAGAGACCGTTGTCTACTGGATTGAATACGTCATTCGCCATGGTGGAACAGAACACCTACGATGTCCTGCAGCAGATATGAATTGGTAAAGAAACATGTTCTACTCTTTATATAACCATAAACCAGTTATCACAAGCAATACTTATTTGATGAAAACTCAAGGGTAACCAAGACTGAGAACAGGTTGATAAAATGTTATGGCCTGCAGAAGCCTGCAATTGAAGAATTAAGATGGACAACAGATTCCACATCTTGAGATAAATTGACATTAATTCCATCTTTTCAGGTTCTTCCTATACAATTATGATGTGTGGATCACCTTCTTCATTACAATGTGCCTCCTGTTTTACCTCAGTTTTGCTATGCTGCGGTGTACCCTGAGATTCTGCCTCAAACGATGTAGTTACTCTGATGTGAAAAACAAGACTGAATAGACTTAGCAATAGCATTTCTCAGTGCCACAAACAAATTGATGGTGGTGGTGTCTAAATACGACACTTTTATATAAAGAGTACCAGTTTATGTAAAATTACCATATATCAGTCATTGGACACTTAGGCTCTGTGTTGTGATAACATAAACATTGCTTGGTTCCTTGTTTGAAATATCAGGGGAGGTCCAATTCTTGTTGATGTCCATGAAGCCATACTCAGTTTTTATTAAAAGGGTATTAACAATGAATTCTATTTTGTAACCTTTATTTGCACACCAACAATTGTAAGAATTAAAACAAAGCATTTTCAATAAAGAAAATTAGATTAAAAATCCCAATGGCACAGGGATGCAGTGCCTGACTGTTGCAAACAGCATATATGAGAAGGCTGTGCCTCTTTTCATATAAAGTATATCATGCAGCCTGGTGGTTCCCACATAGATACATGCACCCCCATGGAGGATTATGAATACAACTTTTTTTTTGGGGGGGGGTTATGTTGGCTGAAATACTTCCTGTTCACAAGGCATATACTCAACAAAGAAATTATCATATTAAAAGTCATGACCAAGTGGTACATACATACATATATTAATGTCTAGTTCCCCCTCACAAAGGAAGTAGCCAAAAAACAAAGGCATAAAATCCATTCCCACCCATTCCATCCCAACATATTCCACTCCCATTCACCCCACTTCCTCCCTCTTATTTTCGCACTTCCTGGATGACGGGTCATCTCTACATCTTGCCAACTGCTCTTGGTTAGAAGCAGTGTAGCAAGACACAGCACATCCACAGCAAGGCCGTTTCATTTAATGGGGATCCCCACCCCTCTCCATCCCATCATGCAGAAAAATAGAAGACGGGGGAGAAATCCTTTTAGGCTACATCAGAATATCATTCACACTTACTCCCTCACCCCATTTCCATCCCACTCCCTTCCATGCATCACAACATTATCCATACACAACCAGGCTCCATTCACTCCTATCTTCTGTCTTCTCCTTTCATTCCTCAACAGACATTCCCCTCCTTCTCTTTCCTAATACCCCTTTTATCCCATCCATCAATCTCATCCTTGGTCCCCTCATGTTCACTCCTTCCACCTCTGCCTTCCACACCTCTTGCACTGATCTTTCTTCACCCATTCTTTCCATGTGTCCAAACCATCCCAATACTTTTTCATAAATTCTATCTCCCAACTGCCTTTCCACACCTACTCTCCTCCTCACCTCCTCGTTTCTCACTCTATCTAGCCTAGTAACCTCTATCATACTTCTCAGCACCTCATCTCAAACACTTTCAGACTCCTCCTCTCTTATGCTCTATATTTCTGCCCCATACAGTGCTGTCAGCAGAATCACTCTTCCATACAATCTCCTCGTAGCATCCATTACCAAATGTCTATTTCTCATTACACTTTTTAATCCCCAAGGCATTTACTTGCTTCTCTCAATCTACATTCTACCTCTACCTCCACTCCACCCTTTCCTGCCACATTCACACCTAAGTATCTAAAACTATCCACTTCCTCCAGTCTCTCTCCCTTAATACACACCTCCAATTTGCTGCCACAATCTCCCCTTGTACATCCCATCGCCTTACTTTTACCCACATTTATCTTCAACTTCCTTCTTTCGCACACCTTCCCAAACTTCATCACTAACTTCCTCAATCCCTCCTCTGATCCTGCCACAAGCACAGTGTTGTCAGTAAACAACAACTGGCTTATCTCCCACTTTTCTCCATTTTCTTTAACCATCTCCAATCCCTGGTCAATTACCCTTACATTTACCTCTCGCACCACCCTATACACAGGGTCTACTATTCTCTTAAACTGACGAAGGCGATGGAAACAAAGATAAGGATTGCACAGAGTGAAGGATATAAGGAATATAGAGAAAATACAAAGGGCAGGAACGAAACAGGTCCCCAGCCTGGCAGATAAACCAGATGAGGAAGGTAACGAATGTGTGTATCAAGTCGTGTCCCAGGACGATCTGCTTGCGGGGAAGGGGGAGGAAAAGAGAAAGCAAGGAGACCTCGAGCCAGGTTCACAGTATGATACTCCGAGGCAATCTGAATCTTCGGCGTTCGTCTGGTCTTTATATGCATATGTTGGAGGACCGTTTCAGGATGGGCAAAGACGGATTGATTTTACCAGTTTAATGATTAGTCCTGATCTGATACAAAAACTGCTGGCAAGTCCAGAGTAAAACACCTGAGGTTACCAGACATCCATAACTAAACCTACAAAATATAAAAAAGGGCGGGCCCTGCGAGGGGGTTGCCAGAAAGATCATGTATAAAATGGTGGCATTCTTCAGTGCTGCCAGCAAGAAATATATATATAAAAAGTAAGTGGAAGTAGATATCATTTCCGTTCACCTAGGCAAACCTATACATTTATGAAAGTGTGGCTCGATTACGAAAACTATAGCGGGGAAGTGGCAATAGTGGAATTGGAGAAGAGCATCGATGGTTGTCCTCTATATCAGGTGTAGTGTGAGCTTCAGAAGGCACAGTTTCTATGTTGAGGCCACAGGGGACTCTTTTGATGTGTTCTTTATGCAAAACGGCCTCCGTTAGATTTTGCAAACTGGGTGCTTTTACTTTATTCTTAGATATATGATCAATGATGCAGTAGGGTCCAGAGAATTTAGGTGAGATCTTGGAGGTGGGGGTGTGGTTAAGGGTGTAAACAATGTTTCCAATTTCAAAAGTACCATTTCTGGCTGATTTGTTGTGCAAGCGCAACATTTCGTCCTTAGTTAGATGGAGGGTACTATGTATGTTTTTGAAAAGGTGATTGAAATTAGCTACTCTAACCTTTACAAAATCATTGAAGTTATAAATGGAAGGTAATTCTGAAAGAAGATCATATGGGAATCTTTTGTCTGAGCCAAAAAGAACAAAATGGGGGTGACTCCGAGATTGACTTATTTATGGAACTGTTTAAGCAAGCCTGAATCATGGGAACATGTTCATCCCAGGAAGGGTGAAGATCAGAAGCAAGATGTCTGATAACATTGAGAATCTTTCTATTTTTACGTTCAACTAGGCCATTAGAACTAGGATGATAAGCAGTAGTATTGCATTTCTTGATTTGAAAATGATCACAAATGTGCGAAATAATCTCATTGTTGAATTCAATCCCGTTGTCAGAAATTAGAGTTTTGGGTGTAGTAAAGGGGCATATGAGTTTGTCAATAAGTGTCTTTGCTACATGTTTTGCTGTCTTGTCTGGTAGGGGAGACAGAATACAAAATCGTGAAAAATGTTCGACACAGACAAGGAGGTACTTGTTTCCGGTATGTGTAAGTGGCAACTTAAGAAGATCAATAGCGACTGTGTCGAATGGTTTAGAAGGTGTAGGGTAAGTTAGAATTGGAACATGATCGCTGGCTCACGCAAGAGTAGCAAGCGTCGATGCTCGCGTGTATATCCTTCCTCATTGTTAACCAGAAATAGTGCAATTTGGCTTGTGTAATACATTCCTCTTTGCCAGGGTATGCGGCAATGGGTGAATCGTGTATAAGTTTTAAAACTTCTGGAATGAGATCTGTAGGGACTACCAATTGGAACACTGATCTGTTGGGTTCCTTTTTGTTCGTTAGGGTTGTTTTGTAATAGAAAATGTAATCCACTAACATATAATTGTCAAGATCTGGAGAAAAGTTGTCTGTGTCAGATGTGTCTGCAGATTCGAGGAAGTATATGACACGTTTCCAAAGAGGATCTGATCTCTGCGCTGCGGCTACTGAAATTAGGTTTTGAGTGACGGTTGCAATATGGTGACTAAGAGAATCTGCAACTAAATTTGCTTTTCCCTGAACAAAAT
>NC_134805.1:32664222-32681722 GCF_046742065.1 Oratosquilla oratoria
ATATATATATATATATATATATATATATATATATATATACATATATATACCAAGAGCTTTTCCCTCTTGTAAGGGAGGTAGTTAAACCAGAGGCAGTTCCTATTCCCACCTATTTCATTCACCTCTACTATCCTTTTCACCTCTCCTGTCTCAGCTCCTCATGGTTGACGGGTCATTTCTGCATCCGCCAACTGCCCTGAATCAAACTCAATGTAGCAAAGAAAAGTACATACACAGCAAGGCCGCTTCACTTCATCGGCGCCCCCGCCCCCTCTTCGTCTCCTCATGCAGAAGAAGAGAGGCGGGGAGAAATTCCTTCGGGCTGTGTCAAAATATAATTCACAAATAGGCGCCTCCTAACCCCCCCCCATCCCCTCCTTGCGTAACAGTATCATATACGGGGGTAGGACAAATTAATGTACACTATCTCACGTAAGATCCACAACGAATTGTAATTTCTTTCAAAACTACTCAGTCAAAACTACTCGTACTTTATTCTATCTTACTTTGGATTTCAAAGAAAATGGTTCGGCAATTAAAAGGAAACAAAATTAAAATCAGAATACCAAAAAGATATTAATAGAAATTAAATCATAATCCCACACAACCATATAGATTTAGATAAGAATGCCATCAGGGTGTATGAGATTTTTGGGGTGTGGGCATTTGTCCACTTTTGAATTAAGGCTGTGAGCATTTGTCCTGTGAGCATTTGTCCAGTGAACATTTGTCCGGTGAACATTTGTCCCGTCAGCATTTGTCCAGTAAGCATTTGTCCGTACCCCCATCCATACACAGTCATTCTCCATTCATCCCTATGTCTTGCCTTCTCCCTCCCTTGCTCAACAGAAGACACATATTGTACATAGGACACTATATTTGTCTTACTGTAATGGTAAATCAACAGATAAATGAATAATAACTAAGTAAATGAATAAACAAGTGAATGAATAAACAGCTAAATAGACTGACAAGTCAATCCTGATCTTCTGTTGAATATAACGCCAAGTATTTTCTTTTTCTTTGTTTCCTCATCTATCCTTCTCCAAAAATATCTCCAATCTTTCTCCTCATTCTGGTTCCTCCCCCTCGCCCCTCACCATTCCCCATCCATCCACCACCCCCGCCCCTCCTCATCCCCTTTTCCCATTCCCCACCTTTCCACCTTATCGCCCTTCCTCCTCCTCCCCCATATTTTGCCCACTCTCCCTCCCTCGCCCTCTCTATCCTGCCCACACTTCTCACCCCTTCGCCCCCTCTCCCCTCCTCCTCTTCCTCCTCCCTCTCTCGCCCTCTCTACCCTACCCACCCTCATCGCCCGCCTTCCTCGCCCCTTCGCCCTTCCACTATGCAAAGCTACGAGATCAAGCAGTCCCAGGATCACGTGTGGGGGACCCTGCTCCCCAACGGCTCCTGGAGCGGTATGCTGGGCATGCTGCAGCGGGAGGTGAGTCATACTGAGTAAGCATGAATAATGGTGAGTAAGCATACATCATGTTAAGTAAGCATGCATCATGCGGAGTATGCATAATGAGTAGGCATGTTAAATAAGCTTGCATCATGCTGATTAAGCTTGCATCATACTGATTAAGCATGCATCATGCTGAGTAACCATACATCATGCTAGGTAAGCATGTATCATGCTGAGTAAGTATTTATCATGCTGAGTATGTATCCATATCAATTTATCTAAATGTAAAATATACACCCGTGGGGTTCCGTCTCTGTATCTTCAAGTACAAAGTTTTACTTTAACAGTAAAAATCATATGAAAGAATTGTTCAATTTTACAGTTCCTAAAAAAAAGTTCTTCAATACTATGTGGTGTGCAAGACTCTATGCAAGATAATCACAATGTTATGCTATGCTATGTTATGTTATGTCATGTCATGTTATGTTATGTCATGTTATGTCATGTCATGTCATGTCATGTTATATTAGGTTATGTTATTTTATTTCATGTTATCTTATGTCATATCATGTTATGCTATGTTAGGTTATGTTAGGTTAGGTTAGGTTACTGCCAGACGCCTTTTAGGATTGAAATAATTTTGACATAGGTTCACGTAAACAAAGTAGTTGATGACTTTGTTCCCTTCTGACTTTCCTTCTCCTCCACCTTCGTCGTCTTCTGCAGGAGGTCGAAATCGCGTTGGGCCCCTTCGCCGTGACCCAGTCGAGGGAGACTGTGAGCGACTTCTCCCTCCCGGTCTGCGTCGATAACATCGCCATCTTGATGGTCCGGCCGGGAATCGAGAGTGACATTGCTGGATTTGTCAAGCCTTTCACCTTTCAGGTCAGACCAGGTCAATGCGAGGTCACGTGAGGTCAAGGTTACAGTGCCTCACCTCGGTTAAGTCTTAAGTCTTGATAATATCCATTCTCAGTGAGGTCTGAGTGATTTTCTTTTTAGTGATTCACAACATGGCAGGCTTATATACTAACAAAAAAGAGAGCTCATCTCTAAACAGAATTGTTCAAAATACTCAGATTTAGAACTTAAAACTCAGACAAAAACATCAAGTAAGTTAAGAGAACATAAGACAAAGAACGAAGCTCTGAAAAGAAATGAAATGTGAAAAAGACCAGTGAGGTGTGACAGAGGATTAACGGCTTTAAACTTTGAGTTAATTTTTCTAATCTATGCATGTGAACCACAAAACTTATTGAAACACTAATATCATGTTTCTGAATATATATCTCACTAAATGTATAGGAAAAGTAGTAAAATAAAAATATTTGTGATCATTTGTCTCTTTTTATATTAAGGGTGTGAGCATATGTCATGTTAGCATTTGTCTTGTGAGCATATGTCTTGTGAGGATAGGACTTGTGACCATATGTCTTATGAGCATTTGTCTTGTGAGCATTTGTCATGGAATTGTGCCAATAAAATCACGTGACGCAGACCCATAACCTCCAGTGAAATGTCGACTTACGGACTGGGTTTATGACTAGGTGGGTGCTCAGGACGAATTTAGGTTTAAGAAGGAAATATGCAGGAATTGGTTTACTAATAGGGTGGATAACAAATGGAATAGACTTAGTAACCATATAGAGAGCGCTGAAATAACTGACTGTTTTGAGAGAAGATTAAACAACATTATGGTTAGGGATGACAGATGCCAATGAACATGAAACTATCTAGTGTAGGCACTATGGTCTCATGGAGTCTCCTCCATTCTTATGTTATGTTGAAATAGAATTTCCAGGTCTAATAAGATGAGTTCTAGGGCGCTGTCCAAACTAAACACGTTTCTCTACGTCTCTTGTGTTATGTTGTAGTGTTTGGTTACTACAAAGTGGTGAAGGTACACTTTAGTGAGAGAATGGAATTATTTAAACTCCAATTTTCTCGGAATTGTTTATCAAACAGTAATATGAGGTATACATAAATAAGTCCGCTGACTATGAGGCACATTTTTGGTCTTTCTCTTATAGAATGGACATCAATTCACTAGAATCAATACAGAGGAGAATGACCAAAATTATACATTGGCTCAAAAATTTAGCTTACGAGGAGAGGCTTAGGCACATTAACTTAACTCTCTGGAAAGACGCAGAGCGCGGGGTGATCTAATAGAGGTGTTCAAATGGATTAAAGGATTTAACAAGGGTGGCGCAAACAAGGTCATCATATAAAGACAACAAGGCAGGACTCGCAGTAATGGATTTATATAGGACAAATTTAGATTTAAGAAGGTAATAGGCAAGAACTGGTTTACTAATACGATGATAAACGAATGGAATAGACTTAGTAACCATGGAGCGAGCGCTGAAACTATCGGTTGTTTTAAGAAGCGGTTAGGCAACTGTATGAATGAGGATGGCAGGTGTTAATGGACATGGAACTGCCTAGTGTAGGCCTTATGGTCTCTTGCAGTCGCCTTCATTCTTATGCTTTGTAGCTGCCTCGATACTCTCTAATGACGATTTTTTCTTTCTTTCAAACTTTCTTTCCTTCTCCCACCCTCTCACCATCCCGCTTTTACATGACCCCACCCACTGTTGGGAATCCCAGTTCCGTGTCAAATTACTACATAATGTACTGTTTACGTGCAACGTAATGTGCAATGATTCAAATATGTACAACGTTCATACATTCCACATCGAGGAGTTCTGGTGTTTCTTGTTTGTTTTTTTGCCACTACCATTATTCATACTCCATCATGTGCAACGTTAGTCCATCAGGAAGTGATGGACAAAGGAGAAGGGGAAGAGGAAGGTTCCCTTGACAAAGGAGAGCACCGCCATCAGTAGAAGGACACAAATGACTCAAAAGTCCAGGGGACCACTACAGTTGCCACAACTTTTGGACTCATGTCTTGACATTCCTACTTTTGGCCACATTGAATTTTAAATAGTGTATTTCAGTTAAAGAACAAGTCCCATCCAACACAGTGTGTGTGTGTGTGTGTGTGTGTGTATTCACTTGGTCTTGGTCTTTGGATCACGTGTTGGACTCGTGATCGACAGCTATTTCCCTCCTGGAAGAGAGCTCAGAGCTCGTAGGTCCGATCTATGTGTGTGTGTGTGTGTGTGTGTGTGTGTGTGTGTGTGTGTGTGTGTGTGTGTGTGTGTGTGTGTGTGTGTGTGTGTGTGTGTGTGTGCACCACACTAACATCTCCATCTACCCCACTTGCAGGTATGGGGGCTGGTACTGGTGGCCATGGTGGCCACCTGGTTGACCTTCACCCTGTCGCTCAACGTCGAGAACCTCGTTGTCAAGGTCGAGGAGCGTGTCAAGTCGGCCTTGACGTTGGCGTTCTGGGTCTTCAAGACCCTCACTCAGGAAGGTGAGGACCTGTGGTAACTAACGCCCTTATGCAATTAGAGCATAAAGGTGACATAAGATTTTCGAACTCTAGTCTTCAGTTCGAGAGAGTTTCTTCAGTTCGAGATTGTGACTTCTCGAGATGCCAAGTCCGTGGATCGAAGGGGTCATTATCATTATTATTATTATTATTATTATTATTATTATTATTATTATTATTATTATTATTATTATTATTATTATTATTATTATTATTATTATTATTATTATTATTATTATTATTATTATTATTATTATTATTATTATTATTATTATTATTATTATTATCATTATTATTATCATCATCATCATCATCATCATCATCATCATCATCATCATCATCATCATCATCATCATCATCATCATCATTATTATTATTATTATTATTATTATTATTATTATTGTTATTACTATTATTATTATTATTATTATTATAATTACTATTATTATTATTATTATTACTATTATTATTATTATTATTATTATTATTATCATTATCATTATTATTATTATTATAACGATTGTTAGTATCATTATCATTACTATTATCATTATTATTACTATTACCATTATTATTATAATTATCATCATCATCATCATCATCATCATCATCATCATCATCATCATCATCATCATCATCATCATCATCATCATTATTATTATTATTATTATTATCATTATTATTATTATTATTATTATTATTATTATTATTATTATTATTATTATTATTATTATTATTATTATTATCATTATTATTATTATCATTATCATTACTGCTACTATTATCATTATCATTACTATTGTTATATTTTCAGTATATTTGATATCTATATTTACTCAAATAAACGTTTGAATGAGATGTTTATGTATTCAAATTATTCATTCAGATTCATAAATTCATAGATTAATAGACAGCATTAGCAGCAGCAGAGGTGATATATTCAAGTCCCCAGTAGAAATAAATAGATATATGGATAAATATATAAAATAAAGAAATAGATAAAAATGTAATAAAGAAAATCATATTTAGAAAGTATCTGTAACAACACCTTACTAGTATTATACTTTATACTACCATACTTTTTATTATGAAACTTAGTTCATTCACACAAGACGTCTCAGTAAAAAAGTTAGGGCGATAACAATGACTTTTACAAAGGTGTTAAAGGATGCTCATTGGCTGAGCGGGTTAGAGCGTCTCTACTTGCGGTGGAGGTCGAGGAGACGGCAGTTCACACCCTGTCGCAAGCGAGTTGGACCAATGGCATGGTTCATCAAATTCCGTGCTACAAAGTCCTTTGTAAAGAGCACCGTTCTAGCCTCTTGATAGGGAGAGTTCGTAACGTTAAACGAAATCAATTATCATCACAAATGTCTCGATCCTTCGTGTCTTGCCCTCTGTCAGCTTCTACATGGGTCCCGTCTACAAACGCGAGCCGTCTAGTGGTGGCCACCTGGCTCCTGTCTTCGTTGGTCTTTATGTCCGTCTACAGTGGCATCCTGACAGCGATGTTGACCGTTCCTAGGGTCACCATCCCGATCGATTCTCAGGAAGACTTAGTAGCTCAGAATCAGCTCCCATGGCAACTTGAGACGGGGTCCATGTTGTTCCAATATTTTCAGGTGAGTCAAGAAAGCTAACGGATGGGTTGATGACGTCATGTCGACAATTTTTTTTCCTTGTTTCTTTTTTTCTTTAGGTGAATCGAACTCACGTTCTTCTGATTTTGATGACGTCATGTCGACAGTTTTTGTTTTTTCTTTCCGAAGTGAAATGAACTTAGGTTCTTCTGATTTTGATAACGCCATGTCGATATTTTTTTTTCTCTCCGAAGTAAATCGAATTCACATTCTTCTGATTTTGATGACGTCATGTCGACATTTTTTCCGAAATAAATCGAACTCGCGTTCTTTTTATTTTGAAGATGACATATCAGCAGCTTTTATTTATTTTTTCTTTACGAAGTAAATCGAACTCACGTTCTTCTGATTTTGATTATTACCCAGTATTTTGTTATTATTCATCTTTATGTACTTTATTTAATCCTTCCTTACTACCTAGGACTAGTACACATTGTCAGGTGTCTTTTATCTCTGTACTGCTTTTCTTATATGACCTCTGAGAATTAATTCTGGATATAACCTTAGCAGATGTCCAGATCCACAAAATAAGGATAATAAAGATGCGTAAATAAAACAAAAAAATAAAACAGAATAAAATAAATAATTACAGAAAGTAAATAAATAAATAAAATGATACATACATTTACCAAAGCCTTTTTCCCCCTTACAAGGGAGGTACCCAGTCTGCATTTGTACATGAATATATATATATATATATATATATATATATATATATATATATAAGTATATATATATACATATACCAAAGGCTTTTTCCCCCTTACATGGGAGGTAGCCAAAAGACAAAGGTATAGAAACCACTCCCACCTGTTCCATCCCCTACATACTCCACTTCCATTTAACCTCTTTCCTTCCTCTTATCTTGGCACCTCCTGGATGACGGGTCATCCCTGCATTTTGTCCACTGCCCTGGGTCAGAGGCATTGTCGCAAGACACAGCACATCCACAGCAAGATCGTTTCATTAATTCGGCGACCCCCCTCTCCGTCCCCTCATGCAGAAAAGAAGACAGGGAGAAATCCCTTCGGGCTGCGACAATTTATTTCTCATACATACTCCCTCACCCCCCATCCCCAACCCACTTCCCCTTATGCATCACAGCATCATCCATACACAAGTATTCTCCATTCACCCCTATCTTCTGTCCTCTCCCGTCCTTTCTCAACAGACATTCCCCTCTTTCCAATGCCCCTTTTACCCCATCCATCCATCTCATCAAAGGATTACAAAGGATTACAAAGGCAAAGCATGCCGACAGGAGACCTTTTGATCCATATCTAGGTCGGATGCAAAAAAAAAAAAAAAAAAAAAAAAAAAAAAAAAAAAAATCATATTGATAATAAATTAAAACTATAACAATGTAAATAACAATTAAAATACATAAATAAATGCATTGGTATAGTTGAATAACAAACAAACAGGTAAATAGTAAATGATAATGAATTGACATATAACTAATAATAAATGAAAATCAGACAGACAAATTATAACAAAACAAAAACAAATAATATAAGATAAATTATAATCATTACAGCATCTTACTTAGGTATTTATCTAAATGATTCTTAAAGCTTCGAACTGAACTACATTGCACTACCTGTGCAGGAAGTTTATTCCATTCATTAACTACACGGTTGGCAAAGTTGTTTCTACCTACTTCCAAATTGAATCTATTTCCGGACAGTTTGAGACCATTGTTTCTTGTCTGATTCTCATTCAATGTGAAAATTTGGTCACTTTTGATGTTGTCAATTCCCTTTAAAATCTTAAAGACCTGTATCAAGTCACCTCTGAGTCTACGCTTTTTCTTTTTTAGGGAAAACAGATTCATGTGCTTAAGTCGATTTTCGTATGATTTATTTTTGATATTTGGAATCAGTTTTGTGGCTCGCCGTTGTACTTTTTCCAGTCTGTCAATGTCTTTAATGAGATTCGGTGACCATACGGAAACAGCATATTCCAAATGTGGACGAACTAACGATTTATATAGCTTGTTAATGAGTGATGGACTTTTGAAATCAAAAGATCGCGCAATCAATCCCAGAATCTTAGGTTAACCCCTCATTTTCACTCCTTCCATCTCTGCTTTCCACAGATCTTTTAGTAATCTTTCTTCACCCCTTTACATGTGTGCAAACCATCCCAATACTCTTTCATAAATCCTATCTTCCAACTCCCTTTCCACCCCTGTTCTCTTCCTCACCTCCTCATTTCTCACACTATCTAGCCTAGTAACCCCTATCATACTTCTCAGGCATTTCATCTCAAACACACTCAAACTCCTTCTCTCTTCCTCTCTCATGTTCCATGTTTCTGCCTCGTACAGTACTATCGGCACAATCACTTCTTCATACAAGCTCCTCTTAGCATCCATTCCCAAATGTCTATTTCTCATTACACTTTTTAATCCCCCAAGGCATTTACTCGCTTCTCTCAATCTACATTCTACCTCCACCCCCACTCCTCCCTTTCATGTCACACTCGCATCCAAGTATCTAAAACTATCCACTTCCTCCAGTCTCTCTCCCTTAATACTCACTTCCAGTCTGCCGCCACTCTCTCCCCTTGTACATCTTATCACCTTACTTTTACCCACATTTGTCTTCAACTTCCTTTTTTCGCACACCTTCCCACACTCTGTCACTAACTTCCTCAATCCCTCCTCTGAGCCTGCTACGAGCGCAGTGTCATCAGCAAAAAATAACTGGCTTATCTCCCACTTTTCTCCATTTTCTTTAACCATCTCCAATCCCTGACCCACTACCCTTGCATTTATCTCTCGCACCACCCCATCCATGTATAAATTGAACAGTCAGGGTGACATAGCATACCCCTGACGAAGTCCCACCTTTACCTCAAACCACTCACTCTTTCCATTTCTAATCTTAACACAACCTCTACTACTCTCGTAAAAACTCTTGGCTGCTCATAACAGCTTTCCTCCTATCCCATATATCTGTAAAGCATCCCACAGTACCTTCTTGGCTACCCTGTCATAAACATTTTCCAGATCCATAAAAGCCCAAAATATATCCTTACCTTTTCCTATATTTTTCTCACATATCTGTCGTACCACAAAAATCTTATCTACACAACCCCTACCTGTCCTCACCAATTAAATCCTCTGTTCCTCTCCTAATCCGCTCAATCAAGCCCCTCCCATAAGTCTTTCCAACTACACTTAACAAGCTGATCCCTCTGAAACTACTACACTTACACTTGTCCCCATTTCCCTTGTAAAACGGAACTATGCAGGCACTCCTCCAGTCTCCGGCACTCTACCCTCTCTTAAACAAACATTGAATAACCTCACCAGCCAGTCCACCATCACTGTACCTCCTTTTTTCAGACATTCTGCATGACATCCATCCAACCCAGGTGCCTTACCTACCCTCATCATCTTAACAGCTGCCTTCACTTCATCTTTCTTTATTTTTCCTCCATTTTCCTCACTCATCACGATAATTTTCTGTGTGCTTCCCACTGCAACTACCTTTTCCTCCCTATCCTCCTTCACATTTAGCAACTCCCTAATATACTCAGCCCACCTTCCTCTCACTGCCTTCTCTTCCATTACCATATCTCCATCTGCACCTTTTACCTTTTCTACTCTACTTGATTCACCTCCTGGTCCTCTCTTAAACAGAACAATTAAATAAGATAAAGTAATACATAAGATAACTGCTTGAAATAAAGAAATAGAATACTAAAATAATATAAAATCCATCCCCTGGGCCTCCCTGACTTCGCCCTCTCCTTCTGCAGGAGGCGAAGGACGAGATCAGGCGACGCGTCTTCGAGGGACACACTGGCACCTTCCCCGACTGCTACGCCGCCCGGAAAGAGATCGCCAACGGCGAGTTCGCTGCCATCTGCGACAGAACCACCATGAAGATGGCCATGTCCTGGGACTTCAGGTGAATGTTCCTCGGCAGGAAGGTCACTCCCTAAAGGGGTCATCACACTGGGCTATTTTTTCTCCAACCTCCGATTCATCGGTGGTGCCGTCCACCCCCAGAACTTTATCCACCGTAAAATCACTGTGGCAAACCATTTTGATTTCTCGATATTTTACATAGAATGTCATTTGATATACTGGAGAGAAATTATTGTCCTCCAGCATATCACATTCCTTACCGGAAACTGCGGTCTTTTAATTTTCTTCAACATTCGGAGGAAAAACAACTCAGTGTGATAGTCTTTAGGGTATTTTGTTCAGCCGAGGAGGACCTCTGGGCCTTGAAGGGGCAGCCTTTTACTCTAAACCAGTGGTCCTTAATCTTTTTCACTCCATCCCCCACTTTGTGAATTGTCAAAATATGCGTGGGTATCCTTCACTTTCTTATTTTTGATTTCGGATTTGCATTTTAACGAAACTTTATATTTGGATTCAAACTGAACTTTAGATCCTTTCATAAATAAGAACTGATTTTGAAGCTGAATTAAAAATTGGATTAGAATATAGATGAATACCCACTGTTTTTTTATCTGAATATAAATCAGATATTTATTCTGAAATAAAATTCGATTCTTAATCTAAGGTGTATTTTTTTCAAGTAATGAACCTGAGATCTGAATATAAATCAGAAGTTTATTTTTATTTTGAATTTGGTGTTGAATTTTGAAAGCTGACTTATTCTTCTTGCCCAAGCAGCACTTCTGGGAAATGTCACCTGTATATGTCGCGCGAACCCGTCTATAGCAACACCTTCTTGTCTATAGCCTTCAGGCCCAACTCTAGTTTCCTCCAACCCGTCAACAGAATGTAAGTCTAGTTATTTATTTATCGATTTAATAGTCTGATTTATTTACCAATGTTTTATTTTATAATCTATTTCTTATTTATTCATTCACCGGGTACTCCTTAAATTATCTATACATTTCCCAGTATCCGTTTATTTCTCTGCGCAGACTTCGTCGACTGAAGGAAACGGGTTTCATAGACAAGTGGCTGGGGGCACAGCTTTCTAACGCGACGCAATGTCTTCGCCCGCCCAGTGCTGACGGCACCTCGGAGGAGAGAAGGCCCCTCGATCTAGCCAGTTTCCTAGGAGTGCTCTTTGTCTTTGGAGGAGGTGAGTGATCCAAAGAATAGCGCCACGACTTGAAACGAAGCCTTTGTTTATGTAGCGCTACTATCAAACTTCGTTGAGACCATATTATAAAATCGTCTGACATCCACTGACGAGACGCCTCACTGCCAATCTGTTAACTTCGAAAATCTCTACTTCACTCTCCC
The DNA here is from genome assembly GCF_046742065.1 of Oratosquilla oratoria. NCBI lineage: Eukaryota > Metazoa > Arthropoda > Malacostraca > Stomatopoda > Squillidae > Oratosquilla > Oratosquilla oratoria. The sequence continues at coordinate 32,675,919 of NC_134805.1, forward strand.
CACACGAACATATATATGTACAGTGTATATATGCATGTATGTATATATATATATACTGTGTATATAATCGGTTAAGTCACTATCACTTGTCACGTGCTAGCGCAGGTTCGAGCCCTTGGGTGTACCACGTTTCAATTCCTGCATGTTGGCCTCCTCGAGTTTCTCGATGCTGATGGCTTAGAATTAAAGTGAATTATGGATAATGAATACACACACACACACACACGCACAAACATATATACATGTATATATTTTCAATCACAATTCTCTTTTAATTCCATACCATCGTAGTCGAGACTGACGAGGAGCTCGAATGAAGCATATATATGTGGAAATTTAAACGTGGTCGAGCCGAGGACTCAAACTCAGCTCGGACGTTACAAAGTGTCAGTGATTTAGCCCATTGCGCTATCAAGAGAGATATTAGTTGAGCACAACTTTCTTATATTTGTATGCTCGAGTTACATACACGAATTTTTGCGTTCAACCCACCTCCGTCATGATAGTGCAATCGGTAGTATGTACAAGTGAGAAAGTTTATACATACACTGAATGGTTCCCAGTGAACAGATTAACATATTTTCAACCACAATTCACTTTTAATTCCATGCCATCGCAGTCGAGACTGACGAGGAGCTCGAAGTAAGCATACATATGTGGAAATTGAAACGTAGCCGAGCCGAGTTTTCGAACTCAGCTCGGACCTGACAAAGTGTCAGTGACTTAGGCCATTGCGCTATCAAGAGAGATATAAGTTGAGCACAACTTTCTTATATTTGTACATGGAAATAAAAGTGAATTGTGGTTGAAAAAATGTTAATCTGCTCACTGGGAACCATTACTCTATAAGTTGAGCACAACATTCTTATATCTGTATGCTCGAGTTACACATACACAAATTTTTCCGTTAACCCACCTCCTCCATGATAATGCAATCGGTAGTATGTACACGTGGAAAAATTTATACATACACTGAATGGTTCCCAGTGAACAGATTAACATCTTTTCGACCACAATTCACTTTTAATTCCATGCCATCGCAGTCGAGACTGACGAGGAGCTCGAAATAAGCATATATACGTGGGAATTGAAACGTGGTCGAGCCGAGGACTCAAGAACATAAGAAGAACATAAGAAATAAAGGAGACTGCAAAAGACCATAAGGCCTACACTAGGCAGCTCCGTATCCATCACCACCTGTCATCCCCATCCATAAAGTTGTCTAATCGTTTTTTAAAACAACTGATAGTTTCAGCGCTTACTACATGGTTACTAAGTTTATTCCATTCATCGACCACCCTATTAGTAAACCAATTCTTGCCTATTTCCTTCTTAAATCTAAATTTGTCCAGTTTGTACCCATTACTGCGAGTCCTGCCCTGTTGTTTTATTATGATGACCTTGTTTGCATCACCCTTGTTATAGCCTTTGATCCACTTGAACACTTCTATTAGATCACCCCGCACTCTGCGTCTTTCCAGAGAGTGTAAGTTTAGGTGCCTAAGCCTCTCTTCGTAAGGCAAATTTCCGAGTCCTTGTATAATTTTGGTCATTCTTCTCTGTACTGATTCTAATGAATTTACGTCCATTCTGTAGGACGGAGACCAAAACTGTACCGCATAGTCAAGGATGGGTCTAACTATCGCTAGGTAGAGTTTAATAATTACCTCTGCACTTCTATTCGTTACCGTCCTAGCAATGAAGCCTAATGCCCTGTTAGCTTTATTTCTGGCGCTAATACACTGCTTCCTGGTTTTAAGGTCCGGACTCACCAGAACTCCCAAGTCCCTCTCGCACTCAGATTTTTCTAAAAACGTGTTATCTAAGTTGTATCTATTTTCGGGGTTGTGTAGCCCTACGTTTAACACGCTACACTTAGAGATATTGAAGTTCATTTGCCACTTCACCGACCATGTTAACAGCTTATTAAGGTCATCCTGCAGAATCTGGGCGTCGTCTTCTGACCTAATTAGGCGTCCTATTTTAGTGTCGTCCGCAAACTTACTAACATCACTATTTAACCCTTCGTCCAAGTCGTTTATGTACATAATGAACAACAAGGGACCCAAAACCGAGCCCTGGGGAACCCCGCTAGTAACATTGCCCCACCTAGATTTTATTCCATTTATGGTGACCCGTTGCTTTCTGTTACTAATCCAAGCTCTAATCCATTCTAACACTTTTCCTCCTATGCCATGGGCTTTGATTTTATTTAGTAGTCTCTGGTGTGGCACTTTGTCGAACGCTTTGCTAAAGTCAAGGTAAATAACATCGTAATTTTCATTGTTGTCTGCCGCCTTATATACCTTAGTGTAAAAGGATAGAAGATTAGTCACACATGACTTACCCTTGGAGAAACCATGCTGTGAAACACGAATTAAATTATGCCCTTCAATGTGTTCTCTGAGTCTATTTACTATTATTGATTCAAGCATTTTTCCTATAACCGATGTCAAACTGATTGGCCTGTAGTTGCATATAGACGATCTATCTCCCTTCTTAAAAACAGGAACAACGTTTGCCTGCCTCCAAGCAGTAGGAACAGAACCAGTGTCTACCGATTTATTGAATATTTCAGTTAACTGGTCGCAGATTTCAAATTTACACTCTTTAAGCAGTCTTGGAAAAATTTCGTCTGGACCCGGAGATTTTGTAGCTTTAAGTCTGTCAATCTGCTTGACTACTTCCTCTTTACTAATGCTGATATTAGTTAGACTACTTTCTTCATCCCCTCTGAAAATCGGATCGCAGTCAGGTACTTTATCTAACCTCTCATCAGTAAATACCGATAGAAAATAATTGTTAAACTCCTCACTCATTTTTTCTTCCGATTCAATCATGACATTTTCATTGTTTTTAATTGGTCCTATTCTTTCTTTATTTTTTGTTCTATAGAGGTGAAAGAAACCCTTTGGGTTGGATTTTGCTTGACTGGCAACCTTGATTTCATAATTACGTTTCGCTGAACGTGTATTCCTTTTAACCAGCTTTGCCAGCTCGGACCTGACAAAGTGTCAGTGACTTAGGTCATTGCGCTATTAAGAGAGATATAAGTTGAGCACAACTTTCTTATATTTGTAGGCATGGAAATAAAGGTGAATTGTGGTTGAAAAGATGTTAATATGTTCACTGGGAACCATTCAATGTATGTATAAGCTTTCCCACGCGTACATACTACCGTTTGTACTATCATGGCGGAGGTGGGTTGAACGCAGAAATTCGTGTATGTGTATGTCACTCGAGCATACAAATATAAGAAATTATGTTCAACTAAAATCCCTCTTGATAGCGCAATTTCCACATATATATGCTTCCTTCGAGCTCCTCGTCAGTCTCGACTACGATGGCATGGAATTAAAAGTGAATTGTGGTTGAAAATATATTAATCTGTTCACTGGGAACCATTCAGTGTATGTATAAGCTTTCCCACATGTACATACTACCGATTGTACTATCATGGCGGAGGTGGGTTGAACACAAAAATTCGTGTATGTGTATGTAACTTGAGCATACAAATATAAGAAAGTTGTGCTCAACTTATATCTCTCTTGATAGAGCAATGGGCTAAGTCACTGACACTTTGTCACGTCCGAGCTGAGTTCGAGTCCTCGACTTGACCAGATGTCAATTTCCACATATATATGCTTTCTTCGAGCTCCTCGTCAGTCTCGACTGCGATGACATGGAATTAAGAGTGAATTGTGGTCGAAAAGATGTTAATCTATTCATTGGGAACCATTCAGTGTATATATATATATATACACGCATATACCAAAGGCTTTTTCCCCCTTACATGGGAGGCAGCCAAAAGACAAAGGTAAAGAAATCACTCCCACCCATTCCATCCCTTACATACTCAACTCCCCTCTACCCTATTCCCTCTCTCTTATCTTAGCACCTCCTGGATGACGTGTCATCCCTGCATCTTGTTCACTGCCATGGGTCAGAGTCAGTGTTGTAAGACACAGCACATCCACAGCAAGGCCGCTTAATTAATTCGACGACCCCCCCCCTCTCCATCCCCTTATACAGAAAAGAAAAAGACGGGGATTTGTCGGTTAAAAAGATGCTGCAGCGACGGCGGAAATCAGCTGAGAAGCTGTAGCAGTCTCATGCATCCAGGGCTCACGCACGGTCTGTTTACAAACATGTTGAGACTAAGGTACCTGTATGCTTCTTCTGCAGCGAGTCAGTTGGCTCTGAAATGATCCATGAGGCACCAACAAAACAGATAAACATGAATGTTAGGAAGGCTGCTTTGGAAATAGAAGACACTGAGTTGCTTGCCAAACTTGCATCTGGGGATATGATTGCCCTTGAGGCAAAATATCACCGCAACTGTTTTCGGGGGTTCTATAGCAACACGAGACAGGTTGTATCAGCATCAAAGGATTATCTTGAAAAGGAGAATCAGTTGCATGGCATTGCTTTTGCAAAGTAAAGGCCCGGCCAGGCGATCGATCATTGCCCGCATGCAGATGCGAGCAGTGTGCCCGACAAGTTTACCGCTCTAAAACACGTGGGAAGTGCCTTTGTTGATTGTTTAGCAAAAGCACCAGTCACTGCCCGTGGCCTGTAATATGACGTCGATTCCAGACACACGAGGCTTCCTATGGAGGCAGGGGGGCAGAGTTCATTGTTTACTCTAGCATTTGACAGACAAGTCTGTCACTGCTTCCGCTATGGATCAGTGGTCGAGACCTCGTATTTTACATTTGATAGAACTTTATCGTACCGCACACAGTCTGCAGGTCATGCCTGAACAACCATACGTTCTGGCTGTGTCCAGGTTTGACTGAGCCAGCTCGACACCGTGTGGACAACCCCACAGTTGCACCTGTGGGCTTTGCTCGTTTGTGGGCAGTGTCCGTCGAGCTGTGCTCGATCGTCTGGACGGGCCTTTAGTAGCCTCCTGGGTGGGAGAACGCAGCGATGATTGTGCCCCATTGTTCAAACTGACAGACTTGGACCGCTTTTACAAAGTCCGACTGGAACAACTATGTGCCACAATAGGACACCGGATTCACACAACCAGACTGAAGAACAGGTTTCTCTCTGTGTTTCCAGACCTAAGGGCACATTCATGTTTCATGAGGACATTGGTGCTACTCTCAAGAAAGCTTGTGATCAAGATAGGGATGCCATGCCTTTGATGAGAGCAGCAAATGTGGTACGGACAGAGATATTTGACACCAAATTCACCTTTGACAGGTCATTTCACAGCAATTGTCGAAAAGATTCTGTACAATCATCTCTTTTGGCCCTGGTAAATATGATCCTTGATGGAGCAAATATCATGCATCAGACCAAGTTTACAGAAACATCCACTACAACTGCTGTCCTTACTATCTCTCAGCTACTAATCTTCAACAGTATCCAATATACACGGACAACAAAGTCATCAGAGACAATTCGTCACAACTATGACCGTGAAATTCCTCTTCTGCTCTACGTGGCACTGAAAGTCTATGCTGTCACTCTGTTAGGAACGTAGGGGACGCGGGTCTGGCTGAAGGCAAACTGTAGAAAGTCTTGTTAGTTTATTTGTAGTTGGACGCTTATGAATGAGATAAATAAGCTCGCTTCTTGCCGCGAAAGGAGGAGACAATAGCTGTGTCTGGCGGTGAAGTCTTGGTGCGTGAAGTGGCTGTATATAGCATCCCCAGTTTCCGAGACCGTTTGTTTGGTGAATTCCTAGCGACCCCTTATATTCACCGGGATCAAGTCATAATCCTCGAATTAACAGTCCCTTGGGAGACGCTCAGCACAGCTGGGGCTGCGGATGCTCCAGGAGACTCGTTTTG
>NC_134805.1:32689222-32714222 GCF_046742065.1 Oratosquilla oratoria
GTAAGTACACACGCTTAGAGGCAACAACCCTCTATGAGTAGAATACACACACACAAGCATATTACAAACAAAAATAACTACATGCACAAACATCAACATAAACATTTTCTTCTACTGAAATTATTTTCATTTCTAACTTTCTCCCCTACTACATCTTCTCATTTCAGTTTACCTACCACTAAAATTATTTCCAATTTCTCTACCTTTCCCTACGACTAAGCCTCCTACTCATTTTCTAACTTTTTTGGATGAGGATAAGAAGAATGAATGCCCCTACGTAACCTCACGGTTACACGTATTAATCCCAGCCTCCAACCCCAAGTCTCGTGCCCACCCCTCCAAAGCCACAACACCACGAAATAAATATCCCTAATCGCCCGGTGGCGGAAGCCCTCTTTTATGCACACCTATCTTTTCATTTTCATACAGACTTCTCTTACCCTCCTACAACTACTGATTCCGCACGAGCGGGTGGTCTGTCCTAGGTAGTCCATAGTCCTCTCCAGCAAGTCGCTTCGGACGCAATCCTCTCCAGCAAGTCACCTCGGACGCAGTTATCTCTAGCAATTCGTCTCGGGAACATCTCCAAGTTTCTAGTGGCCCTTCGCACTCAGCCCACGACACTTGAAGGCCCTCACCCAGGACCTTCCCTCCTGTGGTCCTTAACTCTCAGCCCACGACACTTGAAGAGGCCCTCACTCAGGACCTTCCCTCTACGAACCCTCGTCCGTGACCTCCGAGCCTAGTAGTCATTAAATCTTGGGTGCCCTAGTGTTATTGTGATTTTTATTTCCCTGGCTTGTCCGAACCTAACCACAACAGATTGACAACATTCTTCTCCCCTGGGATCAGAGACAGTTTCGGCCACACATTCTTTTCATATTGATTTTTCTTATCCCGACTGTCCCATTCACAGATAAAGCAACAAAATTTTGTGTAACCCAGCTACATTCCAAGTAAAATAGCCACAACCTTTAGGTCACCATAGATATTTTATGTTCTTCACACTTAATTTTTTGCAATAGAAGCTTCATACTTTCATATGTTTCCTTCGTGTTAGCTGCATGGGCCAGAGGAACAGAAGGGAACTTATTTCTATTGTAGAGCAAAACAGCTTTCAGGCTCAATTTTGAAGCTTCAATACACAAGTGCCACTTATTCCTGTCATATTTATGGTTCAGTTCCTCCACAACAGAATATATATAATTGCAAAACACCACACCATCATCAAGTGAGGAAAACTGCTCAACATTACAATGTCGCTTACGATAACAACTAACTTTGAATTCTTTCTGGAGAAGATTTCAGCCCTCTAACCTGGAAGCAAGAAGTTCAGATTATTTTCTTGACAAGTTTAAATCCCACACAAGATCATTCAGATCTCCCCGACTCAATAAATGTGGTTCACTTGAAGAACAGATTGGCTGAAAGTGTATGTCTTCTGTTTCTTTTTCCACAATCTACTCACTTGACTCAACATCATTTAGTTCCATTTGTTTTGGAGGGTCAGGTACAGGAAAGTCTTGACTGTGAGGTACTGGTTTCATAGATGATAAATTAGGATATTTTACAATTTGCTTGGTTTTTTATGTCATACTTTTTCTATTTGTAATGCAGAAGTAGCAATCTGAAGTATGATCTTTTGATTCTCTCCAAGCCATAGGGATGGCAAAAGGCAGATGGCGTGAACCTTTCATCCATGCATTGAGAAGCCTGACACAGGTTATACAACACATATGAGGGGTCCACCTTTTATTCTGGTCCCCCACGTTGCAGTCAAGATAATGTTCATAACACTTTTTAATCAATGGCTTGCAACACCATCTTTGTGACTTGAATGTCAATACACTGCAAATAAAGTAAAAATTGTCCAGGTGTTTTATACAGTTTCTTGGTATTGTGAAGGTGAATGGCGGGTATGCTACTGTAAAATATCACAAACTTATTGTCACACAAATGTGCACTACACAATCTCACACCAACACTTGAAATACAGTACAGTACTGCCAAATGTATGATAATCTGATGCACTGTTGGCAAACTGTGTTGCCAACCGCTTGATTGAATTTTATCCCACATAACACACATAATGTAACAAACCTTGGAACACAAAAACTGTGGATGGTGGAAAAAATTGATATTATTTTTGTATTCTGCATACGAAAACATATAACATACAGCTATTGTTTCCCTTGGGGCAAATTCTTTGAGCAGTGTAATAATATTCTGAAGATCACTTGGGTCAATTCCTGAGAGTCAAAACTATTTTTGTACCCAAAAAAAAAAAAAAAAAAAAAATGCAGCTGGGCGAGGTTTGTAAATGGCACCAATTATTGTTTCTGTTTTTGTTATATAACTGTAAAATAACCCTAAAAATAACTAAATCACTGACATCAGTGAAAAAAAAGCACGTCACACCAGATATGACAATGCGCTGACAAAACCAGGAGTCCAGGGACTCCACCCATAGTACAATCTGGTCTTCAGGGTGCTGGACATGTGTATGTATTAATTTTTGGTTTGTCCAACTGACATACACGATCCAACCTGGCCTCAAGACCAGACTGTACTATGGATATAACGAAATGGCAAAGCTGGTTAAATGGAATACACGTTCAGCGAAACGTAATTATGAAATCAAGGTTGCCAGTCAAGCAAAATCCAACCCAAAGGGTTTCTTTCACCTCTATAGAACAAAAAATAAAGAAAGAATAGGACCAATTAAAAACGATGAAAATGTCATGATTGAATCGGAAGAAAAAATGAGTGAGGAGTTTAACAATTATTTTCTATCGGTGTTTACTAATGAGAGGTTAGATAAAGTACCTGACTGCGATCCGATTTTCAGAGGGGATGAAGAAAGTAGTCTAACTAATATCAGCATTAGTAAAGAGGAAGTAGTCAAGCAGATTGACAGACTTAAAGCTACAAAATCTCCGGGTCCAGACGAAATTTTTCCAAGAATGCTTAAAGAGTGTAAATTTGAAATCTGCGACCAGTTAACAGAAATATTCAATAAATCGGTAGACACTGGTTCTGTTCCTACTGCTTGGAGGCAGGCAAACGTTCCTGCTTTTAAGAAGGGAGATAGATTGTCTATATGCAACTACAGGCCAATCAGTTTGACATCGGTTATAGGAAAAATGCTTGAATCAATAATAGTAAATAGACTCAGAGAACACATTGAAGGGCATAATTTAATTCGTGTTTCACAGCATGGTTTCTCCAAGGGTAAGTCATGTGTGACTAATCTTCTATCCTTTTACACTAAGGTATATAAGGCGGCAGACAACAATGAAAATTACGATGTTATTTACCTTGACTTTAGCAAAGCGTTCGACAAAGTGCCACACCAGAGACTACTAAATAAAATCAAAGCCCATGGCATAGGAGGAAAAGTGTTAGAATGGATTAGAGCTTGGATTAGTAACAGAAAACAGCGGGTCACCATAAATGGAATAAAATCTAGGTGGGGCAATGTTACTAGCGGGGTCCCCCAGGGCTCGGTTTTGGGTCCCTTGTTGTTCATTATGTATATAAACGACTTAGACGAAGGGTTAAATAGTGATGTTAGTAAGTTTGCGGACGACAATAAAATAGGACGCCTAATTAGGTCAGGAGATGACGCCCAGATTCTGCAGGATGACCTTAATAAGCTGTTAACATGGTCGGTGAAATGGCAAATGAACTTCAATATCTCTAAGTGTAGCGTGTTAAACGTAGGGCTACACAACCCCGAAAATAGATACAACTTAGATAACACGTTTTTAGACAAATCTGAGTGCGAGAGGGACTTGGGAGTTTTGGTGAGTCCGGACATTAAAACCAGGAAGCAGTGTATTAGTGCCAGAAATAAAGCTAACAGAGCATTAGGCTTCATTGCTAGGACGGTAACGAATAGAAGTGCAGAGGTAATTATTAAACTCTATCTAGCGATTGTTAGACCCATCCTTGACTATGCGGTACAGTTTTGGTCTCCGTCCTACAGAATGGACGTAAATTCACTAGAATCAGTACAGAGAAGAATGACCAAAAAGATACAAGGACTCGGAAATTTGCCTTACGAAGAGAGGCTTAGGCACCTAAACTTACATTCTCTGGAAAGACGCAGAGTGCGGGGTGATCTAATAGAAGTGTTCAAGTGGATCAAAGGCTATAACAAGGGTGATGCAAACAAGGTCATCATAATAAAACAACAGGGCAGGACTCACAGTAATGGGTATAAATTGGACAAATTTAGATTTAAGAAGGAAATAGGCAAGAATTGGTTTACTAATAGGGTGGTCGATGAATGGAATAAACTTAGTAACCATGTAGTAAGCGCTAAAACTATCAGTTGTTTTAAAAAACGATTAGACAACTTTATGGATGGAGATGACAGGTGGTGATGGATACAGAGCTGCCTAGTGTAGGCCTTATGGTCTTTTGCAGTCTCCTTTATTTATTATGTTCTTCTTATGTTCTTATGTCCTTTATATGACATCAATTGTTTATCTTTGGTCAGCCTACAAGGTCCATAGGTAAAGGTAGGTTAAGCTCTTTCGGCTTATGATTTTCTCTTTCAGTGAGCAAAATTGTCCTACAGAAAAAAAAGTTGGAGGTGAAATACAGTGTATCTGATTACTACCATGTAATTTAATACTACCTGCCCCTCAGATATTATTTTCCTCCAGAGAGGTGCTAAATACTCACATGGACAACAAAGAAGATAAACCAAGGGGCATATGAACTTCCTAGGAGTCAATGGCCATCCAACCCCATTATGGATTGCTAACTGGTGTTTTCCATGTTTGGCATCTCTGCAGTGTAAGACAGGAGTCCTGGAGGTTGAGCAATGTCCTGGTGTTGTGATTGGCCTGAAGTTGCTCCCTGTCACTCTGGAATTAACATCATGCCTCTTTGGTCCCTGAGTTAGGCCAAGATGAGTGGCCCTTCTTGGCTTACAGAGGCAAATTGATAGAGCTGCCTGACTTGGATTTTCAAGTCAGACACCCCTTAAGCCAACAGCAATTACCTGGGATGACACCACATGGCCCATGACTGTCCTACACAAAGCCAAGATGGTGGCTGCATATATTCTCTCATGGCCTTTGAGATTGTTGAACCATAAACCCTTGTTGATTTCTTTGGTGTGTGGGGGAAGGGCATGGGTGGGCAAATCTTATTATCTATGTATATTGCACCATTAGTGGGGTTGGACTTGCAACCTGTCTCCATTAAGTCCACCGAGCACACTATACAGGAAGCCAGGGTGGTGCAATCAAAGCATGAACACATCAAGCCAGGTCCAAAATGAATTGCTGGTGTGCTCCTCATATTTGTCTGGAATATTCTTTAATTCCTCAGGTAGTACCCCTTTTATCAATGGAGCCAAGGCCTAAAAATAATGTAATAGATCTCTCAGGTAAGGAGACTGGGTATAGGTGAGATCAATAGTGAAGTTTTTTAGTTACATCATAGCAATGCAATCTACCTCTGGGGTTGGGGAGGAATAGCTGTCGGTATAGCTAGCTGACTACAACCCACTGTTATAGCAGTTACTCTGGATGATGAGGATATGATGTTAATGAGGATGAAATACACTTTATACTTCATCTCTCTTATTGTAGCATTTATTGCCATGGCATATGAACTTGAAAAGATAGAAATGTTCCATGCCAAACTCAATTCTACAGTAAATCAGTACCAAGGTACATGCTTGTTTTGGGTGACTTCAATGCTGTTACTGGCACTGACAGAGCTGGTTATGATATATATGTTAGTCCTCAGGGCTAATCTGGTACAGTAATAGTTTTCTCTCTTTGAATATTACAAAGTCCAGAAATTTGAGGATTGCTGGTTCCTGGTTCTGGAGACGTGAGCCACACTGGAGTTGGTATATCAACACAAAAGATGTGGCACAGGAGATAATGTTCTTGTATGCATTGGTACCTACAGAACTGCAGGGTTTACCAGAGTGCACATTTCTTTAGGAGTTATCATAGACTTGTGGTTGGAACATTCAAGCTGTGTCAAATTCAGGAAAATCTTAAAATGTAATCCATCAGGATTTCATCATGGGAAGCTCATGAATGATTCATGTGATAAAGAGTATGGTATAGCAGTCTCCAACTGATATGAAATGCTTGGTATCCATCAGGGCTTTCAGGAATTGTGGAACATTTTCAAATAAGAAAGCTACAGAGCAATGCAGTGAAGTGTCCAAGCTCAAGGTGTGGTATGGTGAATACAAAGATGAATTGTGCTGCCAGATTAGCACGAGTCCTAGAATAATACAGGACTGAAATGAAAGACTAGAAATTTCTTGAGAAACAAAAAGAGGTGTAAAATTATTTCACTATAAATGATGACCTTAGACTTGCTCACCAAATTCTTAAGATACTCCTTACCATATCTGTAACTCAGGTGAGCATTGTTTGAACATTTGATAGTTAACTAGTTTTAGACATGGATATGTGTACATCAAGCATTTGTATGTAGTTGACCCTCTGAGAGGCCAGTTTCCTCAGGCTGGTAGTTAGGTGATCCCTCTCCATCTAAACTATAAACAATTAAAGAGAAGGAAAGAAAAAAAAAATTGAAATGTATCTATATTATATATGTTACAGTACCTAAGAGTAAAAATACAGTAATTCTTATGCATTCAATAATTTCAGGGGTGTTTGACATAGTTGTCAAAAACATACAAACAGATTTTACTTTTAGCATTCATACAGTTGGTCAAGAGAATTTGGTCCAAATTTGGTTTCATAAAAAAAATTGCACTTATCCATTTTCTTGTACAATAACTTTCCTTTATCTTGCCAAGTAGTAAGAACTGGCAGGTCAAATCTAAGATACCATAAACATAAATTCATATCAATCTCAACTAGGTCCTTAAGGTTAAAATATAAAATTAATTTCTACAGTAAAATACTCGTATCTTATCAGTCATTAAATAAATTCTCTCTTGCAAGAAAGAAATGGGGCAATGGATAGATTGCTAAATTCCCTCAACCAACATTTAAAAGTATAAATAAATAAATATAGGGAAGACTAAGTCAAGAGTAAAAATCACTCATATTTCAATCAAATTGATAACACAGGGGAACACTTTTTCAGTAACTTTGAGTTGCATTGAATATTTTAACGGATTTTGAAAGAGTTTTAGGCGCTGATTTCAAATCAATCTGAAATTAGTTTTTCTCCACAAGCTCTAGTTTGTATGCAATTTGAGGTTAATGAAATTGTACTTATGTGAACTTGCGTAAACCATGTATAAGCATTTTAACGTCCATATATATAGATAGCTTCTAATATTTTGATCATTCTTCTTTTGTTTCAGTTCAAACATGGCTTCCAGAATGAGACATCATTGCAGAAATAAGCCTGATGCCTTCTGCTACATATGTGGATGCTACACACTCAATCGTCAGAGACGTAACATATCCTCGTTCGTCAAGCGTGCCTACAAGGCATATTTTGAAGTTCATCTTGGTGATCAAAGACAAGCAATGGGCTCCTCATGTTGTGTGCCACAATTGTGAGGAAATGCTTCGAGACTGGACCAAAGGAAAACGCAAAGGTCTGCCTTTTGGAGTTCCAATGATTTGGCGCGAACCCACCAACCATGTAACTGACTGTTATTTCTGCATGGTAAACACAACGGGTGTTGGGAAGAAAAACCGACATAAGATTACGTATCCGAACATTCCCTCAGCTATTCGGCCTGTTCCGCACTCTGAAGAAGTACCTGTTCCAGTTTTCAAAGGCTTGCCTTCATTGGACGATAAAGACATTGGACATGATACAAGCCAGCAAGACAGTGAATTGTCAGAAAAGTGTTCACAATCGGAGGACTGTTCTTCAGACACTGAACCTTTCCCCGTCCCTAAGCCTCTTCCCCAGGCTGAACTGAATGATTTAGTGCGGGATTTAGGTCTTTCAAAGAAAGCAGCAGAGCTTTTGGCATCAAGATTACAAGGCAGAAATCTTGTTGATCACTCTGTTAAAGTATCATATTTCAGAAAGCGTGACCAGCTTTTTGTGACCTTCTTTTCAAAAGACAGACAGTTTGTTTACTGCCAAGACATCCCAGGGCTTCTCAAAGAACTGGGTGTACCTTACTATAGTCCTGCTGAATGGAGACTCTTTTTAGACAGTTCAAAACGCAGTCTAAAGTGTGTTCTTTTACATAATGGCAATGTTTATGGAGCAGTACCTGTCGGTCACTCAGTGCATTTGCGGGAAGACTATGATGATATGAGAATGGTCATGGACTTATTAAAGTATCATGAGCACAATTGGATAATTTGTGTAGACTTAAAGATGGTCAACTTTCTTCTTGGACAACAGAAAGGTTTCACCAAGTTTCCATGTTTCCTCTGTATGTGGGACAGCCGAGCACGAGACAGACATTGGGTCCAGAAGGACTGGCCTATTCGTGACACCCTTGAAGCAGGCATGCCAAATATCATACAAGACCCAATTGTAAACAGAGATAAGATCATCTTTCCTCCTCTTCACATCAAATTAGGTTTGATGAAACAATTTGTCAAGGCACTGGAAACCGAAGGTGAATGTTTCCAACACATCATCACAGCTTTACCAGGGTATCATTTGAGAAGATCAAAGCAGCGTGTTTGATGGCCCACAGATTCGAACCCTAATTCGTGATGATCAGTTTTTGTTGCTAAGATGACCGCTTTAGAAAGGGCAGCATGGTTATCCTTTGTGGCAGTCGTTCATAACTTCCTTGGAAACAATAAGGCGGAGAACTACAGTGAACTTGTGAACAGAATACTCCTCGCTTTTCGTGATCTCGGGTGCAACATGAGAAATCAAGCTTCATTTTTGAACAGCCACCTTGATCAGTTCCCTGACAACCTGGGGGCTGTGAGTGACAAACATGGAGAACGATTCCACCAAGACCTAAAGATCATGGAAGAACGCTACCAAGGGCGCTGGGACAAAAGTATGATGGCTGACTACTGCTGGAGCATTAAACGAAATTGCCCAGATGAAATGTACAAACGCAAAAGTTACAAACGCAAATTCCTGCCTGAAAAAAAATACACAAAGAAATTGATAAGCTTCCATCAGCTGTGGTGATGTTCTGAAGGATGCTAATCTAACTTTGGGATAGATGTTCTGTTAATGTTCTGTTTCTTTTGCCTTAATAAATGTACAGAAATGGCTTTCATACTGTTTTAAGATTCAAGTGAACAAAAGAATTGTGGCTGATATTGCAATTTCCTATAATAACGAAAATTTAAAAAATAAATAAAAATGTCAAATTGCATAAAAAATCTGTAGCTTGCAGACAAAACCCGACTTCAGATTTGAAATCAGCACACTCAAGTTGACTATAGAAAAGTCTTTTTTTAAATGCAACAAAATGAGTGTTCCCCAGTGTAATCAGAAGCTTTGCCAATCTTGGAAAAGTATTTAACAAATGATAACATCTGAACAATATCTTTTGCAGATTATCCCTTTTGTGATGAGTCATACACACATTGTACTGGTTGCAACCAGTTGCAAATCAGTTATAAGAAAACCCCTTTGGATCAAATTATAATATTTATATTCACCCTATTTCAATTAATCCTTTTTTGGGGGGTTATGTGCAATTTCATACAGCTCTGGATAACCTTCCTGCAGATGTGGTCATTCTGTTACTTCCGTTACTAGTGTCAGCCAAATCTGATACAGCTCAGGGTAGACTATCATGTTGAAGGGGTTAAGATATATTCATTTGGCCCAATGATGGCATTAAAAGATTTTTTGGCTAATGTCAAATAATTTTATTCAGTTGGAGGTAGGGTGCCATGCTGATGAGGTTACGGAATCATTCCCATATAAATAAACTTTGCTGTATTGCATAAATGAAACAAATGTCTTGCAAAACTTTTCATACAAGACCTGTGCTCTTAAAATACATAAACATATAAACTAAATGTTCTACTTTAACCTGAGCAGGTCAAATTCTAATATATGATTCTGTAAAAGAGGTTGGGTATGGAGAATACCTGGAAGTGGTGATCTTGCATGCTGGACATCAGAGAATCGTATTCCTGTTCCTGCTGCCCAGCTTCAAAACTTGGCAACACCCTCACCTCCATATACAGGTGCAACCCCATGGGGCTAACACTTGATTTTCAGACTGGGCACAAGATTCCTGTTGACTTCAAATGTAGTTCCTCCACTTTTTAACACAAAGAAAACTGACAGTCGACAATTGGTTCCCTTCTATAAGGAAGTGGTATGGAAAATGTTCTGCACTAATAAACAGACAACAGCCCAAAGTTTCTTCCCAGAGATTTAATGTAGGGCCCAAGAACCATTGCCTGCCACTGTGGGGCTGTAGGTTTCCAGTTGGTAAAACTTGTGGCATCAGTTACCATTATTATAAGAGATAGGTAAACAAATATAATAAGCATTACCCTTCAAGTTTGCTTTACACTCATCCCCACTACACACATCATACAAAAAAGGAAGTGCAAGTCTTCTGATGTTAGTCACAGGTTTCCTGCCTTCATGACTAATATTTTTAGTTACTTAAGGACGCATAATAAATACAAAAGGTAAATTGCTCTGTCTCCTCAACAGTGTGTCTTGATGTGTTTCTTCAGTGTTGTTGAATGAGCAAAGGAAGCCTCACACAAACTGCATTTGTGCGGCTTCTCTCCTGTGTGGGTCCTCATGTGAACCTTCAGATGATCTGAACGCGAAAATAGGGACTCGCAATGTACACATTTGTGAGGCTTCTCGCCTGTATGAGTCCGAACATGGCTTCTTAGTCCCGTTATACACGAAAATGCAGCTTCGCAATACGTACATCTATACGGCTTCTCGCCTGTGTGAAGCCGTACGTGGTTCTTCAGCGACGACGAATGAGTAAACGACGATTCACAATAAGTACATTTGTATGGCTTTTCGCCTGTGTGAATTCGTACATGGTTCTTGAGCGTGGACGACTCCGTGAACGACGAATCACAATGGCTGCACTTGTACGGCTTCTCGCCAGTATGGATACGAATATGACTTCTCAAGGTGGACCTGTGCGAAAATGAAGCATCACAAAGACTACATTTGTGCGGCTTCTGGCCTGTGTGAGTTCTTAAATGATTTTTCAATGTTGTTGAATGAGCAAATGAGGCCTCACAATAGAGGCATACGTGAGGTCTTTCCCCTGTGTGTATTCGAGCATGGTCCTTTAATCCAGATGATCGTGAAAAGGAAGCATCACAAAATTCACAAACAAAATTTTTTTCATCACTGCTTTCTGTCATACAAGTCTCTGCAAAAGATGCGAGAGAACCCATGCCAGCATATATTGCAGGAAGTAGATTCATAAGTTGTAAATTTTGGTCTGGTGTCAAATTACTCTCACTCTTGCATTCTTCTTTTTTGGTTGAGCAACTTTCTGAAATGATATGCATGGAAATTTCTATTAGTGATAATCAAACAAAGAGAGCATTATGACACTTATATTCAAAAGTTTTCTTATCACTACTGTCATGCTCCGGAATCTAAACCATCATGTCTTGCATAATATCAACAAATCATTAAATTTGCTCTTGCACTGTATTATTCTGACATTCTTCATTTTGAATTGCTGACTCTGCAAAGGAACTCATACCAGTATATAATGCAGGAATTAAGTTCATCAATTGCGAAGTCTGCTCAGAAACTATGTTACTTTGATTTTGATATTCTTCATTTTTTGTTGAGAACTCTGACATACTCCTGTTCTCTGCAAGGAAAGACAAGGAATTTCCTTTTAATGGTGATCAAGAAAAGAAAGCATCACAAATATCACACACAAAATGCTTATCATTAATACTTTCTGTTATCCAGTGGAAATGATATTGTCACATATTCTAAGATCCATAGACATAACTAATTTTTGCTTTACAATCATCTTACTCTGGCATTCTTCATTTTTAATTGGGGGTTCAGACATATTGTTGCGGATATTTGTACCTCCTGAAACAGAAAAAAAAAAAAAATCTGTTAGTCTTTTTGTTCTACAGAAAGTTTTCCTGGTTGAATGAAAATACTTTACTGTAGCCAAAACAAAAAGATAAATCATGAGTAGTGGTGAAGGAATTAATGAAGATTAATAAAAGGAGGGTGGAGGGGTGTGGAGTATATTCAGGGATGGAATGGGTGGGAATGATTTTATGCCTTTTCCTTTTTGGCTACCTCCCTTGTAAGGGGGAAAAAGCCTTGGTATATGTATGTATGTAATAAAAGGAATCTTGACAAACATTACACAAATTTTCTCATCATTGCTTTCTGTTATACAACAGTAACTAATGCATGGGAATCTATGTGATCATACATAACATATAATACTGGAAATATACAATATATAAAAATCCTAGATTATACTTTAATATCGTCTTACCCTGACACTATTCTTCATTTTCAGTTGATGCTGCTGACATAATATTATGGATACTTACACCTAAAATGAAAGATATGGAACTTGCTGTTAATGATAAAGAAAAGTTAGAATTAGAACCATAACAAAAAAATGATTCTATTTCATCTCATGTAAATTTCTATGAAAGATGGATGGAAATCTACATTAAGATGTATCACATAGTACTGTATACTGGGTACAAGTAATGTCTGAAGAACAAGATAGAATGTGAAAGATGGGAATGAATGGAGGAGGATTGTGAATTATTGAAAAATGCTGCTGCCTCAAGGGATGTTCTCATCTGCTCTATATATTTATTTAAGTTGAGGAAGGGGGGTCACCATATAATGAAACAGGAGAAGTAAATCTCAAATTGTCAGGCCCTGTTGTGAGAGTACTCTCTCTCTGCATTGCCATCAACCTATGCAATGTGTCAGGGTATGGGATGACTCTTAATCTCAAGGTGCTGAGAAAGGAGTACCCATATTGAATGATTTTAATGTCTACATAGTGGGTGTTATGCTCTGACTTTGCTACCCTTAAAGGGGGTAAGGGCTTTTGGTATATATGCATGCACTGTCTTACTTTGGTTGTGGGCTTCATTTTCAGGTGATACCACTGACATACTGTTGCAGATACCTTTACCTTCTGAAATAAGAGATAAAGAACATGTTTTTAGTAATCATGAGGAGTGAAAAATGCAGGGATGACCCATTATCCAGGAGGAACCAAGAAAAGAGGGAGGGAGGGAGGGGTAGTGAATGGGAATAGAGTGGGTGGGGGTGAAATGGGTGGGAGTGGAATTATGTCTTTGACTTTAGGTACCTCCCTTGTAAGGGGGAAAAAGACCTTTGTATATGTATGTATGAAGAGTAAGTATTTCACACATTAAATCCTAATATTTCTCTACCATAAGTTTTTGTCATACAAATCTCACCACAATATTCAAGCAAACCTACACCAGTACATGATTTTATTTAAAGTTTTGGTGTAAACACTATTTTTCTCCGGCAGTTTATGACTGATTGGCATTTTTTGTGGCATAATGAAAATATATTTGAAACAATCAATCAATCTGTTGTTTCAGGTCTCTTTTGTAGAAGACCCACAGGTCGTTAATTATAATTTCTTTTTCATTTATCCCAATAGAAACATACAGATGTCATTATGAATTTTACACTATGAAAGCAGCAGGAAATTAATTTTTTCTTCCCATGATAACTGCTGTTATATTTTTGTTGTCAACTAGTACTGCGGGCAGCTGGTTTCAATGTCATATATATATATATATATAATATCTATTGCAGAACTCAATACTAATTTCTAACAGCACACCCACAAATCCCAATAATGATGGCATGAACAGTATTTATACCCTGGAATTTTAAATAAGAGTGTTATCAATAGGTCTATTTGTTAGAAACTATGGGGTTCACCATAATCATCACAATTGTAATACCCTGGAATTTTAAATAAGAGTGTTATCAATAGGTCTATTTGTTAGAAACTATGGGGTTCACCATAATCATCACAATTGTATTAGGTTCTTTCTTATGTAATGTGCACTGATGGTGAATTGTCAAAGGTTGCGTATCAGCACAGTTACAAGCTCGAGTCCTGTAGCTCTCTCAAATTCCAAGCAGTGACTTACCTGCCCCAACAGTCCAAGACATGTACAGGTTAAAGTTGACAGCTTTCAGCTATGTGCCTTCTGGCACGCTGGTCACCACTACCTTTCTTGAGTATCGGAGGATTTTTTTTTCTCATTACAGAAACAGTACAGAGGACAAAATTATTACCATACAGGGACTGATAAAAAAAAAATTTACCACTCAATGCTTGAATTTGTCTATGGTGTTATGGTTTCCCAAAGAAATACCAAGTTGTCATGGCAAGCCAAATTATAAATATGGTTATTGGTAAGATTAAACTTGGCTATGTGTTTTGTCTGATCTGATGGGTAAGTAAATTAGGACTAAACAATAACCCTAGTTAATTTGAATGATTAAGCTAAGTTGGACTGGGTTAGATTAGGATATGCTAGAAGGGGTTTGGTTTGGCTAGGTTTGCCATATTTTAGCTTGGCGAGGTTACTTTTATAAGTAAACTTTGTCATAATTAATAAAGTGAGGCTGCACCATCACTAACTTTATTCATAAAACAGTAGCCAAAGGCAAGTACGCAATATATCAAAATATCAGGATTTTGAAGGTTTTTTATGGTTTAAGGCTAGTTATACTGTTATGTCTGAATTACAGGCGCTTTTAAGAAATCAAAGACAAAGTAACCAAAATAACAATCTTGAATCTCCTATGGCTATCATCATAAATTGACATCTTTCACAAAATGACAATCTAGGATTCTCAGTTCAATGATATATATGAATAAAATAAACAAATTCTACTTGAAAACAACACATTCGATTCGTCAAACTGTAGCCTGTACATAGAACTAGGTTTTAGTTTTGCCATGATCTTACCTCCGCAACTTTCCAGTTGATGATCACTGGCTACATAAACATAAACAAACAACACGTGTATATTCTTTAGTCTCCCCTTCCACAGCTGGCGATGTGATTGAATGTGGGAGGAGCTAGTGGCGTATTTTTTGCAGTACATTTGAAAGTTCTGGATTCGAATGTACAGGACGTGGATTAAAGATTAATGGGTTATTTTGCCACATATGAATAAACCATGCTTTGTCCGTTATTTTAAGAATAAATCTAGTTGTGATATGGCAGCTAGATAATGTCATTTGGGGTTCAATGGCTTTATCGCTCAAAAATCTTTTTGACCATCAAAGTTTGCTGGAAATATTTACAATGCCTATTTCATTCGATGAAGGAGGTGCTACAGTTATATTCTTTTGATATTTTTGAATAACATCATATGATTTCATTCAGTTGAGGGGAAGAATTGATGCTAAAACGACCAAGCTGGGGATAGTGGTAAGACAGTCATTTCCACAGGAAAAAAAGTTTAGCATTTTAGAATATTAGTATATAGAGACAACATTTATATTTTTTTAGTTTGAAATTTTTAAGTGGGAAGATAGAAGGTACATACATACATGCATACATACACACATACATATATACATACATACATATACCAAAGTCTTTTTCCTCCTTACAAGGGAGGTAACTAAAAAAAAACAAAAAACAAAAAACATAGAAACCATTCCCACACATTCCATCCCCTACATACTTCCCTCCCCTCTACCCACTTATCTTGGCACCTCCTAGTTGATGGGTCATCCATGCATCTTGTCCACTGCCCTGGGTCAGAAGCAGTGCCGCAAGAGACAGCACATCCACAGCAAGGCTGTTTCATTAATTCGACGACCCCTCTCTCGTCCCCTCATTCAGTAAAGGAGAAGACGGGAAGAAATCTCTTTAGTTTGAAAATTTGGAAGTGGGAAGCTAGAGGGTACAGGGGATGAATCATGATTCTTTAGATATGGAATTAGTGACTGATTGGAGACAGAGAGGAATGGTACACTGGATATATATATATATATATATATATATATATATATATATATATATATATATATATATATATATATATATATATATATATATATATATATATATATATGTATATATATATATATATATATATATATATATTTCTATAATATAAGTGATAGATTGGGGATGGGGGGAGGGAAATGCCAATTCCTTATATTTTTCACTTTAACAATAAACTTCCCTTTTCCGTACCAGTTTCACAAACTATAGGATTGTAGATTATTTTATGTGTTTATCATACGAGTCGTGATAAATGCTTGAGTAGTTAAGCTATAGCATTGGATTGGTGAGTCACACAATTAGATAGCTGGTGAACGTAGTCAGGTGAATGTAGTATACCACACCAAAGGTAAACTAGTAATAAAATTATATTTTCGTTTTGCTTATCTATTTATTCATATATTCATTTATTTAATTCTTTATGTTTTATTTCTTTATCTATTTTACTTCATTCGTTGGGCCTCAATCTCGCCTCTCTCAATGACTGAAACTTGGCCTTGTTGTCTGTGACCGTAGGAAAAAGGTGATGTCTGCACCAACTGATAGCCGACTATTTTTTGAGTACATTTTATTACACCATATATAGAATAAGTTGATTTCTACAGGTTACACGAAAAATAGACAATTATATGTTTGGTAATGGCATTGCACATGGGCTAAATTGTGTAAAGAGGGTTTTAGCATGTTACTTGCGAAAGGCTAATAGAATACATTGTATATTTAGGTGAAGATTATTATTGTATTTGCTTAATGGTGTACTGAATGAATACCAAATAAGAATAAAATGTCCAAAACCATACTTAGAAGGTGCATGCTTTTCTTTATGGTTTATTTCTTACTGGCTGAGTGTATGAATGTCGTCGATGTTAGCAAAATTAATCATACTTTTTTGTACTCGTACTTGTCATCTGAACAATCATGTAATGACAAAAAAAGTAAAAAGAAAAACATTATTTATTTGAAAGTAAATAAGATATATGTATTTTTCTTTACAATTCGTATTTCCAAAACATGTATTGGGATTGGTCTAGAAAGAACGTGACGTAAGGTACTTTTCAGCCAATGACGTTAATCGATGACTTTGATATTCGACACTGCCAAAGAAAAGTAAATAAGGACTTTGTGAGTGTGGAATTTGAGCGATATTTTGCTTAATTCAAGTGTACTTAGAAAGTAATTGTGTTTAGTGATGTGGTGAAAAAATGAAAGGAAGTGATATGTGAAGTGTTGTGTGTCATAGATGGAAAACTGAACAATCTTGTGAACAAAATTAGTTTGACGCCGTGGGAAATGTCGGTCACTGAGAAAGTAAGTACTGAATACAATAATAAACCTAAAATGGAGGCTTGACAATTGATGATATTACTTACAGATCTTTATTGCATGATACTATGAACTAATATTGAAGGAAATTGTAAATATTGAGGACAATAATTGTGTTAACTAAATGTATAAAATATGGCCGCATTGTACAGTGCACTACCCAAATCTGACGACAGCCTTCATATATCTTATTATGGCTAACGAAAGGCGATTTTATTTAGCTTTGGGGATAATCCTTGTTTGAATATGGGATTTGATTAAAAAAAAAACTAAAATAGTTTGACATTAGACAAGAAAATCATTGTGTCTCAACCATGATTACACAATATCACAATGTCACTAAAATGTGTCTTAATCAAAATTTCCATTTTCCTCTAGTCTTTTTCCCTTGCTAATTGCGTCTGTCAGAATGTGGTGATGATTTGTATAGTGTATTGTAACATTTCTATCACTAATTACACTTCTGAATTGAATTAAATTGTCTAGGCTTTACATGATCAAAATCTACGTTATATGGTACGAGAGGTATTGCTATACAAGTTCATCTATCTATCTGAATATGTCATAAAAACACAAGAATGAAGGAGACTGCAAGAGACCATAAGGCCTACACTATCTATCTAGCTATCTATCTATCTGTATACCAAAAACTTTTTCCCCCTTATAAGGGAGGTAGCCAACTCACCCACTCCCCTCCATCACCCTTTCCACCCCTCCCATCTTAGCTCCTCGTGGATGACGGGTTATCCCTGTATCCCGCCCACTGTCCTGGGTCAAACGCAATGCAGCAAGGCACAGTGCATGCACAGCAAGGCCGCTTCATTTAATTGGTGACCTCCCCTTCTCTCTCTGTCCCCTCGTGCAGAAAAAAAGAAGACGGGGAGAAATCCCTTCGGGCTGCGTCAGAATATCGTTCATAAATAAGTACTCCCTACCCATTGTTTCAGGTTTAACATCTTCATCTCCGTGGCAAGTCCATTGGATGTGCTCTCTCTCTCGCTCTCTCTCTCTCTCTCTCTCTCTCTCTCTCTCTCTCTCTCTCTCTCTCTCTCTCTCTCTCTCTCTCTCTCTCTCTCTCTCTCTCTCTCTCTAAAAATATCATTTTCTTTGTTACTTATTGGTGTATCTTGTTGTGATGTATTCTCATTTTTTTCCGAAAAGCATTTTATAATCGACTTTAAATTACCTTATAATCGGTAATTAATTCAAAGGGAGGGCAGACACTGAGGCTCAAACATCGTAGACGTCTTTTTCTTTTTACAAATATTTTGTTCTGATTTTCTTTTTTATATATCCAGTCTTTGATATATGGCACAGTCTGAAACGAGTTGACTAATACTTTAGAGTTATTAAAAGATAAGGTATAGGTTTACTATAATGCAGAGCTGGCGCGTTCCTTGGTGCGTTCCTAGGTGCGTTCCCAGTCGCGTTCCGCTTTAGTTTGGCCGCGGTTAGCGCTCCCAATCTATTAAAACAATATAGGTGCCGGTCTAGTACGTGGCCTACCTTTGGGATGTGGCCTACGAAATTTTTCCTTTGTATAGTATGTGGCCTACCGGAATTTATTTTGATATGAACCTTTCCCTTAAGCCTTAATAGCTTAGGAGCGCTAACCGCTGCCAAACTAAAACGGAACGCACCGAGGAACGTGCTCAGCTCTGCTATAATGTATGAGAACAATCAGGATATTATGCAAACTTTCATAAACTATTGTCAAGCCTTAAGTTTTATCATTTTCTGAAATAATAATATTAAAAGAAAATGGGTTATGGGTGACTATAAATCATTTAACTTCGTCTATGTGTAGTGATATATATTGGGCTTTATATGCATATATGATGTTTATAGATAATTTTTTGGGGGGTACGCGTGCATAACATATTATAGATATTTAACTTTTTATATATTTATTATATGGAGTTATTGGATATTGTGTATCAATACTGGAACATCAATATGAGAATGAGCGAATTAATGACAACAATGGTCTCCGATTTCGTTGCAACAAGTATAGACATTTCAACCCTCACAGACGATACCTCGTATGTATTTCGTACTATTCACACACACATACGCACACACTTGAGCTCTTATAGAAGAGATCTGAAGAAGAACAGTTTTCCACACAGAGTGGTGGAGACTTGGAACAAACTGGAAGAAAAAAAAGTGTGCAAAAACCATTAACGTATTTAAGAGCAAACTAGACCAGGACCCCGACATGGGTAAGTGACCCCCCCCCCCCAACACACTACCACTACCACTACCTTCCACATCTGATGGTCACTAGCACGATTCACATGTAACATTCATCCACAAAACAACGTTTATACACACATCATTCATACACACAATTCATGATAAATAAACCATGCATTAAAAGTACATTATGGGGAATTTGCCTTACCTTCTTTTCACCAAAAGTGGTCCCCCCCCCAAAAAAAAAAAAAAAACCGTGCCGCCCCGTGGCGCGCGCGCGCACACACACACACACACACACACACACACACACACACACACACACACACACACACACACACACACACACACACACACGAGGTTAACAAAAGGTGTAAAGAAATGTAAGATAAATAGGAAAAGAGGCGACATGGGCGCTCTCTTCAGAACCGTGAAAGGTGCGGGAAAACAGACGGAGAGGATCTCCTAGTACATGATGAAAGGATATTAGAATGACGTAGCTAAATACTATTTTTTAAAAGGTGGTTGTGTGAAGGATGCTAAGATATGCGGCTTTATCGTAGATGCTGAGTAAATTGATCATTCAAGCTGACAGCATAATTGAAAATAATATCTGGTAACTGGATACTCAAAGATGGGACCTCGCGAGTATAGCTCCAGTCTCGTATAATGAAATTTAAATGCAATTAGATAAATGCATTTAGGTTAATGTATACATGCATGCGCGTTCATAAATACACTCACGCACACATACACACACACACTAGGTGGCGCGGTTGGTAGAGTCCCCGACTGTCACTACGGCGGTCCGGGTTCGAAACCTGCCCAGGGCTGAAATAATATCAATATCGCTGCAATTCAAGACGTTACTCCAACTCTCGTGGACGGGGAGTTGGGTGTGTGTGTGCGTGTAAGGTCACAGCATTACCCATAGATCGGTCATACGAGCTCTGAGCTCTCTTTCGGGAGGGAAATAGCTGTCGATCACGAGTTGAGCACGTGATCCAAAGACCATGGTGAATACACACACACACACACACACACACACACACACACACACACACACACACACACATACACACACGGCGATCAACTCCGTACCCATCGTATTAGCTAATGCAGTCAAATAGTTATATGTTTGGCACCCCTATGGACCAGAGTTACATAGTATTCCTTTATGATCGGAGACTGATCTTCACTCAAAGGAGAATATTGATCACTTTTAACCTTTAATCTTCCTCCTTCTTTGATATATATTTTTTATCGTCTCTATGACTCCACCCCTTCGGCGCGCTGTCGTCCTCCAAGGATAGAAACGCTGGTTATCGGTGCCGACAGACAAAAGACAATTGACTAACCCCCAAAGGCTTTGTACCTACGAGACTTTTTTTTTCTTAAAAAAGAAAAAAAGAAAAAAAAAACAACACGTGATCAAAGCATCGCTGACAAGCCAGTGAGCACATACAAGGGGGGTGAAGAGAACACGGGACTCTGGAGAACAAGGGGAGAACAGAGGACATGGAACAGCTGAGCACGGCAGCTCGGGCACAGAGCTCTTAGATTGCAATTAGCTCGGCGGGAGGGGCATCTGGAGAGGCTCGGAGGCCGGGACTACCCACTCGGCCGGTCACAACTGAGATCCATGGGTCAAGTTGGCCCAAAAGGGGAAAGCATATGCATGTATATATTTTTTCATTTATTTCTATGTTTGTTTTAATTTTCATTTTTTTTTGTTATTCTTAACTATTTGTTTTATTTTTTCATTTTTATCTACTTGTTTTATTTTTGTTTTAGTGTGTGTGTAACAAATTTCTATAGCAAAGAATTTGATGGACGTCTTTTTTGTGTATTTGTACTAGTGTATATGCGCGCACACACACACGCGCGCGCGCGCGCGAGGGGAATAGACTATTAATGTGACTGTAAGTTGTTAAAAAATTATCATTGATATTATGCCAAACATATCAACAAGGTTGTGGGTGTGATACACGTAGGTCTCTTATTTCAACACTTGCCAACCGCCACTTGTGCTGACGTTTAGGCCCAAGGCATAAACCCACATCGGGAATTAGTCCAGGACATAAAACACCACAGATTCTCGAAGTGGGTTTATGTCCTGGGCCCAAACGTCCGCACAAGTGGCGGTTGGTGAGTGTTAGATCAAGGGATCTTCTAGGTATATAATTAAGATTGCTGGTGATCATAATAGTTTATTTTCCTTCATAGACGAAATGATGACGAAAAAAAGAAAAGAAAAATCATAGAATGCTCGATTCGCCCAGACATGAATATGCATTTTTTTTTTGTTTGTAAAGTGAAGGATGTAAATAAACAATACGAGGAGACACTAGAAGGGTTGGACTTCCCATCACTGAAGGAAAGAAGAGAAAGAGGAGACATGATCACGGTGATAAGTTCTTTGAACGAAGTAGACGAAACGGGCAATGATGATCTCTTGATTTGGGCGAGATGACGTCACGAAGTCGTTAAAAAAATGAAGGATGTATTGAGACACAGCTTTCGACTCCTAGAACATCCTAGGAATTATATAGTTCTAGTTATAAACAAATTTAAAGATAGATAAGATTGAAGGAAATAGATGTGACCTTACGAATACTAGAGTTGAGTAAACGCACATACTCACAAACGCGCGCGCGCGCACACACACACACACACACACACACACACACACACACACACACACACACACACACACACACACACACACACTTCCTTATTAGCTCCTTCAACACGGCCACATCACGTATATTTATTCTAGCTAAAACAAGACGATTTGATTAAACAGGAAAATTCGGATTCAGTAGAACGAACTCAAGATCATTCTAGACTTTATTTTTGCCCTGAAGTTACCCCTTCAGCTGAATGAAATCGTCTGACGCTGGAGGGAACAAATATATGTTGAAATTGTGTGTCTGTCTTGAAGGTACTTGGCCGTTCCTTCATTACCTCGTCCTTATATCCCAGCTCGACCATATATCATGCCTTCGTTATCTTATATCCCAGCACGATATCCTTATCAACCGTATCATGTGTCCTACCTCCTAGGATCGTCTCCTTGTCTCTAGAACAGCGTGCTGAAGGGTTCCTAGGGGAGTGGGATTGGGGAGGGGCTCTCCAATCAAAGAAGAACACCTAATCACTGGTAATTTCTGCTCTATTTTCCTTCTGGTGTACGTCCTGTATTATCTCTGTGGCCCAATCTCTTCAAGGTGACAGTGTCCCCGAGGATAGACGAAATGCTTAAAAATATATATAATGATGATAATGATAATAATATGATAATTATCATAATTATTATAATAATGGTAATAACGGTAATAACGATAATGACGATGATAACGATGGTAATGATGATGATGATATTGATGATAATGATGATAATGATGATGATGATGATGGTAATGAAGATGATGATGGTAATGATGATGATGATGAATTAGCAAGGAAAAGGATGCGTGTCGAATGGTGATTTTTTTTATTGAACTTCGAACGATACCCCTGTTCGAGTCGAGAAACTACCGATGAATTCCACTTACCCAGGCTATCCGAGGTCAAGGGGCAAAGGAGCTCAGCGTCTCCTGGCGTGAGATCTACAAGTTTTATCAATCTTCGTAACAAGTGGATTTTTTTATTCTATTTGTCGCCAGTCTATTTTATTCAGGTGCCCGAGATCTATTCTACTGTAACGGATGACCGTTACATTCCCGTCACAGTTACCCGTTACATTCCCATCACAGTCATCCGTTACATTTCTAGTCGCTGTCCCCCGTTACGCTCTCTCGTCAAACGCCTCGTTACATACTCTTCAATTAAATTCACCCATTGTACTTCCTATAACATCGTTACATTTCCCGTTACAGTCATCCGTTGCATGATCTCGTCAAACGCCCTGTAGCATTCTTCCATTACACTCGCCTGTTATACTTCCTATCACATTGTCACATTGCCCCGTTACATTTCCCGTCACAGTCCCCTGTTACATTATCTCGTCAAACGCCCCGTCACATCCTTCCATTACATTCGCCCGTTGCATTACCTATCACGTCACACTAACTCGTTACACTTCCCGTCATAGTCACCGTTACATTCCCGTCAGCTATCCGTTACATTCTCGTCACAGTCATCCGTTACATTTCTAGTCACAGTCCTTCGTGCGTTCTCGTCACATTTTCCCGTTATTTCTCCTTTCACATCGTCACACGATTCCGTTACATTTCCCGTCACAATCCCCCGTTACGCCATGACACATTATTCCATTATATTTGCCTTCCACACTCGCCCGTTACATTCTCCCGTTACACTCGCCCGATACACTCGTCACATGCGCGCGCACGTCGTGCCAACAGCGGGCCCGTGGCAGCGTTAATGTCTCCCCTGGCGATGCCGTCACCTAATGAGCAATAACAGTACACGTCCCTGTAGGGACAAGGGACGGGGATGGGGATGGGGAGAGAATGAGGAAGGGAAGAGAAGGGAAGGGAGTGGGGAGGGGAAGTAAAGGAGAGACTGGGAAAGGACGGGGATGGGGAGGGGAGGAGAAGGGAAGGGAAGGAAAGGGGGGTGAGATGAGTAAGGGATGTGGAGGGGAAGGGAGGGAAGGGGAAGGGAGGGAAAGGGAAGGAGAGACAGGGAAGGGAGGGAAAGGGAAGGGAAAAGAGGGAGATACTGAGAGGAGACATGGATGGGGAGGGGAGGAAAAAGAAAGGGAAAGAGAGACGGTACGGGAAGGGGGAGGAGGAGAGATGGGGAAAGGACGGGGGTGGGGAAGGGAAGGGAGGGAGAGACAGGGATGGGGAAGGAATGAAGGAAGGGAAGGGAGGGAGAGAAGGGGAAGGGATGGGGTGGGGAAGGGAAGGGAAGGGAGGGAGAGACGGGGATGGGGAGGAGAGGGGAAGGGAAAGGAAGAGAGGGAGAGACGGGGAAGGGAAGGGACGGGGATGGGGAGGGAATGAGGAGGGGAGGGGAAGGAAAAAGAGGGAAAGACGGGGGAGGGAGGGGAGAGGTAAGGGAACAGAGAGGGGAAAGGAGGGGAGGAGAAAATGGATTTTTGTCAGCAATAACCAGCGCTTCTATCCGTGGGGACATTATCGGGCCGACGAGCTGGAGTCATGGAGAGAGTTAAGGAAGATGGCAAAAATAAGGGACATTGCAGGTT
Organism: Oratosquilla oratoria; assembly: GCF_046742065.1. Taxonomy (NCBI): domain Eukaryota; kingdom Metazoa; phylum Arthropoda; class Malacostraca; order Stomatopoda; family Squillidae; genus Oratosquilla; species Oratosquilla oratoria. The sequence goes on from NC_134805.1 coordinate 32,713,859, forward strand.
TAGAAACTAACCAGCTTTCTTTTTTTGAGTGGACGTTAGTCTCCATCTGCAAAAAGAGTGCTGCGTTACTCTGGTCCTTAGGGGTGTCACTGAGTTCCTAAAATAATGAGTGCATGAAACTTTGTAAGGTGAGACTTGTGAACGAGTTTACATCTATTCAGCCTCTGGTATTGGGGAGTATATGAGATAGGATAGAATGTAAAATATAGAATAGGAAATGTAGAATATATATATATATATATATATATATATCTATATATATATATATGTATATATATATGTCTTTTTCCCTCTCACCAGGGAGGTAGCCAAATTCAAAAGGCAAGTATCCACCTCCACCCATTCCACTCCCATCCACCACCCT
>NC_134805.1:32724222-32736722 GCF_046742065.1 Oratosquilla oratoria
ATCCTAAATCCACACTGCTTCTCGCCATTTGCTCCCTCTGTTCCTATCCTAATTCTTTCAATCAAAACCCTCCCATAAGCCTTCCCAACTACACTCAACAAACTGAGCCCTCTGAAACTACACTCACATATGTCCCCTTTTCCCTTGTACAGCGGCACCATACAGGCACTCCTCCAGTCCTCCAGCACTCTATCCCCATTTAGGCAAAGATTATGCAGCCTCACCAGCCACTTCACCATCACTGTACTTCCCTTTTTTATACACTCCACATGATACCCATCTAGCCCAGGTGCTTTTGCCTGCCCTTATCATTTCATTAACTGCTTTCACCTCATCTTTTCTTATTCCTTATAATGATGATGATGATGATGATTCACAGCTGTAAACTTAGGTTTAACACTGTATCGTCTGACATTGCTATTTTCTTCTGGGTAGCGTCAGGCGATTTTATTACTTTATTTTGTTTACGAATTCATATGTTGCAACTGCGGCCGAGGCCGTCCGTCACCTTTGCCCTATGTGTTGTGACTTCCAGGCTTTCTGTACTCGAACTCTGTACATGTGTTGTTTGTAAAGGAAATTGAATGTGGCGGCACACTAGGCTAGCATGCTACTTGCTTTTGCTACTTCGTTTGAGTAGGAACGACTCTAGTTACAATATTCTAGACTCCCGTAAGAACGTCTCAGAAATGTGTTGAACATTCGTCTAACATTCTCTTAATTCGTCATTCAGCTTCTCGCAATGTGACGCAAGAGTAATTTGACATTTGGAAATTTGAAAAAAAAAAAAAAATAATAATAAAGGTCATAACCGAAGTAGTTTCTACTCAAACGAAGTAGCGATAGCAAGTAGCATGCTAACGACAAATGCCTAGTATGCCGCCACCCGAAATGGCAGATGGCAGTTAGATATGAAGTTTGTGAACAACTAAATCATTGTTGAAATCAGTAATGTAATCAGCGATATGACTAGAAGAAGAATGAAACACTCATTGCTAGTTCATTGCTAGTTGGTACTAGTGTTTACTAGCAGTTATGCGTAGCGAGCCCAAGACCAGTTCTCCAGCAAATTTGGAGGTTACGAGTCCGCATGGTGACGAGGGCCTTCAGGACTTGGAACCCACGATCCGGGAGCAGAGGAATCAGTATGCATGACTGTATTTGAGATTTTGTGTGCACATATATAAAGTTTATACGTACACGCGTAAACACGCACATGCACGCAGCTTAGGGGCAGAATTGACTGTTGGGAATGCGGAGACGGAATCTTACAAACATAACACACACACACACACACACACACACACACACACACACACACACACACACACACACACACACACGCATACACACACACACACACACACACACACACACACACACACACACACACACACACACACACACACACACACACACACACACACACACACACACACACACACACACACACACACACACACACACGCGCGCGCGCGACTCGACGGCGCAGTGGTAACATTCACAACCACTACTACAGTGGTTCGAATTCGAATCCCGCCCAGGGCTGAAATAGTTTCAGTATCGCTGCGTTGCGAGTCGTTACTCCAACTCTCGTGGGCGGGGAGTTGGGGGGTGTATGTGCTTGTAAGGTCACAGCATTACCCTTAGATCGGTCATATATGAGCTCTGAGCTCTCATCTGGGAGGGTAATAGCTGTCGATCACGAGTCCAACACGTGATCCAAGACCATGGTGAATCACACACACACACACACACACACACACACACACGCACACACACACACACACACACACACACACACACACACACACACACACACACACACACACACACACACACACACACACAAACACACATCATATATGAACTCTGAGCTCTCCTCCGGGAGGGAAATAGCTGTTGATCACGAGTCCAACACATGATCCAAGGCCATGGTGATTCACACACACACGAGTATGTAGTTTCATATCGAGTCGTTGGTTGATCTCCACAATGCTGGACTGTTTTGGTTTTTGATTTTACTTTAAAAACGGTTCTTTCCTTGTCGACAATCTCGCACCAATATGATGTTGGAAACGAGTCTTTGCAAGGAGGGAAATCTGCTAAGAATGTGTGTTTGCGTGTGTGTGTGTGTGTGTGTGTGTGTGTGTGTGTGTGTGTGTGTGTGTGTGTGTGTGTGTGTGTGTGTGTGTGTGTGTGTTGGGAGGGTTGTTACTCTATACGTATAAAACCAGTATTGTTGTCAAGGATCGCACATTGACTGACAAAATATATTAAACTGTCGAACCAGTGATTTAGGCAGTAGTCAAGACAGTATTCGGTTAAAAGAAGAAGAAAAGTGAAGTGGATGGGTGGGAGGGCAGTTTATTTAAGTTATTGGGGTTCCGTAGGGCCAGTAGCTGGGTCGGGCGGTTAGTTGTCTGTGTAAATGTCCACTAGACAAGTAATGTCACCACAGCCAGTAGTCAGTAGTTTGCAAGACCTCTAAGACCACCCATAGTAGTCAGTAGTGCCAGTAATCGGATCAGTAGTTGGCGTAGTAGACAGTTCTGCAGTATGTTTAGTAGTTTGCTAAACCTTTGGCCAGTTTAGCCAGTAGAAGAATCAATAGTTGAGTTTCCAGGAGAACTAGTAGTAGTTACTGGTTAGTAGCCAGTTTTTAGTCCCACTTTGTTCGTATTAAGGGACTGGCATTTATGTTTGAATTACTTTGTTGTTCAGTTTGCCAGTTCAGACAAAACTGTCCATTGATTCTGGCAGATAAAACTGACAATTGAATCGATTAAAACTTTTAAAAATCGCGTGAAAAAAAATCGTTTAAAACTGTTTAAAAAACACTAAACCTAATACTGTAGTTGGAATTGCCGAAATTGTGATAAATATGGTGAAAATGTCAAAACTCTCAAAATGTTTACAACATTAAAAACGGCCTTCGAAAAGGCTAAAAAAAAAAAAAAAAGGAATATACGTGGAATGTTGGCCTCGAGCCAGTAGAACCAGTAGTCGGGCCAGTAGTCGTCTGGGCCCCTCCCCCTTGGGCTACTGGTCCGATCAGTAGTCTGCAGACGGTCAAAGTGACAGTAACTCTCATCCACTACCTTAGCATACGTAACCATATTTTTACCTCTCATAAAGCAAGTTATACCCCGGGTGTAATTATCATTTAGCTTGTTAATGGCACGTAATTAGGGGTGCTTACGTCTCACGGCCGCATACAAACGACCCCACATTCTCACCGAAAACAAAGAGACTTCTCAAAAGTCCGCGGCCCAACGCGATGCCTTTGTTTTGAGGCGCCGAGCAGAGCGACGTGGATGTCATTCGGAACCCTTGTCCGGGGATTCAGAAAGCTTCGTTTCATTAGTCAGGAAAGAGTTATGGGCCCGAGCTGAGGTACCTGGCTAGTCGTTGGAGTCATTAGGAAGGTTGGTTTCCGGCTCGGAGTGAGGATGTTTGACGATTAAGGAATGCATGTGATGATTGCCAGCTTTGGCCTGGGATTACAGCGGACTATCGCCGCGGGAACTTGAGACTCCAAGCCATCGTTCATTGAGGTTGTTACCTGATTCCGGAGGGGGCGTGGCTTAGTGTGGGGGTGTTGGGGGTGGGTGGGTGAAGTCTTTGGATAATTTATTTCTCGGAGGGGGGATGAGGGGGTGGAAGGTGTCTCGTCTTAGGACCATTTACACTTTTTTTTTTTCTTTCGCTGCGTCGATCTTGATGATTCGACGGGGAAAGTGATGCGGGAACGAACAAACGAACGCAAACACAACATGAGGACTTGCACGTAGGCATTCAATACTCACTAAACGAGTACACGAGCACAGACACGGGCTCGTACAAATGTTTAACAGGGCTATAAAATCACTGACGTGGGTGGAAAATACCGTCATACACAAGACTTTTAATTTAGGTAATTTGCGACCCGCTCGTAAGTTCCAAACCAGACAACAATACACACACACACACACACACTCACACACACACACACACACACACACACACACACACACACACACACACACACACACACACACACACACACACACACACACAGGCACACACACACACACACACACACACACACACACACACACACACACACACACACACACACACACACACACACACACACACACACATATATATATATAATATGATATATGTGCACGTTGATGGTACTGCAATCGTACATATGTCTGTCTGTTTTACCTCGCACGCATACATACACATATATTTACAAACAACCACCGGAGACCTCCAAGAATCAGTGCTGGCACCAAACTGATAAACTGATAGGTTAACAAGTTAATCAAATGGAACATTGCAGAATGGATTTCTTGTGTTTTAAAACCTTATTTAGATGAGTCATCGATGCACGTTTTCCTGTGCGTTGACGTCTTTGGATGTCACTGTATTGTTGTCACCGGGTTGACGTCACGGTGCATTAGCACTGCGTCAAATTTTCTGTGTTGAAGTCACTGTGTCGATGCCGCTGCGTTGACATCAGTCTTGATATCCCTGCATGGACGTCACGATGCTGACGTCATTGCGTGAAGTCACTGCGTGTTGATGTCGATCAATCTTGGTATTTAGACGCTCTTGTTTGACTTTGAAATCTTCCACGATTGGGGGGGGGGCAAATGTCCCCTGTCGGATAATCGAGGTTTGGGGAAGATTGTGTGTGTGTAGGGGGGAGGGGGGTTCTGGACGAGGGTGGGGGGAGTTAATGCCCCCCCCCTGCCAGATGGGGGGGTAGTTTTATCCGTACCAAGGAGGGGAAGGGTAAAATACCCCCTCGCCCTTCACCGGAATACTAGGGGGAACTCCATCTGGGGATGAACGTATCTGAGAACCGGAATAAAAAGTCCTTAACCGGGCGAGACCGGACAGATTCCCCGGAACCGTGGACAACCCGGATGAAAACTCCCTTGCAAATTACCTTCGTAACGATGACAGCATTTGCAACACTTAATATCTAAAACATAAAGACCTCCCCCACCCACCCTACCCGTCCCTTCCATCTCAATCCCACATCGCTCCAGTGTTGACAATTACATCTTCGCCTATCTTAAATTGCAACTGGCTGTGCAATTAGTCTTGTGCTGGCTCTGATAACACATGCAAACGAATTGACTCGCCTCTGCAATTACTTAGTGCAGACGGTTACAACAAGCGCTGTTTGATTACGACTTACTCGGTAACGGCTCGGTGTTGACACATGGGAGGGGACCTAAAAATGAAGGCTACATTTACAGGCTGTAAATGTAGCCAATGATATTGTGTGTACAAACAGGACTCCAGGGAGGAGACGGGGGGAGGGAGATACAGATAGAGAAGAGGAGGGAGGAGAACGAAAGGGGAGAAAGAGAGAGAGAGAGAGAGAGAGAGAGAGAGAGAGAGAGAGAGAGAGAGAGAGAGAGAGAGAGAGAGAGAGAGAGAGAGAGAGAGAGAGACAGTGATCTTGTGTGTACAAATAAGGACGTCAGAGAGGACACTGGGAGGAGATACAAAAGGGGAAGGAGAAAATGGAGAACGAAGAAGAAAAAGAACAGAGAAGGAAGGAGAGGAGCGGGAGATTGGAGATAGAGAAATAAATGGAGATAGAGTAGAAAACACGGGAAGAAGAGGTGGAGGAGAAAGAGGAATCAAAGGTGGAGTAGAGGTGAGGAAGATGTGAAGGAAGAAAATGTGGAGGAGGAAAAGGAGGAGATATTTGGATGATTGGCGATGAGGAGGACGGCTGAGACGAGGAGGAGATATCTCCAGCAACTTGCCAACACCCACGTCATCGTTATTGCTTCAGATCCAAGATGGCGGAGGCAGACGATGCGGGGTGCCTCCTTCTCCTTCTCTTTCTCCTATTTATCCTTTGCAATGAAATATCTGGCAGCCCGGCATCTAATTGGATAGGATAGTGGTGGAAGCAGTGTTTAGTTCTTCTTCTTTATCATAAAAATTTTTGGTGTCCTGTTTCTTCACTGTAGATTAGTATAGTTAACACAAATAGCCTTAAGTAAGGGCCAGTAGGTCTGTTTGTTCTTCCTTTGTGTTCCTCCTCCTCCTCCTCCTTCTCCTCCTCCTCCTCTTTCCCTCCTCCCCTCCTCTTCATTCTCTTCCTCCACCTCTCCTCCTCCAGCCCTTTCTCCTCCTCCTGCCCCTCCTCCTCTTCCTCACCCTCTTCCTCCCCCTCCTCCTCTTCCTCTTCCTCCCTCTCTTCCTCTTCCTCCCTTTCTTCCTCTTCCTCCCCCTCCTCCTCTTCCTCCCCTCCTCTTCCTCCCACTCCTCTTCCTCCCCCTCCTCCTCTTCCTCCCACTCCTCTTCCTCCCCCTCCTCCTCTTCCTCCCACTCCTCTTCCTCCCACTCCTCTTCCTCCCCTCCTCTTCCTCCCCCTCCTCCTCTTCCTCCCCTCCTCTTCCTCCCCCGCCTCTTCCTCCCCCGCCTCTTCCTCCCCCTCCCCCTCCTCCCCCTCCCTTCCTCCCCCTCTCCTTCCTCCTGCCCCTCTCCTTCCTCCTGCCCCTCTCCTTCCTCCTCCCCCTCCTCTCCTTCCTCCTCTTCCTCCTCTTCCCCCTCCTCTTCCTCCTCTTCCCCCTCCTTCTCCTCCTCTTCCCCCTCCTTCTCCTCCTCCTCCTCCTTCAGGAGGAGCTGCACCTGGCTTGCCCGAGGAGCTGTACCCAGGTTAGGTGGATAGGGGAGGAGGAGGTGGAGAATTGAAGATGTGGAGGAGGAGGAGGAGGAGGAGGAGGAGGAAGAGGAAGAGGATAGAGGATGAAGGATGGAGGAATGTGGAATAGCAGGAACACCTGTAGGACGCCAGGAGAAGGAAGACACGGTTAGGTTATCAGATGTCCTCATCGAGGCCAGGGATGTAGATTGGAGGAGGAGATCTAGAAGAAAGAAGAGGAGGAAGAGAAGAGGAGAAGGAGAGAGAGAAAGAGGCTGAGAAAGGGGAGGAGGAGGAAGAGGAAGAGGAAGAAAAGAGGGGAAGAGGAGGAAGAAAAAAGAGAGAGGTGAACAGATACGCCATTTGCTTTCACTTTTGTCAGATCCACTCCGTTGGCACTTAATCGATACTCTATCCATCCATCTTATCCTTCCAACTCAACCATTTATCCATCCATCTCATCCATTCATTCATCCATACATCCTCCCATGATCTCACACTGTATACCGCTGTTATACCGTTGCATATATATAGCTATATGTATATATGTATGTATATGTACACTTTTATTAGTGTATATATATATGTATATATATGTATATATGTATATTATATATATGTATATATATGTATATATATATATATATATATATATATAAATAAAAGCATGAGTATGTATATGTATAGACATGTAAATATATGTACTCCCACAAAGGATGGGTCATTTATTCACTCTCTCCAAAGAAGTCTGCATTTTGTAATTAACAGCCCTAGAGTCCGTGAAGTACTCTGCAGAAGGCTTGGCGGCCCCCGCGTGCTCGGGGTTGGGGGAACAGGCCGAAGACAGAGTCCCGTCCATGTGGAGTGTCGGTTCGGGGTGAGGACAAACGCCTTCCGTCTGGAATCGCACTCACTCACGCACACACGCACACACACACACACGCACACACACACACACACACACACACACACACACACACACACACACACACACACACACACACACACACACACACACACACACACACACACACACACACACACACACACACTAGTCCCTTTTTCTAGTTAGAGGACAGAAAGCACCGCATATAAACCAAAAATCATGCCCTCATTCCCGGCTTTCAGCAACTCCGCACTGACGTTGCAGGCTGCAGCCGCATTTCCACCCTTCAGCTTGAGCATCATTGACATCACTCAGAGATGGCGGAGTTTTGTCTCGCGGGAGAATGGTACCGTCATCCAAACACCAACCAGGTGTAGTGGGCTGCTCCTAAGGTCCGTTGTGTGCACATGATTAAAGTACACGGCTCAGCGAGCTGTATTTCTATCAGTGTTTAATACTACAGTAGCTGCCCATCAGATATGGAACAAAGTTTGAGATTGTTCACATTGAAAAAGACTCCCGACTTCCTCGACGATTCCCCTGACATGCCTCTCCATATCCCGCCCAATCTGGCAGCACGGCTCGTGTCTACATTTACTAGTGTCTCACGCGACGCCACACCACTCCTCGAAACTGAACATTCTATATAGCACTTCTCGGCAGGTTTCACAGTTTCACGTTTGAAAGTATCCCACAGTTCTTCGGGGTCTTCAAGGAGGAGGATCAGGAGGAGGAAAAGAAGGAGGAAGAGGAGGAGGAGGAGGAGGAGGGGGAGAAGTGGTGGTGGTGAGGAAGGTTACCTGCTGTTGTCTGGACGGCGGAGGTCCGGACGGGCGGCGGTTCTGGCCATTACGGCCCGTTGTACGGGTGTAATTCCGTCGCGCATCGGTCATCTTCACGTTGACAGTGTGCGCATTATGACCCCCAACGCGTATCATTACATAAATAATGTCATGATCGCTTGCAGGCAAGAAGGTCGCTCTCGGTTGCCACGTCTTCTTTCTTCTTCTTACTATTATCATTATTCTTTTTTACATTTTTTTTTATTCTTTATGGTATTACAATGTACCGTCTATCATTGCACTTTGTCGTATATACACATAGAGGAATGTACGCGCACACACACACGTGTGTGTATATATATATTTACACACACACACACACACACACACACACACACACACACACACACACACACATATATATATACATATATATATGTATATATATATATATATACTGTATACAAGCATATATGCATATAGATATATAGATGTATACGTATATTATTGTATTTGTATATACATATATGTGTACAGGGTGTTTTAGAAATGTACTCATTCTTTGGAATGTTACGTAATGGCAATTCCATCGGTCTACAGTAACAGCCATGTCAAGAAAATGGCCATCATTAGTTTGAAATTAAATGGGATTTTAGACTTTGCCCCTAGTCTAGTCTAGTCCCTCCTTCGTGTTCGCTGTTAACGCAAACCGATGGATTCCGCATTATGAAATATATTAAAGAACGAATAAATCTTTGGAACACCTTCCATATATACCTATGTAATATATATATATATATATATATATATATATAAATATATTATATACATATATGTGTGTATTTTGTATATGTGTATGTGGATGTGTAGTCTCTCCCAGTATGCTCTGGAATAGCTCGCATCATATTTCACTTTACCGCGGCAATGTTTTTCCTCCCTTGCGGTGTCATTGCAAAGTTCTTTTTTGGCCCCGAGGCTTCTTGCTGTCGTTCAATGATATCTAATTTGCAGTGTGCAGACGTTGCAAACCTCCCGCTAAAATGACAAATGGTTCGCTTCTTAATTGCGCCCGCGAACGCACGGACGTACACGAATACGCACGCATTCGAGCACGCATGAATGATAACCACCATTTTGTCGTGGGTGTCAACGGGTGGTAAACACGGGGATTCGTGGCGAAATGTTTTCATCTGTCATCGTTCTCGCGGAGGTCGAAGGCGTGTTAGATAACAAGAGGAAATGAAGGTGTAAAGATAAGATAGTAATACGTACCTTCAGTCAAACAAGAATGGAAAGTCTTTATTTGGAATTAAAAGATATATTGCAGACATTAGGAACTAAATTTCCGGGAAAATGTAGTCAGAAAACAAACACGCACACACACACACGCAAGCACACACACACACACACACACACACACACACACACACACACACACACACACACACACACACACACACACACACACACACACACACACGTGATCATTTTACACTATTAGCTCATGATTTAAGATGTACAAGAAATCCATTTTCCTCCCCATGACCTTCTTCTGTCAGTTCCTTGTCGATTTGGATCCATTCCGTGTCCTTGTCTTGTCATTAAAAAAATTAAAAAAGAAAGAAAATAAAATAAGATAGAATAAAAATACTACATCGATGAATTGATATATAGAATAATTTTATACATATTTGCAAGACTCCTTCCCTTTGTGTAAGAAATATATAGAAAATAAATATAAAAATGATAATAAGAAATAGATAAAAATGTACATAGAATAGGGTACATAATCGAAAATGATTCATCTATTAAGTTACAGAAATAGAAGAACTTAATGTCAGGCTAGAGAAATTAAGGACATTTCATATCATAACCTGAGACAATTTGCCACACACCATCATGACGAGATCATCCTACTAGGCGTAACCCCATGGACTGGTGTTTGTTCCCTGGACTGGGTTCGGTAACCAGATTAGTAGACTATTATTGTCTTTCTAGTCTCTGCTACGATTTGTTCTGTGCGATAATCGTTCAACGATGATCGTTCATGGCTTAACGAATCCACAACAGTTTCGGAAATGAGACTATGGTGAGAAGCTTACACCAGGAGACGATTAGGAGTGACTGAATCCACCACCTTTGCCTTATGTGCTCGGACATCAACTTTTAACTCATAACTGCGAAGGGCCCGGTTTGATCACTGTAGTCACGCGGTGATGGCCACGTACCCCAGCTATTCGTGTCGGTTACACAGCAAAGTGTCTCCTGGCGTAGGCCTCTCGCCCTAGGCTCATGGGATTGTTAAGATGACGGCACACTAGGCATTTCTCACTAGCATGCTACTTGCTTTTGCTACTTAGTTTGAGTAGGAACGGCTTCAGTTACGATCTTTTGTTTTTCAAATTTCCAAATTTCTAATTACTCCTCCGCCATTTAGTGAGAAGCTGAATGACGAACTAAGAGAAGTTAAAACTAGAATACGAATGTTAGACACATTATTGAGATGTTCTTTCGCAAGTCTAGAATATTGTAATCAAAGTCGTTTCTACTCGAAGTACCAAAAGCAGGTAGCATGCTAGCCTAGTGTGCCACCACCTGTAGTCAGTGTTTCTTGTGCCTAGGGATTGGGGTGGGTGTAGGGGAGCTCGTCGTGGTCCATGGGTTAGCGTGCTTGGCCTGTGGTCTGGGGTGCATGGGTTCGAGCCTTGATCAGTGAGTGATCAACTTTGGTGGGTGGTGGTGGTTCTTATCAACTTAATAGTTGTGCGACTAAAAAATTGGACAACTAAAAAAAGTTGCTCGAGGTCTCAGGTCCATTTTCTTTGTGTCATCCGAGAGAGAGAGAGAGAGAGAGAGAGAGAGAGAGAGAGAGAGAGAGAGAGAGAGAGAGAGAGAGAGAGAGAGAGAGAGAGAGAGGTGGGGGGGGGGAGGAAGGGGTTTGAAAACATGAATCAACATACGAGCAGGTAGAAATCGGTCCAAGCTTAGTGCGACTTGTATCAAGTGAAGGTCGTAAATACGCGTCTATTTAGAGCCGAGTTACGATGTGCGGGTGGCCTGGGTCCACCGCATCGTAGAAATACGAGCTCCGCGTAAGTTACAACCTCGGCGATGACGTCACAGGAGACGTGGAGGTCGGTCTCGAGTGTTTAAGAGTTATGGCTCAAGGGTGAGGTGAAGGGTGAGGTGGGTGTCCTGGTGGATAGTGTCATGGACTGACATCTCCATAGGGTCCCCGTTCGTGGATCTTCTTTATAGAAAGATCCGTGTGCACCTTTACCCCTTTGCTACGATAGTGCACGTTCAAAGACTTGGTTCGGAGTGTCGTCGGATGACTTTATTTGGCTGAGGGGCGTCGGTGGTAATGGGTTCGAGTCACCGGGGGAAAGGTATGTATTGTGTTCGCGTTTTCGATGTGATACAGTTAATGCACTGTGCAAGCTTGTTGGAATATTTGCGAAAGATGTGTTAAGCTGTTGCACTCGCATGTGCGTACACACACGTCGTGTGTGTGTGATTCACCATGGTCTTGGATCACGTGTTGGACTCGTGATCGACAGCTATTACCCTCCCGGATGAGAGCTCAGAGCTCATATATGACCGATCTATGGGTAATGCTGTGACCTTACAAGCACATAGACCTCCAACTCCCCGCCCACGAGAGCTGGAGTAACGACTTGCAGCGCAGTGATACTGAAATTCTTTCAGCCCTGGGCGGGATTCGAACACAGACCGCCGTAATGGCGGCCGGGAACCCTACCACTGCACCACGAGTCGTGTGTGCGTTTGTGTGTTTGTGTGTGTTTGTGTTTGCATGTATGTGTATGTGTGTGTATGTGTGTGTGTGTGTGTTTGTGAATATATATATACTGTTCGTGTATGAATACGCATTTATATTCATGTTTGTATATGTATGTTTATGGATATATGTGTGTATGAATTTGAATGCATGTATATTTGTGTGTGTTTATGAATATGTATGGGCCTATGTATATGTATAAATGCATATGTGTGTGTATGAACATGTATGTATGTATATGAATATGTATGCATGCGTGAATATGTGTGTGCATAAATATATAGTTGTGTATTTGTAGGTATAAATATATGTGCCTGTTCTGAAGGAGGAAGAGACAAAGTGGAAAGACAGAATGGCGCGAGACGG
>NC_134805.1:32741722-32744222 GCF_046742065.1 Oratosquilla oratoria
GTCAGCCCTCGTCAGGCCTTGTCAGCCCTCGTCAATCCTCATCAACCCTTGTTAACCCTTGTCGGTATTTGTCAGCCCTCTTCTACCCACGCCATCCCTCTTCGACTCTAGTCAGCCCTTGTCAGCCCTCATCAGCCCTAGTTCATCCTTTTCAACCCTCGTCAGCCCTCATCAGCCCTTGTCAACCATCGTTAGCCCTCATCAATATTAGTTAGCCCACTTCAGCCTTTGTCAACCCTCGTCAGCCTTCGTCGGCCATCGTCAGCCATCATTGACCCTCGTCAGCCCTCGTCAGCCCTCGGTGGCTCTCGTCAATCCTCGTAGGCCTTCGTCAACCCTCGTCAGCCATCGTCGGTCCTTGTCAGCTCTTGTCTACCCACGTCAGCCCTCGTCGGTTCTCTACCCATATCAGCCCTCGTCTACCTACGTAAGCCCTCGTCGATTCTAATCAGCCTTTGCTAACCCTCGTCAGCCCTCGTTAACCCTTGTCAGCCGTCGTCGGCCCTCATCAATTCTCGTCAACCCTCGTTAGGCCCCGTCGGTCCTCGTCAACCCTCGTTAGGCCCCGTCCGTCCTCGTCAGCCCTCGTCTACCCACGTCATCCCTCCTCGACTCTAGTCAGTTTTTGGTAACCTTCGTCAGCCCTCGTCAGGCCTCGTCAACCCACGTCAGCCCTCGTCGGCTCTCGTCAGCGTTCGTCGGTCCTTCTCACTTTTTGTAGGCCACCATTAGCCCATGTTAACCCTCGTAAGCATTCGTCAGCTCTCGTCAGCCCTCGTCAGCCTTTGTCAGCCCTCGTCGGCTCTCGTCAACCCTCGAAGGCCTTCGATAACCCTTGTCACCTCTCGTCGGTCCTCGTCAGCCCTCGTCTACCCACGTTAGCCCTCGTCGACTCTAGTCAGCCTTTGTCAATCCTCCTCAGCCCTCGTCGGTCCTCGTTAGCACTCGTAAAGTCCTCGTCAGCCCTCGTCGATCTACGTCAGCCCTCGTCAGCCCTCGTCATCCCTCGCTGGTCCTCGTCAGCCCTCGCCAACCCTCGTCAGCCCTCTTCGGCTCTTATTAGCTCCACGCCAACCTTCGTCAGCCTTCGTCGGTCCTCGACGTCAGCCCTCGTTGACTCTGGTCAGCCCTTAGCAACCATCGTCAGCCCTCGTCGGTCCTCGACGTCAGCCCTCGTTGACTCTGGTCAGCCTTTGGCAACCTTCGTCAGCCCTCGTCGGTCCTCGACGTCAGCCCTCGTTGACTCTGGTCAGCCTTTGGCAACCTTCGTCAGCCCTCGTTGGCCCTCATCAGGCATCGTCAACCCACCTGTTGGTCATCGTCATCCCTTGTCAACCCTCGACAGCCTTCGTTATCTCTCGTCAGCCCTCGTCAGCTTTCGGTCGCTCTCAGCCCTCGTCAGCCCTCATCAGTCCTCATCAACCCACGTCAGCCCTCGTCGGTTCTCGCCAGCAGTTGTAAGCCCTCGTCAGCCCCGTGCTTGCGGAGCCGAAGAAGAAGAAGAAAAGGAAGAAGATGAAGAAGAATAAGAGAGAATAATAGGAAGGAGAAGAACCAAAATAAGAAAAACAAGAAGAAGAAGAAGAAGGAGAAGAAGATGAGGGGCTGTAGAGGAAACGCTACTTCAAGACGAAGACTAACGTTTCATCGTTTTAATGTTTCACACTTTGTAACTTCATCCAATACATGGGAACGTTCCGATGACTTTGTGCGATTGATAAAGGTGTTGTCTCAAAGGATGGGTGCTCGCTTGGTAGTTATCATCTTCAAATGAGGCCAAACGCCAAGATCCCCATCTGCTTACTTCCAGACACGCTTCCATGCCAGTTAGCTTTAACCACTTCCATCCGGAAGCCTTTACTTCCTTCGTAACTAGATTATCTAATGTAGTCCTGGCGTAAATCTTGAGAGAGAGAGAGAGAGAGAGAGAGAGAGAGAGAGAGAGAGAGAGAGAGAGAGAGAGAGAGAGAGAGAGAAGTCCCGGACATGTCCCCGGATTGTTTCCTCTTTCGTCTACTTCCGGCCACTGTTCCCGTCACATGTCCGTTCCGTCAGTTCCCGGAGGTTTCCCGGAACCATTTCAGCGCACCTTTTTCCGGGCTCGCCTCGATTCTGGTACAATGTCCGGTGACTAAAAACACCTCCGGAGTTGAATCAGTGAATCAAGATACTCAGTCGGTCAACCCAAGTGCGTATAGGTGAGGAACCTACGCCAGGAGACGCCGAGTAGCCTCGGTCGAAGCCATCACTTTTGCCCTATGCGCTTGTACTGTTGGACCTGGTAACAGCCACAACTGGGAATCGGAGAGAGGCGCGGGACTCGAACCCACAACTAAGCGTATGCGAAACGCTTCCGAATGCTCCTACTCCAAAGTAATACCACAAAGAAATAAGTGACTCATCGACCTTTACTTTCCAGTACAAGTGCACCATTAGTTTTACTTTCCAGTAAAACTATGGAGAACATAAAGAAGTAGAGGCTGATGAAGGCTACTAGTTA
>NC_134805.1:32754222-32764222 GCF_046742065.1 Oratosquilla oratoria
AGGCAGCTCCGTATCCATCACCACCTGTCATCCCCATCCATCAAGTTCTCTAATCGTTTCTTAAAACAACTGATAGTTTCAGCGCTTACTACGTGGTTACTAAGTCTATTCCATTCGTCGACCACCCTATTAGTAAAGCAATTCTTGCCTATTTCCTTTTTAAAGGCAAGAATTAATAATAGGAAGCGAAAACATAGAATATTTATAGGAATAGGACTGTTATAGAATAGTTACTGGGACTTTAACCAAATGGGACATAATGACACATTTCAGCAAACGTCATAGCGGCAAAACTAAGAAGATTTAAAGCAACGATGGAGAAAACTAAGGTAAATCTATGCAAAGCCTTAGTAAAGCTCCTGAAAGAATATCAACCCGTACATCTCAACTCCCTATCAAAAACCCAGCTTCAGAAATTGAGAGCTTTCAAACTGTCTCCCCAGATTCGTCAGTGTTCAGACTTTACCATATCAAGAAACCATAGAGCACCATAGCACCGCCTGTTGTCATGTCTAAGCAGTCCAGCACCCCCATCTTGTTATTATTGGTTTACTAATAGGGTGGTCGATGAATGGAATAAACTTAGTAACCATGTAGTAAGCGCTGAAACTATCAGTTGTTTTAAAAAACGATTATACAACTTTATGGATGGGGATGACAGGTGGTGATGGATACGGAGCTGCCTAGTGTAGGCCTTATGGTCTCTTGCAGTCTCCTTTATTCTTATGTTCTTATGTAGAAGGATAAAAGAAAGTGAAGTGTACTGCTTGATGATTTATTTTCTTGATTCCTTAGAACTGAAACAAATTGACAGTTTTATTTGTAGAAGAAATAAGAACACCCTAGACAAATAGAATAACATGGAAAAAGTCAAATATGCACAACTGGGTAATCAGTGATACATATGTCTATGTAATTTGTGTGTGCATTACTTCCCAGCACCCCCTATAATTGATTTCAGCAGCCCTAGGGGGTGCCAGCACCTCAGGTTGGGAAACGTTGCTATAGAAGAAGAAGAAGAAGAAGAAGAAGAAAAAAAGCCCTTCAATATTATTCTACCGCTTGGCGAATTGAATATGGGAGACGCGGCTTAAGGAACCGGCGGCCCTAGAGACTAGAGAACTTGAAAAGTAAGCTAACTAAAGGGCCATTTACACGGTCAAACAGTTTGACAAACCCGGTGTATCAGACAAGTGTATGAAGTGATGTTTGACCATGTGAATGGGGTATTTGGTCGTCAAACACGTTTGTCGAACGTGTTTGACAACCAAATACCCTATTCACACGGTCAAACATCACTTCAAACACTTGTTTGACAAACCAGGTTCGTCAAACCGTTTGGCCGTCTAAATGCCCCTTAAAGGACAAGGAGCCCACTCAACGTTCAAAGCCCCAACTACAAAAATATACAGCTACCACCTTCACTGATTTTTTTTTTTTTTTTTTTTTTCTTTATCGACCCATAAGGGTGTCATTAAGCCTGGTGTAAAGTTGTTCATCTCTACGCTTTTTCGCTCTTGTTTCTTATACGTGTGGCTGATTAGTAAACACAATTGCACATTTATATACAGGCTAGGTGGCTTATCTCACTATATATGACAATGATATACAAGGGTTCGTCACCATTTTCCCAACCCACTGTACTTCCTTTCTGATTCAGTTCTTCCAAAAACTATCTTTATTTTCTTGTCTTTGACCAATCTTGTTTGATTTCACCGTATCGTTCAGTGCACAACATTCGTTAAATAATGTACAACTCTGTAACCGTAGAGCTTCTTTATATGAAATTAAATCAAAATGCTGTAGAACAATATAATCTGGGATACTGATAGTAATTAGGACATAATGGTAGGCTACATGAGTTTGTTGATATGACACTCGATAAACCTTGCAGAAATAAAGATTACAAAGGCGGAGCATACCGACAGGAGAACTTTTGGTTCATAACTAGGTCGGATGCGAAGAAAATTATAATAGATAAATAGATAAATAGAAATTATAATAAATAAAATAAATGTATAGGTATAGTTTAATAATAAACAAAAAGGTAAGTAGTAAATAATAAAAAATTGACATAACTAATAATAAATGAGAATCAAGCAAATGATAATAAAACAAACAATATAAAATAAATGAGTCATTACAGCATCTTGCTTAGGTTTTTATTAGAATTAATCTTAAAATAGAGCTTTACAAAATTGCATGAATTTAGTCATGTTCTTTAAAACGTATGTAAGAGCTATACAAAATATCCAAGGCTAATTATTATTGTTTTGAAATGCATATAAATTAATATATTCTTTCAATACCACATTCACTCTATGATGGGTCAACATATGTACTTCTATTACAGCAAGCTTAACTTCACAGCATAAATATATTAGCTCCACCGTACGTGGAGCTGTTCAAAATTTAATTAGCCATTTCACATGGACTTACAAGAACACCCAACTCTATAAGATGTATAGCATGAATACAAAATGATAATGTCTAATTATTATTGTTTTTAGAGACATATACTGTACAATTATTAATCACATGAATATATTTTTCAATTGCACAATGTAAGTATACGTATTATAATTGTTTATTAATATAAATATAATATATTTGCAATTTGTGGCATTACCTGAATTATATGAAAAAGAATATACAAAGTAATATATTAATAGGAATGACTTTAATTTTTTAAACCATTTTCTTTCGTTTTGTAACGTCATGAATACAAAATATCTAAGTCTAATGATTGTTTCTAAAAACATATACAGTTATTGATTACATAGATAATGTTCTTTCAATTGCACAAAATAATGATATGATTAGTTATTGAAAATATATATTTGCAATCTGTGTCATTACTTGAATTATATTGACAGGGCTAACTTTAATTTTTCAAACGTTTTTTTTTCTTCCTTTCACTCAGTAATGTGTATAAAAATTTAAATGCACATGTATTTAACCAGGTAGGTTTTGGTGTTCCAAATCAAACATGGAGTAGTATTTACGTTCACGATCTCTCAGGTTTTCTTTAACAAGTTGCAGTCCTCGACCTAGTTGTCAGAATGTGAGGGACAGTACTAGGGTGGTGTTCGTTGTCAACTGTCACAGCAGCCAGCAATTTGAATGTGGAGGAAGTTAAATAATAAACATACAGGTAAAAAATAAATAATAAACAAATACATATAACTAATAATAAATGAGAATCAAACAAATAATAATAGACTGATAAGTCAAGTACTATTCAAAAAATGAGTCATCACATCATCTTGTCTAGGTGTTTATCTAAATGAATCTTAAAAGAGAGCTTTACAAAATTTAGTGCTTAAGACGTGCGAAGCAGGTATACAAAATATCCAAGTCTTGGTTATTTAAGGTATCAGATGTACACTTAAAGTTTTCCTTAATTTTCAGAATAGGTATGCCGTCTGGATATGACTACACCTTATGTTTAGTTCATGCATTTCGTATATTGAATGATTAAGAGCTCCATTCAAACAGAGCTTTCCAAAATTTATTATATATCAAATACAATAATGCTGTAGGGAGTGTGTATAGCATGGATATAAAATATCTAAGTCTAATTATTTTTGTTTCTAGAGACATATACAATTATTGTTTGAATAAGTATTCTTCTTTCAATTGCACAATATAATAATGTTTTCTATAATTGGTTATTTAAACATATTTCATATATTTGGAATTTATGTCATTTCCTGAATTATATGAAATATATATACAAAGTAATATATTGACAGGCCTGACTTTAATTTTTCAAACCTTTTTGTTTTCTTTAGTAACGTCATGAATAAAAAATATCCAATTATTGTTTCTAGAAACATATACAATTATTGATTACATAAATAATATTCTTTCAATTGTACAAAATAACTATATAATTGGTTATTAAAATATATAATGTATTTGCAATCTGTATCATTGCCTGAATTATACAAGAAAAAATATACAATGTAATATATTGACAGGACTGACTTTAATATTTCAAACCTTTTTTTTTCTTTCTTGCATTTAGTAACCTGTGCATGAAAATTAAAATGTACAGGTATGTAATCAGGAAGATTCTGTTGTTCCAAAATTAAACATGGAGTAGCATTAATCTTCCCAATATTTCACGTCTTCTTTAACTAGTTGCAGTTTTCGTTTTCAATTATAATATAATAGTACTACTACTACTACTTCTACTACTACTACTACTACTACTACTACTACTACTACTACTACTACTAATTAGTTTATTTGGCATTGAATGAATATACGTGAAGTGCAAATAACGAAAAGAACACATAGTTCGAAATAACAATTACAAATGCCGAGGATATCACAAAAAAGCAATTTGAATACCGAGGATAACACACAAAAACAATTTGAATGTGGAGGAAGTCAAAGCATACCAGGCCAGGGTGACAGAGTTGTGAGGCGTAGTTAGAAAGAAAACGGGAGAGAAAACGGGAGACATGGGCTATAAGTTACTGGCAAATTTCAAATAAATAGATGGCGCCCCACTGAATGCCCAAGTGCTATAGCCTCTGTAGTCTACATTCTACAGATTTCTAGATAATTTTTTTTTTTTATCTATTTTTATTTCTATTTCTTATTTTCTATTTTTAGCCCGGTGATGGGTCGCTTCCACGCCAGGTCCAGGGCTGACGGTAACCAACGCGAACTATCGTTTTTCTCTTTTTTTTTTTTTTGCTCGTAATTAACGATACGCTAGAGTAATTTGTATACAGATTTAAAACCGGACTCTCTGAGGATTTTTTCTTTTTTCCTTTTGTTAATTGTATTTCGTGAGGACGCCTTTTCTAAATTTCAAGTAAACTTTCTTCTTTCTACTAGAAACTATTCAACATTCTCAAATCACGCTGATGTTATCCAGGTTGAAAACGTCCACCAAGAAAATATTTGTTTTTGTGTTAATTGTATTAGAAAAAATATAGGAAGCAATTTTGTGGCAGATTCTCTCTCTCTCTCTCTCTCTCTCTTCCTCCCTCTCTCTCTCTCTGTCTTTCTCTCTGTCTCTCCCCCCCCTCTCTCTCTCTCTCTCTGTCTTTCTCTCTCTCTGTCTTTCTCTCTGTCTCCCCCCCCCCTCTCTCTCTCTCTCTCTCTCTCTCTCTCTCTCTCCCTCTCTCCCTCTCTCCCTCTCTCCCTCTCTCTCATACACCCGATTCTGATCGATGACAGTATTGCCTCTAACCTCTCGCCGTTCCACCTCATGGGTTGGATGCTCTACATTTGTCTTTTAACTATTGTCTCCTGTTATTTACCTTCACTTCGCCAAATTCTTCATGTATGACCAACAGACTGATTGCCCAGAAATCCAACAGTACTCACTGTAGATATTACAAACACATTCCTGGGCTGTGCGCGTATTTTTAAAATCCCCCTTTAATATATCATGACATGAGTAGATATTTACATTTTTAACATGAACTATTTCACATTATTTCATAATGATCTAATAGCAAGAAATTGATCTGGATTACATGAAGAATTGTCACCCGGGAACGCCCATGAGTTCCCATCTGAACTGTCACCCTAGTACGCCGATTGTCAATAGTGGAATAAAGGTCTGATTGAATGAGTGACATGCTTATTGTGGTCAACCTTAACAATGGAAGAATCGCAAACCCAGAATGACCCACATGAAGAATTGTCACACTAGGATAGACCATGTGAAAATTGTCACCCTGTCGAAGTCTAGGGCGACGATTCTTCATGTGATCGTGTTTATATATGTGTGTGTCTATATGTACACACACACACACACACACACACACACACACACACACACACACACACACACACATATATATATATAAGTATATATAATATGTATTATATATATATGTATATATATATATATATATTACAAAGGATTACAAAGGCGGAGCATGCCGACAGGAGACCTTTTGATCCATATCTAGGTCGGATGCGAAAAAAAAATCATATTAATAATAAAATAATTAATAAAAGCTATAATAATGTAAATAACAAATAAACTACATGAATAAATGCATAGATATAGATAATAAACTAACAGGTAAATAGTAAATAATAATAAATTGACATATAACTAATAATTAATAAATGAAAATCAGACAGACAAATGATAACAAAACAAAAACAAATAACATAAGATAAATTATAATCATTACAGCATCTTAGGTAGTTATCTAAATGATTCTTAAAGCTTCGAACTGAACTACATTGCACTACCTGTGCAAGAAGTTTATTCCATTCATTAACTACACGGTTGGCAAAGTTGTTTCTACCCACTTCCAAATTGAATCTATTTCCGGACAGTTTGAGACCATTGTTTCTTGTCTGATTCTCATTCAATGTGAAAATTTGGTCACTTTTGATGTTGTCAATTCCCTTTAGAATCTAAAAGACCTGTATCAAGTCACCTCTGAGTCTACGCTTTTTTAAGGAAAACACATTCATGTGTTTTAGTCGATTTTCGTATGATTTATTTTTGATATTTGGAATCAGTTTTGTGGCTCGCCGTTGTACTTTTTCCAGTCTGTCAATGTCTTTAATGAGATTCGGTGACCATACGGAAACAGCATATTCCAAATGTGGACGAAGTAACGATTTATATAGCTTGTTAATGAGTGATGGACTTTTGAAATCAAAAGATCGCGCAATCAGTCCCAGAATCTTATTTGCTTTCTCAGAGGCTGAAATACACTGCTTGGATGATTTGAGGTCGTTACTAATAATTGCGCCGAGATTTTTTTCCCAATCCACTTTTGTTAACGAATTTCCAAATAACTTGTAATCGTACTTACTGTTATTTTTACGTATGTGCATTACCTTGCATTTACTTGTGTTAAATTCCATTAGCCACTTTTCAGACCATTGCTGTAATTTATCTAGATCTTTTTGAATATCTATTTGGTTTGAGTGATCATTTGCCACTCCGCACAGTTTTGTATCATCAGCAAATTTGGAAACAGTAGATTTTAGTCCATGGTCTATATCACTTATATATACTATGAATAGAAGTGGCCCAAGAACGGAACCCTGAGGAACTCCACTTGCAACACTTTTCCATCCAGAAGTTTTTCCATTTAAAACAACTCTCTGTTTTCGACCATTCAACCAATTACTAGTCCAACCTAATAGGCTACCACTTATTCCATGCAAAGCTAATTTAGTAAGTAGTCTTTCGTGTGGGACGGTATCAAATGCTTTTGCAAAGTCAAGATATATTAAATCTATATTGTTTCTTCTGTCATAATTCGAGATAACTGTGTTGTAGAATTCGAGTAAGTTAGTCACGCAAGAACGTTTCCGTCTGAAACCATGCTGGCTATCATTTATCAAACGGCTACTTTCTAAATGATGTTCAATAGCATCTCTGATGATAGTTTCCATTATTTTTCCTACGATTGAAGTCAAACTTATAGGCCTATAGTTGTTTAGTTTCTTTTTGTCACCTTTTTTGAATATGGGAGTAACGTTAGCTAGCTTCCATTCTCTTGGAACATCTCCAGATATGATGGATTTCTTGAAAATAATTTCTAATGGAAAAACGATCTCGTTTTTCATTTCCTTTAAGATCCTTGGATGCCAACCGTCAGGCACTGGTGTTTTATTAACTTTGAGTGTGTCTATACACCTTTTAATTTTTTCTTTTGTTATATTTGCCGTAGTAAGTTTACCCCAGACTTTTCACAGGTTTCAGTTTGGAATTAACCTTGAAGTGTTTCGTTTACGAATACTGAGCTAAAATAATTGTTTAAGATATTACACATTCCTTCATTTGAATATTCAAGTTGACCGTCAGCAGATAATAGTGGACCAATGTGATTCCTAACCTTTTTATCTCTATTGTATATGTATATACATGTATATATATATATATATATATATATGTATATATTATATATACATATATCTATAGATATATGTATATATTATATATACATATATATATATGTATATATTATATATATACATATATTTATATATATGTATATATTATATATATATACATATATTTATATATTTGTATATATTATATATATACATATATTTATATATTTGTATATATTATATATATATATTTATATATATATGTATATATATACATGTATATATATGTATATACATGTATATATACATGTATATATATACATATGTATATATATATACATGTATATATATATGTATATATATATATATATGTATGTATATATAGATATATACATATATATACATATTTATAGATATATACATATATATATATACATATATACATAATATATATATATATATATATGTATATATACATATATATATATATATATATATATATATATAGATATATTTTTTCAACCACAAATAAATTTCAATTCCATGCCATCGTAATCGAGACTGAGAGTCGCGCGAAGGAGGCATCCGTTGGAAATCGAAACGTGGACGAGCCGAGGATTCGTGCCCAGCTAACCCGTAACAAAGTTACAGTGACGTAAACCAATAGGCTATCAAGGGAGATATAAGTTGAGAACGACTTTCTTATATTTGTATGCTCGAATTACCTACGCCGACACGAAATATCGCGTTCAACCCACCTCCGCCATGATAGAGTATTGGATAGTACATACCATTCAGTGTGTATGTATAAACTTTACCACGCGCACATAATAGACAAACAGGTAAATAGTAAATAATAAACAAATACATAACTAATGATAAATGAGAATCAAATAATGATAAACAGAAAATAACAAAACAATGTAAAATAAATGAGTCATCACAGCATCTGCCTAGGTGTTTATCTAAATGAATCTTAAAATAGAGCTTCACATAATTGCATAAATCTAGTCGTGCTTAAGATGTGCGTAGCAGCTATACAAAAGATCGTCTGGCTTATTATTTTTCAGATGTACACTTAATACTTTAATTCATTATCACAATTATAATGCCATCTGGATAGCATATTTGTCAAACCAATTATTTAATATAATACTTAATCATGAGCCCTATCCTAATAGGGCTTTTCAAAATTTATATATAATATTTTGAATAATTGCAGACAACCATGTATAGTGTCTATAAAAAATATCTAAGTCTAATTATTATTGTTTCTAGAGACATATACAACTATTTTTTAATTAAGCAGTATTCTTTCAATTACATAATATAATAACATTTTCTATAATTTGCTATTTAGATATATGTTATATTTATTTTGAATTTGTGTTATTACCTGACTTATATAAAATATGTATACAATTTAATATATTAACAGGACTGACTTTAATTTTCCAAACCTTTTCTTCATTACTAACATCATGAATACAAAATTTCTAATTATTGTTTCTAGGCATATACAATTATTGATTATAAGAATAATATTCTTTCAATTACACAAAATAATTATATTATAATTGGTTATTAAAATATATATTTGCAATCTGTGTCATTAGCTGAATTATATAAGAAAAGATATACAAAATAATATATTGACCGGACTGACTTTAATTTTTCAAACCTATTTTTCCTTTCTTACATTTAGTAATCTGTGCACGAAAATTAAAATGCACAGGTATGCAATCAGGAAGATTCTGTTGCTCCAGAATTAAACAT
This sequence comes from Oratosquilla oratoria, assembly GCF_046742065.1. Taxonomy (NCBI): domain Eukaryota; kingdom Metazoa; phylum Arthropoda; class Malacostraca; order Stomatopoda; family Squillidae; genus Oratosquilla; species Oratosquilla oratoria. The sequence goes on from NC_134805.1 coordinate 32,763,838, forward strand.
GGAGTAGCATTAGCCTGTCCGATATTTCAGGTTTTCTTTAACAAGTTGTAGTCCACGATCCAGGGTGGTGTTCGTTGTCAATAATAATAATAATAATAATAATAATAATAATAATAATAATAATAATAATAATAATAATAATAATTAGTTTATTTGGCATTGAATCAATATACATGAAGTGCAAGTAACGAAAAGAACACATAGTTCGAAATAACAATTCCAAATGCTGAGAATATGACAAAAAAAGCAATTTGAATGCCGAGGATAATACAGAAAAGCAATTTGAACGTGGAGGAAGTCAAAACATACCAGGCCAGGGTGACAGAGGTGTGAGACGTAGTTAGAGAGAAAACGGGAGAGAACAGGAGATGCTGGTAAATTCTAA
>NC_134805.1:32769222-32784222 GCF_046742065.1 Oratosquilla oratoria
GAGAAAACGGGAGAGAACAGGAGATGCTGGTAAATTCTAAACAAATAGCTGGCGCGCAATTGAATGCCCATGTCCCCAAGTGCCTCTAGCCTACAGTCTACAAATTTCTAGATTTTTATTTTTTTATTTATTTTTTCTTTAGTTATTTTTTATTTTTATTTCTTTATTTTTTTTTAGCCCGGTGATGGGTCGCTTCCACGTTTTTTTCCCGTAATTAACGATACGTTACAGTAATCTGTAGACAGATTTACAAACAGGACTATCTAAGGATTTTTTTTCTTTTTACTTTTTGTTAATTGTATTTCGTAAGGACGCCTTTTCTAAATTTCAAGCAAACTTTCTCCTTTCTACTAGAAACTATTCAACATTCTCAAATCACGCTGATGTCATCTAGGTTGAAAACGTCCACCAAGGAAATATTTGTTTTTATGTTAATCGTATTAGAAAAAATATAGGAAGCAATTTTGTGGCAGATATCTCTCTCTCTCTCTCTCTCTCTCTCTCTCTCTCTCTCTCTCTCTCTCTCTCTCTCTCTCTCTCTCTCTCTCTCTCTCTCATCATACACCCGATTCTGATCGATGTCAGTACTGCCTCTAACCTTTCGCCGTTCCACCTCATGGGTTGGATGTTCTGAATTTGTCTTTTAACTATTGTCTCCTGTTATTTACCTTCACTTCGCCAAATTCTTCATGTATGACCAACAGACTGATTGCCCAGAAATCCAACAGTACTCACTGTAGATATTACAAACACATTCCTGGGCTGTGCGCGTATTTTTAAAATCCCCCTTTAATATATCATGACATGATTAGATATTTACATTTTTACATGAACTATTTCACATTATTTCATAATGATCTAATAGCAAGAAATTTATCTGGATTACATGAAGAATTGTCACCCGGGAACGCCCATGAGTTCCCATCTGAACTGTCACCCTAGTACGCCGATTGTCAATAGTGGAATAAAGGTCTGATTGAATGAGTGACATGCTTATTGTGGTCAACATTAGCAATGGAAGAATCGCAAACCCAGAATGACCCACATGAAGAATTGTCACACTAGGATAGCCCATGTGAAAATTGTCACCCTGTCGAAGTCTAGGGCGACGATTCTTCATGTGATCGTGTTTATATATGTGTGTGTCTATATGTACACACACACACACACACACACACACACACACACACACACATATATATATATATATATATATATATATGTATATATAATATATATGTATTATATATATATGCATATATAATATATATATGTATTATATATAAATGTATATATATATATTACAAAGGATTACAAAGGCGGAGCATGCCGACAGGAGACCTTTTGATCCATATCTAGGTCGGATGCGAAAAAAAGAAATCATATTAATAATAGAATAATAAATAATAAAAACTATAATAATTTAAATAACAAATAAACTACATGAATAAATGCATATATATAGTTAGATAATAAACAAACAGGTAAATAGTAAATAATAATAAATTGACATGTAACTAATAATAAATGAAAATCAGACAGACAAATGATAACAAAACAAAAACAAATAACATAAGATAAATTATAATCATTACAGCATCTTAGGTAGTTATCTAAATGATTCTTAAAGCTTCGAACTGAACTACATTGCACTACCTGTGCAAGAAGTTTATTCCATTCATTAACTACACGGTTGGCAAAGTTGTTTCTACCCACTTCCAAATTGAATCTATTTCCGGACAGTTTGAGACCATTGTTTCTTGTCTGATTCTCATTCAATGTGAAAATTTGGTCACTTTTGATGTCAATTCCCTTTAGAATCTAAAAGACCTGTATCAAGTCACCTCTGAGTCTACGCTTTTTTAGGGAAAACACATTCATGTGTTTTAGTCGATTTTCGTATGATTTATTTTTGATATTTGGAATCAGTTTTGTGGCTCACCGTTGTACTTTTTCCAGTCTGTCAATGTCTTTAATGAGATTCGGTGACCATACGGAAACAGCATATTCCAAATGTGGACGAAGTAACGATTTATATAGCTTGTTAATGAGTGATGGACTTTTGAAATCAAAAGATCGCGCAATCAGTCCCAGAATCTTATTTGCTTTCTCAGAGGCTGAAATACACTGCTTGGATGATTTGAGGTCGTTACTGATAATTACGCCGAGATCCTTTTCACTATCCACTTTTGTTAACGAATTTCCAAATAACTTGTAATCGTACTTACTGTTATTTTTACGTATGTGCATTACCTTGCATTTACTTGTGTTAAATTCCATTAGCCACTTTTCAGACCATTGCTGTAATTTATTTAGATCTTTTTGAATATCTATTTGGTTTGAGTAATCATTTGCAACTCCGCACAGTTTTGTATCATCAGCAAATTTGGAAACAGTAGATTTTAGTCCATGGTCTATATCACTTATATATACTATGAATAGAAGTGGCCCAAGAACGGAACCCTGAGGAACTCCACTTGCAACACTTTTCCATCCAGAAGTTTTTCCATTTAAAACAACTCTCTGTTTTCGACCATTCAACCAATTACTAGTCCAACCTAATAGGCTACCACTTATTCCATGCAAAGCTAATTTAGTAAGTAGTCTTTCGTGTGGGACGGTATCGAAAGCTTTTGCAAAGTCTAGATATATTAAATCTATATTGTTTCTTTTGTCATAATTCGAGATAACTGTGTTGTAGAATTCGAGTAAGTTAGTCACGCAAGAACGTTTCCGTCTGAAACCATGCTGGCTATCATTTATCAAACGGCTACTTTCTAAATGATGTTCGATAGCATCTCTGATGATAGTTTCCATTATTTTTCCTACGATTGAAGTCAAACTTATAGGCCTATAGTTGTTTAGTTTCTTTTTGTCACCATTTTTGAATATGGGAGTAACGTTAGCTAGCTTCCATTCTCTCGGAACATCTCCAGATATGATGGATTTCTTGAAAATAATTTCTAATGGAAAAACGATCTCATTTTTCATTTCCTTTAAGATTCTTGGATGCCAACCGTCAGGCCCTGGTGTTTTATTAACTTTGAGTTTGTCTATACACCTTTTAATTTTTTCTTTTGTTATATTTGCCGTAGTAAGTTTACCCCAGACTTTTCACAGGTTTCAGTTTGGAATTCACTTTGAGGTGTTTCGTTTACGAATACTGAGCTTAAATAATTATTTAAGATATTACACATTCCTTCATTTGAATATTCAAGTTGACCGTCAGCAGATAATAGTGGACCAATGTGATTCCTAACCTTTTTATCTCTAATTTATATATATATATATATATATATATATATATGTATATATATGTATATATATATATGTTTATATGTATATGTATATATAAATACATATGTACATATATATGTATATACATATGTATATATATATACATATGTATATATATATATGTATATATAGATATATACATATATATACATTATATATACATATATATATGTATATATATATTTGTATATATATATATATATACATATATATATGTATATATATACATATATATGTATATATATACATATATATATATGTATATATACATATATGTATATATATATACATATATATATGTATATATACATATATATATATATAAATATATATCTTTTTCAACCACAAATAACTTTTAATTCCATGCCGTCGCAATCGAGACTGAGAGTCGCTCGAAGGAGGCATCCGTTGGAAATCGAAACGTGGACGAGCCGAGGATTCGTGCCCAGCTAACCCGTAACAAAGTTACAGTGACGTAAACCAATAGGCTATCAAGGGAGATATAAGTTGAGTACGACTTTCTTATATTTGTATGCTCGAATTACCTACGCCGACACGAAATATCGCGTTCAACCCACCTCCGCCATGATAGAGTATTGGATAGTACATACCATTCAGTGTGTATGTATAAACTTTACCACGCGCACATAATAGACAAACAGGTAAATAGTAAATAATAAACAAATACATATAACTAATGATAAATGAGAATCAAATAATGATAAACAGAAAATAACAAAACAATATAAAATAAATGACAGTCATCACAGCATCTTGCCTAGGTGTTTATCTAAATGTATCTTAAAATAGAGCTTCACATAATTGCATAAATCTAGTCGTGCTTTAGACGTGCGTAGCAGCTATACAAAAGATCTTCTGGCCTTATTTTCAGATGTACACTTAATATTTTCATTCATTATCACAACTATTATGCCATCTGGGTAGCATATTTGTCTAACCATTAATTTAATATATTACTTAGTTATGAGCCCTATCCTTATAGGGCTTTACAAAATTTTATAAATATATTTTAAATAATTGCAATGCAGCGAAATATGTATAGTAACTATAAAAAATATCTAAGTCTAATTATTATTGTTTCTAGAGACATATACAATTATTTTTTAACTAAGCAGTATTCTTTCAATTACATAATATAATAATATTTTCTATAATTTGTTATTTAGATATATGTTATATTTATTTTGAATTTGTGTTATTACCTGACTTATATAAAATATGTATACAATTTAATATATTAAAAGGACTGACTTTAATTTTCCAAACCTTTTTTCATTACTAACATCATGAATACAAAATTTCTAATTATTGTTTCTAGGCATATACAATTATTGATTATATGAATAATATTCTTTCAATTACACAAAATAATTATATTATAATTGGTTATTAAAATATATATTTGCAATCTGTGTCATTAGCTGAATTATATAAGAAAAGATATACAAAATAATATATTGACCGGACTGACTTTAATTTTTCAAACCTATTTTTCCTTTCTTACATTTAGTAATCTGTGCACGAAAATTAAAATGCACAGGTATGCAATCAGGAAGATTCTGTTGTTCCAAAATTAACCATGGAGTAGCATTAGCCTGTCCGATATTTCAGGTCTTCTTTAACAAGTTGTAGTCCACGATCCAGGGTGGTGTTCGTTGTCAATAATAATAATAATAATAATAATAATAATAATAATTAGTTTATTTGGCATTGAATCAATATACATGAAGTGCAAGTAACGAAAAGAACACATAGTTCGAAATAACAATTCCAAATGCTGAGAATATGACAAAAAAAGCAATTTGAATGCCGAGGATAATACAGAAAAGCAATTTGAACGTGGAGGAAGTCAAAGCATACCAGGCCAGGGTGACAGAGGTGTGAGACGTAGTTAGAGAGAAAACGGGAGAGAACAGGAGATGCTGGTAAATTCTAAACAAATAGCTGGCGCGCAATTGAATGCCCATGTCCCCAAGTGCCTCTGTAGCCTACATTCTACAAATTTCTAGATTTTTCTTTTTTTCTTTATTTTTTCTTTAGTTATTTTTTATTTTTTATTTCTTTATTTTTTTTTAGCCCGGTGATGGGTCGCTTCCACTTTTTTTTTTTTCGTAATTAACGATATGTTACAGTAATCTGTAGACAGATTTACAAACAGGACTATCTAAGGATTTTTTTCTTTTTTCTTTTTGTTAATTGTATTTCGTAAGGACGCCTTTTCTCTCTCTCTCTCTCTCTCTCTCTCTCTCTCTCTCTCTCTCTCTCTCTCTCATCATACACCCGATTCTGATCGATGTCAGTACTGCCTCTAACCTTTCGCCGTTCCACCTCATGGGTTGGATGTTCTGAATTTGTCTTTTAACTATTGTCTCCTGTTATTTACCTTCACTTCGCCAAATTCTTCATGTATGACCAACAGACTGATTGCTTAGAAATCCAACAGTACTCACTGTAGATATTACAAACACATTCCTGGGCTGTGCGCGTATTTTTAAAATCCCCCTTTAATATATCATGACATGATTAGATATTTACATTTTTACATGAACTATTTCACATTATTTCATAATGATCTAATAGCAAGAAATTTATCTGGATTACATGAAGAATTGTCACCCCGGAACGCCCATGAGTTCCCATCTGAACTGTCACCCGAGTACGGCGAATGTCAATAGTGGAATAAAGGTCTGATTGAATGAGTGACATGCTTATTGTGGTCAACATTAACAATGGAAGAATCGCAAACCCAGAATGACCCACATGAAGAATTGTCACACTAGGATAGCCCATGTGAAAATTGTCACCCTGTCGAAGTCTAGGGCGACGATTCTTCATGTGATCGTGTTTATATATGTGTGTGTCTATATGTACACACACACACACACACACACACACACACATATATATATATATATATATATATATATATATATGTATATGTATATATAATATATATGTATTATATATATGCATATATAATATATATATGTATCATATATAAATGTATATATATATATATTACAAAGGATTACAAAGGCGGAGCATGCCGACAGGAGACCTTTTGATCCATATCTAGGTCGGATGCGAAAAAAAGAAATCATATTAATAATAAAATAATAAATAATAAAAACTATAGTAATTTAAATAACAAATAAACTACATGAATAAATGCATAGATATAGTTAGATGATAAACAAACAGGTAAATAGTAAATAATAATAAATTGACATATAACTAATAATAAATGAAAATCAGACAGACAAATGATAACAAAACAAAAACAAATAACATAAGATAAATTATAATCATTACAGCATCTTAACCTGTTATCTAAATGATTCTTAAAGCTTCGAACTGAACTACATTGCACTACCTGTGCAAGAAGTTTATTCCATTCATTAACTACACGGTTGGCAAAGTTGTTTCTACCCACTTCCAAATTGAATCTATTTCCGGACAGTTTGAGACCATTGTTTCTTGTCTGATTCTCATTCAATGTGAAAATTTTGTCACTTTTGATGTTGTTAATTCCCTTTAGAATCTTAAAGACCTGTATCAAGTCACCTCTGAGTCTACGCTTTTTTAGGGAAAACACATTCATGTGTTTTAGTCGATTTTCGTATGATTTATTTTTGATATTTGGAATCAGTTTTGTGGCTCGCCGTTGTACTTTTTCCAGTCTGTCAATGTCTTTAATGAGATTCGGTGACCATACGGAAACAGCATATTCCAAATGTGGACGAAGTAACGATTTATATAGCTTGTTAATGAGTGATGGACTTTTGAAATCAAAAGATCGCGCAATCAGTCCCAGAATCTTATTTGCTTTCTCAGAGGCTGAAATACACTGCTTGGATGATTTGAGGTCGTTACTGATAATTACGCCGAGATCCTTTTCACTATCCACTTTTGTTAACGAATTTCCAAATAACTTGTAATCGTACTTACTGTTATTTTTACGTATGTGCATTACCTTGCATTTACTTGTGTTAAATTCCATTAGCCACTTTTCAGACCATTGCTGTAATTTATTTAGATCTTTTTGAATATCTATTTGGTTTGAGTAATCATTTGCAACTCCGCACAGTTTTGTATCATCAGCAAATTTGGAAACAGTAGATTTTAGTCCATGGTCTATATCACTTATATATACTATGAATAGAAGTGGCCCAAGAACGGAACCCTGAGGAACTCCACTTGCAACACTTTTCCATCCAGAAGTTTTTCCATTTAAAACAACTCTCTGTTTTCGACCATTCAACCAATTACTAGTCCAACCTAATAGGCTACCACTTATTCCATGCAAAGCTAATTTAGTAGTCTTTCGTGTGGGACGGTATCAAAAGCTTTTGCAAAGTCAAGATATATTAAATCTATATTGTTTCTTCTGTCATAATTCGAGATAACTGTGTTGTAGAATTCGAGTAAGTTAGTCACGCAAGAACGTTTCCGTCTGAAACCATGCTGGCTATCATTTATCAAACGGCTACTTTCTAAATGATGTTCGATAGCATCTCTGATGATAGTTTCCATTATTTTTCCTACGATTGAAGTCAAACTTATAGGCCTATAGTTGTTTGGTTTCTTTTTGTCACCTTTTTTGAATATGGGAGTAACGTTAGCTAGCTTCCATTCTCTTGGGACATCTCCAGATATGATGGATTTCTTGAAAATAATTTCTAATGGAAAAACGATCTCATTTTTCATTTCCTTTAAGATTCTTGGATGCCAACCGTCAGGCCCTGGTGTTTTATTAACTTTGAGTTTGTCTGTACACCTTTAAATTTTTTCTTTTGTTATATCTACCGTAGTAAGTTTACCCCAGACTTTTCACAGGTTTCAGTTTGGAATTCACTTTGAGGTGTTTCGTTTACGAATACTGAGCTATAATAATTATTTAAGATATTACACATTCCTTCATTTGAATATTCAAGTTGACCGTCAGCAGATAATAGTGGACCAATGTGATTCCTAACCTTTTTATCTCTAATGTATATATATATATATATATATATATATATATATATATATATATATTATATATATACATATATCTATATATGTATATATTATATATATACATATATCTATATAAGTATATATTATATATATACATATATCTATATATATGTATATATTATATATATACATATATCTATATATGTATATATTATATATATATATATTTATATACATATGTATATATATACATATGTATATATATATATATGTATATACATATGTATATATATACATATGTATATATATATATATATGTATATATAGATATATACATATATATATATACATATACATATATACCGGTATATATACATATACTTAATATATATATATATATATATATATGAGTGTATAATATATATACATATATATATACATATATATGTATAATATATATATATATATATATATATATATATATATATATATATCTTTTTCAACCACAAATAACTTTTAATTCCATGCCGTCGCAATCGAGACAGAGTCGCTCGAAGGAGGCATCCGTTGGAAATCGAAACGTGGACGAGCCGAGGATTCGTGCCCAGCTAACCCGTAACAAAGTTACAGTGACGTAAACCAATAGGCTATCAAGGGAGATATAAGTTGAGTACGACTTTCTTATATTTGTATGCTCGAATTACCTACGCCGACACGAAATATCGCGTTCAACCCACCTCCGCCATGATAGAGTATTGGATAGTACATACCATTCAGTGTGTATGTATAAACTTTCCCACGCGCACATAATAGACAAACAGGTAAATGGTAAATAATAAACAAATACATATAACTAATGATAAATGAGAATCAAATAATGATAAACAGAAAATAACAAAACAATATAAAATAAATGAGTCATCACAGCATCTTGCCTAGGTGTTTATCTAAATGAATCTTAAAATAGAGCTTCACATAATTGCATAAATCTAGTGCTTAAGACGTGCGTAGCAGCTATACAAAAGATCTTCTGGCTTATTAATTTTCAGATGTACACTTAATATTTTCATTCATTATCACTATTAGTATGCCATCTGGGTAGCATATTTGTCTAACCATTAATTTAATATATTACTTAGTTATGAGCCCTATCCTTATAGGGCTTTTCAAAATTTTATAAATATATTTTAAATAATTGCATAGTAACGTAATATGTATAGTAACTATAACAAATATCTAAGTCTAATTATTATTGTTTCTAGAGACATATACAATTATTTTTTAACTAAGCAGTATTCTTTCAATTACATAATATAATAATATTTTCTATAATTTGTTATTTAGATATATGTTATATTTATTTTGAATTTGTGTTATTACCTGACTTATATAAAATATGTATACAATTTAATATATTAAAAGGACTGACTTTAATTTTCCAAACCTTTTTTCATTACTAACATCATGAATACAAAATTTCTAATTATTGTTTCTAGGCATATACAATTATTGATTATATGAATAATATTCTTTCAATTACACAAAATAATTATATTATAATTGGTTATTAAAATATATATTTGCAATCTGTGTCATTAGCTGAATTATATAAGAAAAGATATACAAAATAATATATTGACCGGACTGACTTTAATTTTTCAAACCTATTTTTCCTTTCTTACATTTAGTAATCTGTGCACGAAAATTAAAATGCACAGGTATGCAATCAGGAAGATTCTGTTGTTCCAAAATTAACCATGGAGTAGCATTAGCCTGTCCGATATTTCAGGTCTTCTTTAACAAGTTGTAGTCCACGATCCAGGGTGGTGTTCGTTGTCAATAATAATAATAATAATAATAATAATAATAATAATAATAATAATAATAATAATTAGTTTATTTGGCATTGAATCAATATACATGAAGTGCAAGTAACGAAAAGAACACATAGTTCGAAATAACAATTCCAAATGCCGAGGATATGACAAAAAGAAAAGCAATTTGAATGCCGAGGATGATGCAGAAAAGCAAATTGAATGTGGAGGAAGTCAAAGCATACCAGGCCAGGGTGACAGAGGTGTGAGGCATAGTTAGAGAGAAAACGGGAGAGAACAGGAGATGCTGGTAAATTCTAAACAAATAGCTGGCGCGCAATTGAATGCCCATGTCCCCAAGTGCCTCTGTAGCCTACATTCTACAGATTACTAGATTTTTATTTTTTCCTGATTTTTTATTTATTTGCTATTTTTATTTTATATATTTTATTTTTTTCATTTTTGCATTCTTTTATTTATTTATTTTTTTTTAGCCCGGTGATGGGTCGCTTCCACGTTTTTTTTTTTTTCGTAATTAACGATACGCTACAGTAATCTGTAGACAGATTTACAAACAGGACTATCTGATTTTTTTTTTTTGTTAATTGTATTTCGTGAGGACGCCTTTTCTAAATTTCAAGCAAACTTTCTCCTTTCTACTAGAAACTATTCATCATTCTCAAATCACGCTAATGTTATTTAGGTTGAAAACGTCCACCAAGGAAATATTTGTTTTTATGTTAATCATATTAGAAAAAATGTTGGAAGCAATTTTGTGGCAGATCTCTCTCTCTCTCTCTCTCTCTCTCTCTCTCTCTCTCTCTCTCTCTCTCTCTCTCTCTCTCTCTCTCTCTCTCTCTCTCTCTCTCTCTCTCTCATCATACACCCGATTCTGATCGATGTCAGTATTGCCTCTAACCTTTCGCCGTTCCATCTCATGGGTTGGATGTTCTGAATTTGTCTTTTAACTATTGTCTCCTGTCATTTACCTTCACTTCGCCAAATTCTTCATGTATGACCAACAGACTGATTGCGCAGAAATCCAACAACACTGTAGATATTACAAACACATCCTTGGGCTGTGCGCGTATTTTTAAAACCCCCCTTTAAAATATCATGACATGATTAGATATTTACATTTTTACATGAACTATTTCACATTATTTCATAATGATCTAATATCAAGAAATTTATCTGGATTACATGAAGAATTGTCACCCCGGAACGCCCATAAGTTCCCACCTGAACAACTGTCACCCCAGTACGCCGATTGTCAACAGTGGAATAAATATCTGATTGAATTGCTTATTGTGATCAACATTAACAATGGAAAAATCGCAAACCCAGAATGACCCACATGAAGAATTGTCACACTGTGATAGCCCATGTGAAAATTGTCACCCTGTCGAAGTCTAGGGTGACGATTCTTCATGTGATCGTGTTTACATGTGTCTATATGTATATATATATATATATATATATATATATGTATATTATATATGTATGTATATTATATATGTATGTATATTATATATGTATGTATATCATATATGTATGTATATCATATATGTATGTATATCATATATGTATGTATATTATATATATGTATGTATATTATATATATATATGTATATTATATATATATATATATGTATATATATATATGTATATTATATATATATATGTATATTATATATATGTATATTATATATATATGTATATTATATATATGTATATTATATATATAATATATATATATATTTATATATATATATATATATGTATATTATATATATATGTATATTATATATATATGTATATTATATATATATGTATATTATATATATATGTATATTATATATATATGTATATTATATATGTATATTATATATATATGTATATTATATATATGTATATTATATATATGTGTATTATATATATGTATATTATATATATGTATATTATATGTATATTATATATATGTATATTATATATATGTATATTATATATATGTATATTATATATATGTACATTATATATATATATATATATATATATATATGTATATATATGTATATCTATATATATGTATATATATATATATATGTATATTATATATGTATGTATATAATATATGTATGTATATTATACATATATGTATATTATACATATATGTATATTTTATATAATGTATATTATACATATGTATATTATATATAATGTATATTATATATAATGTATATTATATATATATATGTATATTCATATATATATGTATATATGTATATATATATATGTATATATATATATATATATATATATATATATAAAATATCTTTTTCAACCTGAAATCACTTTTAATTCCATGCCATCACAATTGAGACTGAGAGTCGCTTGAAGGAGGCATCCGTTGGAAATTGAAACGTGGACGAGCCGAGGATTCGAACCCAGCTAACTCGTAACAAAGTTGCAGTTATATAACTTGATAAACAGAAAATAACACATACATACATACATATACCAATGCTTTTTCTCCCTTACTAGGGAGGTAGCCAAAAAGGAAAAGGCATAAAATCGTTCCCACCCATTCCATCCCTGAATACACTCCACACCCCTCCACCCTCCCTCTTATCTTAGCACCTCCTGGATGACGGGCCATCTCTGTACCTTGTCCACTGCCCTGGGTCAGAAGCGGTGTCGCAAGACACAGCACATCCACAGCAAGGCCGTTTCATTAAATCGGCGACCCCCCCCTCTCCGTCCCCCCATGCATAAAAGGAGAGGACGGGGAGAAATCCCTTCGGGCTGCGTCAAATTTTGCTCACACATACTACCTCACCCCCCATCCCCCCGCCCATTCCACCTCATGCATCACAACATCATCCATATACAACCATTCTCCATTCACCCCTGTCTTCTGTCCTCTCCCGTCCTTCCCCAACAGACATTCCCCTCTTCCCCAAAGCCCCCTTCAACCCATCCAGCCACCTCATTCTAGGACGTCCCCTCATGTTCACTCCCTCCACATCTGCTTTTCATACCTCTTTTACTAGTCTTTCTTCACTCATTCTTTCCATGTGTCCAAACCATCCTAATACTCTTTCATCAACCCTATCCCCCAACTCCCTTTCCACCCCCATTCTTCTCCTCATCTCCTTATTTCTCACTCTGTCTAGCCTAGTAACCCCCATCATACTTCTCAGACACCTCATCTCAAACACATTCAAACTCCTTCTCTCTTCCTCTCTTATGTTCCATGTTTCTGCCCCATACAGTGCTGTTGGCACAATCACTCCTTCATACAGTCTCCAAAGGATTACAAAGGCGGAGCATGCCGACAGGAGACCTTTTGGTCCATATCTAGGTCTCCTCTTGGCATCCATTCCCAAATGTCTATTCCTCATTACACTCTTCAATCGACCAAGGCATTTACTCACTTCTCTCAATCTACATTCTCCCTCCACCTTCAATCCACCTTTTCCTGCCACATTTGCACCCAAGTATCTAAAACTATCCACTTCCTCCAGTCGCTCTCCCTTAATGCTCACCTCCAGTCTACTGCCACTTTCACCCCTTGTACATCTCATCACCTTACTTTTACCCACATTTATCTTTAGCTTTCTTCTATCACATACTCTCCTAAACTCTGTCACCAACTTCCTCAGTCCCTCCTCCGATCCTGCCACAAGCGCAGTGTCGTCAGCAAACAACAGCTGGCTCACCTCCCACTTTTCTCCATTTTCTTTAACCATCTCCAATCCCTTTCCCACTACCCTTGCATTTACCTCTCGCACCACCCCATCCATGTATAAGTTGAACAGCCAGGGCGACATAACGCATCCTTGACGAAGTCCCACCTTTACCTCGAACCACTCATTCTCTCCATTTCTAATCCTAACACAAGGTCTACTACTCTCATAAAAACTCTTGACAGCTCCTAGAAGCTTTGCTCCTATCCCATATATCTGCATAACCTCCCACAGTGCCTTTCTGTCTACCCTATCGAGCCTTTTCCAGATCCATAAAAGCCCAAAAAAACATCCTACCCCTTTCCTATAGCTATCTCACATATCTGTCTTACCACAAAGATCTGATCTACACAACCTCTACCCGTCCTAAATCCACACTGTTCCTCACCAATTACTCTCTCTGTTCCTCTCCTAATCCTCTCAATCAAGATCCTCCCATAAGCCTTCCCAACTACACTTAACAAGCTAATCCCTCTGAAACTACTACATTCACACTTGTTCCCTTGTAAAGTGGAACTATACAGGCACTCCTCCAGTCCTCCGGCACTCTACCCTCTCTCCAGCAAACATTAAATAACCTCACCAGCCAGTACCACCATCACTGCATCTCCTTTTTTTGTAGACATTCTGCATGGCATCCATCCAGACCAGGTGCCTTACCTGCTTTCATCATCTTAACAACTGCCTTCACTTCATCCTTCCTTATCTCTCCTCCATTTTCCTCACTCATCACGGTCATTTTCTTAGCATTTCCCACTGCAACTATCTTTCCCTCCCTATCCTCCTTCACATTTAGTAACTCCCAAAAATATTCTGCCCATCTTCCCCTTACTGCCTTCTCTTCTATTATTATCTCTCCATCTGCACCTTTACCTTTTCTTCTCTACTTGATTCGCCTTCTCTTCCTCTCTTAACAAAACAATATATAATAAATGACAGTCATCACAGCATCTTGCCTAGGCGTTTATCTAAATGAATCTTAAAATAGAGCTTTACAAAATTGCCTAAATTTAGTCGTGCGTAGCAGCTATACAAAAGATCCAAGTCTGGGTTATTCAAGTTTTTAGATGTGAACTTAATGTTTTATTCATTTTCAAAATTATTATGCCATCCGGTTATGATATTGTTATTTGTTAATCTGTTTATTTCATATATCACTC
>NC_134805.1:32791722-32796722 GCF_046742065.1 Oratosquilla oratoria
CCTTACTAATTCTAGAGGTTATTTTATTATCTATCCTGGCATTTTGAGATAGCATGGCCCCTAGATAGCAAAACTTATCAACAGCCTTTAGTTGGTCATTTCTAATAAATATTATTGTATCAAGGGGTGCAGCTCCAGGACGTGGTTGGTAAAGCACTTCAGTCTTTTTCATACTGGTGGTGAATCCAAAGCGGGTAGATGCTCTAGCAAAATCACTGACTATGCTCTGCATATCTGCTTGTGTATGGGCAATCAAGGCACAGTCATCTGCAAATAGCACTTCTCCCATTAATGTGTGCTTCTTTGGTGTATGTTTTTAGTCTTTGGAGGTTGAATATGCTGCCATCAGTTCTGAACCAGATGAAAATACCTTTTTCGCAGGAGCTGAAGGCATCCTTTAGCATGGCTGAGAAGACAATGACAAATAAGAAGGGGGCCATAACACAACCTTATTTTGTACTATTAGTGACTGGGAAAGGTTCTGAAGTATTTCCTTGGTCTTGAACCCCTACATTCATATTGTCATGGAAGTTTTGGATGATATTTACAAGTTTGATTGGACACCCAACCTTAGCTAGTAGTTTCCACAGACCTTTCCGGCTGAGTCAAACGTCTTGGTAAGGTCTACAAATACTAGGTAGAGATCCAGGTTTTGTTCTTTGCATTTTTCCTGAACTTGCCTTGCAGAGAATATGTCAACAGTATCTCTGCTTGCCCGGAAGCTACATTGGTTTTCAGGTATGGTTGAGTCCAGATTTTCTGTCAGCTATGCTCGTGATGTCCCGTCTTCATATCTCGTTTTA
This sequence comes from Oratosquilla oratoria, assembly GCF_046742065.1. Lineage (NCBI taxonomy): Eukaryota > Metazoa > Arthropoda > Malacostraca > Stomatopoda > Squillidae > Oratosquilla > Oratosquilla oratoria. Next base: position 32,792,526 of record NC_134805.1, read on the forward strand.
TCTAGACTGTTCTTGAATTCATGTATCGTTCTTGCACAAACCACATTTTCATCTAAATTGTTCCAAACGTCTATTACCCTATGGGAAAGGTGTTCTTTTTCAGGTCTCTTCTATAACTGTCTTTCTTGATTTTCTTTCCGTGTCCTCTTGTATCTCAACTATCCCATTTTATTAGATCCTCTCTATCAATAGTTTCTATGCCTTTCATGATTCTATAGTCATCAAGTCTACTCTTTCTCTTCTTTGCTCTAATGTCTGTAGCTCAAGTTTTGCTAGTCTCTCCTCATATGATAGTTCTGAGAGTGTTGGTGCCAATTTCGTAATTGCTCTTTGTATTCTTTCAAGTTTTGTTATACATTTTTTTTGTACTTGTGTGTGTGTGTATGTGTATGTGTATGTGTTTCGCAATAGCTTTGATCCCATGAAATATTTGCAATCAATTCCTCTATAGAAGTACATCTAATACCTTTATTCGTCTATATGTCTATACTTATCTGTCTACTATGTTAATCTGTCCATCATGGTCGTGCACCAGTTATATGTCCACCACTGCCACGCATACTTGTGTGCGCGCGCGCGTGTGTGTGTGTGCGTGCGTGCGTGTGTGTGTGTGTGTGTGTGTGTGTGTGTGTGTGCGTGTGTGTGTTTTTGGCACGTGAAAAGGTGTGCCCTCAGCTCGAGAGGGCCCAGGTTCGATCCTCCAGTTGTACAAAATTGTCTGATGCGAGTCGGAAGGCACTCTTCGCGGGGGCGTCACTGTATTGAACAACTGCGGTTGCTTCTTCTGCGCTCGAGAAGACGAAGGATTTTTTTTTTTTTTTTTTTGGGGGGGTGAGAACTGTCGAACCTCTGGAGGTTGAACTTCTGGCAAGCAGGGTTGGAGACTCGAGGGGGAAATGACGCTATCGTCCACGAAGAGACTAATAGATTAACACTCCCTCAGGGTTCAGACACGCTACCCCAGCGATGCAACGACCTCTTCAATACAATCACGAACTTTATAGAGTCTTGGTCCAGACAGTTTTATTCGGGTGTAAGGGTGGGGGTGGTGGTGGAGGTGGATGTGGGGGTGGTGGTGGAGGGAATGGTGGAGGTGGAGATGGTAGTGGTCACGATATTGGTGCCATTGATAAGGATGGACCCCCCCGAGTCCCCAAAATTCTGGGGAGTGTTTTTGGGAGGATTCCGAATAATTTAGGGAGCGTTTTAGGGGGGCGAGGTCCTTCGGCCTTGGGTAAGAATTCTGTCAAAGAATATTTAGGGCCCCAAAGGAGGAAATAACACCGAATAAGGACCTGAGACCGACAGCGCGATGTCAGGGATATGATGTTCTAATTGTAGGAAGCTGTGACGTTGGCGGCAGGAGAAGCAGAAGATTACGCCCGGAGGCGCTTGGCTGCGGCCGAAGCCGCCGCCGTCATCTCTGCCTGATGTGCTCGGACAGGCAGGTGAGGCGGTGGTTAGCGGTAGCCTCTGGGGATCGAGCCGGAGACTGACTTCGTGCCTACGCGGAGGAGAAGGAGGAGGAGGAGGAGAAGGAGGAGGACGACGACGAAGAGAGGGGAAGACGAGGAGAAAAAGGAAGAGGAAGAGGAGGAGGAGGAGGAGGAAGAAGAGTAATTATAAGAGGAAGGGAGGAGGAAGAGGATGAGGAGGATGAGGATGAGGTAGAAGAGTAGGTGGAAGAGGAAGGAAGGAGGAAGAGGAGGATGAGGAGGGGTAAGAGGAGGTAGAGGAGGAAGGGAGGATGAAAACGAGGAGGAGAAGGAGGAGTTTGGAAAAAGAAGAAGAGGAGGAGGGCATTTTTTTTTAACAATATTAACTGCAGATTTCATTCACTGAAGAGTTGGGGCTTAACTGAAAAGATTAAACTCTTCCCAAAGGTATTATGTCGACTGTATTTGAACTTTCGTAAGACGATTTTGATTATATTTGCAACTCTATCTTCATTGAAACAATCGAATTTGGAACTATAATTAATCATTATGTGGCTTAATCTAAGCCTGCAACTAACGTGTAGGTTAACCCCATGTTGAGTTTAATAATTACAATAAATCCCTACAGCGCTACATATGATTTATTCTGGCTTATGGGAAATGATCTTTATTCAATTAAGAAACAACTTCTTGGTTTCAGTTGTTAATTAACCAATTTATGCGATCGAAAATGTAATTTGAAAATATTCTGGATGATATCGCAATCCAAACATTGGTGAAGTGATTGTAATAACACAATTTAATTCGAATATAAGTTGTGCAATTAATTGTAATTGCATATGTAATTCAGACGTTGACGAGGTGATTGTAATTGGAAAAAGTAATTGACCTTAAATAGCATAATTAATTGTATTTCCAATCCAAACAGTGGTGAAGTGACCGCAGTTGTAAAAAAAAAAAAAAAAAAATAGGGAACTCCCTCTATCGACCACCTTCTTATGAACGACCAATGAGACCGTAGGAGACTCGTGAAGAGTACTAGAAGCGGCACAGGAGTCCGGGAACTTCCGGACTCTCTAAAAAGACGAAGGTGGGTGGGAGAGAGAGAGAGAGACAGAGAGAAAGAAAGAAAAAGAGAGAAAGAAAGAATGAGAGAGAGAGGGGGGTGGGGTGGTTTTATAAACGGAAGCCAACGCTTTGAACCCGGCAACGCACTTGCATAGTTTATTCTGGCGAAGGTTGGATGAAAATGAAAATAATTCTAGTGAAGTCGCTTTTATTGACGTTTATTTATCAAATTATTGATTGTTTATTCATTTATGTATTATTATTTCATTTATACATTTGTTTATTTATTTACTCATTATTTAATCTATTAATCTATTTGTTTATTTTTTTCTGTTGATTTGTTTGTCTTCCGTCAAGGGACAAAGTATAAAACCGTAAGAAACGATATTAGGAAATTATAAATAGATAAATGAATAAATAAATATATATAAAGAAATAAATGAATAGATGAATAAATAACCAAATAAATAAATAAAATATTAATTAAAATTTAATACATGATAATAAATAAGCAAGTTGCGAATTAAAAAATATTTTTTTTCTGACGCAGTTAAAGAAAACGGAATAAGCGGGCGCCATTGTCTCTTCTGTTTACAAATTTATCGTTAATATCCTCACGCGACATCTAGCGGAAACTTCATGCATTAACGCTTCAGCCAATAAGATAATTGCTCTGAATCACGTGACCAATTTCTGCTTCTCGATGTGCTTTCCCTCAGAGCGAAAATGAAATCGCAAAAGCGACGTATTAGTTTCTAATCGGTTTGCGACGGGTGTGGGTGCCCGCTCTCCGAATGTGAGATGTATTTATATATATTAATTCTATTTTACTTTTATTTATTATTTCTCATTTGTGGGATACTAGTGTCTCGAGTGATTTTAAAAGGACATTATATATATATATATATATATATATATATATATATATATATATATATATATATATATATATATATATATATATGTTGTGTGTGATTGTGAGTGCTATTTTTCAAGAATAAGAACATTCACCATTTTCTAGATTGCTGAGCATTTCTTCATCAGTGCCTAGATTCTTCCCAGATTGACTAGTCAAGTTTTCGAATTGTGGCCGTTCGTGGACCATTATGATCCCCTAGGCGTCCATGGACCACAAACTGTAAACCATTACCCTAAGGTCGACTTTCCTAACGAGGGTAGGGCTTGTGCACGGGCCTGCCTGCATGTATGGTTGACACTATCTTCCAAAATTGGTGTAATCACTTTTTTGTCCTGGAAAAACCGGATCTATTACTTCCAAAAATATATAGATCAATAAACAAAAATAAATGAACAAATAAATATAGATGAACTGATTGATGAATTAATATATAGATTGATATATGAATAAATAGATTAAGTGAATAAATGAATATATAGTAGATACTAGATCAATCGCAAAAATAATTAATAAATTTATAACCTGATAAGAGGGAGGGTGGAGGGGTGTGGAGTGTATTCAGGGATGGAATGGGTGGGAATGATTTTATGCCTTTTCCTTTTTGGCTACCTCCCTTGTAAGGGGGAAAAAAGCCTTGGTATATGTATGTATAACCTGATAATTTGATAACCTAATAAATAAAAGTGAATATATACAAAGATAAATAAATATATAAAAAATCGTCATGTACGTATAATGTGCAATGACTCCTTTTCACGGTAATGCGATCGTTTA
>NC_134805.1:32806722-32809222 GCF_046742065.1 Oratosquilla oratoria
ACTACTCTCATAAAAACTCTTGACAGCTCCCAAAAGCTTTCCTCCTATCCCATAAATCTGCATAACCTCCCACAGTGCCTTTCTGTCTACCCTATCATAAGCCTTTTCCAGATCCATGAAAGCCCAAAAAACATCCTTCCCCTTTCCTATAGCTTTCTCACATATCTGTCTTACCACAAAGATCTGATCTGCACAACCTCTACCCGTCCTAAATCCACACTGTTCCTCACCAATTACTCCCTCTGTTCCTCTCCTAATCCTCTCAATTAAGATCCTCCCATAAGCCTTCCCTACTACACTCAACAGGCTAATCCCTCTGAAATTACTACATTCACACTTGTCCCCTTTTCCCTTGTAAAGAGGAACTATACAGGCACTACTCCAGTCCTCCGGTACTCTACCCTCTCTCCAGCAAACATTAAATAACCTCACCAACCAGTCCACCATCACTGAACCTCCCTTTTTCAGACATTCTGCATGACATCCATCCAGACCAGGTGCCTTACCTGCTTTCATCATCTTTACAGCTGCCTTCACCTCATCCTTCCTTATTTCTCCTCCATTCTCCTCACTCATCACTCTCATTTTCTTCGCATTTCCCACTGCAGCTATCTTTATGTATATATATATATATATATATATATATATATATATATATATATGTATATATATATTATGTATATATACATATATATATATTTATATATATATATATGTATATATATATATGTATATACATATATATATATATATGTATATATATATATATACATATATATACATACATATATATATATATGTATATATATATATATATATATATATATATATAATACGTCAGTCCTTGATGTCAGGACGCTGCTGGTCGCCTCACCCGAGCGAGTCTTAAGTGCCGAATCGCGCACGTAAACGGATGTAGCTTGGGCCGATAAAGAGGAAATTAATTGATGTACTATTAAAGTTGCGTAAAAAAAGACTTCGATGGACCGATAGCAAACTGCTGCACTCAAACAAAACGGCCGGGCGGGCGGAGGAGGAGGAGGAAGAGAAGGAGGAGGAGGAGAAGGAGGAGGAGGAGGAGGAGGAGGAGGAGATGATGGTAGTAGTGGAATTAGTGTAGAGAAGGCTGGTGTAGGAGGAAGTCGAGGAAGAGGAGAAGAAGGAAGAGGAGGAGGAGGAGGAGGTGGAGTTGAGGTACATAAGTGATGGCGGGGTGAATGTGGTGGAGATGGAATTGGTGGAGGTAATGATGAACGAAGAGGTGATGGAGTTCATGGAGGTTGTAGAGATGGTGATGGAGGAGGAGGAGGAGAAGGAAAGGGAGGAGGAGGAGGAGGAGGAGTAGAGGAAGGAGTAGGAGAAGGAGGAGGAGTAGGAAGAGCAGGAGAAAGAGGAAGAGAAGGAGTAACGGATGGGAGGATCGAAGGTTCTCTGACTTTCTCCTGGCGTCTTCGGCCGTAGCTAAGAGAGAGAGAGAGAGAGAGAGAGAGAGAGAGAGAGAGAGAGAGAGAGAATCATCCGTTAGTTCGGCAAGCGCCTTTTTTGTAACGGTCCTAACCGCCGTCGCTCTACCACCTCCTCCTCTTCCTCCTCCCCCTACTCCTCTTCCTCCTCCCCCTACGCCTCCTCCTCCTCCTCCTCCTCCTCCTCCTCCTCCTCCTCCTCCTCCTTCTTCTCTTTCTCCTCCTGACGGCGGCTCCTGACGGCCTCGGGGTCTCCTCCTCTCCTCTCCTCTTCTCTCCTCTTCTCTTTTCCTCGGTCGTCGGTATCAACACCGACATCAACACCGACGAGCACGACTCCATGACCGACCGACCGGTCGGGTGCATGTGCATCGGGGAAGAGGAGGAGGAAGAGGAGGAGGAGGAGGAGGAGGAGGAAGGGGCTGAAGGAAGAGGAGGAGTAAGTGAACACGTAAGAAGAGAAAGAAAAAAAATAAAAGGGAAGAAGAGGCTGAGGGGAAGAGCGAGGAAGGAAGAGGGCATAGAGGAAGAGAACAAGAAGTAGGGGAGGAGTAGGTTAAGTTGTATTGGGAAGGCGGAGGAGGAAAAGACGAAGAGGATGAGGACGAGGAGGAGGAAAAGACGAAGAGGATGAGGACGAGGAGGAGGAAAAGGAAACGAGGAAGAACAAGGAATTGAAGAGGAACTGGAGGAGGAGGAGGAGGAGAAGGAACCTGAGGAAGAGGAGGTGAGAATCAAGGAGGAAGGAGAGGGAAAGGAGGAGGAGAAGGAGGAAGAGGAGGAGGAGGAGGAGGAACCTGAGGAAAGTGAGGTGAGAGTCAAGGAGGAACGGGAGGGAAAGGAGGAGGAGGAAGAGGAGGAGGAGGAGGAGGAACGTGAGGAAAGTGAGGTGAAAGGCAAGGAGGAAGGAGAGGGAAAGGAGGAGGAGGAAAACAAAGACGGAAGGAAAAGGAGAAAGAGGAGGAGAAAAAGGGGAGGGGAAAGGGGGACGGAAAAGGGGGGAGGAGGAGGAAGAGAAAAAAGAAATGAAAAGGAGA
>NC_134805.1:32831722-32836722 GCF_046742065.1 Oratosquilla oratoria
TTTTGTCATTTTTTCTTCTATTTGTGTGTTTATTTGTCTAGTATATATTTGTTGGTTTATTCATCTATTTATTTCTTTATTATTTTTTTATGATTGCTGGCATTCGCTTTTGCGTTCTTTCGAAAATATTATTATCATGTTTTGATTTATCAATTGATAGATCAATTTATTGTTTGTTTTATATACGCCACGTTTATTTATTTATTCATTTATTCATTCAATTATTGATTTATTGTTTATATATTTTCTTTATTCATTTCATTAGATAATGTATCCTTAGATTTGTTGTTTATTTTTGGAAGATGTATTTTGTTTTTCATTCATGTTTTTTATTTATTTGTTTATTTTTTCAAAAAATTACAAAGTATTACAAAGGAGGACCATGCCGGCAGTAGACCTTTTGGTCCATAACTAGGTTGGATGCCCCAAAAAAATTATAATAATGATGAATAAACAAACAAAAATTATAATAGTATAAATAATACTAAATAAAATAAGTGAATAAATAAAAAGGTAAAGTTAAATTGAAAACAAACAGGAAAATAGTAAATAATGATAAATTGACAGATAAATAATAATAAATGATTTTTGATAGTTTCCTGGAACCCACTTTGATCACTTGAGCTTCAGAAATAAAAACTGTCATCTAACAACTGATTTAAAATTGAGTAGTCATTATTGCACCGGATCAGGTTCAGATATTGACATTAACTGAATAAAATCGTCCGCTTTTTCTGTCCCAATTATTGAAGACTTCCGAATTTCAGAAATTCTCAGTAATGGAGAATTCCGAATTTCAGATATTCACAATAATGGAGAGTTCAGAATTTTAGAAATTTCCTATAATGGATAGTTATGAATTTAGAAAACTCCAATAATAGAGAGTTTCGAATTTAAAAAGATCCCAATGATAGAGTTCCGAATTAAAAAGAAAATCCCAATAATGAGTTCCGGATTTCAGACGACTCCCAATAAAAAAAAATTCCGAATTTAAGGGATTTCTAATAATGGAGAGATCCCACAGGTACGTCGCCGGGTTGAAGGAGTTGATTGCTTCAATCATGCAATCTCTACCTGGATCGCGTTCTGCTTTCTGATGATTGCAGTCGAATGATTGACAGACTCTATGATTGATTGGTCGAATGATTGGCAAAGTAGTTGGGATATACAGTACATCAGTATTTATTAATTCATTCATTTATGTACACAGTCATTAGCTCCTATGCTTATTCCTTTAGTCGTTTTCATTATTCAATAATGCGTTTGTGTATATTAGTTTAGATTTCATTGCATACTTATCTCTTCGTTGATACTCGTATCAACATAATTACCAATTTGTGTTTATATATATATATATGGGTAGGAGATTTTCTCTTATGCATTCTTCATCGACAGTGATGGCTAGTTGTGCACTTATTATTTTCTTAATAGCATTTACCATATGTTTTATCATTGCTTATTTTCCTTTAAAAGGAAGTTTATGACTTCACGATAGGTAGTCATTATAGCTAGATTGCGATCATGGTGTACATGCCCGTTCTTTAGTAGCTTGGAATGTTCTTACTTTGTCGTATGGAAGAATGCTCTGAAGAATAAAGTGATGATATTACATTTTATGTGTTTCTGTTCATACTTGTTCTTCACTGGGGGAGGTTACTAACTGGAGAGGGTTACCGGGTAGCTCGGGCAGTGGCGGGTTGTCGTATGCTTGGGAGAGCCTCCAGCTTCGGGTTGTGACGAAATGTCGCGTGTTTGGTTTTGTGGCCTTTTGTCCCATACTTGGGTTTATGATGTTTTGTCCTATACTTTGGTTTATGGCGGTTTGTTGCGTGCTTTGGTTAGTGGCGGTTATTCGCATGCATGGGGGTGCCTTAAGTTCTTCTGCTTGTATGTTTAAATTTGGGCTCAACTCTTTCATATATAATGCCTTTACAATTGGAAGGCGTTTATTATTTGTACATATGTCCAAAATATCTGTATTTTCTTCTCACATGTTTCTTGTTAGGGCTATGCTATGTTCAGTTCTTAGGTGGTTTTTAGGGACTCCTGATGTAAGGTGGAAAGAAAGGTGACGGGATAACCTTATTGTCATCATGCCAATATAGATAGAGGGAAGAGCTTCACAGTTCCCGCGGGTACATTTGAGCATATAAATGACATGTGATTTCTGAAGTTTCTTGCCCTCTTTGTGTGGGCTCTTCTTAAGTAGGAAGTGGCCTTTTTTTGTTTGTCTTATATTAAATCACTAAGTTTGGTATTTTCTCTGGGAAGATTGGTTTGATGTTTTTCATGATAGCTTGTTTCATTATGCGTTCTTCTTCTTTGTAAGCTGTTGTAAATGTGGAATTATAGTAGATGTATACACTAAGCCCACCAACCCTGGACACTGCCTTAATGTTTTAAGTGCCTTCAAAGATGTAAGGACTCTGCCATCGGCACCTACACACGGAGAGCACTCACCCACTGTAGCACATGGAAACAAGTACACAATGAAATTGAGCGCTCTACCCAAGTACTTATCAACAATGGCTTCAGTGAGAAAGACATTAACCGTCAGACCAAGAAGATAATAGACGGCTGGTACAAATGTAATGATAATAATCATAACAAGGAGAAAATTGATATATATTATAATTCCACATTTACAATAGCTCCCTCAGTGAAGAGCAAGTATGAACACAAACATATGAAATGTAATATCATCACTCCATTATTTGGAACATTCTTCCCTAACCACAAAGTAAGAATATCCCAAGCTATTGAAGAAGGGTCTTGTACCCGAAATCGCGATCTAGCTATAATGACTACCTATTGTGAAGTCATAAACCTCCTTTCAAAGGAAAACAAGTCCATAATAAGACATTTGGAAAATACTGTTAATAAAATAAATGCACAACTGGCCATCACTTTCAATGAGGCGTAAATATATATATATATATATATATATATATATATATATATATATAATGTGTGTGTGTGTGTGTGTGTGTACATATGTATATACATACGTACAGTATATATATATCTATACACTATGTATATTATTGAATACCTCAGAAAGGCCAGGCTGACTACATTCTGGCCAAATTGATGAACTCTGTCAATACCGTAGCAGTTTCTACGTTTCTCTGGAGACTGTCTTCTCTGTAGACTGTCTTCTCTGAAAGTCTCTCTTCTCCCTTCAGGTTCTCTTTTCTCTCTACAGGCTCTCTTTTCTCTCTACAGGCTCTCTTTTCTCTATACAGACTCTCTTTTCTCTTTGCAGGCACTGTGCAGACACATTTTCTATATAGAGACATCTCTGCACAGACTTCTACCTCTTTCTGCAGGTTCTCTCCTCTCTTTACAATCTCTTTTCTTTGTATATACTCTCTTTTATCCGTAAAGACAATTTTCTCTCTTCAGACTTCTTTCTTCAGACTGTCCTCTCCTTCAGCAGGCTTTTCTTTGTACAGACTCTTCCTCTCCTCTAGAGGTTCTCTCTTCTCTCTACACAGAATCTCTTATCTGGACATATTTTTCTCTCTGAAGGGTCTTCCGTCTACTGACATTTCCTTTTGCAGACTCTGTCTTCTCTCTGCAGACTCTCTCTTCTGTCTTTGGGGACTTTCCTCACTGCAGATTCTTCTCTCTCTGCAAACTCTTTTCTCCGCAAACTCTCATCTGCAGACTCTCTTCTTTGTGCAAACTCTCTCCTCTTCGCAGACTCTCTCCTCTCTGTAGATTCTCTTCTCTCTGTAGATTCTCTTCTCTCTATAGATTCTCCTGTCTCTGCAAACTCTCTTTTCTCTGCAGACTCTCTATCATCTGTATACTCTCTCTTCTTTGTGCAAGCTCTCTCCTTTTCGCAGACTCTCTCCCCTCTGTAGATATTTTTCTCTGCAAACTCTTTTTTCTCCGCAGACTCGCTCTCATTTGCAAACTCTCTCTTCTTTGTGCAAGCTCTCTCCACTTCCCAGGCTCTCTCCTCTCTGCAGATTTTCCTGTCTTTGCAAACTCTCTTTTCTCTGCTAACTCTTTTCTCGGCAGGCTCGCTCTTGTCAGCACTCTTCTCCATGAAGATTTTCTCCTCTCTGCAGATTCTCTCTCCTTTCTGCAGATTCTCTCTTCTCCCTGAAGACTCTCTCTCCTCCCTGCAGACTCTCTCTCCTCCCTGCAGATTCTCTCTCCTCCCTGCAGATTCTCTCTCCTCCTTGCAGATTCTCTCTCCTCCCTGCAGATTCTCTCTCCTCCTTGCAGATTTTCTCTCCTCCTTGCAGATTCTCTCTCCTTTCTGCAGATTCTCTCTCCATTCTGCAGATTATTTCTCATCTCTGCAGATTATCTCTCCTCTCTGCACACTCCCCCTTCTCTCTACAAACTCTCTCCTCTCTGCATACCCTCTCCACTCTGAAGATTCTCTTTCCTCTCTGGAGACTCTCCCCTCTCTACAGACTCTTCTCTCTGCAGACTCTCTCCTCTCTGCAGACTCTCTCCTCTCTGCAGACTCTCTCTTCTTTGGAGACTTTCTCTCCTCTCTGCAGACTCTCTCTTCTTTGGAGACTTTCTCTCCTCTCTGCAGACTCTCCTCTTTGAAGACTCTTCTCTCTGCAGACTCTCCCATCTCTGCAGACTCTTACTCCTCTCTGCAGACTCTTACTCCTCTCTGCAAACTCTCTTCTCTCTGCAGATCTCTTCTCTCCCAGCAGATCTCTTCTCTCCCAGCAGATCTCTTCTCTCCCTGCACACTCACTCTCTGCAGACTCTCTCTCCTTTCTGCAGACTCTCTCTCCTTTCTCCAGACACTTTCTCCTTTCTGCAGACTCTCTCTCCTCTCTTCAGACTCTCTCCTTTCATCACCACTCCACCCCGGCCATCTCCCGCTGTCATTGGGATGGCGGGCCCCGTCTTCCTTCGGATCGAGACCCCTCCCATACATATACAGATGATTAGAGGTTATGGCACGTCCAAGGCCGGCCACCGCGCGGACCCTCCAAGCCCGGAAAGGGTTCGGTGGGCGA
>NC_134805.1:32841722-32844222 GCF_046742065.1 Oratosquilla oratoria
TGGGTGTCCTAGTACACAGGGGAAAGGCGATAGCTTCAGCCAGAGAGAGAGAGAGAGAGAGAGAGAGAGAGAGAGAGAGAGAGAGAGAGAGAGAGAGAGAGAGAGAGAGAGAGAGAGAGAGAGAGAGAGATACAATGAGAAATAGTGACAGTGAAACAGTGACACAGAAATTAAGACAGTGAAACAGTGGAAGACAGAGACGAAGACAGTGAAACAGAGGAAGACAAAGACAGGGAGGCAATGAAAATGTGAGATAAATGGAAAATGAAACAGAGATAGAGACAGTGAGACAATAAAGCAGTGAGATATAGACAGAAACGATGAGAGACAGCGAGGGCAGAGAGACGGTGAGATAGAGACACGGTGAGAGGAAACAGTGAGACAAAGACAGACTTAGACAGTGAAACAGTGTGACAGTGAGACAGACGGTAATCAGTGAAATGGTGAGAGAAAACAGTGAGACAAAGACAGACTTAGACAGTGAAACAGTGTGACAGTGAGACAGACGGTAAGTCAGTGAAACGGTGAGAGGAAACAGTGAAACAAAGACAGACAGTGAAACAGTGTGACAGTGAGACAGACGGTAAGTCAGTGAAACGGTGAGAGGAAACAATGAGACAAAGACAGACTAAAACAGTGAAAAAGTGTGACAGTGAAACAGACGGTAAATTAGTGAAACGGTGAGAGGAAACTATGATACAGAGACAAAGATAGACAGACTAAAACAGGGAAACAGCGAGACAGAGTGAGACAGAGCGACCCATTTTCATCCCACCAAGGGACATAAAACCGTTTCAGATCTACATAAAGCAAAGCCTTGCAGCCAGGGCTTCATAAAAGCTCCACGAAGCTTTTATGAAGCGCTTTGAACTCAGAGTGTTTGTTTCGCTTTGTGAATATTCTTTGTTCGCAAGGGTGCACTCGGGGGGCCCCGTTTGCAAAATTTACGCTCCCCCCCCCCTCCCCTGTCCCCCTCACCACGCTTGCTTGCGAAGACTGGGGTTCCGCGAAAATTGAATTCTTTCTCATTTGGCTCCTTCTCCTCCGTGAAGTCATCGCTCACGTGTCATGGGCCATGATGGGCTTTGATAGCATGTCAAAGGAGGTTAGGTTAGATTAGGTTAGTTTAGCTCAGTTTAGGTTAGCTTAGGCTGGATTAAGTTAGGGTAGGTTAGATTAGATTAGGTTAGGCTAGGTTAAGTTAGATCAGATCAGATCAGCTTAGATTAGGTTATCCTCTCTTAGGTTAGCTTAAGTTAGTTAAGCTTAGCTTAGATTAGGTTAGGTTAGACTAGATTTGGTTAGTTTAGTCTAGCCAAGCTCATGTTATTTTATGTTTACGTTATGTTATGCAATGTTATGTTTATAACACTGGTGTGATTCTTCAGCCGAAGAAGGGACCTGAAGTCTGGGAAGGGACCTTAAGAGAAAGAATACTATATTTGCATGCTGGGAGCCTCCTTGGGCAAGCAGTGTCTTGCAGACTCTTTCCTTCGATGGCGCGGCGGATGTTTTGAAGTTTTCCAAGTTTGGAATGCGTCTTTGAAAACTCTTTTCGGTTTTATAGGAGAGTGTTATGGCCGTATTACCAAAGAATGAGTGTGTATGTTTTTTTTTTTTTTTTTTTAAGAAAGAGAGCGCCATGGGGATTGTTATTTTCTTTATTTTGTTGTGATCCTGTTTTCATTTATTTTTTCATTTATTTACATATCTATTTAATTATTAATTCAGTGTTTATTTATCTATTTATTTTAGGCTTCTAACCACAAGGGACTTCTATCTAATGAATGAAAGGGTTTGGCTTTAATGAGAGTAAATAGTAACAACTGGTTAAGTGAGGTAATTTTCAACCCTAATGTGACCTAAGCTATCTGACCATAGGTTACACGCACGCACACACACACACACACACACACACACACACACACACACACACACACACACACACACACACACACACACACACACACACACACACACACACACACATATATATATATATATATATATATATATATATATATATATATAAGCATAAGTACACATGACCATATGAATACATAGAAATACACATGCACATACAGGTACAAGTGCCTACAGATACACGTGCCTATACACATACAGATGAACATGAGGTACACATGAATATACATATATGCACGTGAACACAGATACATGCGCATATGTGCATGTACATATACACATATAAGCGCATACAAAATACGCATGCCCATACAAATGTCCACATGGAGATACCCTTACAAATACACATATGTATACACATACTTATACATATGCTCGCATGTATACGTACATATTCACATACTGTGTACATACAGATACACATGTACATGCGAGTATATGCATGCGCACGCATACAAGTGCACATGAACGTATGTATATACTCATAGAAATACATATAGATACGTATATCTGTACACATGCATATACGCTTGTATATACAAATAGATATATATGTCCATACATATGATCATACATA
>NC_134805.1:32851722-32854222 GCF_046742065.1 Oratosquilla oratoria
GGTCTGGGGGGGTCTGGGGGTTGGTGGGTTAGATTCATGAGAGGGTGATTTTCTAGTTTCTAGATGATAGGTGTAATGTGAACCTTTCTAGATTGCAGGTGTAATGTTGTTAACTTGACTTCTATTCATCAGATGCAGTGTCAGGTATAATTTCTAACTGAGCAATAATCTAATGTCTGATCTAGTTGTGAATTGCGAGGTGCCGGCGTTTGGAAGGCTCTTGGGTTTTATGGAGTGTATTTCGTCGCCAGCGCTTCTATCCGTGGGGATATCGCAAGGCGTTTTATGACTCTTGGGTTTGTTTTTACATTCGGTTTGACTGATAACACGGCAAATTTTCATGAACGGAAAGAATATACATCTGCACGAATGTGGACATGCACGCAAACATGCATATTTATACGCACACGCACGTGTATATGTATATGTATACATGCACACACACACACGTACACACACACACACACGTGTGTATATATATATATATATATATATATATGTAATATATAATATATGTGTGTATATATGTATATGACAAGTATGTATAGGTATGTGTATATACATGTAAAATACGCCACCTGGCCGTGTATGCATGCATGATTTGATAATGAACGTATACATTTTTTCTTTTTCTTTTTTAAGGATCCTCGCCTCTTCCCTGAAGGCCATGGAGTCGGCCGTGGAGTCCATCTCTCTCTCTCTCTTTCTCTCTCTCTCTCTCTCACTCTCTCTCATTCTCTTTTTTGTCCATAAGAGTTGGGTCAGAACGCACCTCTCGGCTAACCTTTATTAAGAAGATGATGAGGACAGTAATCACGTGGTTGGTGTTTTTAGCCACAAAGCAGCTGACACAATGGAGATAATAACGATGATAACATGGGATGCTGGCTGGTGCCCAGAGCGATCGGATTTCATAAGTGCGCCGGACGGACGGGCGGGAAGGCCGGCGGGTGTGGGTCCAATACTGGCCGGGGCCGGCTCTGTTTATCTTGGCTCGGCCGTGCGCACGCGCAGGTTTTCGTTGTCTTACAAAAAAAAAAAAAAAAATAATAATAATAATAATAATAATAATAATAAATAAGTAAATAAATAAAATAGGATAAATTAATAAATGGAATAAATACATAAAGAAATAAAGATAAAATTATATATATATATATATATATATATATATATGTATATATATATATATATATATATATATATATGTATATATATATGTGTGTGTGTGTGTGTGTGTGTGTGTGTGTGTGTGTGTACATAATTAAATTAGATAAAACAATATGATAAATAAAAATAGACAAATAATGTAAAATAAACAGATAGATTAATAAATAGAGAAATACATAACTAAAATAGAATAAGATCGAATGAAATAAAATAATTGAATAAATGAATATAGATAAGATAGATAAGAAATAATAATACTGATAATAGTAATGATGAATGATAAATATAAATAAATTAATAAATATATGGAAATACAGTAGATAAAGATTATAATAGTAATGAAATGATGAAAAATAGATAACGAATAGACAGATAAATGATTAAATATTCATATATTCATCTTCATCCGTCGGTCTCAAAAGACCTAGTGAACAAATGAATAAATGTAGACATAAATTGATAAATGCATAAATGAATAGAAGATAAATAGATGAATAAATTAAATAAATAAACACAGGCAAATAATTGAATAAATGAAATAGAAAAAAATACAAAAAACAAGAGAATAGAACAAATTGAATGAATGAAAATAAAATGAAAATATAAGAAAATATGATGAATATATAAATGAATAAACAAAATAATTAAAAGTAATAAAAGAGCGTAATATTTTTATTGTAAACGTGCATGCTCATGTTGAGATTTAATGATCCACTGCAGAACCCATTCGTTCGTTTTCAAACATGTGAATAAACAAAAGTCTATGTACTCTATATGTACACATAATACAAGTTCATATATGCGATTTATAAGACCTGTCTTAATGGTCCCCGAATGGACCTCCCTATCCCATTGGGTAATGATACAGTCTTTGTGATTTGGTAAAGTTGTATGCTTGATAAGAAGGTGACGTCTAGGTAAAGTTGTAGTGTCTGTGTTTGTGAATATAGTCTGAAGTCATTGTAGTTTGAGGTCAGTGTAATTGCTTTGATAGTAACAGTGAAATGCTAATCTGCATTTCCAAGCTGGGAGGTTGTGAAGGTGCGGCCTATAGCCTATTAATTTTAACTTAAGCCCAAAGGCTGCCACATCACTCCATCACTGTCCTCATAGGGCCTCTCTCTCTCTCTCTCTCTCTCTCTCTCTCTCTCTCTCTCTCTCTCTCTCTCTCTCTCTCTCTCTCTCTCTCTCTCTCTCTCTCTCTCTCTCTCTCTCTCTCTCTCTCTCTCTCTCTCTCTCTCTCTCTCTCTCTCTCTCTCTCTCTCTCTCTCTCTCTCTCTCTCTCTCTCTCTCTCTCTCTCTCTCTCTCTCTCTCTCTCTCTCTCTCTCT
>NC_134805.1:32859222-32861722 GCF_046742065.1 Oratosquilla oratoria
ATATATATATACATATATATATATATATATAATATATATATATATATATATAATATTGATGCTGAGACATTCTGACATGTATATACATAGGAAACACAGGTGTATACGATTATATATATACATATATATATGACTATATTCGCAGGTACGATTATATATAAAAGCATACCTGCGAAACTATATGCAGGAATAAACTCAAGACTATGTACTCCTGTGTTTCCTACTCCGCTTACGTCATATATATATATATATATATATATATATATATATATATTATATATATATATATATATATATATATAATGTGTGTGTATGTGTGTGTGTGTACATATATGTATATATGTATTGCAGTATTTCACAAAAGACACGTGAATATGATTTGCAGAAAAAACGTCCGAACATTTTGGTCTATTTAGGACATCATCAGGGGAATACAGTAAAGGAGATACAGACAGTATACATACTACAGAAGTAAAAATATTGTATGGAACACGAAAAGATGAATCACACAAGCCTGAGAAAATTACCTACTATATGTATACATATGTATATACATATATGTATATATATACATATGTATATATGTATATACATATGTATATATGTATATACATATGTATATATGTATATATATGTATATATATAAATATATATATATGTATATATAACATATATATGTATATATATATATATGTACGGTATATAAATATATGTATATATGTATATATTAGTGTATCCAGGAAGAATATTTTCTTGTTGACAAACCCACCACACAAAAACAAGAAAACATCAATATATGTTACAGAAATTACATGTCATCAGAATATAAGACAGATGAAAAAGTCATTAAGGACATAATTACAAAACACGTCAAGCCCACTGACCCAGAAGACAAAATATCACTGACCATATACTACAAGACCCGAAAGACGTCACAACTTTTACTGAGAAACCGCCCTCCCAAATCGACAGCACGTCATTTACCAACATAACTGTACCGTTGAGAACTGTGGGTCTCAAACATACATTGGAATGACGAGGACTAAACTTACAAGACGTTTGACCTGCCACCTACAACATGGATCCATAAAGAATCATTATAACACCAAACATAATACTTCCCTCACCCGTCAAAACTTAGAAGAAGGAACAGTAATAATAGACAGAGAAAGAGACTCCCACAGATTAGCATTTATTGAAGCAACTTACATAGCAGAATTAAAACCAACCATGAACATACACAGTATAGACCTCCAGATTCTCCTATCCCACAAGCGCACCTGATCTCACCTCTCCTAGTGATTCCTGATGACTACGAAGCAGCCAATCAGGATGATCGCTTCACACGACACCATCCAAACAATCAGAAATAAAATAGTATATAAACATCACACACACACACACACCCAAACAATTAGCCTGAAGATGGTCCCCAGAGAAGACCGAAACGTTGCAACCTCATACGGACAGCTACTCAGCTAACTATCAGTCCAACACCGTAAATTAGCAAGAGAAATTGAAGTTCTTAACAAAAAGATAAACAATGCAGAAACAGCAATATTATTTAATCTCCTCTGTCAACAAGAAAATATATATATATATATATACATATGTATATATACATATACATATATGTATATATATATATGTATAATATATGTATAATATATATATATATATATATATAAATATATATATATATATATATATATATATATATATATGTATATATGCAAATATAAATGTATGTACATAACTTGTACTATGAAATGCAATATTTGTTTTGCAAACAGTATATTAGCCTAAGTCAGTACTCTTTACAGTCAACCGAACACCAGTTTGTCCCTTCCTCGGGGATAGGGAAGGAGCGGTAAAGTTCAAGAACATGCTGTATAGAGCAGGTGTACATAAATCATTATATTTAGTTATATATTATTGTATATGATAATATTTTATATATTAACAGTATATAGAGATGATTCTATAGAATATTGATGTAGAGAATTCTAGAGCCCCAGAAACATCACATATGTGACACCGAATTTGGTTAAGCGGTGATTCGTTCCTGGCTAATCTTGAGTCAAACGTTCTGTCTTCTTTTATTTATTCATTTATACACTCATTTATCTAATCCTTTATTTGTTTATCTATCTATATTTTAATTACTTGTTTGATGATATATTTGTTCATTTATATTTTACAGAAAGAGTTCTAAAACCCTTGGGAGAAGTGTATCTTACTTTGTTTTCTTTCTTTTAGTAACAAGTGGAGGACGCAAAGAGAAATCGCTACAAAAGATTGTAAGTACTTTAAACATTTAACTACAAACAAAACTTATTCTCTTTCACTACAGAGGGTGTGCTAGAGATGAATGAAGTAGCCAGGCGGCAGCAAAGCTAGAAAGAAAATTGCCACCCGGTACGCAGTGGTGGGATTTAGGTCTTGCCTCGACTGACGTTCTGAGGAATCTTTCAGACTGATATCAGAACTGAAACCTGGC
>NC_134805.1:32864222-32871722 GCF_046742065.1 Oratosquilla oratoria
GGGATTCATGAATAAACCCGTCTGGGTTTAGCGAGAATGATTAGAATGATTTTTTTTTTTTTTTTTTTTTTAATGTCTCTGTCAGATGTTTTGAGATGTTTTGAATTTAATCTCTCCATCATCATGATGGTCGATTTAATAGATTTTGTTAAATTTTATTTTATTTTTGGATTTTTTTTTCTTTCTTCATCTTTTTTCTTTGTGGTTTTTCTATTTCATTTTTTCTGTTTCTTGTTTGTTTTTTATTTTTTCTCTTTCTTAAGCCTTTTTAGCCTTTATTTTTCTTTCTTCCTCTTTTTCGTTGTTTATTATTGTTTTTGTATAATTAAAATTTGTGCAAAAAAAAAAAAAAAAATGGGGTGGAGATTTTTGTATCTTGGGCGCAACCCTCCTCCTTCCCCCGTCCCCTCACCCCCTTCTCTCCCTTCCCCTTTCCCCTCATTCCACACTCTCCCCTTTTATCTTTTCCCCCTCATTCCACACTCTCCCCTTTTTATCGTTTCCCCCTTTTCTCCTCGTCCCATTCCCCCTTTCCCCCGTCCCCTTTTACCCTCTTTTCCCTTTCTTCCTTCTCACTCTCCCCTTTCTCCCTTCTGCCTTCGCCCGTCCCTTCACCCCCATCCCCCATTCCCCCCGTCCCCTCTCACCCTTTCCCACTTCCCCCATTCCCCCCGTCCCCTCACCCTTTCCCTCTTCCCCCATTCCCCCCTCACCCCTTCTCTTTCCCTCTTCCCCTCCCCCTACCCACTCTCCCCCTTCCCCCTACCCCCTCTCCCCCTTTCCCTTTCCCCCCTCGTCCCCTTCCCCCCTCCCCCCAAAAAAAAAATCCGTTGTGGTCGCCTACGGAATAATTATAAACCTGCCTTTCAAGAAATTGCTTTGTAATTGGAGTTAACGAACTAATAAGCAATTAGACGCGAATGCATTAATTTGCATAAGCTTGCGCGGTTGCACCCGCGGTTACGATCTGGGTTGAACAGATTAACCCCCTTGGACAAGGTGACGCGGTTCGGTTAGGGATTTATTTGGGGGGATTTATCTGCTCGTTCAAATTCAATGAACCATTTACTGATTTTAGATTTATTCTCTATTTGATTTTCTCATTTCTTTGGATTGATGTTTTTTTTTTTTAAGTCTATGTATCTATATATACTTTCATGATTATTCATTAATTTATATTAATTCACGTATTTATTTGAATTCATTTGTTTAATCGTATTTTTCACTTATTTATATTTATTGTTTTTCAGCTGATTGAATATTTTATTTTCTGTTGATTTTTTTTCAGTTTCGATTAGTCTTTTTTATTTTCTTATTTCTTTTATAGATATTATTTTTATAGAGATTTTTTTTCTCGAGCGGTGATGAATACATATATTCTTCGATCTGAAGCGTTTGAAGAGTATTCTATTGCAAACATCGAAGCCACAGACTGGCGAATATTTATTCAGGTGATTAAAATCGCCTGGCGACAAACGTAACAAAAACAGCAGAAATATTAAACCTGCTTGCGCGCCGGTAATCCACATTGTCTCGTACATACGAAAGCTTGAGGTCGATTCCCATCGGCTATCCGAGCTCATAGGGCAATGAATGAGTACGGTCGTAGATAGGTGTTACCAGGTGCGAGCTCACGCGCGCGCGCGCACGCACAGACACACACACACACACACACACACACACACACACACACACACACACACACACACACACACACACACACACACACACACACACACACACACACACACACACTGTCACTATGGCGGTCCGGGTTCGAATCCCTCCCAGGGCTGAAATAATTTCAGTATTGCTGTGCTTCGAGTCGTTACTCCAACTCTCGTGGGCGGGGAGTTGGGGGTGTGTGTGCGTGTAAAGTCACAGCATTACCCATAGATCGGTCATACAAGCTCTGAACTCTCATCCGGGAGGGAAATAGCTGTCGATCACGAGTCCAGCACGTGATCGAAAGACCAAGACCAAGGTGAATACACACACATACACACACACACACACACGCACACACACACACACACACACACACACACACACACACACACACACACACACACACACACACACACACACACACACACACACACACACACACACACACACACAATCTAATTATTCACTTATTTGTTAGATTACCCATTTATATACTTATCTCCTCCTTTAGTTATTCATTTATTCATTTATTTATTTGTTTATGGTGACTGCAGTGGTTTTGCACTCGAGGAATGGCTACTGGTCTTGTCCTTCGTGGTATTCTATTGTCTTCTTTTGTGGCCTATTTTCCTGTCGTCCTCGCCTTTCTTCGATGCAAATAAACCAATTAATGTATTTTATTGATCGGCTCGATCTACATAACGTTTCCTCTTACTTCTACCCCCCTCCCTCCCTCCCTCCCCCTCCTCTCCTCTCCCCCCCTCTCCCCCGTTCCTCCCTCTAATTCCTTGCTAGTTCTACGAATCTTCGTCTCCTCGCTTCCTCCTCCTTCAACTCCTCCTCCACCTCCACCTCCTCCTCCTCCCCTCCCCATTTCCTCCTCCATCTCTTCCAGCACCTCTTCCTCCTCCACCTCCACCTCCAACTCCACCACCTTCTCCACCTCCTCCCCACCTCTTCCACCACCTCCTCCCCACCTCCTCCTCCTCCTCCACCACCACCTCCCCACCTCCTCCCCACCTCCTCCACCCCCGCCACCCCTCCACCTCCTCCCCTCCTCCTCCACTCCTCTTCCACCACCTCCCCACCTCTTCCTCCTCCTCCTCCACCTCCTCCTCCACCTTCTTTTCCTCCTCCTCCACCTCCTTCATCTCCTCCACCTCCTCCTCCTCTACCTCCTCCTCCTCCACCACCAGCTCCTCCTGTACCTCCTCACCTCTTCCCCACCTCCTCCCTATCTTTTCCCTATTTCTTTCCCATCTCTTTACCTCATCTCTTCCCCGTACTGTAACAGATGAGAACCAAATTTCATGAAAACAGAAAAAAATTATAATAATGAATAGGATTTTAAGAAAAACAGTAAATTCATTAACAACCGATTTTTATGAAAAACGAGACTATTTTTCTGTGATAAGGAACAGCCTAATGAAGCAATGCCAAATGGCGTGAGATGACGTGACGTGAGACGTGACACGACTTGTGACGACGTGACGTGACTTGATGTGAGACAGCGTGACGTGACGACATGAGACGTGACGTAACGACATGAGACGTGACGTGACGTGAGACATAATACAACGTGACATGATATGACGTGATGTGACGCGAGACGTGACATGAAACATGACGCAACGTGACGTGAGACGCCGTGACGTGAGATTATGTGACGTGAGATAACGTGACGTGAAACGACGTGAGAGGAAGTGAGTATCTCCCACGGAGGGAGTAAATACATCAGAATCACTTCTTGATATTTTGCCATATTTCCAAGACATTTTCGTTCAGAATATTGGGGAGTTTCGAATTGTAAAGCTTCCCATTAGAGAGAAACTTCTGTATCTTGGGCGAGTCCAGTCTTAAAATTCATTAAATCGGTCGATCAGGGGTTGATTGAACGATATGTGTGTGTGTGTGTGTGTGTGTGTGTGTGTGTGTGTGTGTGTGTGTGTGTGTGTGTGTGTGTGTGTGTGTGTGTGTGTGTGTGTGTGTGTGTGTGTGTGTGTGTGTGTGTGTGTGTGTGTGTGTGTGTGTGTGTGTGTGTGTGTGTGTGTGTGTTTATGTGTGAGTGTATTTCTGCGTGTGTGTAAGTACGTGTAAGGGCAATAGCCGTATACTTTGTTTAAATCCATTCACCAGTGTCAAAAGTGAATCTATAAACTGTGATCCGTAGGGGTTCCTTCCAATAAATAAAGTCTTTGGGTGTAATCATGTAAATATTACAAGTCATTTAGCTTCAGTCTTCAGTTCTTAGGCTTTTGTGTAAGTCTATACAAGAGTTAATCTAAGTTGGAACGAATACGAAGAACAATAAGAAGAAAGAGAAGAAGAAGAAGAAGAAGAAGAAAAATAAGAGGAAGAAAAAGAAAAGAAGAAGAAGAAGAAGAAGAAATATCTAAAAAGAAAAAGAACAAAACAGAAAATAAAAATAAAAAGAAGAAGAAGGAGATTAAGAAAAAAAAATGAAGAACTCGAAGAAGCAGAAGAAGACGAAGCACGAGAAGAAGACGAAGAGGAAGAAGAAGCCGAAGAAGAAGAGGAAGAAGAAGACAGGAGGACGACGAAGAAGAAGAAGAAGAGGAAGAAGAAGACGAGGAAGAGGAAGACGAAGGAGAAATACCCTAAACTCCTTACCAGCGTCCACGTTCCTTCGTCCACAGATCAGTTGGTTCGCAGTGTCTTTGCCATCGAGCGTCACTTTACATAATCTCTCCGGAGCTGAATTTCATCATCTTCTACCCGGACCGTTTAACGAGTCCGGCTGGACTCGGTCTCGGATCGTTAAACCGGCCATTGTAGTGACGGACCTCATAGTCTTTGTTCTGGTTAAAGGTCGGTTTTATTCACTTCGAGGGACACCGTCCTGAAGATGGTTCCGTTGGGGCGAGACCCACTTGAAACTGGATTTCGCATTTTCTGAGGCGTCTCGCACACCGACGCAACCAGTTGCATGAAACCAGTTGCTTACGACACTGCAACTAGTTGCATTGTTTCTTTGAAGACAGTATCGCGTCGAATATGATACTAAGGAAACCCATATATTAAAAAGTAAATATATATATATATATATATATATATATAATATATATATATATATGATGCAATGAAATAAAACGCATCGATCGGTTTCATGCAACTGGTTGCATTAGGTATGCAAGCTACTCTATAATTCGATAAAACATCTAACAGAATCTTGGGGCACTCTACTAACAATATCGATTTATTTGTTTATTCATTTACTCGTTTATTTATTTTATTTATTCATTTAATGATAAACTAACTTTTTTATCTATTGATTTTTTGATTCATTTATTAATTACTGTATTTATCTATTATATATTAACTCATTGGTTTACAAAGGAATTACAAAGGCGGAGCATGCCGACAGGAGACCTTTTGGTCCATAACTAGGTCGGATGCAAGAAAAATATAATAATGATAAATAGATAGATAAATAAATAAGTAAAAATGATAATATAAGTAATGAAAGATAAGATAAATGAAATAAAGGCATAGGTGTTGTTGAATAATAAACAAACAGGTTCTATATATCAAAATAGTGTACTAGTGGTGTTATCAGAAGCATATTTGTCTCGCATTCGCTTAATTGTGGGTTCGAATCCCGCACTCTCCGTTTCCCAGCAGTGACTGTTACCTGCCCTAAGAGTCCAAGCATATAGGGCCAAGTTGACGGCTTCGGCCGCAGTTACGCACCTTCTGGCATAGGATCCTCACCACCTGTTACCTTATTTATTTATTTATCCATTTATCTTTATATTTATTTTTTCATATTTGTTGCGGCTGCCGTTTAGACATATTCTCAAGGTTAGATATACTAATATACTTTCATTTTGTTGAGTTTATTTATTAATTAAATAATTAAATAATCTATTCATCTATTTATCTATTTACTTGTGTTTATTTGTCTTTTATTATTCATTTGTTTAACTATTTATCTATTTGCTTATTTATTTATCATTAATTAACTAATTCATTCATTCATTCATTTATTCATTCATTCATTCACTCATTTCATTTCTTCTTTCTTCTTCCTTCACATTTCCTTATTTTTCTCATCCTTGATCCTTTTCATCTCTATTTCCATTCTTCTATCTTAATATCCCTCATTTCTCCACGTCTCTCCTACTTCGTCCTCTCCTCTCTCTCCCTCCTTCTCCCTCTCGTCCTCCTCCTTCCTCTCTCCATCTTTTCCTCTCTTGCTTTTTCCCTATCTTCCCTCCCTCCCTCCCTCTCTCTCTCTCTCTCTCTCTCTCTCTCTCTCTCTCTCTCTCTCTCTCTCTCCCTCTCTCTCTCTCTCTCTCTCTCTCTCTCTCTCTCTCTCTCTCTCTCTCTCTCTCTCTCTCTCAATCCCTCCCTCCCTCCCTACCTCCCTCCCTCCCTCTCTCTCTCTCTCCCTCCCTCTTTCCCTCCCTCCCTCCCTCATTTTCTCTCACTCCCTCTCTCCCTCCCTCTTTCCCTCCCTCCCTCCCTCATTTTCTCTCACTCCCTCTCTCCCTTCCTCCTTCTCTCATTTTCCCTCCCTCCCTCTCTCCTTTCTTCCCTCCCTCCCTCCCTCCCTCCCTCCCTCCCTCCCTCCCTCCCTCCCTCCCTCCCTCCCTCCCTCCCTTCCTCCCTCCCTTCCTCCCTCCCTCACTTTCTCTCCCTCTCTCTCTCCCTTCCTCCCTCCCTCCCTCCCTCTGCCCGTCTTGTCTCCTTCCTCTCACTCTAAACGATCCCTGTGTTCCTGTTGGGTTCCCCAGTCCTCATTCAGTACTCCTCCTCCTGCTCCTCCTCGGTCCTCATCCCGGTCCTCCTCCTCCTCCTCCCCCTCCTGGTCCTTCTCCTCCTCCCGGTCATTCTTCCCCCTTCCTCCTCCTCCCTGGTCCTCTTCCTCTTCCTCCTCCTCTCGGCCCTCCTGTCCCTCCCTGGTCCCCCTCCTCGTCCTCCTCCTCCCGTCCCTCCTCCTCTTCCTCCTTCTCCCGTCCCTCCTCCTCCTCCTCCGCTTCCTCCTCCTCCACCTCCTCCTCCTCCTCTTCCTCCTCCTCCTCCTGCCCGGGCGCCCCCGCGGTCTCCAAGCATGCAGCCATTGCCTAATGACGACGCTGCGAAGAATATTTATCGGTCTTGGTGGACAACAATTTGTACCTGGCCATTTGGATTCGCCTGTAAACACGCGCTGCGATCCGACATGAATGTGGACGAGACGGCGACCGAGAGGGGGAGAAGAGGGAGGATGGGGAGAGGGGGAGAGGGGGAGGTGAGTACGGAGGGAGGGGAAGGGGTAAGGGGAGAGGGGGAGAAGGGAGAGTAGGGGGGAGAATTGGGGATGCAGAGAGGTGAAGGGGAAGGGGGGGAGAGGAGGAAGGGGGAGGGGAGAGGGGGTAGAAGGGAGAGTAGGGGAGGAGAAATGGGGAGGGAGAGAGGGGGAAGGGGAGAGGGGAGAGGGGAGAATAGGAAGGGAGAGAGGAGGGGGATGGGAAAGTGGGAAAGAGGGAGGGAGATGGAGAGAGGGAGCGAGGATGGGGAGGGGTAAAGGGGGAAAGGGGGAGGGGGAGAGGGGGATAGCCGGATGGACGGACTGACAGCCGGCCAGGTAAACCGGACCTTGTCGCCGGGGAGCTATCCTCTCCGACTGCTGCACTTTGTTTATTCGTTTGTTTCCCCCTTCCACCCCTACGAACCAGAGTCACGTGTCATTCTTGTGTGATGGGAGACTTCGTCTATCCCCGTGGATAGAAGTGTTGGTTAGCGGGGACAAGATAGAATTACAGACTCCTTGTAGTTATACACACACGCGCGCGCACACACACACACACACACACACACACACACACA
>NC_134805.1:32879222-32884222 GCF_046742065.1 Oratosquilla oratoria
TGTCACTCCATGGCTGCTTCTCCTTGTAAGCCCGTGCCCGTCCGAGCAGCTACCGGGCCTCGTGGTCCACGGGCAGGAAGGGCCCGTTCAGGCCGCGGGGTGGCAAAGGAATCAGACCCTTAAGTGTGAGGGGAGTAAGGGTCGTTTTGGGTCGAGAGGTCCGTGTGGCAAAGGTCGGACGTATTGCCACCAATGTTGATTAATGATTCAGTTTAACCTGCACACTAAATAGGCCAGCGTCAGGTTGGCCGCTGGGCCACAGAATATCAATGGCGGGCAGAGCCCTCCTCCATCTCTGGTCCCTCCTCCTCCTCCTCCTCCTCCTCCTCCTCCTCCTCCTCCTCCTCCTCCTCCTCCTCCTCCTCCTTCTCCTTCTCGTCCTAATCTTCCTCCTCCTCCTCCTTGTCCTCCCTCTTCTTCTCTTTGTTCTTGTCCTCCTTCTTGCCCTCCTCCTTGTCTTCTTCCTCCTCGTCCTTGTCCTCCTCCTCGTCCTCCTCCCCTTGTTCTCGTCCTCCTCCCCCTTGTCCTCGTCCTCCTCCTTCTCCTCGTCTTCCTCCCACATCTGCTCGTTCTTCTCCTTCCTCCTCCTTCTCCTCAGCATTGTCATCTTCCTCCTCCTTGTCCTTCTCCTTCTCCTCACTCTTCTTCTCGCCTTCCTCCTCCTCCTTATCCTCCTACTTGCCCTCCTCCTTCCCTGATCCTTCCTCTTTCTCCCCTGATCTCTCCCCCTTCTCGGGGTCCTTCACCTCCTTTTCCTCCTCGTCCTTCTTCTCCTTCTCACCTTTGTCCTCATCCTCCTTGTCCTTCTCTTTTTCCTCCCCCAGCCTCCTCCTCTTCCTTCTCCTCATTGTTCTCTTCCTCCTCCTCGACCTCGTCCTTGTCCTCTTTGCCCTCCTCCTCCTCCTCCTCCTCTTCGTCCTCCTCCTCCTCTTCGTCCTCCTCCTCCTCGTTGTCCTCCTCTTTGTCCTCCTCTTTCCCTGATCCCTCCTCCTCCGCCCCTCTCCGCCTCCTCCTCCTCTTGCTGCTCCTCCTCCTTCTCTTCGTCATTCTCTATGTTCTCCTCCTCTTCATCCTTTTCAACCTCCTCCTCCTTTTCCTCCTTCTCTTCCCCCTCTTCCTTCTCTTTCTCCGCCTCACTATCTTCCTCCTTCACGTTCCTTCCTTCTCCTCCTTTTCCTCCTCCTTCATCTCTTCTTTCCCCTCTTCCTCCTTCATCTCTTCCTTCCTTTCCTTCTCTTCCTCAGTATCTTCCTCTTTCTCCACCACAACATCCTCCGCCTCCTCCTTGTCCTCCTCCTCCTGATTTTTCTCCTGCTTTTTCTCCTCTTGTCCATCTTCCTTCTTCGCCTCCTCCTCCTCCTCCTACTTGTCCTTCTCTTTTTCCTGATTTTCCTCCACGTAATACTCCTTCCCCTTTTCCTTGCTGTCCTCCTCCTCCTCCTCCTCCTCTTCCTCCTCCTCCTCTTCCTCCTCCTCCTCCTTCCTCCTTCTCCTCCTCTCCACCTCCTTCTCCCTCTCCTCCTTCTCCCTCTCCTCCTCTCCTCCTCCTCCTCTCCTCCTCCTCCTCTCCTCCTCCTCCTCTCCTCCTCCTCCTCTCTTCCTCCTCCTCTCCTCCTTCTCCTCTCCTCATCCTTCTCCTTCTCTTCCTCCTCCTCCTCCTTCTCTTTTCTCTCCTGCTTTAGGCGCTTTCTCCTCCTCCTCCTCCTCCTCATCATCATCATTATCATCTTCCTCCCCTCTCTCTCATCCTTCTCCTTCTCTTCCTCCTCCTCCATCTCTTATCTTTCCTGCTTGAGGTGCTCTCTCCTCCTCCTCCTCCTCCCTCTTCTCATCTTCCTTCCCTCTCCCTCATACTTCTTCTTTTCCTCCTCCTCCTCGTTCTCTTGTCTCTCCCGGTTTAGGTGCTGTCTCCTCCTTCTCCTTCTCCTCCCCCTCTTCCTTCTTCTCTTTCTCCTCTCTCCCTCATCCTTCTGCTTCTTTTCCTCCTCATCATCCTCCTTCTCCTCCTCCACTCTTCCTCATTCTTCTCCTCCTCCTCCTCCTCCTCCTCCTCCTCCCCTCCTTCTCCTCCTCCTCCGCTCTTCCTCATTCTTCTCCTTCTCTTACTCCTCGTCCTTCCCCTCCTTTCCTTCCTATTACGCCTCGTCTTCCCCGTTCTCCTTCTCCTCGTCCTCCTCGTACTCCTCCCCCTCCCCTTCCTCCGCCTCCTCCTCCCCTTCCTTCTCCTCGTCCTCCTCCTCCTCCTCCTTATCGTCCTCCTCTTTCTCCTTCCCGTCAGTCTCCTCGTCCTCCTCCTCTTCCTCTTCCTCCTCGTCCTCCCCGTTCTCCTTTTCGTTCTCCTCCTCCTCCTCCTTCTCCTCCTTGTCCTACTTGTCCTCCTCCTCATTCTCTCCGCAGCTTCCTCGTCCTCCTCTTTTTCCCCTTTCTCCTTCTCCTCTTCCTCCTCTTCATCTTCCGCTTCCATATCCCCGTCCGCCTCCTTGTCCTTCCTGTCTTTCTCTTTCTCCTCCTTGTCCTCCTCCTCCTCATCATCATCTTCCTCCTCCTCGTACTCCTCTTCCTTCTTCTCCCCGTCCGCATCCTTGTTCTCCATGTCTTCCTCTTCCTCCTCATTTTCGTCCTTCTCCTCTTCTTTTTCTTCTTCCTCCTCGTTCTCCTTCTCCTCCTCTTCCTCCCCGTTCTCCTCCTCCTCCTTCTCCTTCTCGTCCTCCTTTTCCTTCTCTTCCTTGTCCGCATCCTCGTCCTCCATGTCTCCCTCTTCCTCCTCCTCCTCCTCTACTTCGTCCTCCTTCCCCCTCCTCACTTGTATGCCGGGGACACCTCTAGCATAATTGGCGTGACTCGATCTGCGCGGAAGCTTCGGGATCAGTTGTTGTTGTTGGGGTTTGCACAGTCGTCACCTCAAGTTCTGTCGCTCTTCCTCTTGCCCGCCCGGAGTTCACTCTCGTTGCTGTTCTCCTTGATCATTTCATATTCGTTTTTATTTGATTGTTTTTATTTATCTTTTTATCTGTTAATCTGTTTTGTTTATTTATTTGTCCGTTAGTGTATTTGTTTATCTTTAATTTCGTTTATCTATCTATTTATTTATTTTTGTGTTTGATTTTTATAAATTTTTGTATTTGTTTATTTATGTATTTAGTTATTGTTGTATTTATCTAACATATACATTTATCTATTTATCTATTTATTTTGTTTGTCTTCTTTATTTATTGATCTATTCATCTCTCTACCTATAACCTTACGTATTTATCATTAATTCATTTATTTTTTTGTTTATCAAGTCATATGTTTATTTAATATTATTATTATTATCATTCTGCATTGTGTTGAGCTTTTTATACATGGGAGGGGTGGAACGGAGTAACAGGGCAATTATTTATTCGGCTGATTTGGCCAAGTCTTCAGTCGACATGTTGCAAATGTCTATACATGTGTTGCAAATCTCTGTACACATGTTGCATTATAATTTACAAGTATCAGTCACCATGTGCACCTGTTACGGTATGTACACGTGTCTCAGTATGTTGCAAACTCGTAGTAGCATGTTGCACTCTTAGGCACTGTTCACATTAGCGGTTCAAACCGCTGCGGTTCAGTTACAATTAATGAAGGCGTTCACACACAACCACGCAGTTTTTCCTTCATCATGCGGTACCGCGGCGGTTTCTGCGCGGTTTAAGCTGCTTGTGTGAACAGGGCCTCAGGCACGCATGTTGCATTCTCATAGTAGCGTGTTACTATTTCACATACATGTACTGAAGCCCCTCTACCCATGTTGCATTCCCTGACTCGTGTCGTTGTTCAACAGATGTCGCAGCCAGAGTTCCTGTTATCTTGTCAGCTGTTGCCACCTTCAATACGGTGACGACAGAGCATCAGCTTCTGTTGAGGTTACCGTCTTCTAACTTTTTTATTTATCTATTTTTTCAAAATTCGAGACCGAATTCGAGACCATAGCGAGGTCTCGACGTCTCTCGATCTCGATATATCCCGAGACCGCCCCACTCTGCTGAATAAAGCCGCCTGGCATTAGATCAAAGAAAATGACAATAATGTGGGGTCCCCGTATTGAAAAGGTTGAAGATGCATTCGGGGCATGTTGCAAGGCTTGTTGCATGTGTTCGAGACCCGGACTCGTGTCTTACAATGGACGCTGCAACCGCTTAGCTCTGTTTACATATGTAGGTGCCCTTCATTTGCAAATCGCATCGCAATGCAATGATAATCTTGCAGGTTTAAGAAGGAAATACGCAAGTACTGGTTGATCAATAGAGTGGTTAACAAATGGAATAGATTTAGTAACCAAGTAGTGATTGCTGAAACAATGGGTTGTTTTAAGATGAGATAGCTTTATGGTTACGAAGGACAGGTGGTAAGGGACATGGAACAGCCTAGTGTAGGCCTTATGGTCTCTTGCAGTCTCCTCCGTTCTTGTGTAGGTGTCAATTGCATGTGTTTTTATTCATTATCTATTTCTATGTAGACAAAACCACAAACTTATATGTATCTCAGACTACGTTTCTATAATTTCTTGTCAATTAAACCTTTATTCCTTCTTCTTTTGAACATCTGTTGTCTGTTGTGTCATAGCAATTATAACTGGTACTGTACCAGTTATAAGTGCTGTCGGTAGTACACAATCTCATCGGGTACCTACAACAACCTTTGTATGTATATATATATATATATATATATATATATATATATATATATATATGTGTGTGTGTGTGTGTGTATGTATGTACATGTGCTGCATGTCTACTTACGTATGTATATATGCATATAGATGCATATCAAATACAGTGCATCTTTCGTATATGTTTGCATAGGAATATATACGTTTATGAGTATTGCATATGCATGTTTTAGGTGTTAGTACAAACACACACACACACACACACACACACACACACACACACACACACACACACACATATATATATATATATATATATATATATATATATACGAATGTGTATATGTACAAGTTTGGGTAT
>NC_134805.1:32891722-32901722 GCF_046742065.1 Oratosquilla oratoria
GAATTTATCGTTTCTCAGATAGCAGAGGCCAAGATCTAGGACGAAAGAGAGAGAGAAAGAGAGTGATTGAGAGAGAGAGAGAGGGAGAGAGAGAGAGAGGGAGAGAGAGAGAGAGAGAGAGAGAGAGAGAGAGAGAGAGAGAGAGAGAGAGAGAGAGAGAGAGAGAGAGAGAGAGAGAGAGAGAGAGAGAGAGAGAGAGAGAGAGAGAGAGAGAGAGAGAGAGAGAGAGAGAGAGAGAGAAGAGAGAGAGAGAGAAGAGAGAGAGAGAGAGAGAGAGGGAGAGAGAGAGAGAGAGAGAGAGAGAGAGAGAGAGAGAGAGAGAGAGAGAAAGAGAGTGATTGAGAGAGAGAGAGAGAGTGATTGAGAGAGAGAGAGAGGGAGAGAGAGAGAGAGGGAGAGAGAGAGAGAGAGAGAGAGAAGGAAAGGATATTGAGTGGTCACGTAGAACAAGAGACTCGTATATCACCGCTCCGAGCAGAATAAAGTAAAATAATAGTAAAGATATTGTAGGAACGATGATGACAATGATAGTAATCATGATGATCATGATGATGACGTCGACAACGGCAAGAGGAGCAGGAGGAAGAGGAGGAGGAGGAAGAGGAGGAGGAGGAGCAGCAGCAGCAGCAGCAGCAGCAGCAGCAGCAATAGCAGCAGCAGGCAGCAGGCAGCAGGTAGCAGGCAGCAGTAGCAAGCAGCAGCAACAGCAAGTGGTAATACTTATTGATGATGATGATAATGATAACGATCGTGATAATAACAATAATAATAGTAAGACAATTTGATAAATTAATAAAGAATGAAAATAGATTCAGATAAATAGGTAAAAAGTAAATAGATAAATAAAAGAATAAATGAACAGACAAAAAACAAGCAAATAAACGCGTAAATGAATAATAGATAAATAAATAGATAAATAAATAAATAAAGAAATAAACAGAAAACAAACAACGTCATGAGTGGTTTATAAACTGGAATTATTTGTACTACACAAAGAGCTAGTGACAGACCATGGCATCCAGTAGCTCACTCTTGATGCTCGACAATCGTTCATAATTGTCATCCGATCTCCTAAACTCGGAGTGGGGGTGGGATGGGTTGGGGGGGGGGGTTAGGGGTGGTAGTTAGTGGTTAGTGTCGCTGACACACTTCCAGCCCGAGTTCGGCTTCCAGATGATTGCATACCTCGAGTCATAAGAACGTAAGAATGGAGGAGACTGCAAGAGGCCGTAAGGCCTACACTAGGCAGTTCCCTGTCCATTACCATCCATAAAGTTGTCTAACATCTTAAAACAATCGATAGTTTTAGCGCTCACTACATGGTTACTAAGTCTATACCATTCTTTAACCATTCTCTTGGTCAATCAATTCTTGCCTATTCCCTATTTAAATATAAATTTGTCAGATTTAAATCCATTACTACGAGTCTTGCCCTTCTGTCTTAATATGATGACCTTGTCTTCTCCACTTAATTGTTTATGAAAACTTGTAAACACGGCTGCGGCGGGTTCTCATAACTTCGTGGCGCGGTGGTAAGAGTTCTCTCCTGCCACTACGGCGGTCCGGGTTCGAATCCCGCCCAGGGTTGAAATAATTTCAGTATCGATGTGCTGCGGGTTGTTACTCCAACTCTCGTGGGTGGGGAGTGTGGGGTATGTGTGCGTGTAAGGTCACAGTATTACCCATAGATCGGTCATACGAACTCTGAGCTCTCATCCGGGAGGTTAATAACTGTCGATCACGAGTCCAACGCTTGATCCAAGACCATGGTGAATCACCAGATGAATAGAAGCTTCTGGCGACAGATACACTAATCCAGTGTTTCTCGACCTTCCGAGTTTTGTGGACCATTTACATCGACTTGTACATTTAGGGGACCCCTTAGAGGGCAGGATAGATAAGATGGGGGAGAGGGAGGGAGAGGGGATTTGGGGGTTTAGTGGATGGAGAGAATGAAATGGAAGGAAGTAAGAGTTATGATAGATGTGGGGCAGACCCACTTGCTCGGTTAGTTTATAGTCTTTTGGACTTTTTTTTTTTATTATTATAATTTTTTTTATTATTATTATTTTTAATCTGGGACCCCTTGGTACGGGATTAGATAGTATATAGTCACCATTTCTAAGCATTTAGTTATAGAAACGTTATATTATACAAATCGTCGCCACGTTCCGAGAGACGAAACTAGCCGAGCGGAAAAATAGAAAGAAACATAAAATCTCGATTAAGATACATTGTGTAATCATGAATAAAAAAAAAAATCTGAGCCATGACAGGATTAACTGTGATATGTTGAATTCTCAGTCTTGCGGACCCCTAGGGGATCTAGGGGGGGCGGACCCCGCAGGGGACCTAGGGGGGGTGCGGACCCCCCAGGGGGCCTAGGGGGTCCGCGGATCTCCCTTGAGGAACACTGGACTAAACGACTAAAGTCTTGAAAGGGTTGGTAATCAAATTGGAGGATGATATTTGGTTTTGGTGTTTATTTTGATCAATTCCAAAGGGCTTTGTTCGATTGCGAGGAGACTTGGTTTGGGTTATCATAACATGAGTAAAATCGCTGGCGTTTGGTGAGATAACATATATAAATGTGTCACTGAGAGAAATAGGAGAGAGAGGAGAAGAGAGAGAAGGAGAGAGAGAGAGAGAGAGAGAGAGAGAGAGAGAGAGAGAGAGAGAGAGAGAGAGAAACAAATAAAAAAAAAGTGATAGTTTATGTGAGTTTTTTATATCAATTATCAGATAACAAACGTTCATCCCAAATGAACATACAAGCGTTTATAATCAAGTCCTTATAACAATATATAGGATGTAAAGACATGAGCAAAGATTCTTTCACATAACATAATAATGGAGGAGACTAGAAGAGACCATATGGCCTATACTAGGTAGTTCCATGTCCCTTACCACCTGTTATCCTAATCCACAAAGTTATCTCATCTTCTTTTAAACAACCAATCGTTAACCACTCGATTGGTAAACCAGTTCTTCCCCATTTCCTTCTTTAATCAAAATTCGTCAGATTTTAATCCATTACTATGAGTCCTGACCTGTTTTCTTGATATGATGACCTTGTTTGCGTCACCTTAAGTCATTACAGGAAGATATAAGATGTACAGCCATGAAAAACGTTCAATTTTAAACGTATCTTTATCAAATATTAACTACAAACATTCGGCAAACGTTAACATACGCTTGGCACGGTTTTTGACGCATATTAATACACACATCGACAAACTGCAGATATATTCCTCAATTTCAAAATTGATGTTGATATCAACAACTTTGATTATATCATGAACTACCGGCGATAGTATGATCGTAAAGGAAAATCTAGGTCTAAAAAAATAAAAATGGATAAATGAATGAATAAATAAATAAATAAAATAGATAAATAGATAAATGAAGACGTGTGGAGACAGATAGACAGACAGACAGATAGAAAGAGAGAGAGAGAGAGAGAGAGAGAGAGAGAGAGAGAGAGAGAGAGAGAGAGAGAGAGATACGGCATGAAAGTAGGTAAAGAGCTATAATATGAGGACATAAAGAGTAGATCTTAAAGAGCATTAATGCTGGCTGCAAACAGAGGTTATGTGGCCATCTTTTAGTCCCCGGTTCGATTCCCTCACAATTACGGTGTTTGAGCCTTGGTAGGGGACCACATCTCATCAAACACGTGGTCCCCACCTCCTACTTCTGCCTCCCAATCCCACCCACACCGCTGTGGGAGCTCTCCCACTTCCCCTTCATCACGGTGACGTCATCAGTTGAATAAAAATCCCCTGCCTGGCCCTGTTCACACTGGCGGTTTGAACCGCGCGGAAACCGCGGTGGTACCGCATGGTCAAGGAAAAACTACGCTGTTGTGTGTGAACATCTCCATTGAATTACATTGTAATTAAACCGCCGCAGTTCAAACCGCAGCGGTTGAAGCCGCTAGTGTGAACAGGGCCTTATAGCGGAGGCCTCTCCCTCCTCAGATGAATAAAATCGCCTGGTGACGGTTAATTAATAGACTATGTAATGTGTGTCACCATGTTGAAGAGATGGAGGATGGTCAAGTGGAGATGTGGTTTAGAATTACAGCGGCCATTACTTCAGAATCATAACAGGATTCGACTCTGATGATGAAACAGATCGACTGCGATGGACGTCCGGCCTTTTTTTTTTTTTTTTTTTTTTTTTTTTTGCGGTGGGAGGAGGTTGACAAAGCAAACTAGATGTAATCAGAGATTGAGAAACTTGGTAATTGGGAGGTTAATGTCGTCTTTCTTTCTCTCTCTCTCTCTCTCTCTCGCTCTCTCTCTCTCTCTCTCTCTCTCTCTCTCTCTCTCTCTCTCTCTTTCACACACACACACACACACACACACACACACACACACACACACACACACACACACACACACACACACACACACACACACACACACACAGTTTCATTCCTCCTACATGGATCATTCTTCAGAGGTATTTTCCCGCAGCATTAAATTTCTGAATACACCTTTAAACTTCTATATAATGAAGGAATTTCCTTCAATTTAATATAATCACCTGACGACAGCCAGAAAATTATATGTGGTTTATGAATTAAGTCTTCTGTGGGTCCTGTGTCGCGGAATTCCAGATAGCATGCTACTTGCTTTTGCTATTTAGTTTTAGTAGAAATGTCTAACATTCGTATTTTAGGCTTAATTTGTCTTAATTCGTCATTCAGCATTTCATTCTACGACGCAAGAGTAATTTGATATTTGGAAATTTCAAAAACAAAGAATCGTAACCGAAGTAGTTTCTACTCAAACGAAGTAGCAAAAGCAAGTAGCATGCTAGTAAGAAATGCCTAGTGTGCCGTCACCTTTGATCGGCTTCGTATGGAGCACGTTTCTCACGTGTGGTGGAAGTCTCCTTATTCTTGAGGAAGGGAAGAAAAAGCCCAAAATCTTTTGTTTCATCTACCCATCTTTTTAATTTCTATCCTGTTTTATTTTTGTTTTATCATGTTTATTTATGTCTATTAATTTATGTGTTTATTTGATTATCTACATATTCATGTGTGTATGTATGTACACACACACACACACACACACACACACACACACACACACACACACACACACACACACACATATATATATATATATATATATATAGATACACACATTTATATATATATATATATATATATATATATATATATATATATATATATATATATATATATATATATATAAATAAGACTTAATGACCCACTGTCGGAGAATGAGATAAGATGGACAGAAATTCTGTATATTTCGACCACTATCTGTGGTCCTCTTCAGCAGAATTCTGCTGAAGAGGACCACAGATAGTGGTCGAAATATACAGAATTTCTGTCCATCTCATCTCATTTTCCGACAGTGAGTCGATAAGTCTTATTCTACAAATGTGCTACTACATTAAACCTTCCTAATACACACACACACACACACACACACACACACACACACACACACACACACACACACACACACACACACACACATATATATATATATATATATATATATACTTTTTTTTTCTTTTTTAGGGAGACACCCTCCCATTGTCTCATGTGAAACATCTGCATAAAAAATACGAGTGGCACAAGCTCCATAGAGAGGTACCACAAATGTCTCAAAAATTCATTCAGTGCAGCAATTGCAATTTTGTCATCCCTTTGCTTGCAGAGCTGCAGACTTTGCATAAAATGCAAATGTGAACGGTGGGGGGGGGGAGCATGAAGCTACGGGCACCGTAAACCATTATCTGATGTATATTGCAAATGAAAAACAACAAACATCTCTCAATCCTCTTTCCTCTTTATCAGTCAGTTTGAACCCTTAAACATCCAGATTTTAAACCAGTTAATTAGTTTAGCCATCCATCGTTCTCTGTGACCAGCTCCGGTTGCTTTAAAGCTGGTTCTGATGTCGGGGTACTTCTGAGGAAAATTTGCGTTAGCTCGAGCAATTCCTTGTAGTCATCACGGGGCTGCTGCCTATAAAGCTGATTTTGAGAAAATTTGATAACTTCTGCATCTGAGATTTTCTCTGCAATCCTAGGGTCATCTGCTGCTGTTTGGTAATTTGTCTTGTCAATTTCCACCTACTTCGCTTTGAATATCTTGAACAGTTGAATGTCAGGGCCAGAGGAGGCTGGCAAGGAAATAGAAACTGCAGCCTCTAACCCTATTTCCAAAATATGATGTCGACAAGCTAGCCACAGCATATCTTTATCCATTCTTTGCTCTAGTAATATATAGGCACCACTCTTATAACCTATGTTGGAGGCAGTGGTGTCAAAACACACGCACTTTACTTGGTCAGATATATTTCACTCCAATACTAACTGATGTACAGCATCTACAGTGTTTTGACCTGTTCCACTGGTAAGCTTGGGCATACCAAGAAGCTGATCAGCTCCTTGGCCAGAAATTAGGATTGGCAGGAGCTCAATATTTTCATGACCAGTAATATCTTCACTTAGTTTGCCATCCCATTGTGTTTGAAGAGGAGAATTTGTTTTGAAATCCTGCTTCAATTTTTCTGCAATTGCCTTGGGGTTCCTTTGTCTCGCTCTCCGTATTGATGAATAGGTGACACTATATTCTTCAGGGTTTTGTCCAAAGACAAAGATTTATGGGATCAAAATTTCAGAAGCAGCTCTATCACTTAATTTTGCGGCATCAAGTGATGCAAGCATTGAGGAATCCAAAAGTTTTATTCTCTTAGACTTTGATCTACTTTGTCTCGAAGTTGATGGCTGCTGAGGGTCAGCAACAATTTCTTCATCTGATGTTGAGCTTGCTTCATTCAAACTTGGGGAACTTGAACTTGAGAGCATTGCTGCTTCAAGATTGGCTGTTTCCCTCTTCCGTTTCTTTTTAAGCGATGTTTCCTTATCTCTGGCGAACTCTTCCTTTTGTGAAAGAACTTTATCCATTCCAGCCATTTTGTCTTTTCATTTTTTTTTGTCGTTGCAGCATCAGAAACTCGCGATCTTCATCTATCTTTATCATGTCAAGAGCATTTACATGTGCAATGTCAAACAGATCATCCAAGTCAATTTTCCATTCATCATGTTTCTGAGGTAGAGCAGGTGATTGCTTCTTTTAATTTTTTATTTATCAATTCATTTATTTATTTTTGTTTCTCTTACTTGTTAAAAAAATTCTTTATTTTCTCCACCACATGTCATTTCAACACTGTTGGGATGCGTGCCTTTTCCCACATATCAATAAATCTCCAGCAGCAGACAAGTAGCTATTTTTACCTGTTGCTTTTTGTTGATCTTGTAGTTCATGAACAACGCCATTGTTTCCTCCTTAGATGGAAGCTGGGTCTCTTTAAGGGACTCTATAGGATGTCCTATGAGCCAGACAACTGTTTTGTGACGCGTATGCCGCTCCATGAGTACAACAGCAACACAACCACTCTCAGCGAAGACAGTGAGGGTACTAAGTGACTCAGCTAGACGCCAGCTGCAGCCACAGCGTCTGTGGGGAGAAGGGGATGAGGAGGCAAGGGTTACGGAAGGCGATTGAGAATCTGTAATGAGTACTATGTGTTGTTGACTGCAAGTTTTGAACAAATCTACATTCTACCCTTTGCTACAGTATAATTGCTGTGCATAGAGGGAGGGCGAGATGAAAAATAACCACATACAAAATGTTCAACGGATGGTAGCAACCTCTGAAATGTCTTCACTTGTGCTGAAATTTTGCACAGAAAGTTTTTATACTAAATTGAACCAAATTAGAGGGTGTCTTTAAGATTTTGAGATGGTAACTGTTTGTGTGTATGTATGTATGTATGTGTGTGTGTGTGTGTGTGTGTGTGTGTGTGTATTATAATGCCATATAATACAAGACATCTGGTTTTGGAATTTCAGAACTTTTCTGTACCAAAAACTTCTTTAATAGTACTCAAACTTCCTGCAGCGTAATGCAACTCTCGTCTTCCGGCGCTGAAGCTCTTTAGATCGGAGACTTCAATTGTCACACTGTACATTAGGTTGGGTTCGCCTTGCGTAACTCCTCCCGTAGATGAGAGGTTCTCTCTCGTGCATTTCTTAATGAACTGTATCGAATTGGTAAACATTAAACGTAGGTTCCAGACTGACACGAAGATCTGCACTGTGTATGTGACCTTATCTTTTTTTTTCTTTCCTATGACCTTGTTCACAAGAACTACATCGTTTCTGTCTCTTTGGGTGGTCTACTTTAGTCACAATGCTGATTAGTCATAGTGGGTACACATTGCCCACTCACTTTTGATACTGTAACATGATCATTGAATATTGAGTACTGTTCAAGAGTTCAATAATTTGTTCAAAAGTTCTTTAAGCCCCAGCGAGCTTGTTAACAGCCAAAGGTATCCAGGGACAGAACCTGTATAAGTCACAATGGTTCATAAAGCTCAAATATATTAAGTCGTTCAATCCCAGTGTCCTTTAGTGAGACTAGGATAGAAACGCGGGTAAATCATAATCTAACACATCTCTTTGAGGCCTTCTTGTGATGAGCGCTAGGTGATTTTATTCATGTAAAAAGGACAGAAGGCATTAATGGTTTGATTTATGAGAACCTGATTCTAGTTATAAGCAACGTTAAGTATTACAGACTTGATCATAAGCAATACAAAACTGATTACGAACAATATAGGACTGATTATGAACAATGCAGGACTTCGCATGAACAATATAGTAGTGATCATGAGGAATACAGGCTTGATCACTAATATTACATTTCTGATCACTAACATTACAGGACTGATCTTTACCATTACAGGACTGATCAATAACTTTACAATCCTGATCACAAGCATTACAGGACTGGTCATGAGCAATATAGGACAGATCACTAACATTACAGGTCTGATCTCTAACACTACAGGCCTGATCAGTAACACTATATGACTGATCATGATCACTATAGGACTAATCATTAACATTACATGCTTGATAACCAACATCACAGGACTGATCATTTGTATGACACACCTGATCCCTAACATTATAGAAATGATCATGAGCAATACAAGACTGCTTACGACCAGAGTTTCGCTGTCTTTAGCGCTAGTTATCCCGTTTAGAGGCGGGATCCCGGTCGCTAATCGCTTCTTGTTCTCGTTCTCGTTCTCGTTCTCTCTCTCGCGCCGTGCCTTGATAGGATTCTGATAAACCACAAGAATCCACCAACGATCCCGGGAACGCCGTAATTGGCCACTTCGGCTGCAAAATCCAGGTTCTTCGGGGGAGGAAGAGGAGGAGGAGGAGGAGGTTGTGGGTAGTTCCTCCCGTGTTGCCCGTGTCAATGAAAGGGCTGTACTATTCTTCTCCTCGCTGATGTTGGTGGTGGTGATGGTACTGATGGTAGTGTTAATGGTTCTAGTGTTCGTGCTGGTGAGGATGTTGGTCTGGTTGTGTTAGTGATGCTGTTGGTTCTCTTCAGAGTCTCTCAAGAAGAAGAAGAAGGTGAAGAAGACGAAGAACCAGAAAAGCCAGAAGAACCAGTAGAACCAGAAGAAAAACCAAAACCAAAAGAAGAACCAAAAGAAGAACCAGAAAAGCCAGGCGAAGAACCAAAAGAAGAAGAAGAAGATGAAGAAGAAGAACCAGAAAAGCCAGAAGAACCAGTAGAACCAGAAGAAAAACCAGAAGAACCAAAAGAAGAGCCAGGCGAAGAACCAGAAGAAGAAGAAGAAGAAGAAACTTTGATGTGGGTTGCTGCCTGTCGGGGACCTCCAGGAACCCAAAGGGATCGAAGTGAGCTTTGGGAGATCGACAAGGCGAAGGAGGCGATAGCGCTAATGGGGTCCTAATTCTTGGGGCCCCAGATCTCTGCCCCGCCCAAAGAGAGAGAAAGAGAGAGAGAGAGAGAGAGAGAGAGAGAGAGAGAGAGAGAGAGAGAGAGAGAGAGAGAGAGAGAGAGAGGGATCGAGAGAGAGAGAGAGAGAGAGAGAGAGAGAGAGAGAGAGAGAGAGAG
>NC_134805.1:32914222-32916722 GCF_046742065.1 Oratosquilla oratoria
ACAGTTCCAAATCAAATCTATTTCCTGATAGTTTGAGACCATTATTTCTTGTCTGATGTGTGTTTGTTTGTGTGTGTGTGTGTGCGTGTGTGTGTGTGTGTTATGTATGAGTATATATATGTATATATATATATATATATATATATATATATATAACACGAACACACACACACACACACACACACACACACACACACACACACACACACACACACACACACACACACACACGAGTATATATATATATATATATATATATATATATATATCTATATATATATATATATATATATATATATATAAATGAAGGTGACCACAAGAGGCAGTTCCTTGTCCAATACCACCTGTCATCCCCATCCATAAAGTTGTCTAACCTTTTCCTTATAACAGCTGATAGTTTTAGACTTTCCACATTGTTGATCTCTGCATTGGTAAACCAGTTCTTGTCTATTTCCTTTTTAAATCTAAATTTGTCCAGTTTAAATCCATTTCAGCGTGTCCTGCTTTGTTGTTTTAATATGATCTTCTTTGCATCCACCCTGTTAAAGCCCTTGATCCACTTTAACACCTCCATAAGATCACCCCGCACTCTGCGTCTTTCCAGAGAGTGTAGGTTAAGGTTTTTAAGGCTATCCTCGTAAGGTAAATTTCTGAGCCCATGTGGCCTTTTGGTCATTCTCCTTTGTAATGATTCCAGTGAATTGATATCCATTCTTTAGGACGGAGCCTAAAACTGTACTGCATAGTCAAGGATGGGTCTAAGTAACACCATATAGTTTTTGATAACTACCTCTACATTTTTTTTGTATTCATCCTAATAACGAAACCTAATGCTATATTAACTCTACTTCTGGCACTAATACACAGTTTCCTGGATTTGAGGTCAGGAATCACTAGAACTCCCAAGTCTCTCTAGCACTCAGTTTTCTCTAAAAAAGTGTTATCTAAGCTACACCTGTTTTTTGGGTTGTGTAAACCTATGTTTAATGCACTGCACTTTGAGACATTGTAATCCATTGGCCAATTTACCGAAAGTGTGAACAATTTGTTAATATCTTGCAGAGTCTCGGCGTCGTCTGACCTGATTTGGCGCCCTATTCTAGTGTCTTTATGTATTGCGAATTTTCTTATGAAAAGTTTTTTGGAACTAATCATCACTGGGAGTCCTTTCAAAAAAGAAAACTCCAAATTGTATAGGAGAGAGTGGGTCTTATTTTTCACCTTTCTTCACACACACACACACACACACACACACACACACACACACACACACACACACACACACACACACACACACACACACACACACACACACACACACACACACACACACACACACACACACACACACACACACACACACACACACACACACACACACACACACACACACACACACACACACACACACACACACACACACACACACACACACACACACACACACACACACACGACTCGATGGGGCAGTGGTAGATTCCCAGCTGTCACTACGGAGGTCCGAGTTCGAATCCTGCCCAAGGCTGTATCGTTACGCTGCGAGTCGTTACTTCAACTCTCGTGGGCGGGTAATTGGGTGTGTGTGGTGTGCATGTAAGGTCACAACATTACCCATATATCGGTCATATATGAGATCTGAGGTCTCTTCCGGGAGGGAAATAACTGTCAATCACGAGTCCAACACGTGATCCAAGACCATGGTGAATCACACACACACACACACACACACACACACACACACACACACACACACACAGTGCTTGTATTGTGTAAAATGAATCAAATAACAATATCAATATATACCAGAGCAAACGCATAAGTGACCAGAAAAATAAGATGAAATGAAA
This sequence comes from Oratosquilla oratoria, assembly GCF_046742065.1. NCBI lineage: Eukaryota > Metazoa > Arthropoda > Malacostraca > Stomatopoda > Squillidae > Oratosquilla > Oratosquilla oratoria. Next base: position 32,916,070 of record NC_134805.1, read on the forward strand.
TAGAATAATAAGACCGAATAATATATTATGAAAAATAGATAGAAATAAAGTAAACCTGCATAGTGTATTCATCCTTCTTCAGACTAGCTTTAAGGTGACGAACCGTTTTAGGAAACTGTTCGATTCTCGGCCACGGACAGTGCTCGTAACATCAGATAGAAGCGTTGGTGAATCTCAAACCTCTCCCAGTTTTAAAGACATCATTGTTCTTTCTCTCCTTTTCATCTTGCCTCTGTGAACATCGCACGCTTTCTTCCAGTCATCAGGTATTGTACTCCTTTCCATTTCGTGAGGTTGGAAGAGTCTTTTTCAGCATTCATTCGTGATATTTTTCGTAACATTATCCTGTTGTTTCATTCAATCCCAAAGCTTTTCAGGTCTAACATACACACACGCACACACACACGCACACACACACGCACACACACACACACACACACACACACACACACACACACACACACACACACACACACACACACACACACACACACACACACACACAATGTGTGTGTGTCTTTATGCGTATGCGAATGTGTATATATATATATATAAATATATATATATATATGTGTGTGTGTGTGTGTGTGTGTGTGTGTGTGCGCGCGCGCGCGTGAGTTTTGTTTCAATGTACAATAGTATTCGCATGTCAT
>NC_134805.1:32921722-32924222 GCF_046742065.1 Oratosquilla oratoria
GTGCATATATTTATATGAGCCTGTGTCCATACGTGTCTAAGACTGATTCTTCGTGTGTATGTTTGTGTGTGTATGTGTATGCATGTGTATGTGTGTGTGTATGTGTGTGTGTGTGTGTGTGTGTGTGTGTGTGTGTGTGTGTGTGTGTGTGTGTGTGTGTGTGTGTGTGTGTGTGTGTGTTTCCATGTGAACGGACAGACTGATTTCCTCACTGAGACGATAAAAGATGACGAGAGAAATGTCTTCCGAGAGAGATGACGTAAAGAAAAATATTAAAGTAAAATACATATAAACAATTATATGAGTAAGTAAATTGACAAATATATAAATAGATGAGGAAGTTAATAAATAGATGAATAAATAAATGAGTAAATAAATTGATAGATAAATGGAGACATTCTATCAGCTAAATAAAAGGTTTAATTCATCAATAAGTTTTATTACGTGAGTAATATAACTAGATATAGTTCTCTATATTACTGGGAAAATAGAATTAGGAAATCTCCAATACTCGAAACGAAGAGGTCCCAAAATATAGGAATCTCCTAATACTAGAAACACTTATACAAATCTAATATTGGTATTATTATTACTATTGTTATTATTGTTATCAGTATTGGTGTTACTATCATTAATATTATTTTCATTATTATTACTATTATTATTATTTCATTATTATTATTTTTGTTATTTTTATTGTTTATTATTTTTATTATTTTTGTTACTTTTGTTACTTTTGTTGTCGTTATAATTATTATTTTTGTTGTTATATATATATATATATATAATATATATATATATATATATTTATATATATATATATATATACACACACTTGAAAAAAAAAATCAGACCACCTTTAAATACACAGCAGAATCAATTGATCCTTCCTTAAAAAAACGGACTAGAACATCCACATTGACGTTTGATCATAACCGTTCCGGACAAAAAGTCAGTCCACTCGGTGAGGTTGTTATTATTATTATTATCATCAACATAATCATTATTATTATCGTTATCATTTCACTTTTTCGTCTTTGTTATCTTTTCTTGAAGTACATAAATACAAATAAAAAACTGGTGTTTCCCTCAGCTGAATAAAATCACCTGGCGACGGTGAAAACGGTCGGAATGGTTCCCATCGTCTGCGAGAGAGAAATTGAGAGAATCTATCTCTGGGTTGACAAGATTTGATTAGTTTGTTTTTACGCTGTCAAGGTTCCTCTTAAGATGACTAAAATCGACCGTAGAGTTGTCCCACAGACTGTCACAAAAACCCAATCCATTTCTTTGATCGGTGATACGTGATCGGGGTTAATGATGAGAGAGGAAGTGGGCTACCAATCACGTAATTGATTGGTTAAGTCAAGAAGAAGAAGAAGAAGAAGATGAAAAAGAAATGCTTGTTTTGATAGCGAATTTTTAAGAATTTTTGACAACATTTATTTAGGTATCACTGTTGATTGATTGAGTAAAAAAAGAAGAAATTGATGATTTTTTATTTATTTTGTCAACGTTTATTTAAGTGTTGTTGCTGTTGTTGTTGTTGCTGTTGCTGTTGTTGTTGCTGTTTTTGTTGCTGTTGTTGTTGCTGTTTTTGTTGCTGTTGCTGTTGTTGTTGCTGTTGCTGTTGTTGTTGCCGTTGTTGCTATTGTTGTTCCTGTTGTTGCTGCTGTTGTTGTTGCAGTTGTTGCTGTTGTTGTTACTGTTGTTGTTGTTGTTGTTTTCTGTTCGTACGTAGTCCAAAAACAGTGCACCTTTGGAAGTCTTTGTACAACACAAGTTCATAAGAGAATCTGCTTTCGTTACGAATTACAGTAACTTATGTATTCCACGTCTGTATTACTAGACACTAACTGACCACCAAGAAAGGACAATCGTGTCTGTTCCCTTAATGCATCAAAACATTGCCTGTTGTAGTTGTATTGTAGTCGTGTGAACACAAAAAATACATTTAATGTATAAAATACACAATGTATAAAGACCTTTGTTACATATGCACATCAGACGAAAGGCTTTTAACGTAGTTCTGGTAAATCTTGTGTCAGGTTTGAATGTCCGAAATGTTGAATAAAATCATTTGGCGTCAACTTTCACCATGTGCCACCCGGTACGGAAGGGGTGGCATTCTCTTTCTCCACTCTCTCCTCTCTCTCCTTCCCTTTTTATCTTTCTCTCTCTATCTCCTCTCTCTCTCAATTTTCTCCCCTCCCTCCTCTGTCTCATGTATCTCCTCTGTCTTTCGTGTCTCCTGTGTCTCCTCTCTCTCTCTCTCTCTCTCTCTCTCTCTCTCTCTCTCTCTATATATATATATATATATATATGTATATATATATATATATATATCTGTTTCTGTTTCTCTCTCTGTATATATATATATATATATATATATATATATATATATATATATTCATCTATCTATCTATCTATTTCTCTCTCTCCTGTGGTGAAGTAGATCAAAACCAGCGCTCCACAGCAGCACCCTGAGGCTCTTGCAGTC
>NC_134805.1:32936722-32939222 GCF_046742065.1 Oratosquilla oratoria
TAACCTAGCTTAACCTAATCTGAGCTAACCTAACTTAACATAAGTAAACCTAACCCTATCCTAACCTGACCTAACCTAACATAATCTGAGCCAACCTAATCTAACCTAACCTAACCTAACCTAATCTAACCTAACCTAACCTAACCTAACCTAACCTAACCTAACTTAACCTAAGTAAACCTAACTCTCCTAATTCAACCTAACCTAACCCAACCTAAGTTAACCTAACCCTATCTTAACCTAAACTAACCTGATCTGATCTAAGCGTTGGCGAGGGGAACATGACGCCTCTCGAAGTACGAATATATGACCAAATATCCGAAGTCAGAGAAGGGATTCCTTGAGAGAGAATTCTCATTTTACCGAAGAGAAATGAATGGAAGCCGTACAAGATGCATTCAAGAACACTTGGTGGTACTCATACCACAACTGCTGGTGCTCATGCCGCACCTGCTGTTGCTCATACCACATCTGCTGGTACTCATGCCACATCTGCTGGTACTCATGCCACATCTGCTGGTACTCATGCCACATCTGCTGGTGCTCATACCTCACCTTCTGGTGCTCATACCACACCTGCTGGTGCCCATACCACACTTGCTGGTGCTCATACCGCATCTACTGGTACTCATACCACAACTGCCGGTGCTCATACCGTACCTGCTGGTGCTCATACCACACCTGCCGGTGCTCACACCACACCTTCTGGTGCTCATACCACACCTGGTGCTCATACCACACCTGCCGGTGCTCATACCGCACCTGCTGGTGCTCATACCACACCTGCTGGTGCTCATACCGCACCTGCTGGTGCTCATGCCAGCAGATGTTCTTCAGGAGCTGGCCAAAATGAAATAGATGGGATTCGAGTCAGGAGTGTCAATCCGCTAACGTGTGAATGAGTGGTATTAGCGGTTGCTAATCACACAGGAGCTCCGTCGTCGACTTCGACTGAGCTAACCGTTCTCGTCTTGCAACGCAAAGAAAATGGGTAATTGAGGCGCTCGCGCCTTCAGACAACGCGAGATTGTCTTCGTGTTATATTAATGTAAAGAGGGGGGAAATATATGCGTGTATTCGAATTTATGCATACAAACGGGGGCGCACACACACACACACACACATGACGTCACACGCGTGCGCTCACTCATACGTATACACACGTAAACACACGCAAACACACACACACACACGCAAACACACACGCACGCAAACACACACACACGCAAACACACATACACACACACACACACATACACACACACACACACACACACACACACACACACACACGTACACACACACACATACACACACACGTACACACGCACATACATACATACACACACACACACACACACACACACACACACACACACACACACACACACACACACACACACACACACACACACACACACACACACACACACACACACACACACACACACACACACACACACACACACACACACACACACACACACACGTACACACACACACACGTACACACACACACACACACGTACACACACACGTACACACGCACATACACACACACACACACACACACACACACACACACACACACACACACACACACACACACACACACACACACAACTTGACATTCCTGTGTACATTTACACACGTACACACCCACTCATGTGCACATTGCCCAGGATTGTCAGCCATCGAATAGACCAACAGGTCTCCGGCGCACCAGTCACGTGTTCATGACGTCATCGATTTCTAGATCACAGTGACTCACTTTATTGATTTTTTTCTGGGGATGGCAGACGATTTTATTCAGGTGAGGGAGCTCTAGGAAGTCGGGGTCCGAGTCGTAAGGGGGTCACGGTTGAGCAAGAAGACTTTCAGGTAAGGGGTTGGACCCTTAGGCAAATAAAATTACCATTGCTAAGCCTAAAGATTTCACCTACTCCTCTTTTTCCTCCTCCTCCTATTTTTCCTTCTTTTTCTCCTCTCTCTTTCTTTTTTTCCTTCTCTTCCTTCTCCTCCTCTCCTTTATATCCTTTTTCTCATTCTTCTCATTCTCTTCCTCCTCGTCTTCCTTCTTTTCGTCCTTTTCCTTCTCCTTTTCCTCCTCTTCTTACTTCCACTACTAACCCTCCTCCTCCTCCTCCTCCTCCTCCTCCTCCTCCTCCTCCTCCTCCTCCTCCTCCTCCTACTACTACTACTACCACCACCAGTACTACTGCTGCTGCTGCTGCTACTACTACTACTACTACTACTACTACTACTACTACTACTACTACTACTACTACTACTACTACTACTACTACTACTACTACTACTACTACTACCACTACCACCACCACCACCATTCCTCCTCCTCCTCCTCCTCCTCCTCCTCTCCTGCCTCCACCTCCATTTCCTCCCTCCCCCTCCACTCCCCTTTTCCCCTTTTAGCGGAAAGCTTAGCTTTTTACCTCTTCTGTACTCAGACCTCATTTCCTCCCCAGAAGTGGAATTTATC
>NC_134805.1:32951722-32954222 GCF_046742065.1 Oratosquilla oratoria
ACGTAGACATACGGAGGACACATGGACATACGGACACACAAACGACACACTGATCCACGGGGACACAGAGAACACAGACACACGGAGGACATACGGACACACGGACACATGGACACAGACATACGAAAGACACGCAAACACACGGTTACACAGAGAGGACACACGAACACACGGAGGACACACGCCCTCTTCGCCATGAAGACATAATGAGTCCGGTTCTCCATGGGGGTCTCTGTCAAGCCGGCGAGACCCCTGCCGGCAACCTAAGCTGTCTAGCCGGTCGTTTAACTGGGACCAGAGCTCCCCTGGGGAGGGTCAACAAATGCTCCACTTGACATCGTTCGACCCTGAGAGTGCACTTTAGTGATTTTTTTTTTTTTTTTTTGGGGTCGGATTATTTTTTATTAAATTTCATGGGGAGTGGGAGGGAAGGGGGATGAAGGAGGAGGGAGGTGGGGGGGGAGACTTGACTCCCCCCTCCCCCACGATCAATATTGTTCAGTAATCACTATGGAACAATGTTATTTTGTTTCACAATAGTATTGACAGTAGAGGGGTAGTATTGATAGATAGTACTGAGTCAATGTATGTCAAGATTACTCATGGGATTGTGGCCGTCTTAGATAGTGTAGCGACAACCATAATAAAGCCTTTAAAGTGTTTCGTTAAACTAAAGTGGATAGTCCCTTTTGTACACGGGACGATGTTTTTAATAATATCGCCGTGCGACATTTATGATAAAAGGAAAAGTGACATCCAGTAAGGAAGGGAGTTAAAGGGAGCGCCATAAGAACTCGGGTCTTTAGACACTTCATACTTCAGTCTTTCAGAACTGACCCATCAGTGCTATCAAAATACATTTCAGTGTGGTTGTATTTATAAAACCCTGTTTACGGGAAAGTGTTGTATTTTGAAGAAGATTATGTATGTTGTTGTTACTCAGGATTTAGTATCCTATAGTTGTTTGATTCTGATGTGTTATGGGTCAGTTTGATGTGTCCAAGATAGTACACAGGGGTTCGATATTGCCTAAGGATACCATTTAAGATGATGTCACACTCTCCGGCGCTGCCGTTGCGGCTTGTTGTTAGCTATAGCAGTCTCCTTCGTGAGTCATTAGACTCCAAAGGTTATGATAGTATCTTAACAAGGGGGATATGGTGGTCGTTATATCAAGTTCTGGCTGTCGTCAGGTGATTTTATTTTGCCAATCGGACTTGCCCACTATCTGGCTGCATAGTGTGACACCGGCATTAGAACAGGACCCCAGTGTGTTCTCCTCAGTGTATTACTTAAGCCCCTCCCACTATAACAAGCTCCTCTTACACCGAAAAAAATGTATTAAAGAAATTGTTTATTTACATATTTATCTATTTGTTTACCTATTTATTCATTTATTTGTTTATTTATTTATCTATTGCATACTAATGATTATTAAATATAATGTGTTGATGCACACTGCTGTTTGGGTAGAAAAGATCTCCGCCAATCAGGAAAAGGCAAATACCAAATATGGTAAAAGGGGGCGTGGCCTTCCTGCCAGAATTAAGTGAACAGACTACAGTAAATAAAAAGTAAGGATTAATCATGAATAACTATTTTTTGTAGTAAATTCATACATAAGGAAATTAATATCGGACATTAGTTTGATAAATGTATATTGAATAGACAAATGAAGTAGATAGGTAAGGGAGTAAATATATAAAGAATTGAATAGGGTTGTGTTTATTTGTATTTTGCTCTATTCACTATAGAAAAAAAACGAAGTTTCCAGGGCATCAAAAATTACCGTAATGATTTTTTTTTTCAATGGGAGAAATTATCATTGAGAGACGTTTTGGTCCTCAAGGAAACAGGTAGAAAAAAAAATAGATGAAATTGATAAATAAATGAATAAATAGATGAATAAAGATATTTAATAGGAGATGACGGAGGTGGAAGAGAATAGGAAGAAAGGGAAGAAGTGAAAGGAAATGAATAAGAAAATAGATTTTAAGGAAGAAGCTAATGTGTATGGTGGAAAGGAGGAGGAGGAAAAAGGGGAGGAAGAAGTGGAGGAGGAGGAGGAGGAGGAGGTGGAGGAGAAAGTGGGTGAGGGTAAGCACTGAAAATGGTTGAGAAGAAGGAGGAAGAGGTGGAGGAAGGAGGAGAGTGATGGAGGTATTTTCGCTCGCTGATCTGCTACCAACCGTTCTCCCTATGAGGAGGAGGAGGAGAGGGAAGAGGAGGAGAGGAAGGAGGAAAAGGAGGAGAAGAGGAAGGAGGAAAAGGAAGTGGAGAACAAGAAATTTGAATAGAAGAAGAAGGACGAAGGAGGAGAAAAAGGAGGAGAATAAAAAGTTTGAGAAGGAAGAAGAACAACGGGGAGGAGAAGGAGGAGGAGGAGGAGGTGGAGAATGAGAAGGAGTGGGAGGAGAAGGAGGAGGGGGAGTAGAAGAAGAAGAGGTGGAGGAGGAGGAGGTGGTGGAGAAGGAGAAACCTTCCTATTGGCAGGCGCGTT
>NC_134805.1:32966722-32969222 GCF_046742065.1 Oratosquilla oratoria
GGTAGAGGCTGGGAGTAAGCAGGTGGAGGCTGTAAGAGAACTGGAGAAAAAAATCTAATGAGCAGGTGGAGAATGTAGGTAAGCAGGTGGAGGTTGTAAGAAAATTTGAGAAAAAATAATGAGCAGATGGATGTAGGTGAGTAGGTAGAGGCTGTAGATAAGCAGGTGAAGGCTATAGGTGAGCAGGTGGAGGGTGTAGATGAGCAAGTGGAGGGTGTAGATGAGCAGGTGGTTGTAGATGAGTAGGTGGATGCTGTAAGTAAAGTTATAGGCTCTAGTTATGTTGTTGGAAGTTTTAGATTAGCAGGTAAAGGTTGTAGGTGAGCAGGTGGGGGCTGTGAGCAGGTGAGATTATTTTTGGTCTCAACTTTTAAGGTCTAGTGTTCATATATTTCTATGTAGGTATTCATTAATTTACATATCAACGTTTTTTTTTATTATAATTTTTTCATTTATTGCTATTTTCATTTTTTTCTATTTTGACTTTAATTTGATTTTGTTTTTATTCTATTTTCATGTTTCATTTCAACATGCCCTTAATATTATTTATTTTATTTTTTTTTTATTTTTATTATTATTTTTTTTTTCATTTTAGTCTGTTCTATTCATATTTAATTCTTGTTTATTTATCAGTAGAGTGTCTAAGAAGGATGATAGTACAAGGAAAACTAGTTCCTAAGACTATTGGTGGTGCAAACCAAGAGCCAGTTTAGTTAAGTTAACCTGCTCCGCGTTGCATGGAAAGTGGTCGACCACGTGCCCCCAATAACGATGCCAGTTAAGACTCTTTTGGCACATCATGAGACTCGAGCCTTCGTGTCTGGCATCCAGAGTCGCTCTCTCTCTCTCTCTCTCTCTCTCTCTCTCTCTCTCTCTCTCTCTCTCTCTCTCTCTCTCTCTCTCTCTCTCTCTCTCTCTCTCTCTCTCTCTCTCTCTCTCTCTCATCTTTCTCTCTCTCTCTCTCTCTCTCTCTCTCTCTCTCTCTCTCTCTCTCTCTCTCTCTCTCTCTCCTCTCTCTCCTCTCTCTCTCTCTCTCTCTCTCTCTCTCTCTCTCTCTCTCTCTCTCTCTCTCTCTCTCTCTCTCTCTCTCTCTCTCCTCTCTCTCTCTCTCCTCTCTCTCTCTCTCCTCTCTCTCTCTCTCTCTCTCTCTCTCTCTCTCTCTCTCTCTCTCTCTCTCTTTCTCTCTCTCTTCCCCCCCCCCCCCCCCCTCTCTCTCTCTCTCTCTCTCTCTCTCTCTCTCTCTCTCTCTCTCTCTCTCTCTCTCTCTCTCTCTCTCTCTCTCTCTCTCTCTCTCTCTCTCTCTCTCTCTCTCTCTCTCGCTCACTCGCTTGCTCCATCCTCCTCATCCTCCCTCTCCTCATTTTCCTCTTCCTTCTCTTACCCCTCTCCATCTCCTCCCTTTCTTCCTCATCCTCCTCTTCTTTTTCCTCTTCCTCTCATTTCTCTTCCTCTTCCTTCTCCACCTTCTCTCATTTCTCCTCCTCAGCTTCCTGATTCTTCTTCCTCCTCTTCCTTAGTAAGTGGTTCTAGTTCTCTCTCTCTTTCTCTCTCTTTAATATTTATGTACACATCAGCACACATGTAGGGGAATATATGCACGCACACGCACGTACGCACACTTGTATGCGTGAGCACACATGCGCGCGCACACACACACACACACACACACACACACACGCACACACACACATACGTTTTACAAATGCTAAAACCAAGGGAATAAAATAAAAAAAAGACTTATATGTAAGCCAGTTTTAGACCAGATATTGTTTATATGGTCTAAATAAAAATCTTTGTAATGAAAAAAATACAGATAATATTTATAGTGATAACAAAAATGATAATGATAATGATGATAATAATAACAGCAACAACAACAACAATGATGAGGATGATGATATCGTTAATAATGATTATAATTATAATAACAACAATAATGGCAATAAATAATAGGGTATAGATGGCAACTTGTGAATTGACAAAAAAAGCGGGTGCCCCGCATTGGTGCGAGGACGTGTCATTGCTTGTGTCACAACTGGTGGTCAGTATTACATATTCTATTCTGGTTAAAAGAGAGAACAAAATGCTCTTAATACAACGCCATATACATAAACAGTATTCTAATCCTGATGATGATATCCTGAATGATACTGTGAAGAAAGGAGAAAATGGTGAAATGCAAAACAGTCATCTCACGCGTAATCGTGGGCGTGAGTCTCACTCTCTCACGGAAATATGACGTATCACGTATTTCCAACTCTATCGTGACGTGTTGACGTAACAAAACATGTACATATACGTCTATGCAATTACACGAAATTCCTTAATAGTTTAGAGATTACATGCAGCGGTTTCATGAATTTACTAAAATTTTCAAAGATTTCATAAAGTACCTGATTAGACACATCCCCTGTAACATATACCAGTACACATATATATGAAGAGCATGTGAGTATATATATATATACACATATATGTGTGTGTGTGTGTGTGTGTGTGT
>NC_134805.1:32976722-32979222 GCF_046742065.1 Oratosquilla oratoria
TCTTCCTCCTCCTCCTCCTCCTCCTCTTCCTCCTCCTCTTCCTCCTCCTCCTCCTCCACTTCCTCCTCCCTCTCCTCCTCCTCCTCCACCTCGTCCTCCTCCTCCTCCTCCACCTCCTCCTCCTCCTCCTCCTCCTCCACCTTGTCCTCCTCCTCCTCTTCTTCCTCCTCCTCCTCTTTCTCCTTCTCCTCCTCCTCTTCGTTCTCCTCATCGTCCTCCTCCTCCACCTATTCATCCTCCTCTTCCTCCTCCTCCTCCTCCTCTTTCTTCTCTTCCTCATCTTCAGCCTCCTTCGCAGCTATCATCGCCTCAACCTCCACCGATTCCGCCGTTTCCTCCTCTTCCTCCTCTTCCTCCTCCTCTTAAGACTCCTCCTCCTTCTCAGCCTCCACCACCTCCTCAGCCTCCATCGCTTCCGCCATCTCCTCCTTCTACTCCTCATTCTGCACCACCTCCTCCATACCTCCTCCTGCTCCTCTTCCTCCTCCTCTTCCTCTTCCTCTTCCTCCTCGTCCCCCTCTTCCTTATCATCCTCTTTCTCCTCCTTCTTCTTCCTTCTAGTCCTCTTCCTCTTCCTCCTCTTCCTCTTCCTCCTCGTCCTCCTCCTCTTCCCTCTCTTCGTCTTTCTTCTCTCCCTCTTCCTTTTCTTTCTCTCCTTCCTCCTCTTCATCCTCCTTCTTTCCCTACTCCTCCTCCTTATGTTCCTCTTCATCGTTCTCCTCCTCATTTTCCTCTTCCTCCTCCTCCTCATCCAATTCTTCCTGAAATCCCGCCCTTCACCTAAATGAAGTCGCCTAACGTTAATCAGAATAAAATGAGTAAAGTGTGTCACCATATTGAAAGAATTTGATATAATTTTTCACAACAAAAACACGCACACACGTACACACACACACACACACACACACACACACACACACACACACACACACACACACACACACACACACACACACACACACACACACACACACGTACACGTACACAGGAAGAGATACATACATGTTGACAAACAAAACAAAATACAGCTGGAGAACTAATACATAAACGCGCGTGAAAAATGAAGACAGAAATATATGAAGATAGAGGAAAAAACACACGCACACAAATAAAAAATCATGAACGAGCATCGTTACAAGACACGAAAAAAATAGAATAATCACAGAGAAGCCACAAGTTTGCATATAAATGTTTGAAGGAAAAGAAGAAATGTACAGTCGCGGTAAGAAGATCTGTCAGTATTTTTCGGAATGTTTCGTTCGCGTAAGGGGAAATGATGCTGCTTCTGACCGATTCACTATGAAAATATTGACAAGATTTTTTTGTGTCTTGAGGAGAATATATATTTTAATCGTTGTTATAACGTATGTTGTAAATATATTTTATAAAAAAGCCTAAACAAAATAAAACGAAAAATATCAAAATAGTGAAACATGTACATATTGAAATATTGCCATATATATATCAAGGGAAGTCTAAAGCGGCTGCTATCTGATCAATATTTTGACAATATATTGACTCAAGACTATTGTCCCCTCACTATATAACTTCAATACTTACCCTGAAATCAATAATACTTTGGAATACAGATTATTGCAGGATATCATTGACACAATATATTGTCAATATTTTCGCCTTCTCACTCTACGTGGTCCTTCAATACTATCCCTACATTGTCAGTAATAATGTACATTATCTATATATTTATTTAGCAATTTACTCTCGAAAAAAAAACAAATGAATAGAAAAAATGAATAAGATATGAACATTCATTACCTATGGAGAAACGTTAATTAATAAATAAATAAATTAATTAATTAATTAGGCCTTCTGCCTCAGTCTCTCCAGCCATATTACTCGTTCCCATCTGAATAAAATCGCCTGACGGCAGTTAGGAAAAAATCGAATATAGACATTAAAGCCTTTAAAGTTCACGTCTAAAACTGATTTCTAAACGGAATAGATTTAATTCTAGATGCAGCCAGATGATCTGATTCAGTTGTTCGCCTCCCTGGACGAGAGGGAAGTCCTAAGCACTGATTCACCATATTATGACTCATCCATCGCATTATGACGTATTGAAGTTATGACGTAATCACCGCATCATAACGTATCGAAGTTGTGATGTAAGCTCCGTGTATGAAGTTATGGCGTAATAGGCCCATTATGACGTATGGAAGTCATGACGTAAGTGTTACATTATGACGTATGGAAGCTATGACATAGTCGTCGCATGATGACGTATGGAAGTTATGACGTAAGCGCCACATTGTGACGTATTTAACCTATGACGTAGTTGTTGCACTACGTCATATCAAAGTTATGACGTAATCGCTCCATTATGACGTATGAAAATCATTACGCAATCGTCTTATTATGACATATATAAATCATGACGTAATCGTCGCATTATGACGTAATCGCACCATTATGACGCATGGTAGTCATAACGTAGTCTCCTTATTATGACGTATGTAATTTATGACGTAATAGTCGCATT
>NC_134805.1:32984222-32996722 GCF_046742065.1 Oratosquilla oratoria
GTAGACCTGTCTACATATCACACTACATCACATCGTTCATTACAGCATAGCATACTTCATAACGTAGCATTACATTAACACGACACCATACATCACATTACACCACACATCACATATCACATCTAACCTTATTACATGACATCACTTAAAATCACACCGCATTGGTCACTACATCATAACACACTTCATAACATGAAATTACATTAACGCAGCAACACACACCATACATCACATTACACCACACATCACATATTACATCACATATTACATCATACCACATAGTATCACATAACATCATTTACTATATCATAGCACACTGCATTACATGAAATTACATTAACATAGCATCACATATCACACATCACACCATATCACATCACATCACACCACATATCACATATCACATCACACCACATAATACAGCACCACACAATATCACATCATATCGTTCACTACATCATAGCACACTTCATAGAATAAAATTATATTAACACATCATTTCTGATCACACATCAAATTTCACCACACATCACATATCACATTACATTTTACTATACAACACTACGCCACATTACATCGTTCACTACATCATAGCACACTTTATAACATGAAACTACATTAACGCAGTATCACACATCACACATATCATATCACATCACATCACACCACATCACACTGCACATCAGGTCGTTCACTACATCGTAGCACGCTTTATAATATGAAATTACATTAACGCAGCCTCACACATCACATTACACCACACATCACATATCACATCATACCACACAATACAACATCACATATCACATAACATCGTTCACTACATCATAGCATACTTCATAACATGAAATTACATTAACACAGCATCACATATCGTACATCACATTATATATCACATCACATCACATCACATCACATCACACCACACACCACATCACATACCCATACCCCGTCGCACCACATCGCGCCTGGCCGGCAGGGGCACCGCGCTGTCTTGTAGCACGGTGCTAGCTACAACCCGTGTGTTACGAGTCCAGCTCATTAGTCTCGTTTTACGAGCTGGTACCAAATAATCACGGGTCATTGCCTCGCTCGTAAACTAGATTACGCCTCACGACTTCTAGGTTTAGAGAATGACGCGCTAATCATCTAATAGTCAAGTTGTAAAGAAACTAATTTGTTTAAAGAATTAAATGATGCATACGTCCATCTGTCTTTCTCTTGGAGGCGGTCCCTCGTGTTTTGGAGGAGGTACGGTGGGGGAAGGGAAGATTTGGAGGGAGGGGTTTGGAGGTATGGTGCTGGGGTGGTTGGGAAGGGTTGGGTTTCAAAAAGAGGGAATGTTTGGGGCAGAGATGGGTAGCGTGATTTGGAGGGTAAGAGTTTGGAGGTTTAGAGGTGGAGGTAGTTGGAGGTGGGTGGGTTGAAAATGAGGGATGTTTGGAGGAAAGGAGATGGGGAAGGAGATTTGGAGGGGAAGAGTTTGGAATGTTTGGAGGTGCTTGGAGGTAGGTGAGTTGAAAGGAGAAATGTTTGGGAGAGAAGGCGATGGGTTTTACTATCTGGAGGGGGAGTATTTGAAGGAGAGAGTTTGGAGGAGGAAAGTGTTTGGAGGTGGTGGCTGGAAGGAGGTGGCCAGGGTGATTTTGAGGGAAGTTTGGAGGAGGAGGTTTATCGTGAGTGGTTTTGGAGTGGTTGTAAAGGGAGGTTATGGAGGGAAATAGGAAAATTATTATGAAAGGGTTTTGGAGGATTGTTTGCTTTGAAAGTTTTGAAGATTTTTTCTTACCAACGTAATTGTAAAGTGGCATTTTGGAGGTGATCTTTAAGAAAGGGAAGTTTTTGAAGAGGACTGTTTTGGAGGAGATTTTGAATTAGCTCAGGGTTTGGTGAATAGTTTAACCTAAAGGAGGAGGATTAAAAGTAGATAATATTGAATGGGTCATTTGGAGGGGGGTGCTTTTGGAGGGTGATTTTTATAGGGGGAGGCATTGAAGGGGTTTGGAGAGTAATGTGTCTTTAAGGAGAAAAATTTTAGGGAAATTTGTTTAAGGATGGAATTTGTTTTGAAGTGAGAATAATTGAAGGGACATTTACCTTTTGAGAAAGGATTTGGAGGGCAGGTGGAGGAGGAGGAGGGCAGGTGGAGGAGGAGGAGGGCGAGGGCGAGGGCGAGGACGAGGAAGATTAAGAAGACGAAGGATATGGAAAAATTAGGAAGTGAAGGCGGTTGGGGTGGAGGAGGTGGTGAGGTAAGAGCAACAGGAGTTGGAGGGTGACGGTGAGGGTGAGGGGAGGGCGTGGTGGTTGGGGGTGGGGAGGAAGAAGGAGGACTAGGAGATTTGAAGTCAACAAGTCACGGGATAGTAAAGGAAAAGAGAGAAAAAGAGAGAAAGAGAGAGAAGAAAGGAAAAGAGATGAGCAAGAGAGAAAAGGAGAGAAATAGAGAAAAGAGAAAAAAGAAGACAGGAGGAGAGAGAAGGGGGAGGGAGGAGAAGAGGAAGAGGAGAAAGGAAGAAATTTAAGTTAGAAGATAGGGGGAAGAAGAGAAATAAGGACAAATGGGAATATAGGGGAAAACAAATGTAAAGAGGAGAGAGATGCAAGAACTATGATGGGAGAAAAAATGGAAGTGGAAGTAGAAAATGGAGGTAGTTGGGACTGGGGTGGAAATGGAGACGAAGAAGATGGAGGTGAGGGTGGAGATGGAAAATGGAAGTATTGGAGGATGGGATGGAAATGGTGGTGAAATGGAGGTAAAGAAGATGGAGGTGGAGACGATGAGTAGGGAGGAAGTGGAAGGAGGACTCTGTGGAAATGGAGGTGAACATGATAAGGAGGTGGAGATAGAGGCGATTTTAGAAGAATTTAACCATAGGACCGAGGAAAAGCAAATAGCATGATATAAAAAAACCCGTATTGTCTGCTTTGTATCCAATGGTAACTAGTTGTGCAAGTCATTCTATCTATTGTATTGTTTGTATTGCAATTTTAGTCATTTCTATTGTTACTTTTTGTACTAATTGTTGTTGTTTTTTCGGGGTAACTGTTGTTCCTGAAGATGTTAAATTTGAATACGAAACGTCGAAAGAGAGAAATGATTACGGAGTACTTGCGTACTTTCCCTCTGTAGAATGGCTTTATATAGAACCCTAGAAAATACGAAGAAAAAGCTAAACATTACGAGAACGCTGTCGTTTTTTATGATACTTGCATCAGAGAGAATCTGCTCCTTTCTTTTTAACACTACGGAAGTGTCTGTGTAAATAAAAGATCAGCCTGTTGAAGACTTCTTGGCATTCTTCGCATTTACATTCTCCAATGTTCATATAATTTCTCTAAAAACAGTTTCATATATTAATGAATAGACAAACAAGCACATAAAGATAGACTATAACTAAGTTCTAGATAAACAAATATTCGTGTTTATGTTCTCCAACATTTGTATTGTTTCTTTGACAACAATCTCATATAGTAATGAATAAATAACAAGTACATAAAATAGAAAATGACTCTGCATAAACACACACATACACGCACCCACCCACAAGCACACCCACCCACAAGCACACACACACACATACACACACACATACACACACATACACACACACACACACACACACACACACACACACACACACACACACACACACACACACACACACACACACACACACACACACACACACACACACACACACTTACACACACACACACACACACACACACACACACACACACACACACACACACACACACACACACACACACACACACACACACACATACACACACGCACACACACACACACACACACACACACACACACACACACACACACGAATGCACACACACACACACACACACACACACACACACACACACACACACACACACACACACACACACACACATATATATATATATATATATATATATATAAATATCCTCGTATTGATAAGATTCTTTTGCTGTATAATGATAAAGCTTCCAGCAGCTTCTGAGGCTCCCATATGGCAAAGAAAGGGACCAGGGGGCAGCAGGAACAGCTGATAATTACAGACCGGAGAACCTGCGATCTACATCTGGTTCCGGCCCGGGATCCAGACCAGGGCGCCCGGACTAATGGGGATGATGATTCCGGGGAGAGCGAAGAGGACGAGGAGGAGAAGGAGGAGGAAGAGGAGGAGGAGGAGGAGGAGGAGGACGGCGAGGTGGGTGGTAATGAAGGCCTGGAATGGAAAAAATGGAGCAATTAATTCCGGTTGGAGTGTCGTGGTCTTCCGGGTGTGGTGTTCCTTCTGAGGAAGGTCCCAGGCTCCACTCGTAACATCTCTATGAAGACAGGAATGCTGTACTCAGAGAGCGTGATGACTGCAATGTCCCGTTACGGTAGTTCAGGCCTACTTTCCTCTTCCCGCTGCGCTGGAGGCGCAACCAGAGGCATGCTGGTCTCGCTTAGTTGTGGGTTCGAATCCCGCACTTCTACGCCCTCTCCCCCCCCCCCAGACGCTACACATAAGTTTCTTCGTTTGACCCTTTCATACAGTCAATATTTTGGGGGTTTTAGGCGAACCCCTACGGACCAGAGCCGTTTTAATTTCTGCATTGGTGGCATAATCGGAAGCTTGGTATGGGTTCGAATCCCGCACTCCTCTGCGATTCACAGTCCCCAATGCGCATAATAGGGCAAAGGTAACGGCTTCGGCCGTGGCTGCTCAGCGCCTCCTGGCGTAAACTCCTCGCCTTTCTTCTTGTCAGCCTCGGTATTTGCTACCTCTCTAAGAGTGTCTCTCTTACGGTATGACCAGATCTCTCTCTCTCTCTCTCTCTCTCTCTCTCTCTCTCTCTCTCTCTCTCACTCTGTGTGATGACGTCCATTACGACTATCCAGCGCTTCTATCCTTGGAGAGTGTCTAAGAAGGATTGCAGAAAGGTGAGGGTCCTACGGCAGGAGGCGCTGAATAGATGCGACCAAAACCATCACCTTTGCCCTATTATGAGCTTTAGGGACTGTTATGGGAGGTAACTAACATTCACTGCTGTGAATCACACAGGAGTGCAGGACTCGAACCCACAACTAAGCGAATACGTGTCCAGCACGCTTCCGATTACGCCACCAACGCAGAAAGGAGGGACAGAAATTAAAGTGACGCTGGTCCGTAGGGGTGTACCTAAGCTTCTGTGTAGGTGTCTTAGGAGGTGGGGGGGGGGCGTGGTGGTCGGGTGGTTTGAGTGGTCGACTCACCTGTGACTTGTGGCATCGAACCCTTCTGACGGGAGCCTCTGCCAGGCGTCATCACACTGGGCTATTTTTCCTTCAACCTCCAATTAATCGGCGGTACCACCCACCTCCAACACTTTTTCCGCCGTCAAATCACTATGGCGAATTATTTTTGTTTTTCAATAATTCACATGGACTGTCATTTGATATGCTGGAGGGAAATTATTTTCCTCCAGCGTATCAGATAACTTCCCGAAAGCTGAGGGCTGGAAATTTGCTCCAACAGTCGGAGGAAAAATAACCCAGTGTGATAGTGACTTAAATCAATAGAGAGTTATGTTAGTTATCCTTGAATTATAATACTGTAGCTTTGCAGTTATATCTTTCGCATAAACAGCTACTAATACTATTAATGCAACTACCAAAAGAAAAAAATAGTATAATAATAATAATGATGATAATAATAATAATAATAATAATAATAATAATATAATAATAATAATAATAATAATAATAATAATATAATAATAATAATATAATAAAAGAAAATTGTGATAACAACAACAGCAATGATAATGGTAATAATAATGATGATAATAATTCTATCTATACACCAATTTTTTTTTCCCCCTTACAAGGGAGGTAGCCAAGTAAGAGGCACATACCTATTCCCACCCATTTTACTCTCTTCCACCACCCCTTCCACCCGTCTCATCTCGGCTCCTCATGGATGACGGGTCATCCCTGCATCCGCCAACTGCCCCGGGTCAAACGCAGTGCAGCAGGACACAGTACATCCACACCAAGGCCGCTTCACTAAATCGGCGACCCTCCCTCCACCTCTCCGTCCCCTCATGCAGCAAAAGAGAAGGCTGGGAGAGTCGGGCTGCGTCAAAATATCATTCACACATAAGCACTCCTACCCCTCCATCTCCCATTCCTCCCTTCTTTGCATAACCGCATCATCCATACACATTCTCCAGTCATCCTTGTCTCCTGCCTTCTCCTTTCCCTGTTCAATAATAGTAATGATAATAATAATAATAATAATAATAATAATAATAATAATAATAATAATAATAATAATAATAATAATAATAATAATAATATAATAATTAATTAATTAATAACAACAACAACAACAAATAGTAATGGTGATAATGATTATAATGATGATGATGATGATAACGATAATGATGATGGTGATGATGATGGATTAGAATCATAATAATAATGATAATATAAAAATAATGATAAATGGAAACATCATACAAATGTATGTTATTCTACAGCCGAAAAACTCAAACAAACAGATAAATCAAAGACAAAATAAAGATAATAGAGAAATCAAAAGAGGCCATTCTCATTGTAAATTACGTAGCAAAAAAAAGAAAAAAAAAAAGAAAAAAAAAAAAAAAAGGCTGAACGAGAAAAAAGAAAAAAAAATCCCTTTTCCTTCTTAGCCAACACACTCCACACAACAGCATTTGACAACACTTAAACTGGGTAGTCTTCACGCTAACCACAACGAGGCGAGCCGGGTCCATGGAAGCGGGAGAATAAATCACGACGAATATCGATAATTGGATAATTGCATTTGAAATTAGTTAACATAAATTAACAAGTTTGTGTTCAGCAAGGCTTGTTAAGTGCCCATCTGCGGTCGAAGCCTCGTTAAACAAACGATGCGGCTGAAGGAGACGCAATTAGATCAAGTTAACCAAGACTTAACCCAGTTAAAACTCTCGTACACCTAACGAGCTTAAGAGGTGCAGTCCAAACCGCCACCTTTGCCCTGTCAGCTAGGAGTTCACGTCTGCCTCCCCATCCTCATCTTCTTCTATCGCCTCCCCCTCCTCCTACTCCTCCTCCTCCTCTTCCTCCTCCTCATTCTCCTCTGCCTCCATCTCCACCACCTCTTCCTTCTCTTCCCCTCCTTTTGCTCCTGGTCCTATCATTCTACTCCGCCTCCATCTCCACCGCCGCCTCCTCCTTCTCCTCCCCTCCTTCTCCTCCTCCTCCTCCTCCACCTTCGCCTGTTCCTCCTTCTCCTCCTCTTTCTCATCCACCTCCTGTTCGTCCTCCTCCTCCTCCTCTTCCTCCTTCTCCTCCTCTTTCTCATCTTCTTCCTTCTCCTCCTCATCTTCCTCCTCCTTCTCCTCCTCCTCCTCCTCCTCCTCCTCTTCCTACTTCTCCACCTCTTTCTCCTCCACCTCCTGTTCCTCCTCCTCCTCCTCCTATCATCCTCCTCCTGCTTCTCTTCTTTCTCCTCTTCCTTCTCCTCCTCCTCCTCCTGCTCCTCCTTTCTTCTCCTCCTCCACCTCCTCTCCTTTCTCCTCCTCCCCCTCCTCCGCCTCCTACTCCTCTTCATTCTCCTCCTCCTCCTCCTCCTCCTCCTCTTCCTCTTCCTCTGTCTCCTCTTCTTCCTTCTTCTCTACCTCCTCCTCTTCCTCCTCCTCCTCTGCCTTCTTTTCTTCATTCTCCTCCTCCTCATTCTCTTCCTCCTCCTTCCCCTCCTCCTCCTCCTCTTCGTACTCCTCCTACTCCTCTTCTCTCTCCTCTTCCTTCTCCTCCTCATTCTCTTCTTCCTTCTCCTCCTCCACCTCCTCTCTTTTCTTATCCTCCCATTTCTCCGCCTTCTCCTCTTTCTTCTCCTCCTCCTCAGCATCCTCTTCTTCCTTCTCCTCCTCCTCCTCCTCCTCCTCCTCCTCCTCCTCCCCCTCTTTCTCCTCATCCTCTTTCTTCTCCTCTTTCTCTTTCTCCTCCTCTTTCTCATTCTCCTCCTCCTCATTCTTATCCTCCTCCTCCTCCTCCTCATTCTTCTCTTCCTCCTCCTCCTCATTCTCCTCCTCATCATCATCATTATTCTCCTCCTCCTCCTCATCATCATCATCATTCTCCTCCTCCTCCTCCTCCTCCTCCTCCTCCTCCTCCTCCTCCTCCTCCTCCTTCTCCTCCTTATCCTTCTTCTCCTTCTTCTCCTCCTCTTTCCCTTACTCCACCGCCTCCTCCTCCTTCTCCTCCCCTCCTTCTCCACCTCCTCCTCATTCTATTTTCCTCCTCTTTCTCCTCCCCCTTCTTCTCCCAATTCACTTCCTCCTCCTCCTTCTCCTCAACCATCTTTTCCGCTTCTTCATCTTCCTTCTTATCAGTCTCCTCTTCCTTCTCTTCCTCTACTTTTCTTCTCCTCCTCCTTATTTCCGTCTATATCTCCACCGCCTCCTTCTTTCTCCTCTTTCTCTTTCCCCTCCTTCTCCTCCCCTCCTCCTCCTCCCCTCCTCCTCCTCCCCTCCTCCTCCTCCTCCTCCTCCTTCACAGCCTCCTCCTCCTCCACAGCCTCCTCTTCCTCCACAGCCTCTTCCTCCTCCACAACCTTTTCCTCCTTCTCCTACTGTTTTTCTTCCTTCTCTTCCTCCTCTTCCCCTATCTTCTCCTCTTCCTCTATTTTCTCCTCTTTCTCCTCCTCCTCCTCCTCCTCCGCTCCCTCCTGATCCATTTTCTATGCCTCTTCCTCCTCCTCCTCCTCCTCCTCCTCCTCCTCCTCCTCCTCCAGTTCCTCCTCCTCCTCCTCCTCCGCTCCCTCCTGATCCATTTTCTATGCCTCTTCCTCCTCCTCCTCCTCCTCCTCCTCCTCCTCCTCCTCCAGTTCCTCCTCCTCCTATCATTCTCCTCCGCCTCCATCTCCACCGCCTCCTCCTCCTTCTCCTTCCCTCCTTCTCCTCCTTCTCCTACTTCTCTTTCCTGTATTTTCCTCCTCCTCCTCCTCTACAGCCTCCTCTACAACCTCCTCCTCTACAGCCTCCTCTACAACCTCCTCCTCCTCTTTTTCGTCCGTCTTCTCTTCCTTTTCCTCCCCTTCCTTCTCTTCCTTCTCTTCGGCCTCTTCTTCCCCCTTCCTCCTCAAAAACTCATTAAAAAAAAAAAAAAAAAAAAATCTATTCTTCATCCACGGGCACCACCACCTCTTTCAGCCCTCATTTTCGAAAACCCACTCATTTTCACTACTTAGGTACGCTTCCCTCCTCCTCCCCCTTCCACCTCTCCCCTCTTCCTCCCACCGCACCCCTCGTTCTCGAGAATCCATTTATTCCCTCCACTTGGGACGACTTCCTCCTCCTTCTCGACCTCCAAATTCCACATACTTGGTCTCCTTCTAAGTAGCTGACACCCCTACGAAACAGAGTCACACATTGTTCTTTTATAATTGGAGGCTTATTTCACAGAAAAGGACGCAAATTATTGTATTAATTAATCAATTAATTAATTTATTTATTCATTATTTATTCATATATTCATTGATGTATTCATTTATTCATTAATTTATTTTTATTTATCTATCTATTTATTCATTTATTTATTTATTTATTTATTAATCTGCTTATTTACTTGTTTATCTATTTATTGATTGATTTATCCAATTATTCATCTATCATTCAATTTATATATTTATTTACTTATCTTTAAATCCTGTTATCGCTCCTTAACTCTCTGCTTAACCGCCCTCCGCGTCTCCGGTGGGATATTGTCCCTCGAGAATAGAAGCGCTGGCGTCCCGACGCTGCGTTCTCACGCAGGGACGCCATTCCTCGCCTCTCACAAAAACCCAAACGGTTTCCTGACAACAAACAACCTCTACTTCAACTAATTACTGACCCCTCTACCCCTCTCACCCATCCTCTCTCCCTCCCCCATCCCCCTTTCACCTCCCCCACCCTTTCCCCCTTCCCTCTCTCCCTCCTCTTCCTCCCTCCTATCCTTCCTCTCGCTCCTCCCTCCCTCCCTCCCCCAATTCCCCTCTCCCCTCCCCTATCCCCCCTCCACACACTCACCTCCCCCAGCCTCTCCCCCTCCCCCCTTCTCACCTCCCCTCTCTCCCTCTATCCTCTCACACCCCCATCTAACCTCCCCTACCCTCTCCCTCTCACCTCCCCCACCCTCTTCCCTCTCACCTCCCCCTCTTCCCCTCTCCCCCTCCCCCTCCCTCTCCCTCCTCCTCTCCCTCTCCCTTCCCCTCTACCACCTCCTCTCTTCCTCTTCCACTCCTCTTCCTCCTCCTCCTCTCCCCTCCTCCTCTCCCCTCCTCCTCCCCCTCTTACCCTTCCCCCTCCCCCTCTCCCTTTACTCTCCCTCCCCCCTCTCCCGCCCTCCTCGTAAATCTGGTGCCGGGGGAAGTGTCCTGCATTTCGTCGCCTTTAACCTGCGCTTCTATCCAGGTGATGAGGTGCGACCTTTGCGTAGGGGGAGGATGAAGGTGATGTGGGGGGGGGGCAAGGATGTTTGATGGATGGTGCCTTTTTCCCACCATGTCTCGACACCTCGCTTTGCGGGTAGTGCCCGATTGGATAAAACACACACACACACACACACACACACACACACACACACACACACACACACACACACACACACACACACACACACACATGTATATATATATATATATATATATATATATATATATATATATATATATATATATATATATGTATATATGTATATATTATATCGGCCGCCGTGTCCTTACTCTTTCAAGTCATTGCCTTCCTGTTTGTTTCCTGTCTTTCCTGTTTGTATTGACCTGTCTTTCTGTCTACCTGAACTGCTGCTCCTGTCTACCAGTGTTTGTCTACCTGTCTATCCCCGTCTCCTCTTGTTTGTGTCCCTGAGAGAGTCCAGTAGACGGAAAGCGAGCCTCCAATCAACATATTGTGTTCATATTTTCCTGTACTTTTTTCATTTGATATTCACCCATTTTCTATTTTATTTTATATTGTATTTATTTATTATTTGATTTATTTTATGATTTATTCATTTATCTATTCATTATTTAGCTATACCTTAATTTTATAAATTTATATTTGTTTATTTATTATTTATTTATTTATTTATTTATTTATTCACTTATGTATCCATTCATTCATCCAATTATTCCATCATTCATTCGTCCATTTACTCATACATTTATTCATATTTCTAATTATCTATTTATGTGATTATTTATTTTTGTTCATTTATATATTTTTATCATTTATTTATTTGTTCATTCATTTATTTAGTTATATTATTCATATATATAAATTTATATCTTTAAGTCTATTATTCATTTACTTATCTATTTATTTATCTAATTTTATTGTATATTTATTTAGATATCAATTCATTTATCTATTATATTCGCTTGTCTTGGCTTTTCTTGTCTTGATTATGTGTTTGTATTGTCGACCACTTGCCGGCCGCTAGCCCCTACCTGCGCCTGGTCACCTCAGAAAAAATCCTTACTATGACCTCATTCTTCTCCATTTGAAAATGACGTCATTTCCGTGACGTAATTATTTTCCAAAGGGGAGGTGACGCCATTCGTTTTGCAAAGGACGTGTGACGGTTTCTCGCTATTCACTAACGTATAGATGTCGTCATAGCAACCAACAGGTGATTTTCTTTAGGTCAAGTGAATGTGAATATACTCATACATCTAAAAATTATTTCAGACAAATGAGAGAGAAATGGGGGTGGGGAAGGGCAAACGAAGATGTGTTGGGAATAGAGTTTATTGCCCTAACGTTTCGACCAACTTGGTCTTCTTCAGAGGACATGTTGCATTACAAAGACTTGTGATCCTTTGTAAATGCAACATCTCCTCTGAAGAAAACCAAGTTGGTCGAAACGTTAGGGCAATAAACTCTATTCCCAACATATCTTCGTTTGCTCTACCCCACCCATTTCTCTCTCATACTCATACATGTCCTCGTCTCGCCGGTAGAATGGTTCTGCTACATCAGAAAGTCTGTTTCGTCAGCCGGAGGCAGGATGCGACTCGCCCCTTGTATATATAAAAACCCGTTAAATGTACATCCGCATAGATGCAACAACTCTCTCCGCGTAGCATACGCACACAAGCAAGCATGTCGCAAACAAAAGTATGACATCTACATAACCTTTTTTTCCTACTAAAATAAATTTAATTTTTACTTTTTTTTCTTACTGCGCCTTCTCATTTCAGTTTACCTACCGCTAAAAATCTTTCAATTTTTCTGATTGTCCCTACGTCTTAGCCTCCAGTTCCTTTCCTAACTTTGTTGGCTGAGGTCGTGTTGGATAAGTTTTACTAAAAGTCCCCTTCACAGATATTGTTGTTAGCCTCCAACCCTGAGTCTCCTGCCTATGCCTCCTGAGCCATGACATCACGCAATAAATATCTCTAAAAAACGCTCGGTGGCAATACACAACTCTTTTCATTTTCAAACGTCTCTTCCTCACCTACAACTACCGATCC